>NC_063346.1:13193443-13362861 GCF_021869965.1 Rhincodon typus
CCTGTAGAGCTGTGTGACCGAGCAGTGAGCCTGTGCAGCTGTGTGACCGAGCAGTGAACCTGTAGAGCTGTGTGTCCGAGCAGTGAGCCTGTAGAGCTGTGTGACCGAGCAGTGAGCCTGTAGAGCTGTGTGACCGAGCAGTGAGCCTGTACAGCTGTGTGACCGAGCAGTGAGCCTGCATAGCTGTGTGACCGAGCAGTGAGCCTGTAGAGGAGGCTTAGAGCTGTGTGACCGAGCAGTGAGCCTGCATAGCTGTGTGACCGTGCAGTGAGCCTGTAGAGCTGTGTGACCGAGCAGTGAACCTGTTGAGCTGTGTGACCGAGCAGTGAGCCTGTACAGCTGTGTGACTGAGCAGTGAGCCTGTAGAGCTGTGTGTCTGAGCAGTGAGCCTGTAGAGCTGTGTGACCGAGCAGTGAGCCTGTAGAGCTGTGTGACCGAGCAGTGAGCCTGTACAGCTGACTGTCTCTGCAGCTTAGTTTCAAACATTTCTGGACATCGGAGTTTGTTCTAAGAAAAATAAACCAGCAGTGAAATTTACAGCTGACCTTGGAGAAACCTGTGTTTGGGAGCTCATAGCAGGGGAACAGATAAGTGGCTTTTTAAACTGTAATTTTACTTTTTCTTTTGTAAATTGACAACAGTGGATAGAGTGGGGGTTTTTTTAATTAATTGTTTTAATGAGATTTGTCTCTTGATTGAGCGTTAAATGTATAAAATATAGGTACTGAGTTAGCCTGGAGCAGTGTTTTTAATGCAGTAAGACTGGGCTATTTTCTGGGTCTGTAGATTGTAAAGATAGCCTTTAGTAGAGTGATGTGCCCTTCCTGTCAGATGTGGAGATTAGGGAGAGTTTCCATGTTGTTAATGATTATGTCTGTAGGAAGAGTGTTTGGTTGTGAATCCTATCGGATTGCATGGATCAGTTGGAGCGGCAGTTAGAGGCAATGAGGAATTTACAGGATCTGGGGGTGTGATGGATGCAGTTTCAGGAATGGAGGAAAACCAGATACAATCAGGTGAATGGATGATCTCCAGGAAGGTAGGAGAGGGAGGCAAGTAGTACAGGAGTCTGCTGTGGCTATCCCCATCTCAAACAAGTGTGCTGTTTTGGAAAATGTAGGGGATGATGGGCTCTCAGGGGAATGTAGCACTAACAGCCAGGTTTCTGGTACTGAGACTGGCTCTAATGTAACAAGGGATACATCAGGTTTCAAGCATTCGATTGTAATGGGGACTGTCTAGTCAGAAGCATAGACAGATGTTTCTGCGGCCAACAAAGAGATATCAGAATGGTGCATTGCCTCCTGGTGCCAGGATCAAGGATTTCTTGGAGAGGACGTAGAATATTCTCAAAGAGGACAAGGGCCAGCAGAAGGTGGTTATATACATTGGAATTAATGACATAGCAAGAAAAAAGGACGAGGCTCTGAGGAGCAAATAAAGGAAATTGGGCAGGAATTTAGAAAAGGAGGTCCTCGAGGGTAACAATTCCTATCTGTCTTACTCCCAATGTCATGAGCTAATGAAGCTAGGAATAAGAGGATAGAGGAGATGAATGCGTTGCTGAGTAGCTGGTGTTGGGGAGAAGGATTCACATTTTTGCATCATTGAAATCTCTTCTGGGGTAGAAGTGACCTGTGTAAGAAGGACGGATTGCATCTTTTTAGGAAGGGGACTAATATACAGGCAGGGAGATTCGCTCGAACTGCTTGGGAAGAATTAAACTAGTGGGATGGGCTGGGGAAACACCCAGCAAGATAGTGAGAAAAGAGATCAGTCCGATTCTGGTGCAGTTGGGAAAAGAGGCAAGTCAAACAGTCAAGTCAGGCAGAGACAAAGCAGCGATTGAGATAGGACTGATAAATTAAACTGCATTCATTTCAATGCAAGAGGCCTAACAAGTAAGGCACATGAAGTCAGGGCATGGTTGGGAACATGGGACTGGGATATTATAGCAATTACAGAGATGTGGCTCAGGGATGGACTGGACTGGCAGCTTAATGTCCAGGGTATAGCTGCTATAGGAAGGATAAAATGAAAGGAGAAATGAAGAGAGGAGGGGAAGTGACATTTTCAATTAGGGTTAACATTACAGCTGTACTTAGCGAGGATATTCCTGGGAATACGTCTAAGGAAGTTATTTGGGTGGAACTGAGAAATAAGAAAGGGATGGTCACCTTACTGGGATTGTACTATAGACTCCCCAGTAGTCAACAGTAAATTGAGAATCAAATTTGTGAGGAGATCTCAGTTATCTGTCAGAATAATAGTGTGGTAGTGATAGGGATTTTAACTTTCCAAATATAGACTGAGACTGCCATAGTGTTAAGGACTTGGATTGAGAGGAATTTGTTCAGTGTGTACAAAAAAAAATTTCCAATTCAGTATGTGGATGTGCCTAGTAGAGAAGGAGCAAAACTTGACCTTCTCTTGGGAAATAAGGTGAGGCAGGAGACTGAGGTGTCAGTGGGGGAGCACTTTGGGGCTACTGATCATACTTCTACTAGTTTTAAAATAATGATGCAAAAGGATAGACCAGATCCAAATGTTAAAGTTCTAAATTGGAGGAAGGCCAATTTTGACGGTGTTCGGCAAAAGCTTTCAAAAGTTGACTGGGGGCAGATGTTTGCAGGTAAAGGGATGGCTGGGAAATGGGAAACCTTCAAAAATGAGATAAAAAGACTCCAGAGATAGTGTGTTCCTGTTAGGGTGAAGAGCAAAGCTGGTAGGTGTAGGGAATGCTAGATGACTAAAGAAATTGAGGTTTTGGTCAAGAAAAAGAAGGAAGCATATGTCAGGTATAGACAGCAGGGATGGAATGAATTCCATGAAGAGTACAAAGACAGTAGAAGTATACTTAAGAGGGAAATCAGGAGGGCAAAAAGGGAACATGAGATAGCTTTGGCAAATAAGGATGAGGGATTCTACAAATACATCTGGGACAAAAGGGTAACTAGGGAGACAATAGGGCCCATTAAAGTTCAGCGAGGCCACCTATGTGTGGAACCGCAGGAGATGGGGGAGATACTAAATGAGTATTTTGTAACAGTGTTTACTGTGGAGAAGGATATGGAAGTTCGAGAACTTGGGGAAATAAATAGCAACATCTTGAAAAATACAGAGGAGGAGGTGCTGGATGTCTTAAAACATATGAAGGTGGATAAATCCCCGGGACCTGATCAGGTGTTACCCTAGAACTTTGCGAGAAGCTAGGGAAGTGATTGCTGGGCTCCTTGCTGAGATATTTGTATCATTGATAGCGACAGATGAGGTGCCAGAAGAATGGAGGCTGGCTAACATGGTGCCACTATTTAAGAAAGATGGTAAGGAAAAGCCAGGGAACTATTGACTGTAAACCTGACATCAGTGGTGGACCAGTTGTTGGAGGGGATCCTGAGGGATAGGATTTACATGTATCTTGAAAGGCAAAGATTTATTAAAGATAGTTGATATGGCTTTGTGCAGATGAAATTGTGTCTCATTAACTTGAATGAGTTTTTTGAAGCAGTAAGAAAGAGGATTATTGAAGGCAGAGCGGTGGACATGATTTATATGGACTTCAGTCAGGCACTTGACAAGGTTCCTCATGGTATACTGGTTAGCAAGGTTAGATCACATGCAATATAGGGAGAACTAGCCATTTGGATACAGAATTGGCACAAAGGTAGGAGACAGAGTATGGTGGAGGGTTGCTTTTCAGACTGGAGGCCTGTGCCCAGCAGTGTGCCACAAGGATCGGTGCTGGGTCCACTGTTCTTTGTCTTGTATATGAATGATTTGGATGTGAATATAGGAGGTACAGTTAGTAAGTTTGCAGGTGACACCAAATTTGGTGGTGTAGTGGACAGCCAAGAAGGTTAACTTAGAGTACAATGGGATCTTGATCAGATGGCCTGATGGGCCGAGGAGTGGCAGATGGACTTTATTGAGGTGCTGCATTTTGGAAAGGCAAACCAGGGCCGGACTTATACACTTAAAGGTAAGGTCCTGGGGAGTGTTGCTGAACAAAGAGATCTTGGAGTGCAGGTTCATAGTTCCTTGAAAGTAGGGTCACAGGTAGACAGGATAATGTAGTAGGTGTTTGATATGCTTGTCTTTATTGGTCAGTGCATTGAGTATAGGAATTAGGAGGTCATGTTCCAACTGTACAGGACATTGGTTAGGCTACTTTTTGAATACGGCATTCAATTCTGGTCTCCCTGTTATAGGAAGGATGTTGTGAAACTTGAAAGGATTCAGAAAAGCTTTACAAGGATGTTGCCAGGGTTGGAGGGTTTGAGCTACAGGGAGAAGCTGAATAAGTTGGGGTTACTTTCCCTGGAGTATCGGAGTTTGAGGGGTGACCTTACAGGAGTTTATAAAATCATGGGGGTCAATAGTCAAGGTCTTTTCCCCAGGATAGCAGAGTCCAAAACTAACGGGCATTGGTTTAAGGTGAAGAAGACATACGGAGCAACTTTTTCACACAGAGGATTTGTGCATGTATGGAATGAGTTGCCAGAGGAGGCTGGTACAATTACAACATTCAAAAGGCATGTGGATGGGTATATGAATAGGAAGAGTTTAGAGGGATGTGGGCCAAATGCTGGCAAATGGGACTAGATTTATTTGAGATATCTGGTTGACATGGAAGAGTTGGACCAGAGGGTCTGTTTCTATGCTGTACAGCTCTATGACTCTATGACTCTAAAAGTGGTTTGATTGTACAATTAAAGATGCCACTAAAAGTGATGAATCTCTGTGAGTATGATCTCTCTGAAAATGATAAGTCTCTTCTTGCTCATGGTTTCTAATTTGGCATGTCCTAATCCTGCATTAAATGGGAAGAGTTTCTTTTTCAGAGTTGGAACACCTTTATTACCAGGCATCTCACCATAAACCAGCATTAAACAAGAATGCTGACACCCTGAAAGCACACCCAGTAGATTGGACATATTGTGAGATTAAAAGTCTACAGCATAATATTCTGATGAAGAGTCACTGGACATGAAACATTAACTCTGCTTTCTTCCCAAAGATGCTGCCAGACCTTCTGAGTTTCTGTTTTTGTTTTAGATCTCCAGCATCCGCACGGTTTTGTTTTATTTATTATAATATAAAGTTGTCATTCTTGCCTGGTATCCTTCACTCTGTCATTACCATTAAAGCCAGCTAAGAACATGGTTCAATGATAATTATGTAAAGACAAGGAATTGGTGTACTTTTGGAGAGGAATTTCCCAGAGTTATTATTTTTCTAAGTTGTCCTCAAATTATCCTTCTCTTCATGGATTTTTGTGGCTAATGGGTGGTGGGATGGGAGGGATTGTCAGAAGGATGGGTGCAGAAGGTGTAAGGTTTCATTATGTTGATTGGCAGGGAATGAGTAAGCCCAGAGCATCTCAGCCAGTGCAAATCTGTGGCAAATTCAAACATAGGTATGGCCTGTGATAATTAATGACTCCTCTTGTATGGTGCCTCATCATAACTTGAGGTGGTAACAATTATCTCGAGATGCGAAAGATAATATGTGGCTTGCTTCTCAGTGCTAACATTTCTCATTGTGCTGTTGCTCACCCAAGACTCTAGGCAGTGCATGCTTCTTGAATTTGCACTTTTATGTGTTAGAAAGTTTGCACATTATCACAACATGCCAAAAGCTCAGCAACAGAAACTGTTTTGTGCTTGATTAGTTTCGAAGGCTGAGTGAAACCACAGCAGAGTCAGCGACCCAAGTCTAGCAGCCACTGTGAAAAATGTAGATCCCTCGCTTATAACAAAAGATACACTTGAACTGATAAGTAAAAGGATATGGCAGTCCTCCAGTAGTATGTGGTTCAAATCTATTTCTGCTTCTATTTTTTTAAATCAATCTGCTCGATGTACAAGTGGAAAACACCAAGTTGAACAGTGATGAATGGAAGAAATTGACACTTAAGTCTTTGTGTATAGAGTAAGGTTAGAGACCAGGCATTGCAACTGATATTAGAAGCTTCATTTTGTTTTCAAACCACATCAATGTCTGAGACAGAAATAAACAGAAGTCATCTTCTGTGGAGAATAGATTTTATCTGTTTCATGAAAAGCTGCTGCATGACTACGTGTTCAATTACAATAGGATCTCTATATCCTCTGAATTTGAGAAAGGAACACTTGAATGTATGTCTTTCATGATTCAGGATGATCCAAGGTGCTTACTGTCAATAACCTACTGACTTTTGAAGTGTAGTCACTTAATTAATGTAGTCAGTAATCTGATTGATAATAGCAATCTCCCACAAATACCAACTTGAAAATTAAGATATTTATTTTGTGATGTTGTTTGAGGGATAAATATTGGCCAAAATATTATTCTCCCATTCTTATTAAGGCGGGTGGCAACCTAATGGTATCATTGCCATAATATAAAAACAGAAACAGATATTGCTGGAGAAACTGAGAAGGTCTGGCAGCATCTGTTTAACTCTGCTTTCTTCCTGCAGATTCTGCCAGATCTGCTGAGTTTCTTCAACAGTTTCTGTATTAATCCAGAGGCCCAGGTAATGAACAAAGAACAAAGAACAGTAAAGCACAGGAACATTCGGCCAACAAATGATGCCTTTCTAAACTAAAAATCTTTTGCCTCTACATGGTCCATATCCATCTGTAGCCTGCTGATTCATATATCTGTCAAGATACCTCTTAAACATTGCAATTGTATCCACCTTTACAACCTCCTCTGGCAGCGCATTCCAGGCGTTTACCAGCCTCTGTATAAAAACTTGTCTCTCACATCTCCTTTAAGCTTACCATCTTCTTACCTCAAACCTATATCCCCTAGTCATTGACATTTCTACCCTGGGAAAAAGACTCTGTCCATCCATTCTACTTAGTTCTGTGGACCTGGGTTTGAATCTCACCATGGCAGTTGATGGAGTTTAAATTCAATAAAAATCTGAAATTAAGAATCGATTGTTGACCATGTTACCATTGTTGATTATTGGGAAACTCCCATCTGGTTCAATAATGTCTTTTAGGGAAGAAACTCTGCATCCTTGCTTGGCCTGGCCTACATGTGCCTCCAGACCCACAGCAATGTTGCTGAGTCTTAACTGCCCTCTGGGCAATTAGGAACAACAACAAGAACAACAACAATTAGCAACAAGTACAACAACATATCCAGCCAGTGATGCCTGTATCCCACGAATTAAAAGAAATTGCAATGGGGCCTGTTGTTCCAGATGCACCAGTTCAACATCTCATCTGAAAGATGGCATCTCCAACAGTTCAGTACTCCCCTGGACTTCATTTCAGCATCAGTCTTGATTTTTGTCCTCATGTATCTGGAATGGATCATGGACATGCAACCTTCTGATTTAGAGGCAAGAGTGTCACACTGTGAGCCATAGCTGACACTGATACTGTTCAGGAGCTAGCAACAGGAGGAACTACAGCTGAGAAATTGCGGGTTATGGAGCAAGAGCAGAAACATATTGCTCAGGTGTGCACATGGCTGCAATGAATGATTCCTGGTTACTGTCTTCTGAAACAAATTGAGCCAATGCACAACACTGCTTTGTAATGATTAGTAGGTCAGGAGGAGTGGAGGGAGGTAGCCAGATCAGACTCTATGGTGCTGCCAGTGAAGCTTGAAAGTTAATTGCGTCTCCAATTCCCTCATGGTTTTGAGATGTTAGTGCATTCAAGCATGCAGTCTCGTATTGATATCAAGGTGTTTGCTTGATGACAGCTGAGCTATCCGATGTGTAAGATGGATGTCAAAAACACTCAAAATCCACTCAGTGATCTGGAAGCCTGGGAATCACAATCGAGCTGCTTGAAGGGTGGAATTGATAATAACATGTTTATATCCTTAGTGTGAAAAGAGTTTGCTTTGATCATGGGTGCCAGGAGTTTGCTTGGATTACTGCAAACACTGCCTTGTCTTATTCTTCAAATTGCTTCCTTCAACCCTTTATTCTCAGCAGTGTGATGAGACATTATGGTGCGATTGAGTTCCCATGTTAGATTCATTGAAGTGTCAGTGAAAAGATTCTGAAAAGGACTTGAAATGCGTGAGATTGATGTTTTTCCAGAAAATTGAATCTCTGTAAGTCAACTTAGGTACTTCTGATCATTAACTGCATTTCGTTTGCATCAGTGTAATTAAAACAGATCAAAAAAATTTGCCTACTGATTTTGGCTGAAATGATGAGCTGTCGTAGTGTGATGGTTCCCACGTTTTAGAAGAAACAGAATATAAGAGCATAAACATACTGTAATATATGCACACACAGAATCCCTGCAATATGGAAGCAGGCCATTTGTCCCATCAAGTCCACATTGACCCTATGAAGAGCATCCTTGCCAGACCCATCCCATTCCTGTAATGCTGCATTTTCCATGGCTAACCCACCTAACCTACACATCCCTGGAGTCTATGGGGTAATTTAGCACAGCTGATCCTCCTAACTTGAACATCTTTGGAAGGAAACCAGAGTACCCAGAGGAAACCCACACAGACACAGGGAGAATGTGCAAAGTGCACACAGACAGTCACCCAAGGGTGGAATCAAACCCAGGTCCCTGGCACTGTAAGGCTGCAGCACTATCCACCGAGCCACCATCCTTCCCTATATAGGTGTGCACACACTACCTTACAATTTTTGCTCTACAAATTACATGTCAAGGAAAGCAAATAAAACCTATCACTTGCAAAAGGATCATTGTAGGAGTGTAGGAACACAAGCACAATATTTAGCCTCCTTGGGTCTGTTCTGCCATCCAACGAGATCTCATGGGTTAACAAAAATCTACCAGTCTTGAGTTAAAAATTAACAATGGACCAAGCATCAATTACTGTTTGTGAAAGAGAGTTCCAAATTTTTGCCATCCTTGTGTCCGTATAAATGCTTACTTATTTCAACACTGATTTCTAGACCGTACTATTTAGTGACAGACTCCTCTATCAGAGTCCCTTACTTGTTCCCATAATATCATGAATGTAACTATCTATTTGTCTTCCAAATTATAGGGTATATATTGTACTTTGTGTTATTACTCCTGGTATTTTAAATTTGATAGAAGTCTTTGGAATGTTTCTTCGCTAACTATCATCCAGCGACCTGGATATTAATGTCTGTAATAGGAGAACCTAAATTTCTCTGAATGATTGAATGATTTATTTATTGTCACTTGAATTTTACAGTGAATAATACAGTAAAATACAGTGAAAAGCTCCAACTGGCACCATTATGAATAGTTTAAGAATAAAAGGAGTAAAAAGGTATAACTGAAAGAGAGTCCTCCATGGCCTCAGTCCCACCTGAGCCAGACCCCTCAGTTTAGGAATCGCCACCCGACAGGTCCCATCTCTTCACCGCTGGGGTCACATCGCCAACAGCAAGTCCCATGCTCCACAACCAGGAGTTTCCAGCTCCGTTGCCACGGTCACCTCACTGATAACCAGGAGTCCCTGCTCTGGCCCTACTGTAACTGGGAGTCTGGGGTTCTGCTGCCAGGCCTGGAGTCCCCACCTCTGGGCCTATTGTAACCAGGAGGCAGTGGCTCTGCTGCCAGGCCGGGAGTCCCTTCTCTGGGCCTACTGTAACCACGAGGTTGTGTCTCCTCTGCTACAAACATAGAACAAACGCAGAGAATGCTGGAGAAATTCAAGAGGTCTGATAGCATCTGTGGAGAGAGAAACTGAGTTAACTTTTCAAGTCTGCTAAGACTCGTCTTCAGGACTGGAGACAGAAAGCAACAAATGTGGAGAAACTGAAAGATTAAAAGTGAAATCCTGTTGGAGAGAAGAGCAGAACATCTTTAATAAAAACTGAAAGAACTGCAGATACTGTAAATCAGGAACAAAAACAAAGTTACTGGAAAAGCTCAGCAGGTCTGGCAGCATCTGTGAAGGAGAAAACAGAGCTAACGTTTCGGGTCCGGTGACCCTTCCTCAGAACTGTTCCTCAGAACATCTTCAAAGTAGCAATATCAGGAAGAAAGGTGGCAGTGAATTGTACACTCGAAAAGACCAGTCTGAGGAAGAGGCCTATGTTGATCTTGACTGTGGGCTGTCCTCCAGCTGTGAGCTGGGATGACATTGTGGCTCAGTGGTTAGCACTGCTGCCTCCCAGTGCCAGGTGCCTGGGTTGAATTCCAGCAGAGGGTAACTTTCCGTGTGGAGTTTGCACATTCTCTGCACTTCTGAGTGGGTTTCCTCTGGGTGCTCTGCTTTCCTCCCACGGCCTAAAGATGTGCAGGTTAGGGTGGATTGGCCATACTAAATTGCCCATAGTGTCCAGGGATGTGCAAGCTATGTGGCTTACACATGGGAAATGCAGAGTTCCCGGAATAGGGTAAGGGGTTGGGATGGTCTTGAGAGTGTCAGTGTGGACTTGATGGGCCAAATGGCTTGCTCCCACACTGTAGTGATTCTATGAATTATTTTTTTGATGGCCAAGTCATCACACCAGCATTAGATAACCTCTGGTCACCACAATCCAAGCAGGATTTATTGACATTTAAGTCTTCAGTGTTGGTTGCAAAGGAGATTGCAGCTCAGCCTCGTTATAGTTTCTATCTTTAAGCGCACACTTTCAGAATGAGGCACTGTATTGGATTGCCGGCTGGTTTTCAACTTAACATTCTCCTCTCAAGAGGGTCACTGAGGCTAGTTATTTTCTCAATTGAGCTGCCTGGGTTGAGAATTAGTGAGGAACAGGTGCAGAAAATAATCAAGGAAGCTAATGGAATACTGGCCTTTATAGCAAGAGGATGTCCTTGGAATTCAAGAAGGCAGAAGATACGCTGCGATTATACAAATCCTGGTTAGACCCCACTTGGAGTACCATGAGCAGATCTGGGCATCATGCCTTACTTAGGAAGATATATTGGCTTTGGAGGGAGTACAGCATAGGTTTACAAGAATGATGCCTGGATTTCAGGGCTTAAATTATGAGGAGAGATTGCACAAATTAAGCCTGTTTTCTCTAGAATCTCGAAGATTAAGGGATGACCTGATCGAAGTCTTCAAGATTGTAACAGGAAAAGTCAGGGTAGATAAAGATAAACTATTTACACTGGTTGGGGCTTCTACAACTAGGGGGCATAGTCTGAGGATTAGGGCCAGACCATTCAAGAGAGATGTTAGAAAGCACTTCTACAGATTTAGGGTGGTTGATGTTTGGAACTCTCTTCCACAAATGGGAGTGGACGCTGAATCAGTTGTTAATTTTAGATCTGAGATAGATAAATTTTTGTTAAGCAAAGGTGTTAAGGGATATGGGTCAAAGGCAGGGAGATGGAGTTAGGTTACAGATCAGACACAATGTCATTGAATGATGAAACAGACTCAAGGGGCTGAATGGCCTCCTCCTGTACCTATGTAGAATAACTTGATTAGTACCTTTGAGTGATTGCTACACCAAAACTCCATTTTGATCATGGGTAAGGTTCATTGCAGACCTACAGTGTCGTCAGTCCTCACTTATCTCTCCAATCCCCTATTGAGATGAGAGGAGATCTGATTGAAGTTTTCAAAATCATGAGCTGGCTGTACAGAGTAATTAGGATGATACTATTCCTGCTCATAAAAGCAACAAGGATGAAAGGGCATAGATTTAAAGTGATGTTCAAATGAAGCAAGAGTAATGTGAGAAAAAGCTTTTTCACACAGTGCGTTGTTAGGATATGGAATACGAAATAACTCCACAGAGTCCGGTATCCCATCACCAAGTCACCCTGTATCTACATGAGCATAGTGCTTGACACTGGTCCGGCTTCCCCAGAGCCAACTCTCAAAGTGAACAGAACCTCTGACATTTCTGTTTGTATCTGTTAGCCGGGGTCCCAGATTGGACCAGGTTAACACCCTTATTTGGAGAACTCCTCTTCTATGAGGTCCACCTGGTTGACCCCATTACAATCACTGCAGAATACACTGTCTGAAAATGTAGTGGAGGCAGGTTCAATTGAGGCGTGGGTGGTTTTTTTGTGTAGAAATGATGTGTAGGGATGTGGGGAATAGAGCTGGGCTTGGTAACAGAGTTGGTGCAGGCACAGTAGGCCGAATGGCCTCTTTCTGCACTGTCATAACTGTGTGATTCACACAGCCTATGATGCATGTCAGTGGGCACAGTGGTAGCTTGCCTTGGCTGATGAGCTGAACTGTGGCCAGTTAATCTATTTGATTTCCATGTTAAATAACTTGCCAGTTTTGTTTATCACACTTCTCACTGATGGTTTAGAAGTTTTGAACTCATTACCTAGGCTGACACCGAGGAATTGTGCATTAATGGAGTGAATGTGACCAAAAATAGAATATTTTTACCAATTTTTGTATTTTTTTTTCATTATTGTGTTTCTTAAAGTTTACAATCGTTTTAAATATCACTCAAAATAAAGGATTTACTCAAAAGCCAACACAGCTGATAAAGGGAAAGAGAGAGTCTGCACAAAGGAAAAAAGTATTGTATTTTGACACAAATGCGTAGTTATAATATTACATATTTTGATGAGGCAGCTAATCTGACTTAAAATTGACACAAGAATGGAATCCAATAGGAACCTGAGCAATGTGGACTTTGGTGAGATTTGTGGCACAATTGAGTGAGAAATATGGGGAGACTTATCTGATCATCAGGAGTGTCTTGTTCTATTTTTTATGCTTTTGAAAAACGATGAGGTGATCCTCTCACTATGCAGTGGTGTGTTTGCCAGTTTAGTGAGGTCGTTACTTGTTGCACAACTTGATAATGACTTAGCCCACCTCGTTAATGTTCAGCTTTCTATCTTACCAAATGTCCCAAACAATCTAGACATCAAGAAATCTTGACATGGAAACTAAAACGAAGGATTTAGCTCTCCTCTTGTTCAGAACAGCCTTCATGTTGGAAACTGGGCACCAACATCTCAGGGCATGCTACTTGAGCACCAGCCACACACATCCTACATCAATGGGCATTGGCAACACATCCTATCCACTTACCAATTGCATCTACACTTCAGTGTTGTACCTTGGCTGCACTGGTAAACTCTCGTTGTAATGCTACAGCAAGGATACTGTGCTCAGGAACACACACCCAGCTCATGGACTGGACCAGGATGTATTTCCTGGCTCTTCACTCACTGTCATAGCACTCACTCACTCTGTATGGTCATAGTTTTGCCTTGCAATCTCTTGCCTTGCTTTAAGTATTGAGCTTAAGCCAAGTGTCTGATATGGCCTTTGAGACATTAAGACAAGAGTGCTCCCAATTGCACTACAGCACTGAGAAGAAAAAACAACCTGAATTTGTAACTATTTTCACGATTTAGTTTTTAAATGTGAATGTACTAATTAAATAATTATTATGATCTAATAGAGGCTGCTCCATCCTGATCAAAGATAGTCAAGTGACTTAAATATGTTTTGAACAATCTATGAGTAGGTAACATTTGATACTGCCCAATCTCAAACCATTCACACCCAGTATAGGCTATCATCGGTGGTTAGAGGTTATGTGTTGTGGAGTATGATAGAATCATTGAGACATACAGTACAGAAGATGCCTTTCAGCCCATCAAGTCTTTACTGCCAAAACTAAGCTAAATCTAGGAGCAAATTACTGTAGATGCTGGAATCTGCACTGAAAATAAAAAAATGATGGAGATCACAGTGGGTCAGGCGGCAACCATGGAGAGAAAGCAAGCTAACATTTCGAGTCGAGATGACTCTTCATCAGCGCTGAAGTGAAGTGTGGAGGGGGCAGCATTTATGTAATAGTGAGGCCTGTGGGGTTGGAGTGCTGGGGGAGAAAGGATGTTGATAGTTCAGGTTAAGTGATCGGAATATGAGAATGGCAGAACAATGGTGTATTTAACTGCCAGACTGGAAAGAACAGACAGTCCCACTGGGGTAGGGGGAGGGGAGAGAGGACACAGTGAAAGAGAATATAACAAGCAAAACTAAAAGAAAGGGAAGGAATGGGTTCACGATTTGAAGGTGTTGAACTCAATATTAAGTCTAGAAGGCTGTAAATTGCCTAGACTGAAGATGAGATGTTGTTCCTGCAGTCTGCACTGTGATCTACTGGAACACTGCAGCATGCCGAAGACAGACAAGTGGGCATGTGAGTAGGGTGCTGTGTTAAAATGACCAGCTTTAGGAAGGTTGGGGTCGTACTTGCGCACGGGCTGGAGGTGTTCCACAAAGTGGTCACCACTTTGCGTTTGGTTTCTCCAATGTAGTGTGGGCTGCATTGGGTGCAGCGAATACAATACCTGCCAATAAAAGTGGTCCCGTTGTAGTCTGGCGCGCTGATCTTTACCTTAGGGGGAGGCTCAACGCCAGCTCTCGGACACTTCTTCCTACCTCCCCCTGGACCATGACCCCACATCCGAACATCAAGCCATTGTTGCCAGGGCTGTCACTGACCTCATTACCTCCAGAAATCTTCCACCCACTGCCTCCAATCTTATAGTCTCCCAATCCCAGACAGAACGCTTCTACTTCCTTCCCAAAATGCGCAAACCGCACTGCCTCTGTAGGCCCATTGTATCAGTCTTTTCCTGCCTCTCTGAGCTCATTTCCTCCTACCTTGAATCCATCCTCTCTCCACTTGTCCAGATCCTGCCCACCTACATCCGTAATTCTTCTGATGCCCTCTGACATATTGACAATTTCCAATTCCCTGGCCCTAACTGCCTCCCGTGTCCAATTCCTCTATACCTCCATTCCTTACCAGGATGGCCTGAGAGCTCTCGGCTTCTTTCTCAACCAGAGGCCTGAAAGATCCCCATCCACCACCACTCTCCTTCGCTCGGCTGAACTTGTTCTCTCACTGAACAGTTTCTCCTTTGATTCACCTCACTTCTGCCAAGTCAAAGGTGTGGCCATGGACACCTACATGGGTCCCAGTTGTGCCTGCCTCTTTATGGGGTATGTGGAACAATCCTTGTTCCAGTCCTACACTGGTTCCCCCCTACCACAACTCTTTTATCGACATGTCGACAATTGTTTTGGTGCCTCTTCATGCTCCTGCCTGGACCTTGAAAAATTTGTTTATTTTGCCTCCAATTTCCACCCCTCTATATCGTCCATTTCCAACACTTCTCTTCCCATCTACGACCTCTCCATCTTAATTTCAGGGAATAAACTGTCCATCGCCATCCACTCAAAGCCACTGACTCCCATAGCTACCCTCCCTACAGCTCGTCACACCCCACATCCTGCAAGGACTCTATCCCATTCTCCTAGTTGCTTCGCCAACACCGTATCTGTTTGGATGATGCCACCTTCCAAAGCAGAGCTGCTGACATGGCTTACTTCTTCCATAACCATGGTTTCCCACCCACGGTGGCTGACAGGGCCCTCAACAGCATCCGACCTATCCCTCGTGCTTCCGCCCTTGCCCCTTCCCATCACTCACAACAGCTTGATCGGGTCTCCCTTGTTCTCACTTTTCATCCCACCAGCCTCTGCAAATGATCATTCTTCACCATTTCGGACAACTCCAATAAGACACCACCACCAAACACATCTTCCCCTCACTCCCCTTTCTGCATTTCACAGGGATTGTTCCCTCAGAGCCACCTTAATCCATTCCTTGACCATCTATACCACCCACCCCTTCCTATAGGACCTTCCCATGTAACCGTAGAAGGTGCAACACCTGCCCCTTCACTCCACCCCTCAATCCGCTCACCATCAAAGGGCCTAAACGGACTTTCCAGGTGAAGCAGCATTTCACCTGCTCCAGGTACCCCCTCCAATCTTGTGCATTGTATCCGCTGCACCCAATGTGGCCTACTCTATACTGGAGGAACCAAATGCAGACTGGGTGACTGCTTTGCAGTGCACCTCTGGTCTGTGCGCAGATAAGACCCCGTAGTCAATCATTTTAACATTGCTCACATGTCCACTTAAATGCCCCAGCGAATCACAGTGAAAACTGGAGGAGCAACATCTCATCTTCAAACTAGGTACTTTATAACCTTCTGTGCTCAATATTGAGTTCAACCTTTCTTTTAGCTTTGCTTGTTATATTATCTTTCACCATGTTGTCTCTCCCCTCCCCCAGCTCCAGTGGGACTGTCTGTTCTTTCCAGTCTGGCAGTTAGACACATTCTGCCATTCGCACATTCCGATCACTTAATCTGAACTATCAACATCTTCTTTCCCCCAGCACTCCAATGCCCCATCCCAATTATTACATAAATGCTGGAACAAAAACAAAGTTGCTAGAAAAGCTCAGCAGGTCTGGCAGCATCTGTGGAGGAGAAAACAGAGTTAACGTTTTGGGTCCAGTGACCCTTCCTCAGAACTGTTCCTGATTTACAGCATCCGCAGTTCTTTTGGTTTTTATTACATAAATGCTGCCTCCTCCACACTTCACTTCAGCTCTGATGAAGAGCCGACTAGACACAAAACATTAGCTTGCTTTTTCTCTATGGGTGCTGCCTGACCCGCTGTGATGTCCAGCATTTTTTGTTTTCAGTACACTAAATCTACACTTGTCCTGCTTTCCCACACTTGGCCATTTTGTCACTCCTTAAATTGAGTATTTTGTTCTACAGACTGACCTTGCAAGCATGGTCTATTTCACAAATCATGTTATGAGTATAAAGGAGCAGCATCTTTACATCACCAGAATTTCAGTTTTGTCTGAATGTGAGACACAGGAACAGTGGGCATTGACTTGAAAGAGGAAACAACATCACAGTTATTTGCTGAAGGTTTCTGAGAAAGATAGTATTCAAAGTGCTGCAAAGTCAATTGCTAAGGATTCTAATTTAATTAACGTGTCTAAACAATGAATTGTTAGCTTGCTCTCCAGTGTTTAGAGTGTGAGCTTCTAAAAATAATCCTATTCATGAATAAATCTAATTAAGAGCTTAGCCTGTTGTGGACCATGTCTAGCATGATTATGTTTGAAGTTATGTGAGAAGTAGTAGAATTCCTGAGATTCATTATTTACCTGGGGCACTTTATCCTACACTATCGAATAAACACATATTTCTATTCATGGGAACAAAGGTTTTCCCTTGAGTTTTGGCAATTGTTACAGAGAAGGGGAGGTTAAATAAAAGAAAATCACTAATATTTACTTTAAAAGTAACAAGTAACAATTTGTTTATTTAACCCTAACAGTGAACAAATTAACAGAACTACTAATAAACCAAACAGTTCCCCTGCTAACTCCTAATTCTTCCCTAACTGAACAAAATTCTACTGGTATGCTATTCTAATAAACACTAGCCCCACTTATACAACCTAAGTAATAAGAAAAAGAAATTAAAACTTAGTCTCTCAAAGTCCACACAGAATATGTCTTCCAGAATGCTCTGCCTTCTCCGCTGTCTCTTCAATCATAAACACCTTTCTTCTGCTGTTCTCAAGTCCTAAACACCTTTCTTCCATTGATCATCCTGTCAGGAATCTTTTCTCTGTGAATTCTCTGTGAGGATTCTTAGCTAGATGTGCTGTGGTACCTTCTATGGACAGATGGTGCTTTCTTAGACAGAGCTTAGAGATTCCTGTGAGAGCTTTCTGTTTATTTCTTAGATGGCAGTTTGCTGTCACACTGCTTTTCAAAACCCTCTCCTTATATACCTTGAAAGACATATCAATTTTCTTATAATAGCATTGGTCTGAGGTTGTCAAAACCATCACATTTAAGTTCAATTGGTCTTCAATTGCTAAGTGCTTGGTTTAAATTATTTGGCTGATTCAAGCTAGTTGCCAAAGTATCAAAACAAGCCTAAAGTTTCCAATCATACAGTCAACTGATATATGTTTCAATTTTAGAACTGGTTATACATCTTCAGCTACTTACAAGACACATCATTTTCTGTGTAAATTGTTAAGCGTAGAAAAGCACGCTACCTCTTGATGGGACCACGGACTCTTTCCACATCTCATTTTTACCAACAAATTCCAGCTTCCTGCCTTCCAATTTAGGAGTACTCTACCCAACTTCGTAACACAATAGGCATTGGAAGAAAAGGATCTGGAATGTGTTGAACTATAATAGTACTATCCACTGGATGTGATATTAAATAGGAGTTCTGATTTGCTCTTGATTTTAGTAAATTTTAAAGATCCCATGGTAATATCAAAAGAAAAGCAGCAATCTTATTCTTGATCAATATTCCTCACTTAACCAACGTCATTAGAAACATTTTAACTGGTCATTCTTCTGATGGGCGGTACAGTGGCGCAGTGGTTAGCACTGCTGCCTCACAGTGCCAGGGACCCCCGTTCAATTCCATCCTCGGGCGACTGTCTGTGTGGAGTTTGCACGTTCTCCCCGTGTCTGCGTGGGTTTCCTCCAGGTCCTCCGGTTTCCTCCCACAGTCCAAAGATGTGCAGGCTAGGTGGATTGGCTATGCTAAAGTGCCCATAGTGTCCAGGGATGTTTACGTTAGGTGGGTTAGACATGGGAAATTAGGGAAATGGGTCTGGGTGGGATGCTGTTCGGAGGGGCAGTGCGGACCTGTTGGGCCGAAGGGCCTGTTCTCACACTGTAGGGATTCTGTGGTTATTATTTATAGACATTGCTGGTCCAGAATGGAATATGAATTACGATTTCATTAGTAAGATTTATTGCACTTGTGTGAGGTATTTCACTTTGATGGTAAGTGTACTTCTACAAGGAACACAAAGTTAGAATGCAGGTACAGTTCACAATTAGGATGGCTAGCAATTTATTGTGAGATAGTAGGAACTGCCGATGCTGGAGGCTGAGATAACAAGGTGTGAAGCTGGAGGAACACAGCAGGCCAGGCAGCATTAGAGGAGCAGGAAAGCTGACGTTTCAGGTCTGGGGGGACCCTTCTTCAGAAATGGGGGAGGGGAAGATGGCTCTGAAATAAATAGAGGGAGGGGGCGCTGATAGAAGGTGGATAGTGGAGCAGATAGGTGGGAGAGAAGACAGACAGGTCAAGGAGGCGGGGATGAAGCTAGTAAAGGTGAGTGTAGGTAGGGATTTGGGATGGGGTTTGGTCAGTGAGGGAGGGGGCGGATAGGTGGGAGAGAAGACGGACAGGTCAAGAATGCAGGGATGAGAGGGGTGGCTGGTCTTGGGATGAGGTCGAGGGTGGTAAGATTTTGAAGCTAGTAAAGTCCACATTGAGACCATTGGGTTGTAGGGTTCCAAGGCAGAATATGAGGTGCTGTTCCTTCAGTTTCCGGGTGTCATCGTTGTGGAGGAGGCCCAGGATGGACATGTCGTCCAGTGAGTGGGAGGGGAGTTGAAGTGGTTCATGACTGGAAAGTGTTGTTTTTTGTCACGAACCGAGCATAGGTGCTCCACAAAGCGGTCTCCGAGGCTCCGCTTGCTCTCCCCGATGTAGAGGAAGCCACATCGGGAACAGCGGATACAATAGACCACATTAGCAGATGTACAGGTGAACATCTGTTTTATGTGGAAGGTTTTTTTGGGGCCTGGGATGGGGGTGAGGGAGGAGGTGTAGGGGCAGGTGTAGTACCTGCTGCGTTTGCAGGGAACGGTGTCGGGAGTGGTGAGGCTAGTGGGGAGTGTGGAGCAGACAAGGGAGTCACGGAGAGAGCAGTCTTTCCAGAAGGCAGATAGGGGTGGGGAGAGAAATATATCCTTCGTAGTGGGGTCAGATTGCAGGTGGTGGAAGTGGCGGAGAGTGATGTGTTGAATCCAGAGGTTAATGGGGTGATACGTGAGGACAAGGGGAATTCTGTCTTTGTTTTTATTGTGGGGAGGGGTTGTGAGGGCTGAGGTGTGGGAAACGCAAGAGATGCGGTCGAGGGCATTTTCGACCACTGAGGGGGGGAGATTGCTGTCCTTGAAAAATGAGGACGTCTGGGATGTATGGGAGTGGAACGCCTCATCTTGGGAGCATATGCGGCGGAGGCGGAGGATTTGGGAATAGGGGATTGCATTCTTGCAGGAAGATGGGTGAGAGGAGGTGTATTCTAGGTAGCTGTGGGAGTCGGTGGGCTTGAAATAGATATCAGGTTCGAGGTGGTTACCAGAGATGGAGGTAGAGAGGTCCAAGAACGAGAGAGAGGTATCAGAGATGGTCCAGGTGAACTTGAGGTTGGGGTGGAAGGTCTTAGTAAAGTCGATGAACTGTTCAATCTCCTCATGGGAGCACGAGGCAGCGCTGATACAGTCATCGATGTAACGGAGGAAGAGGTGGGAGATAGGGCCGGTGTAGCTTCGGAAGAGGGATTGTTCCACGTATCCTCCAAACAGGCAGGCATAGCTTGGGCCCATGTGGGTACCAATGGCCACCCCTTTTGTCTGTAGGAAGTGGGAGGAGTTGAAAGAGAAGTTGTTGAGGGTGAGGACAAGTTCGGTTAGGTGGATAAGGGTGTCGGTGGAGGCGGACTGGTCGGGCCTGCGGGACAGGAAGAAGCAGAAGGCTTTTAGGCCATCTGCATGGGGAATGCAAGTATAATTCGGGATTGGACGTCCATGGTGAAGATGAGGTGTTGGAGGCCAGGGAATCGGAAGTTTTGGAGGAGGTGGAGGGCGTGGGTCGTGTCCCAGACGTGGGTGGGGAGTTCCCAGACTTGGGGGAGAAAATAGAGTCAAGATAAGATTTATTGTGTTGGTTTTATTGCTGGGGAACAGTATCACAAAAATAAGGAAGATGTGCTGAAATTGAACATGGCTATGCCAAAGCCACATGTGGAACACTGTGTGCAGTTTTGGTCTCATTGTCAAGTAACGATATACCTGCATTGGAGCTGGTGTACTGAAGGTTCACAAAAGTCATTCCTGGGATAAGAGGGCTGTCCTATGATGAAAGGCTGAGTAAGTTAGGCCTATATTCTCTGAAATTTAGAAGAGTGAGTGGCAAGCTCACTGACACACTGTGATTCACAAGGGGTTTGATAAGGGAGATACCAAGAGCTTGATTCCTGTGCCTGGGGAGTTTGCAAAATGGTGCTGGGGGTACAGGGAGCAGCCTCAGGATGATGGCCCAATCATTTAGGACTGAAATAAGGAGAAATGGGTTGTGAATCTTTGGAATTCCCCACCTCAAAGATTTTGCATTCTCCATTGTTAGATAGATTTGAGATTGAGATAGATTCTTGGCCTCCCAGGAAATCAAGGGAATGCAGGGTACATTTGGGATAGTGGACTTAAGGCTGATGGTCTGAGCGATTGTTGGAGCAGATCTGAGGGCCATATGGACTATTCCTGCTTCTATTTGTGCTCTTGATGTGAATGTCACTTATGTATCAGCCTTTATCGTGAGACGATTTGAGTACAGGAACAAGGATGTCTTGCTGCAATTATTCAGCACTATTGTGAGGCCACACCTGAAATATTGTGTGCAGTTTTGGTCTCCTTATCTGATAGGGTTCTTGCTGTAGACAGAATGCAGCAAAGGTTTACCAAATTGATTCCTGGGATGATAGGACTGAAAAATGGGGAGAGATTGAGTCGATTAGGATTGTATTCACTTGAGTTTAGAAGAATGAGAGGAACGGGGTCTCATAGAAATATATAAAATTCTAACAGGACCAGACAGTTTAGATTCAGGAAAGATATTCCCAATGGTAGGGGAGTCCAGAACCAGGGATTGCAATTTAATGATTTGAGGTAAACCTTTTAGGCTGAGATGAGGAGAAATTTCTTCATCCAGAGTCATACAGTCACAGAGCAAGGAAACAGATTCTTCAGTCTGACTTGTCAATGCTGACCAGGTAACCAAACTGAACTAGTCCTAGTACTTGTTTTTGAGTAGATTTGTAGCTGAGGTTGTGGATGCTGTGGTTGGTTTGCTCGCTAAGCTGGTTCATTAGTTCACAGACATTTCATTACCCTGCTGGGTAACATCATCAGTGCAGTCTCCGACGAAGTTCTATTTCTCTCAGTTTGGCCCATCTAAACCCTTCCTATTCTTTTACATATCCAAATGTCTTTTAAATGTAATAATTATACCAGCCTCTGTCACATCCTCTGTCAGCTCATTGAATACACACACCAAATTCTGTATGAAAAAGTTGTCCTTCAGATCCAATTTCAATTTTTACCCTCTCAACTTAAACGTATGCCCTTTAGTTTGGACTTCCCTACCCTGGGAAAAAAGACCTTGTCTATTCACCCTATCCATGCCTCGATTTCATAAAATATAAAATCCTCGTGATTTTATAAAATTCTATAAGGTCACCCTCTTCCTTTGACTCTCCAGTGAAAAATTTCCTGGTCTTCCCAGCCTCTCCTTATAACTCAAACCCTCCAGCCCTGGTAACGTCCATTGAATTTTTTCTGCACCCTTTCTAGCTAAACAATATCCTTCCTACAGCAGGGTGCCCAAGTTGTAGGCAGTATTCTAAAAGTGGCCTCACCAATGTTTTGTACAGACGCAACGTGATGTCCCAATTCCTATACTCAATGCTTTGACCAATGAAGACAAACATACCAAACACCTTCTTCACCACCCTATCTATCACCAATGCCACTTTCAAGGAACTATGAACATGCGCCCCTCGGTCCATCTGTTCAACAACACAACCCAGGGTCCTACCATTAACTGTATATGTCCTGTCCTGGTTTGCTTTACAAAAATACAACACCTCGCATTTATCTAAATTAAACTCCATCTGCCACTTCTTGGCCCATTGGCTCACCTGATCAAGATCTCGTTATACTCTTGGATAAATGGTTGAGGCCAAAATGTTACATATCATCGAGAAGGAGGTAAATATAGCTCTCGTGGCTAAAGGGATCAAGGGATGTGCAGTGGCTAGTATTGAGCTCAATGATCAGCCATGACCATATTGAATGGTGGAGCAGACAGGAAAAGTTGAATGGCTTGTGCCTGTCCTATCTTCTCTGTTTCTAAGTATAGCAGTGTCACACATTGCAGTTTTTAGCAACACGCCTCCATCAGTCAATTAACTAGGTCTCAGTATTGTTGCTGGTTCTCCATCACTCACTGTCGATCAAACAATTAGAGTCAAGCAACTTTCCATCCATCTCTTTCTGCTTCAATACCCTCACCCCTGTGAACAGACAGAAAGGATCATTGTGAAATTTCTTAAATTTTTTTAGATTTATGGGAAAATCAAGAAGTAGTAGTCACTTTTTGGAAATAAGAGGTCATCCAAAGGAAGGGAAATTTTTTTTTTCACAGAAGGTGGCAAGTCTTTAAACTCTCTCCCTCAAAATATTTTTAAGGCTGAAGCAGATAGACCCTTGATGAGATAACAAGGTGTAGAGCTAGATGAACACAGCAGGCCAAGCAGCATCAGAGGAGCAGGAAGGCTGACGTTTCGGGCCTAGACCCTTCTTCAGAAATAGGGGAGGGGAAGGGGGTTCTGAAATAAATAGGGAGAGAAGGGGAGGCAGATAGAAGATGGATAGAGGAGAAGATAGGTGGAGAGGAGCCAGACAGGTCAAAGAGGCGGGGATGGAGCCAGTAAAGGTGAGTGTAGGTGGGGAGGTAGGGAGGAGATAGGTCAGTCCAGGGAGGACAGGCAAGTCAAGGAGGCAGGATGAGGTTAGTAGGTAGGAGATGGGGCTCGGGCTTGAGGTGGGAGGAGGGGATAGGTGGGAGGAAGGACAGGTTAGGGAGGCAGGGACGAGCTGGGCTGGTTTTGGGATGCAGTAGGGGGAGGGGAGATTTTGAAGCGTGTGAAGTCCACATTGATACCATTGGGCTGCAGGGTTCCCAAGTGGAATATGAGCTTGACCTGTCCGTCCTCCCTGGACTGACCTATCTCCTCCCTACCTCCCCACCTACACTCACCTTTACTGGCTCCATCCCCGCCTCTTTGACCTGTCTGTCTCCTCTCCACCTATCTTCTCCTCTATCCATCTTATATCCACCTCCCCCGTCTCTCCCTATTTATTTCAGAACCCCCTTCCCCTCCCCTGTTTCTGAAGAAGGGTCTAGGCCCGAAACATCAGCCTTCCTGCTCCTCTGATGCTGCTTGGCCTGCTGTGTTCATCCAGCTCTACACTTTGTTATCTCAGATTCTCCAGCATCTGCAGTTCCTACTATCTCTAGACCCTTGATGAGCAAGGCTCATTGGGGGAGCTGGGAACATGTCATGATCTTATTGAATGGAGGAGGAGGTTTAAAAGGCTGAGTGGCCTGCTCCTACTTCATACAAAGTGGGGGGAGGATCTTTATTTAACTAACTCAAAAGATCAAATTAATTATTATTTATTGTCTACAAGAGAGCAATATCAACAGACTAACTTATTATCATTAAAGCTACCTATTTTGGTTTGCTTGACTTTTAAAATCAAATATTAAAAGCAATTAATTGTTCAAATTAATTGTTGAAAATTGACTGTAAAATTCTTGGATTGTGTCAATAATGCTGCAGTAAGTTGCTAATCACTCCCACACACTCTTTGGCTGAGTAGGGGCCAGCTTTCTGAAGATTGCTGGCTTTTTCCATCTCTACATAATGAACAATGTAAACTACATACAAAGGAATGTTGTTGTGATAAAACAGTACAAAAGACTCATTCTTCAGTACTGAGGCAGAAGAAGTCTGTTGTGTCATCTGTTACTGATTTAAAAAAATTTGAATTGATTTGTTTGGGCATGGAACAAATATTCTTGTCTTGTCGTTGGGTCCAAAGTTCTGATATGAACAGAACTTCCCCAAAACCAGTTTGCTTTTTTAAAAAAAAGCTTGAGAATCAGATCAGGGATCCAGCTACAACACAGACATTTGTAAACGAAATACATGCATTTAATTACTTTGTTCTAAAATGGAAGCAATTTTCAGACAAATATAATAACAACTTGGAGAGTTTAGGGACACTCACAGGCTATATATTGTCTTAAAAAATGTAATATTGGAGAAATTAAAGAGCCTGGAAGATAATAAATCCCCAGAACTCAATGGGCTGCGCTCAATGTGGAGGCAATGGCCAATTGCTGGTACCACCAGACTACTGATCCAGAGACTAATGTAATGCTCTGGGGATCTGTGTTCGAATCCCACCACAACAAACTGTGAGATATAGGAGAGGGACAGTAACCTTGAAACTGTTGCCTGATTGTCAGGGAAATACACTCTGGTTCACTCATACCCTTTAGGGAAGGAAACTGCTGTCCTTACCCAGTTTGGCCTACATGTGACTCCAGACCCACTGCAATGTGGTTGACTCTTAACTGCCCGATGGGCAATAAAAACTGGCCTAGCCGGTGATGTCGCATCCTGTGAATGAATTAAAAAAACACTCTAGAGTGTTGAAGTAGATAGCTTTAAAGATAGTATTAGTGATCATCTTTCAAAATTCTATTGATGCTGCCATGGGAATTAGAAGTTTGCAACCAAAGCGAGGAAGAGAGAAAATAGTGAACTACAGAACGATAAACCTGACATCAGTCAAAGGAACAATTCTAAAAAGTATTATAAAGGACGTGATCATTAGATATTGAGAAAATAGTTGTCTGATTGGACAAAGTCAGCACAGATTTATGAATGATAAATCATGTTTAACAAACGTGACAGAGTTTTTTGAGGGTGTTACTAGCAGAGTTGATAAGGGAGAATAGTGGATGTCCCACACTGAAGGATATTAAACAAAATTAAAGCACGTGGAGTTCAGCATGGATTGAGGATTGGTTAACCATCAGAAAGCAGAGAATAGTCATAAATGGGTCACTCTCGGGATAGCAGGCGGTGATGGGTGGGCAACCACAAGAATCAGTGCTTGGCCCCCAGCTGTTCACAAATTGTATCAATTCAGACATTGGAAATAATTGTAATCATTCCAAGCTTGCAGATGATACAAAACTTAGTGGAAATGTGAGTTGTCAAGAGGATGCAAAGGGGATTCAGACAGGCTGAATGAGTGAGCAAAAACATGGCAGGAGGGATATAATGTGGATAAGTGTGAGGTCATCCATTTTCAGGATTGCAACAAAGACGCAGGGCATTACTTAAATGATGACAGATTGGAAAGTGATATTGTCAAAAAGACCTGGATTTCCTTCTTCAAAAGTCACTGGAAGTTAGCGTGCAAGTGCAGCAAGTAATTCAGAAAGCAGACGGTATCTTAGCCTTTATCACAACAGAACTGGAGTACAGGAACAAAGAAGTCTAACTTAAATTGTATTGAATACTGGTGATACTGCACCTAGAGTATTGTGTGTAGTTCTGGTCCCCTTTCCTATGGAAGGATTAACATGCTGTAGAGGGAGTGCAGCAGAAGTTCACCAGGCTGATTCCTAGGACAATGAGACTGTCTTATAGATAGATTGAGGAGACTGGACTTGTTGTCTTGACTTTAGATGAATGAGAGGCAATCTCTTAGAAGCTTATAAAAATTGATAGAAGGATAGAATTGAAAGGGTTCAGAAAAGATTTACAAGGATGTTACCAAGAATGGAGGGTTTGAGCTGTGGGGAAAGGCTGAATAGACTGGGGTTATTTTCCCTAGAGTGTTGGAGGCTGAGTGGTGACCTTATAGAGGTTTATAAAATCATGAAGGGCATGGATAGGGTAAATAGCCTAGGTCTTTTGCCCCAGGGTAGGGGAGTCCAAAATTAGACAGAATAGGTTTACGGTGCGGGGGAAAGATTTAAAAGCTGCCTAAGGTTCAACCTTTTCACCCAGAGGGCGGTGCATGTATGGAATGAGTTGCCAGAGGAAGTGGTGGAGGCTGATACAATTATAGCGTTTAAAAGGCATCTGGACAGGTACATGAATAGAAAGGTTTAGAGGGATACGGGCTAAATGCTGGCAAATGGGACGAGATTTAGATATCTGGTTGGCATAGCTGAGTTGGACTGGAGCGTCTGTTTCCATGCTGTACAGCTTTATGACACAATAAGAAAGGACCTTCTTTTCCAAAGGTTGCTTTGACTGTACCTGATAAGTCCTTCTCAGTGATTGTAACTTGAATGAAGTGGCGATCAATATGATTACTGAATTTGTTGTGACATAAAGATAGATAGGAAAGAAAGTTGTGAGGAAGGCATAAGCAGACCACAAAGGGATATAGAGATAGTAGGAACTGCAGATGCTGGAGAATCTGAGATAACAAGTGTAGAGCTGGATGAACACAGCAGGCCAAGCAGCATCATAGGAGCAAGAAGGCTATGCTGTTTGGCCTGCTGTGTTCATCCAGCTCTACACCTTGTTATCACAAAGGGATATAGACTGGTTAAGTGAATGGGCAAAGATCCAATGTATGATGGAGTATAATGCCGGAAAATGTGAAATTGTTCATCTTGGCAGACAGAAAAAGAAAGAAGCATATCATTTAGAGATAGTAGGAACTGCAGATGCTGGAGAATCTGAGATAACAAGGTGTACAGCTGGATGAATACAGCAGGCCAAGCAGCATCAGAGGAGCAAGAAGGCTGACATTTTGGGCTTAGACCCTTCTTCAGAAAAAAAAAAATTTTTTTCTGAAGCAGGGTCTAGGCCCGAAACATCAGCCTTCCTGCTCCTCTGATGCTGCTTGGCCTGCTGTGTTCATCCAGCTCTACACCTTGTTATCTCTTATTTCAGCATATCATTTAAATGGCCAGAGACTGGAGAGCTCTGAGATGCTGGGGAATCCAGGTGTCTGAGTGCATGAATCATAAAAGACTAGCATGCAGGTAGAGCAAGTAATTCAGAAAGCTGGTAGAATATTATTCAGAGATAGTAGGAAATGCTGATGCTGGAGTCTGAGATAACAAAGTGCGGAGCTGGAGGAACACAGCAGGCCAGGCAGCATCAGAGGAGCAGGAAAGCTGACGTTCCGGGTCTGGACCCTTCTGATCCAGATCTGAAACATCAGTTTTCCTGCTCCTCTGATGCTGCCTGGCCTGCTGTGTTCATCCAGCTCCACACCTTGTTATATAGGCAGAATATTATTGTTTGTTGCAAGTGAAATTGAGAACAAAGGTAGGGAGGCTGTGCTTCAGTTTTGTTGAATATTAGTGAGCCAATATCTGGCATACTCCATATAGTATTGGAATCCTTCTATAAGGTGAAACATACACATGTTGGAAGCAGTTCAGAGAAGGTTCAGTAAAAAAAACCTGGGAGTGCTTGTAGTGTTTTATGAGGAAAGATCGACAGGTTAGGCTTGTATCTGCTGGAGTTTAGAAGAGTAAGAGGCATCTTGCTTGAAACATGTAAGATCCTGAGGGGTCTTGAAGGGGGTGGATGTAGATATGATGTATCCCCTTGAGGGAGAATCTCAAACTGGGAGTTATGATTTAAATGAAAGGGCCATCCATTTAAGATGGAGATGAGGAAATTTTTTTTACCTGGAGGCCCATGAGTCTTTGGAATTCTCTTCCTCAAAAGGTGGTGGAAGCAGGGTCTTTGAATATTTTTAGTGCAGATGCGGATCGATTCTTGATAAATAAGTGGGTGAAAGATTATTAGGGCAAGGCAGGAAGTGTGGAGTGATCAGGTCAGCCATGATTTTATTGAATGGGGCAGCAGGCTTGAGAAAATGAAGGGCCTAGTCTCGCTCCTAATTTATATGTTTGTATCGTGTAGGGAGTCCCTAATGATGTCTTCAAGCATCTTCAGATTACTCATGTTGGCATCTTGTTTTCTTCTACTTGAGCTAAGTTGGCGTCACAGCCTAATATCCATATCATGAATATCGATATTGTCCAAAATTTGTATGAGTACCACTACAAAACCCAGGCATGATCTGCTGAAATGGCCATCCTGACAAATTAAACCTTTAAATGGAAATTATCCAAAATTAGATTTTGAAGATTTCAAGTGACAGGTTTATGACTATTTATTTTGACACCTTGTTCCATTTTGGGAATGTCTTTTAGAAAAAGCTTGTTAATGCGCTATCTCAGAAACAAATAGTCTTTGTACCTTATGTTTAATTTATTAATATCATTTATTTAAAAGTTACAAGTTCGAATTAATAACATGGGCTTTACGTTTATCTGAAGTTCATAATTAATTTATAAGCATTTCTGCAGCCATGCTTATTCTATTTAAAACTGTTTAAGTGGGTAATTTTGGTAGCCTACTGGGTTCTTATTGACTTCTGATTTTACAACTAGCGGGATAGGAAATTTTACCTCCAGGTTTTTGTTAGAAATTTCTCATCTGGGAGTTCTTCTTTAAGCTTAAGAAATACATGCATAGCTTAGAGGGAAAGACATTTTGTTTCATCTTAATTTACTGGAGCAGTCCTGTAAAGTTCTTGTTTAGATATGTATGTGTACAGTAGTAGTTTTGAGAAGCAGAGAACACAGTTAAACTAGTTTACCTTAGAGTAAGGAGTTATTGATAGTACAAGACCAGAGGTGTTGGGATAAGACCCTGAAGAGCACCTGAAGCTGTGTTTCTTTAAATTCAGGTGTATGCAATAAGCTATCACTATTTCTAGTCTAGAAGTTAAAGTCACAAAAACTATCAAGGGATTAGAAAAAAGGATTCTGGTGTGACTACTATACGAGGTTTACTGTTGGGTCCTTCGCAAGAGATTCTTTTATAATCTTGTAAAGGGGTGCTTTGGAATGGAATTAAGCTTTCACTATGTTCTTAAAACTCTTTGAATTTGTTTTATAAGAAAATAGTTTGGTTTATTATGCAAAGTATGGAGCTGGAGGAACACAACATGCCAGGCAGCATTAGAGGAACAGGAAAGCTGATGTTTCGGGTTTGGACCCTTCTTCTGAAAAAAGATGCATAACAACTAGGTAATAGCAATAGTAACTTCAATAAATGATAAGACAATATTACAAATCTTAGCAACAGTCTTCAGTGGGGAATTTCACATTTAGCAGATAATAGTCAAAACATTTTAGAACATAGAATATAGAACTGTACAGCATAGAACAGGCCCTTCGGCCCACGATTTTGTGCCGAACTTTTACCCTAATCCTAAGTCTATCTAACCTCCACCCCTACCTTGTACTATCATCCATATAACTATCTAATATCTGCTTAAATCCTCCTAATGAGGCTGACTCCACTACCCTCTCCGGCAATACATTCCACGTCCCGACCACTCTCTGAGTAAAGAACCTACCTCTGACGTCTCCCCTATATCTACCTCCACTCACTTTAAAACTATGCCCCCTCATAATAGCTACCTCCACCGTAGGATAAAGTCTCTGGCTGTCCACTTTATCTATACCTCTGATCATTTTGTACACCTCTATCAAGTCACCTCTCATCCTTCGTCGTTCTAAAGAGAAAAGCCCGAGCTCTCTCAACCTTTTATCGTAAGACCTTCCCTCCATTCCAGGCAACATCCTGGTAAATCTTCTCTACACCTTTTCCAACGCTTCCATATCTTTCCTGTAATGAGGCGACCAGAACTGGACACAATACTCCAGATGTGGCCGAACCAGGGTTTTGTATAACTGGAGCATAACTTCACGGCTCTTGAACTCAATCCCTCTATTAATGAAAGCTAACACACCATATGCCTTCTTAACAACTCTATCCACCTGGGTGGCAACTTTCAGAGAACTGTGGACATGAACCCCAAGATCCCTCTGCTCCTCCACACTGCCAAGAATCTTTCTGTTAACTCTGTATTAGGAGGATTCTTTGGTACTGCAACAAAGTATCGGTTTATAGCTTTGTTATTTCAACATTGAAGAATGAATCTTGTGTGGGATCCTCATATCAGTGACCTTCCCACCACCAAAATCACTGTGACTTTTTTTTTTGCTTTTATCTAACTTGTACCCACCACCAGTAAAACACCCGTGTAGCTGATTGATTATTGACAAGCAAAGCCCATTATGAAGAAGGGTCCCAACCCGAAACGTCAACTTTCCTGTTTCTCTGATGCTGCCTGGCCTGCTGTGTTCCTCCAGCTCCACACTGTGTTATCTCTGACTCCAGCATCTGCAGTTCTTGCTATCTCATTGATTTATTATACCTAGCCTTTGTTCCTTTTGCTAAATAAACTTCTGTTCTTTTGTTAAAACAATAACTACAACATTGTATGCTTGTGCATCAGTGAGAGACCACCTTAAAAAAATACAAAACAAAACATAATCTTTCAAACCAGATTTCAGTCTGGGTTCTTACTTGCCCAAGAACAATGTCAGCTGGGAAGATAACACATTGCTGGATAAAGCCAGGTGCTTGTGTCTTTCAATTCATACCAGTCCAGTCCACATTCTATACAACATTGTCAATCTTCCTTTTTCACTCCTTTGACTCCACAAGGATGTAATCTTGGTGATAAACCCATACTGATTTCAGCATTGCACAGCATGCCTTTAGATCAGTCTGATCTCATTGATGTCTCTCACCATATACGGATCCCACATATCTTTGTGCCTGGGTGTCCTTGGAGAAGGAGCATGCAGTGTCCACCAATGCTCTTGATGCCTTTAGAGAGAGGGAGGCACCACAGGGGATACAGTGGTTTATTTCCCCTTCCAACCCCATTTTGATTTAATCTCTTCCCGATCTCCCTATCCCACCCTCATGGTTTGCATTGCCCATAATAGGCATTGCTTGTCAATATTCAATCAGCTACATGGATGTTTTCCTGATGGTGGATACAAGTTAAACAAAAGCAAAAAAAAAGTCACGGTGATTTTGGTGGTGGGAAGGTCAATAACATGAGGATCCCACACAAGATTCATTCTCTAGTGTTGAATGAACAAATGTTGGAAGGTTATAAACCGATACTTTATTGCAGTACCAAAGAATCCTCTTAAGATGCCATTAATTGCTAAATGGAAATCCCCCATTGTAGACTGTTGCTAAGATTTATAAGATTGTCTTATTATTTATTGAAGTTACTATTGTTATTACCTAGTTCTTATGAATCTTTTTGAAACATGGAATAACATAAATGTCCATGCGGTCTTGGGGAACAGTCCAGGCCTCCTGTCAGTTTTTAACAATAATTTTAACGTCTCATCTAACACCCATCCTATTTCTACAATAACACTAGAGCACCAGTCAATTTTAGTGTTCCTTATTTTTCATCCCTTTCCATGAAGATGATATTTTTTATCCATTGTAATTAAACTGCAGATCCATTTATGTTAATCTATTTTGCCCACATTGGAATGGATTAATTATGTTCAATTATTGCATGTAACAAGATTCCAACGTACTTACAAATTCTACTTCAAAGTGGGTTTAAGGGCTTTGATAAATCCTTCTCCATTTAGCAAGGATTAAGTATATGAGGTAATTGCATCTTAACAAGGTGTAAACTATTTGCTGGCCATGTATGTGATGGCAAATGTAGCCAGAAACCACATAAGGGCAATGAACCTTTTGTGGAAGTCAAACTGTTCACTCAGTACAGGTTTCTGCCTGCTAATGCTGGTATCCTTAAACATTTTAAGTAGCCACTGTAAGTGTAGCAAGTGTCACCTTTGTTGAATTTCGTGAGGGCTGTCTCTGCAATGCCAAACAGATTTCACTTGCATGATCTACCCATTGGATAGAAACTAGAAGCTGAGAATACCTGACATGAAAATCAGAGTGGGTACCCGGTGACTTCAGGTTGCCTCTTGCTCCTCTAGATGTCTAACGTAAATGCCTGACACCAGCATCTCAGGGCACACTCCACAGGCAGCAAACTGCCAGCATCTCACATCCAACGACATTGAATTCCAACACGTGCCAGACTCATTACACCCTCATTGCACATTTCCCACCCAGTTCCCATATACTTCTACACTTTAACGCACTTTGTAGCTCAACAACACCTTTACCTTCATAACATTGCTCTTGCCAAAGTGATGGACAGTCTGGAGTCATACAGCGATAGAGTCCTATAGCAAGGAGACATGCCCTTCCACCTAAGCAGGTCCATGTCGACCAAAATGTCCATCCATGCTAACCCCATTTCCCTGCACTTGGCCCATATCCTTCTAAACCTTTCCTATCTATGTATTCGTCCAAATGCCTTTTAAATGTTGTTAATGTACCCACCTCAACCACTTCCGCTTGCAGCTCATTCCATATGCTTACCATCCTCTGTGTAAACAAGTTGCCCCTGAGGTTCCCATGTATTCTTTCCCCTCTTACCTTAAACTAATGCCCTCTAGTCCTTGATTCATTAACCCTGGGAAAAAGACTGAGTGCTTTCATCCTATCCATGCCTCTCATGATCTTATACAATTCTATAAGATTTCCCCTCGGTCTCCTATGCTCTAAAGAAAAAAAGTCCCAGCTTGTCCAACCTCTCCCTATAACTCAGACCCTTGAGTCTTGGCAACATCCTTGTAAATTTCTTCTGCACTCTTTCCAGTTTAATAACATCTTTCCTATAGCAAGGTGACCAGAACTAAACACAATACTCCAAGTGCAGCCTCACCAACGTCCTGTTCAACTGCATCATAACTTCCCAACTTCTATACTCAATGCCCTGACTGATGAAGGCCAGCGTGCCAAAAGCCTTCTTCACTGCCCTGTTACCTGTGACACCACTTTAATTGAACTGTGCACCTGAACTCCAAGATCCCTCTGTTCCACAGCACTCCTTAATGCTCTACCATTCACCATGAAACTCCTCCCTTAACCTGACTTTCCAAAATGCAACACCTCACACTTATCTATATTAAACTCCATTTGCCAGTTCTCGGCCCACTTCCCCAGCTGATCAAGTTCTACTGCAATTTCTGATAATCTCCCTCACTGTCCACGATACCGGCTAATTTAGTGTCGTCCACAAACTTAATAATCATGCCTTGTACTTTCTCATCCAAATCATTGATATAGATAACAAACAGCAATGGGCTCAGCACTGATCCCTGGGGCACACCACTAGTCACAGGCCTCTAGTCTGATAAGCATCCTTCCACTGTTACACTTTACTTCCAAGCCAGTTGTGTATTCAATTTGCCAACTGTCCCTGGATTCCATGTGATCCAACCTTCCAGGACAGCCTACCATGTGGAATCTCATCAAAGGCCTTGCTGAAATCCATATAGACCACGTCTACTGCCCTGCCCTCATCAAACTTCCTGGTCACTTCATCAATGAACTCGAACAAATTTTTGATGCATGATCTCCCACGCACGAAGCCATGCTGACTACTCCTAATCGAACCCTGTTTTCCTAAATGCATGTATATTTTATCCCTCAGAATCTTCTCAAGTAACTTACCTACCACAGATGTTAAGCTTGCTGGTCTATAATTACCAAGTTTTTCCTCGCAGCCCTTCTTGAATAAGGGCACAACATTCGCTACCCTCCAGTCTTCCAGGACCTCATCTGTGGATAATGGTGATGCGAATATATCAGCCAGGGCCCCCGCAATTTCTTCTTTAGCCTCTTGCAGGGTTCTTGGATATATCTGATCAGGACCAGGAGATTTATCCACCTTCGTACATTCTGATACTTCCAACACCTCCTCTACTGTCATATGGACTGTCCCCAAGACATCGCCACTAACTTCTCCAAGTTCCCAAGTCTTCATGTGTTTCTCCATGGTAAACACAGAGGAGAAATATTCATGAGGACCTCACCTATCTCCTGCAGTTCCACACACACGTGTCCACTTTGGTCCTTGAGGGGTCCTATTCTCTCTCTAGTTATTACATTTCCTTTAATATACTTAAAGAATCTCTTTGGATTCACCATTATCTTCTCAACCAAAGCTATCTTATGCCCCTTTTTCACCCTCCTGATTTCCTTCTTCAGTGAACTCCTATACCCCCTATTTACCTCCAGGGATTCCCTTGATCCCAGCTGCCCATTCCTGAGCCATGCCTCCTTCTTTTTTCTGGTCAAAGCCTCAACATTTCTTGGAGGTAGCAATGATCTGCAAGAAAACAATAGTTGAACATTTTCTCACAGCAGAAAGCCAGCAAATATTTGAGCCTCTCACGGAAGAAATGTTGCAATTGTTATGATAGTAAATGATTTTGAAAAATGCGTCAGGTCAGAGAAAAACTTCATTCTCAAATAATATACATTGACTTAGAAATACCATGAAAATAGTTGTGTGTGGCTGTGTTACAATAATTGCTTTCTACATGTAAATTTGACATGCAAACCAATGAACTAATTCATGACCAATTAGAGTCATAAAGCTGTAAAGCCTTCGGTTCAACCCGTCCATGCTGACCAGGTATCCTACCTTAATCTAGTTCCATTTGCCAGCATTTCCCCCATATCCCCCAAACCCTTCCTATTCATACACCCATCCAGATGCCTTTTAAATTGTAGTTGTCCCAACCTCCGCCACTTCCTCTGGCAGCTCTTTCCATACATGCACCTAACTTTGCGTGAACCCGCTGCCTCTTAGGTGCCTTTTAAATCCTTCCTCTCTCACATTAAAGTTTTCAACTCCGCTACCCTGGGAAGAGACCTTGGCTATTTACCATATCCATGCCCCTCATGATTTTATATACTTCCATAATGTCACCCCTCAGCCTCCGACGCTCCAGGGAAAATAGCCCCAGCATATTTAGCCTCTCCCTACAGCTCAAACCCTCCAACCCTGGCAACATCCTTGTAAATCTTTTCTGAACCCACTCAAGTTTCGCTACATCTTTCCTATAGCAGGGAGAACAGCATTGAATGCCATATTCCAAAAGTGGCCTAACTAATGTCCCATACAGCTGCAACATGACCTCCTGACTCCTATACTCAATGCACTGTCAAATAAAAGCACACATACTAAATGCTTTCTTCATTATCTTATCTACCTGCGAATCTACCTTCAAGGAACTGTGAACCTGCACTCCAAGATCTCTTTGTTCGGCAACACTCCTTAAGACCTTACCATTTAGTGTATAGGGCCTGCCCTGATTTGCCTTTCCAAAATGCAGCACCTCACGTTTATCTAAATTAAACTCCATCTGTCACTCCTCAGCCTACCGGTCCATTTGATCAAGGTCCCATTGTCCTTTGAGGTAAATTTCTTGGCTGTCCACTACATGATCAATTTTGCTGTCATCTGCAAATTTACTAACCATCCCTCCTACGTTCACATCCAAATCATTTATATAATTGACAAAAAGCAGTGGATCCAGCACCCATCCTTGTGGCACACCGCTGGGCACAGGCCTCCGGTCTGAAAAGTAGCCCTCCACCATCACCCTCTTTCTCCTATCTTTGAGCCAGTTCCAAATGGCTAGTTCTCCTTGCATTCCATGCGATCTAACCCTACTAACCAGTCTATCATGACGAACCTTGTCGAAAGCCTTACTGAAGTCTACACAGATCATGTCCACCGCTCTGCCCTCATCAATCCTCTTTGTTACTTCTTCAAACAAACTCAATTAAGATAATTCAATATAATTGAAAAAATTTCAGTTCCACACATTAGGGAATGCATCCTTCTTCGACTAATTAACCATGGAAAAGGCCATGATTCTGGCTGAGGAAACCAATTTTGTTGTGTTGGATTTAAAGAAGTTACATAGGAATGCCACCCTAAAACTGAGAGATACGGACACAGCTCACGTTCAAGGTTTAGCAACAGGGAGACTTCAGCAACCTCATCAACACATACCTCATCATGGCCAAGTAGCTACAGAACAGGGCCTAATTTCTGGAAATGCTATCGAATCACAAGACCCTATCCAGCTTGAAGGAAAATGTGCAACTCACCCTCTTAGTGATAACACAGTGTGGAGCTGAAGGAACACAGCAGACCAAGCAGCATCAGAGGAGCAGGATGCTGCCTGGCCTGCTGTGTTCCTCCAGCTCTACACTGTGTTATCTCTGACTCCAGCATCGGCAGTTCTTACTATCTCACCCTCTTAGTGGCAACTTCTTGGAAAAATGAATAGGATATCAAAGATGGCAGCTTCCCAGATCAGCATGTGGAAGACCCTCTTCCTAACACTGATGCATGACATGAATATGATGCTGAAGAAGGATTTGTCCACAGAATTGAGTATAAGAACTCACTCAGAAGATACGTCATATCAGGGAGAAGAGCGTAAGGCTTTGTTTCAGACTCTCTTCTTCCTACACAGACAGCAACTGATACAAGGCTGTGAAGAAACTTCCCAATTTGAAATAGCTGACAAATCCTTTGTGACACTCTCGCTTAAGAGCAATAAAAAGACATATACTGGTGAAAAGAAAAAGATTTGTCCTTATTGTGCTCAGATATTTGCCAGCCACAGAATATTACATGCGTACATTTGAAGCCATGAAAGTAATTGTCCCTAATAGTGTCCCTACTGTGTCAAAACTATCGGCAAGTACGATAGACTAAGGATATATTTTAAAACAGGCTCACAGAAAAGATCTCACAGTGTAACATGGCTTTAGTCAGAAGGCATGGCTAGATGAACATATGAGGCCGGCGGTTATGAGGATACATTTATTTTTCATATGAACATCTTCCTTATCTAGCTGATTGCACAGAACCACAATATCAGGTTTGTAGATTTAACTGCATATTGAAAAGACTTCTATATCTCAAAGAATTTTTCTATACTTAAACAAAACAGGTAAGAACTTTAAGAAATCTCCTGGCATATCTATATTATGTATAAATGTATATGTTTGTAAGATCATTTCTTTTATTTTTCTCTATTGTTGAGTGTGAACCTAAATGAAAAAAAAATGTTTAAATACCAAATCTATGGAAAGGATTGCTGCACATTTTAAAACCAGGTTACTGACACTCATTCTAAGTGAGATTACACTGCTGCCTTGTTCAAAAAGTGGGTGGAGGTTATTTCAGATGGCGCTTGGCGTTGCATGCAAAACATGTTTTTGGCTGGCAACAAATAGCTGATTAATCTGTATAGTTGTGACCAGTTGCTGATGACAAAGACCTCCTACCTTAAAACAACACTCTCATTGGCTGCCAGGTAGTTAAACAGCTAGTGGATGTGAATTAAATGGTGAGAAGCCTTCAGATCACAGAAAAGGGAGGTGGGTATCCCTTTATCTGCAGTAGACTTTTTGTAAAGCCTAAAGAAAGACAGTTTAATTACTTTACTTGTTTGTTGTAAGCTATGGCTTTTAACCAATAGCTCAGAGACTTTGCAAATTATAAACCTGCTCCTCTGTGCCTCCAGCAAGGAAGTGAAAGTCACCTGGACAAAGGACAATATAAAGAAAAGCAAGTCCTGACAAGCAAAAAAACTTATCTCAATGAAACTTTGTCATAGGGGTCATTGAACTGTTTTCCCAGTTTTCCCTCCAACCATAACATTGATTTTTTTGGCTGTATGTGTGCTGTTGGGAAGTTTTATAAAGGGATTAGTGCTTTAACTGGTAGGGTTATATGTCACAAGATGATAATTGTTTATCTGTACAAGTAGTTCCACCATAATGTGCGTTTCGTTAATGCAAATTGGCTGTAATGAGATTGATGAATAGTGGACACTGTTTGGATAACACGAACTTTCTACTGTACAGGTAAAGGAATTTTCTATAGCGATTTCCCTATAACATGATTTTCTATGGCAATTTGCTATAGTGTGATTTTCTATAGCGTGAGATCATGTAAGAACCCAAAAATCGCATTATAGGAGAATTACCTGTAGTTAGACTCTATTCATAGTAAACAATAATTCTTGTCAAATACAGAAACTGGGTTAGTAGTTTATGTAAGTCTGGGTCTAAAAAGATGGGTAAATTTGGAATTCTGCATAAATTGACAAATCATTAACTTTCATGATGACTTGAGGAATAACAGGTTTTGATTTCCAGTGCACTATCCCAATGACATGTGATATTATTGAGAATAATTTAATTTAAAACAAGGTCTTTAGTTAAAAGGAGAAAGTATATAATGGTCAATGGTTTGATTGATCCATATTTGATTATGTTAATTAGTTCCCTGAACTACATCGCTTCACTTAATTGCTTAAGACCAAAGTTCTGAGAAGTTTTAATACTTTGTAAGTAAATCTGTGGTAGATTTGGAGCAAACAACATGTTCTGGGATAAATTAGGTAACTTATATGTAACAGTAAATGGGCGGTGATATAACAGAAAATTTTCTATTTCATGTATTGCAAAAACTCAACTTTGTGAACATGAATGCCTCCAAGGAATTGTTACTAGGAAAATAAGTGGTAAAAGAGACTGAAGGGAGATAAGGTTCTTATTTTATGCAGCAAGTTGTTATCACCTGGACTGCACTATTGGGAGGAGTAGGTAAGGCAGATTTATTTATAATTCTGAAGAGGGAATTGTGGGAAAAGCCTGCAGGGCCAAGAGGGAGGGATGTGAATATTTCAGTAGTTCTTTCAAAGAACTGGTACAGGTTTGATGAGTCAGAGCCATCCCTCTGTGCTTCATGGTATTAAGTTCTCAATATAGTTGGACAGATTTGAATGTTATCCTCTATTCAAAATCTTTGATGTTTGCATGAACCTTTTCAAAGTTTCCATCTGTCAGCCTCAACATTCGTTCCCTCCACAACTAACACACTGTGGCATCAATATACACCTTATGCAAGATGCACCACAGCAACTGACCAAGGCCCCAGCAACAGCACCTTCCAAACTTGTGACTTATACCATGTAGAACATTAAGGGCGGCGCAGATACATGGAAACACCGTCACCTGAAAATTCCCCTCCAAGCCACATACCGTCCTGACCGGGAAATATACTGCCGTTCTTTCAGTGTTGCTGGGTCAAAATCTTGGAACTCCCTCCCAAATAATACTGTGGAGCTACCTACACCTTAAAGACTGCTGTGGTTCAAGAAGATGCTTTTATCACTCCATTCAGGAAAATTTGGTATGGGCAATGAATGCTGGACTTACCAATAATGGTCACACCCTGAAAAAGAATATATCTATTTTTAAGAAAAATATGATCCTTGAAAACAAATTATTTTAATTTTGGAACAGCATTTTATGTTTAATTCAAGCAAATGGGGGAATTAGAGTTGAACATGAGGTAAATCAATTGCCTTAAAGGTATTTAACCAAGTTTGTTTTTTGTCTATCAGGTAGTGCAGCAATAAGATGAAGCTGGCCAAAGCTGTTACAGGGAGAAATATCTAATGAAATGCAACTTGATGTAGCTGAGAGCTCAGACAGGTGTGGGGAACTTGTCCTGCTGTCTCAAGAGACTAATTCAGAACGTCCTGCAGTACGCTGCATGCTTCATCAACTAATAGACGTTAAAGCTGCAGTTGAACCTCTGCAAGTTCCAAGCTGTGACAGAACTTTCTGGAGAAGCACTGTGCAGAGCCTTGCCACAGGATATTGAGACACAGCTGCATTAACGGCTGTGTTGTAGAAGTGAAGCTCTGCTCTCTGCACTCTACATGATCCCTAGTGGAATCGCGTGACAGTAGCAACCTAAAGAACCAGCAGACAATTTATTTAAGGCTGTTTGGACATTGCAGAGAACTGACATCCCAACTTCCACAATTGCAGGCTCTGTTGTAATGTGGGAGACACAGCAGCCTATGTGGCACAGCATGATTATGACTAGATAAACTATTTTAGTGATATTTGTAGGGGATAAATTTTGGCCTGGATGCAGGGAAGAGTAAGCCTATTCTTTTCAAAGCTATCTGTCTGCCTTTTCTCCTGTCATTGTATCTGAGTGTTTGGCCATGGATTGGTTCTGACAACTGGCAGTGGTTTGCTATTGCCTTCTGCAGGATGACTAGAAACTCCCATTCTTACAGTCTGCCATCTGGCATAGTTGAAAGAGTATGCAGGCTATTAATCCACCTGCTAGCTATACAATAAATGCATCTTCCATGGCTAACATGCTCTGTCATAAGGAAACCCTGCCAGGCTCTCAATAAAATGGAATGCAAGATGAATATAATTCCCTATAAATCTATGAAATTATATAGTCAGCAATGTGGGAAATTCTGTATCTCAGTTGATATAGAACCTATGAATCTTTTGAACATACCAGGCTAGATTTTCCTGTAGTAGACCTAAAGCCCACTGCTGCTGTGTGAGCCCAGGAACGATGGAATTTTTTTTAACTGAGTCCTTTCCTACCTTCTACAATTGGAGGTAGGGTGACAATGCTGGAGTGTTTGTTCTTTTTCCATGCTCCTCCAGGTGTTTCAGACTGAAAGCATGTCTTTGAATGCATTCAAAATGAATTCTGATGTCTCAAACTAAAGTACAAATTGCTGGAGAAATTCAGCAGCATCTGTGGAGAGAAAGCAAGGTTAACATTTCAAGTCCAGTGATCCTTCTTCAGAACTAATGGTAGCTAGGAAAAAGTGGTATATATGCTGATGACAGAGGGTGAGGGGGTAAAGGAGTGAGCAGATGGGTGGATACAGAGCCCAGAGAGAGAGAGAAAGTTAGGCAGACAAAAGTCTATGGAGGCTGGAAAAGCACAGCAGGTCAGACAGCATCCGAGGAGCAGGTAAGTCAACGCTTTGGGCTGAAACCCTTCATCAGATTTCAGATCTTCAGTATCCACAGTTCTTTGTTTTATTTGATGTCTCCATTTTGGTGTTTTTCCATTTTCCATGGATGGAGAATCAGCCAATCTAGAATGAGTACCCAATAGAGGCAAATATATCATCTCTGACTCGTGGTACTTTTACTGTATCTCACTAGCTCATGTTTATTGTCCCTATTACTGTCATGTAATGAACTGCATCTTGTTATGTGAGGCAAGTGTCTCTCATTGTTAAGACTCTCTGGTGGTTTGTCATCTGTCACTGAAAATGAGACAGACCCTTAGATTCAGCATCAAAAGGAGGTTTACATCCATTGAGAGGGAGCAGGTGATATCCATAGACATGATAGAGGCCTTTAGAGACCAGTGAACACTGCAGGGGCTAGATAACCAGAGATAGTAAGAACTGCTGATACTGGAGTCAGAGATAACACAGTGTGGAGCTGGAAGAACACAGCAGGACAGGCAGCATCAGAAGAGTAGGAAAGTTGATGATTCGGATCAGGATTCTTCTTTGTTTTCTGAAGAAGGGTCTCGACTTGAAACGTCAACGTGTTATCTAGGGGCTGGATAATGTTATTTTGGTGGATCTAAGTAAGTTTTTATTCTAATTTTATAAGTTCCCTTTGAATGTTAAATTTCACTTCTGTTAAAGTGTTAAACTTGATTATTATAGAGTCATACAGCACGGAAACTGACCCTTTTGTCCAACTCATCCATGCCAACCAAGTTTCCCAAACTAAACCAGTCCTACTTTCCTGCATTTGGCCCAAATCTCTCGAAAGCTTTCCTATTCATGTACCTGTCCAAATGTCTTTTAAATACTGTAATTGTATGCACATCCACCACTTCTTCTGGCAGTTCATTTCACATACACCCCATCTTCTGTGGGAAAAAGTTGTCCCTCAGGTCCCTCTTAAATCTTTCTCCTCTCACCTTAAGGCTATGACTCCAAGTTTTGAATTTCCACCACCCTGTGGAAAAGACCTTTGCTATTCATCTTATCATTTTTATGATTTTATAAACCTTTCCAAGGTCATCCTTCAACCTCCTACGGTCCAGTGAAACAAGTCCCAGCCTATCCAACCTCTCTTTATAACTCAAACCCTCCAGTCCTGGCAACATCCTGGTAAATATTTTCTGAATCCTCTCCAATTTAATAAAGTCCTTCCTATAGCCAGGCGGCCAGACCTGTACATGGTACTCCAGAAGAGGCCTCACCAACGTCCTGTACAATTTCAACATGACGTTCCAACTCCTATACTCAATGGTCAGAGCAATGAAGGCAAGCGTGCTAAACACCTTCTTAAACAACCTGTCTACCTGCGACACAACTTTCAAAGAACTATGTACCTGAACCCCTAGGTTGTTTTCTTTAAAAGAGTAAAAAGGAGGATTATGGCACCTTTGCTGAGCGGCTATAGGATGTGGATTAATATTCCAGTCTACTTGGAGACATAAACTGGAAACCCAGAATTCACAAAAGTATTCACTCATTATGTACTTTCGTATCCCCTTTGGGTGAGAAAATGGTGATTCGATTTATGTCCTCTTTGGAGCTGCGATACATCATCACCTTTGGCAATGATATTTTGATTTAATTTCAACAGGTTTTCTTTTGTAAGTTTTCATTGACCTTTTGGCATTTTGTCACCAGAGGCTGTATGGGCCATTACTGTTCATTTAAAACAAATAGAAAGGAGATTTGGAGTTTGTGGCCTTTGTCAACCATAAACCATTGTGTTGGGCATCCAGGGACCAATACGATTTCACTTTCACAGGAACGGACAAAGTGATAGACACTAAAAGTTTCACACCATTCACCCTCTACCATCTTGGTATGAGACACTGGTAAGTGAGTTGTGCAAAGAAAGTTACATTTTGCTGCAGCTTTTTGTTTTGAACTCAGGACATTTCACAAGAGTACATATTCAAGGGGGAAATCAACATTTATGCAGTATGACAGGAGATTGCTGATTGATTGGCAAAGTGGACTCTGATTGACAGAGGCGTTGCCATGGAGAATGCACCCAATTGATAGATTAAAGACAACAGCCAGGCTTTGTCAAATTAACCTGCCGGGTTGATTCTGAATGGTCAGGACATTGTCCTTAGAAATGAACCAGTGAATGGCTGTCACCTAATTTATTGAGATGAAACAGGCACAGTGTGTGTACGTACACTTTCTGACTAGAAAGGAAACAGTTCTGTGTATTAATATGTAAAGCTCCAATACATGCAATTATACCAAACTGTGAGCCTAACCAAAAATCCTAGATTGGTTCACAGCGTGTTTTCGCACACATTCTTTTTCCAGTCATGTTCAAGTTCTGCACTACCAAAGGACGACATATTAAGGGAGCGATTGACTCATGATAGACCCAAAACAAACATACATTTCTGCTAATTGCTCTACACTTATCACATAGCATGTCTAAAATTGTTCATGTACTCGATCTCATTTGTATTCGAATGAATGGACATTAATTGCTTCCACTGTCTCGGTGGGGAGCTGTTTCCATGGACTGACTAGTCAGTCACTGACAAATTGAATGCACATTAACCCCCAACATATGCACTGGGTAAGTTCAACTGGAGATGAACTTGGTTTTATACCAGGCAAATTTTACTCACCGTAGCAAAAAGGTAAAGTCACAGTATTCCCACTCCCTCATTAGTGAGAGAGATGACTACTGGTCATTTAACCTGAGAGTCACCACACCTCAGGGAAAAGGCAAAGTTGAGAAGACAGGACCTTCACAGTAACTTCAGCCAGTTGTAGGAACCAAAGACCCACACTGTTATTATCAGTCTGCATTGCAATCTAGACATCCAGCCAACTGAACCAGCAATCAACAGAGAATAATATTTACAGAAGTGTAAAACCAGCATTCCCTCTAATCAGTTTCCTGGCTGGTTGGTTAAGTTAAAGTAATCTCCACTGTTTCCACTGATTAGAATTAAATTTACACCCAATCAACCAGAGACTCATTTTACACTAATTGTAAAGCAAGCAGAAGAGCTTTGAGTTTTATTAACTTGTGAAGAGGTTAAATGATGGGTAAAACATTGTATCACCTGCAAGTGTGTGTTCAATCTGATAGTGGGAGTTCATCTTATTTAGAACTGGATCATCATATGTCACACTCACCAGAAGATGGAATAATCAGAGTTGGCTTTAATAATTCTTGGCTTAATTATGAATGGCTCTTTGGCGTATATAGGTTTATTTTGCAATTAAACAAAGAAAAGCATTCCATTTGCATTGAGTCGCAGAATACCTTAAAAATTATAAGATTAGTCCTGCAGCCGTTAGACAATAAATTGGCTTCTGCAGATCCTGCTGTGATTTCTGCAGGATTTAATTTAATTAAATCTTTCAGTCATGTCTGTGTGTTCTTTTTTTACAGAGACCTCGATAAAGAAATCAAAGTTAAGGTTGTAATTTTTGCAAACTGTATCTTTTACTCTCTGCTGTTGTATAAAACCTGCACAGCTGAATTTTATCCTTTTCTCTTTGGCTATGAAATTCCTGCCCAGCCATGTGATGGAAGGAACATTGGACCCTCTACAATTAGTATGTCTAGCTCCAGGCTATAACATGTGTGTAAAATGTGCATATTGCCACAGCCTGAGACATCTGTAACTCACCATGATCACTGAAAGAGACAATGTAAGAGTGAGATAGAGAGAGAGACACACACACACAGACAGAGAAACAAAAGACAGACATACAGAGAGAGATAGACAGATAGACAGAGATCATCAGTCAAAGAGAGACAACTAGTACAGAGAGAGAAGCAGATAGAGATGGACAGGCAGACAGAGAGACAGACGGACAGACTGAGTTGGATGGAGAGATACAGAAAGAGACTGAGACAGATAGAGAGACAGACAGCTGACTGAAATAGACAGACAGACAGACATAGGCAGACAGATAGACATAGATAAATAGACACGCAGATTGATGGACAGCCAGGCAGAGGTAGGCAAACAGAGAGAGACAGACAGACAAATAGAGACACACTGACAGAGACAGAGAGGCAGATAGACTGAGATAGACAGAGAGAAACTGAAACAGGCAGAGAGACAAACAGACAGATGGAGATAGACAGATAGACAGACAGATAGATTGACAGACTGATAGAGAGAGACTAAAGGTTAGAATTCCAGAAACTAGGGTCAAAAAATTTGAAAGCACAGTCCCCAATAATGGGAGAGAAGAAAATCAGATGCACAAATTGAACAACACAGAGTTCTTGGTTGGGCTGCAGCAGGCTACAGAGATAGGGAGTGGTGAGATCATCTAGCGAGACAAAAACAATGATAACAATTTAAAAATTGAATAATTAGTGATAACTAAGAGTCATTACCAGCACACTTACAAACACAGCACCAATCAATGCTCAAATATGAACAGCAGAGTTTTGGATGAACTAAAGGGAAAATTTATTTTTGATCTTCCTCACAGAAATAGTGATCAATTCGTGGAATGACCTCCCTAATTTACTCACGATCTTTAATAGGCAAGAAAGATCACTTCCAAAGGCTTTTATTTGTTGTTTCGTCTTCAACTGCCACATCACATTGGAAAGGAACGAACCTGGAGAGATTTTCAATGGCTTACTGTGCAGGTCTCACCTGACAAGTGTCAACTGTAAAGTATGGAGAATGACAAATATAGCAAATGGTACCTCAATCTTAAGCTCCATGCTGTAGTGATTGTAATGAGGTCAGCCAAGTGGCTCTCATAGAAAAGGAGTTCCCTGGTTTGGCTGTTAATCTGATCCAATCAGGGAGCCCTGACTGACAGATAATAAGGGTAAGTGTTAGAGATGCTGATACTCTGGTACCTGATTCTGAATGAGGCAGTACTGAAGTCAAGGACTGCTCATGTGTAAATAAAGGGTGATTTGATGATGCAATACTGGCCGCTGTGGAGTTATTTCACATACATCTCTGATTAATTTTGTTTTAAAAAAATTCAGACTGAAGTCATGTGCATGGTTCTACTAGAACAGGCAAAATGGTTTGAATGATTATAGGCAAATTTTTGATTGAAAAGAGTGACAGGATAGGAATGTGGAGTTTGTAGTAAGATCATGTCTGAGTTGTTGATAGAAGCCAGTCAACACCCTGGTCAGTGAACATCAATAACCCTTTATTAAATACATACACTGTACACAGGAGAAATAAGAGGACATTTCAAGAAGGCAGTCCCAGTTCAATATGATCTGATGGCATCATGACATAGCTGCTCAGGCACAGGCTTAGTAGCTATTATTAGAGTAAATGGTCAATCAAGCCTCAACAGCACAGAGTTGAGGTCACAGCTATAGTTGGGGTCATGGGGCAGCACGGTGGTTCAGTGGTTAGCATTGCTGCCTCATAGAGCCAAGGACCCGGGTTCAATTCCACCCTTGGTGACTGTCTGTGTGGGGTTTTCACATTCTCCCTGTGTTGGTGTGGGTTTCCTCTGGGTGCTCTGGTTTCCTCCTACAGTCCTAAGATGTGCAGGTTGGGTGGATTGGCTATGCTAAATTGCCCGTAGTGTCCAGGAGTGTGTAAGTTTAGAAATGGGAAATGCAGGGTTACGGGTAAAAGGGTAGGGAAATGGGTCTAGGTGGGATGCTCTCCAGAGGGGCGGTGTTGACTTGGGCTGAATGGCCTGTTTCCACACTGTAGGGATTCTATGATATATCAGACATGATTATATTGAATGGCAAAAGAATCCTGATATGCCGAATGGTCTACACCCTCTCCTACTTATAGCATTGAACACCCATTGGCCTTTCCATGACAATAGACAAGCACTTCAAATGGACTTCTTGGGTTGACAAGTTAGATTTTAATGCCCGTTGTAGGCACAGTAATTGCATGAGGTTGTTGTCTTGCTCGCCGAGCTGGCTTGCTCTCGTTCGGACGTTTCGTCACCATGTTAGGTAACATCATCAGTGGAGCCTCCGATGAAGTGCTGCTATTCTATTTCACTTGGAATTTATACTGTCCGGTGCGCTATGGTGAGTACTGTCACTTCCTGTTTTGATCTGTATGGGTTTGTATATGGGGTCCGATTCTATGTGTTTGTTGATTGCATGCACCGTACAAATCTCCAGATGTTGAGAGGCTGAAAATCTAATTCTTGATGGGAATTTGGAGACTCCTGCAAAAAAAAGGTTTTGGGCATTTGTTGAAAGATATTTCTGAGGCCTGGGGAAGCAGGAATGATTTGATTCCTATAAAAGTCTTCAGATCTAACTGGCTGACAAATTAACCGCACATTCCCTCTTTCCATCAACCTCAAGCTTCCTGTCATCAGTATCTGGCTTCACCCCACTCCTCCCCCCCACCCCGCCCCTCCTCAACATGGCTTTACCATCAGTTGTCTGTGTGTTGAAACAGGTGACTTATTCTCACAGAAAACCAAAAACGGCTGTCCACTGGTTGCTCACAGCCTTCCAGCACAATCCACTGGAAATGAGAGAACTGCATTGATTGGTGTTATTGGCATTTTGGCAGTATCACAGCCATTCAGCACTCTCATGAAATATTTGTCCCCTGCCCACACTCTATTCCTTGTTTGAAATGTCACCTCATCAGAAAATGTTATTTTATACTTTTCCCTCAGGCTTTACTATGAAGGGCTGATTTCTATTAATAAGTTATTGCTTTCAATTAATGAAACTTTTAATAAATATCACCTAGAGCGTCTATCAATATTTACTAAGGCCTCTCGAGTTATGTAGGAAAACTAAATGGCAGATGGCAAGATTGATAACTGTGATGTATAATTAGATTTTTCAAAGTAATTGAACTCACTTTATTATCTATTGTTCCTTGAAAAGTATGCATGCCAGAGACCTTTGCAAAATATGAAAACATGCACCAGATATTTACATATTCCTACGAGTCTGATGTAATGGCTTTAATTACTTCTTGAGGGAATTTTATTCATTTTTGTCTCTCTCCTGGTTGGTCTCGTCACTTCCTGAGCCACCTGGTGTCATGATAACACCCAGGTAAACTCGTCCAAGATTGTCATCAAATCATCCATCACTCAGGTGTCAGGATTCAACCAAGTAGTGGCTCAACTTTTGTTGTGTTTAACTGGTTGTGAGGATTCATTGTGAGTGATAGAATTAGGAGCTGTAAAGAAATGCTAATGAGTGAGGCTGAGGGAAATGGTGGGGTCTTGCTTTTTACTGGAGTGTTGAACATTTGGGTAATGCATCACCAAGTCCTCTAAATTTCACCTCCATAATCATGGCTGTTTCATCCCTCCCTCAACTCAACTGCCACTGAAAATAACAATTTTTTTTTAGCTCCATTCTAAATGATTAGTACGCTGTTGCGGTCTTCCTATCATTCACACTCCTTAAACTGGAACTTATTCAAACCTCTGTTGCCTGTGTCCTAACTCACACCAAAGTGCAATTTCCTCTTGTTGACCAATATTGCTCTGATTTTAAAAATTCTCACCCTTGGGTCTAAGTTTCTCCATGGTCTCTCTACTTTGTAACCTCCTCCAAACATGAAAAATCCTCCAAAGAATTGATCTCTGGTCCAGGAATTCTTGCATCCTGTGCATTTCTAACTTTCTAGTCCACTCATTCCTTAAATAAGGAGATTAATACTCTTTGTTGTATTCCAAATATGGAATCATCAATGCCCTGTATCACTGAAGCATAATACCCTTACTTTTATAATCAATTCCCTTGCAATAAATTATCTCATTATTTTAGCTTTCCTAATTGCATACTGTACCTGCATACAGACATTTATAATTTATTCTCTTGAACACCCAGGTTCGTCTGCATCTCAGAGCTCTTCAATCTCTCACTACTTGGATAATTGACTTTTAATTCTTCATGCCAGAATGGACTATTTCAAAATTTTCTACACTATATTTCATTTGCCAGAACATTGCCTACTCACCTAATTTATCAATATCCCTTTGTAGCCTCTTTATGACCTCTTCACAACTTGCTTTACTGTCTGTCATTGTGTCATCAGCCACTTTAAAAACCATTCCTTTAGTCTCCGCATTCCGTAAGACCATAAGAAATAGGAACAGGAGTAGGCTGTTCAACCCTTTGAGCCTGCTCCGTAAATCAATAGGATCATGGCTGACCTGACACTCCTCACATCCACATTCCTGACCTTTACCTGTAACACTTGATTCCCCTACTGCCTAGGTCAGCCTTAAATATACACAAGGACTCTGCCCCACAGCCCTCTGTGAAAAGGTGTTCAAAAACTCACAACCCTCTGAAGAAGAAATCCATGTCTTAAGTGCATACCCCTTTATTCTGAGACCATGCCATCTGATCCTAGACTCTCCCACGAGGGGAAACATCCTCTCAGCATTTACCCGGCCTAGCCCTTAAGAATCCCATATGTTACAATGAGATCACCTCGTTTGCCTCAACTCCAGTGAGTAGAGTCCCAGCCTGTTTAGCCTTTGCTCATAATACAATCCCTCCATACCAAGGATTATCCTAGCCAACTTTCTCTGAACCAAACATCAAGTTATTTATATAAAATGTAAAAAACCTGAGGCCCCAGCACTGATCCCTGTTGCACACCACTCACTACATTTTTCCAACTCGAAAATTACCCATTTATGCTAATATTCTATTTCATGTTAGCTAGCCAATCTTCTACCAATGCCAATATGTTAAAATCAAGAACTTCTAGTTTCATAGACATCTTTGAGCGTCACCTTATCAAATGTCTTCTCGGAATCTACATCCACCAGGGCAGTTCGAGAACGAAGGTCAAGGTTTCAGTATGCATCTCATTTTTTTTTTGATATGATGGTACAATTTTTAGCATGTTTGGTGCATGTTCCTATACTGTCACCTCCATACTGGGTCTCATTTTTTTCCAGGTATCTCTCATGACAACAATGGTTCTGTTTTAAAACGTAAGTGGTTCAATAGACTCCTGCAGAGTTGGGGAACAGGGGGTAGAGTATGATCCAAGCAGCTTTTCCAGTTCCACAGAAGCCAAGGGAGCCATCCTTAATGGGAATACTAGAGGCCAGCAATGAAATGGGTGAATAGAGTTTCTTTTTTTAAATTCGCTTCCTGTGGAACTGGGATCAAAGCTCTTCTGACTCCATAACCTTGCTGCAAACTGTCATGCACAACCCATCACCGCATAACCCCTCCTTGGACATACCAGCAAGCCACTGTTGGCATGACAACAGAGTCAGAGTTAAGTTTGGAACACCATCTGGATTCTGGCAGTCATTGTGCACGAAAACAAAAAGTGCTGGAGATCACAACAGGTCAGACAGCATCCATGGAGCGAAAGCAAGCTGGCAGCACTGATGAAGAGTCATCTAGATTTGAAACGTGAGCTTGCTTTCTCACCATGGATGCTGCCTGACTCACTGTGATCTCCCAGCAATTTTTGTTTTAAGCACAGATTCTAGCATCTGCAGTAATTTATCATAGAATCCCTACAGGGTGGAAATAGGCCCTTCAGCCCTACAAGTCCACACTGCCGCTCAGAGCAACCCATCCAGACACATCCCTGGACACTACGGGCAATTTAGCATGGCCAGTCCACCTAACCTGCACATCTTTGGACTACAGGGGGAAACCGGAGCACCCAGAGGAGACCTGCACAGACACAGGGAGAATGTGCAAACTCCACACAGACACTCACCCAAGGCTGGAATCGAACCCAGGTCCCTGGCGCTGTAAGGCAGCAGTGCTACCCACTGATCCACTGTGCTACTTACTCATCTGTTCATTATGCATTCCTTATTTGGGGCCTGAAAATGAATCAAAACCGGTTTCTATTAAGGCATGAAGTCATTTGCATGCCTTTCTGTTGGAAAACGGCGTGAGAATTTGCAAGCTGAAACTGTCTGTCCAATTTTGCCTGCTAAAGAACTTAGACAGGATTTTTATGAGAGTATGTATCATTTTCTTGTCACACCAAATTGAATTATGCAGCTAATGTGGTTTGCATGTGATTTAAATCGTTGCAGATACCAATATTCAGTGCATAACATCCCTCAGTTCTTCTCAATATTAACTTCAGCCATTCAGTGTAAATTAAAACACTCGCACATGGTAATGCAGGTGACTATTAGAATGTGGGCCTCGTCATCATAAAGTGTTATTTCTGTAAAGGAAATATCCTTGTCAACAGCTGGTACTGGCTTTAATAGTCCAAGCCAGGGAATTACCACTGACACAGTTTTTAACAGATTGTCAGGAAATGTGCAACCTCTTCTAGACCACAACTCTTCGCTATATTCCTATTATAGCCAGTGACAAATTAATTTCACCAGTAAGGAGAGGTCCTAGCCTGAGGGAGGGTCTGGAGATTGCAGTTATTTTCTACAATGGGAATAACTGCATTTGACTGCATCGGTTATCTTCACAGACTTTGCTCCTCTGATCTTTCAGGTCTGCTAGATGGTCTTAAATAAGTAAGAACTGCTTCCAAAAAATAGAGTTGAATTTTGAATTAGCACCTGAATAAATATTGAAGCATAAGTCTAGTCTTGCTGGTAATTTAGACTGTCTTGTGCTATCTGAAGCAGGAAATATGTCTCAAGCAGATAAACCTCAGCATAAAAAATTTATGCTGATTTATCCAATTTCCTTATTTACTCAGGAATAGCGCCTTACAACATCAACCCTCTGAACTATTAAAATGTGGAGCTGGAAAAGCACAGCCTGTGAGACAGCATCCAAGGAGCAGTAAAGTCAACATTTTGGGCCAAAACCCTTTGTCAGGACTGGGGAGGGGGAGGGTAGCCCAGAAATAAATAGAGGGATGGTGGGGGTGTAGGGAGAGTAGGTGAGATGGAGATAGGTGGATGCAGGTGGGGCATTGTTGTGCTTGGTCAGTGGGAAGGATGGAGTGGATAGGTGAGTAGGATGATGGACAGGTTGGGGGAGGAGATAGGCATTGAGGAAGGAATGCGGCTCTTCAACCACATGGCTGTAATAGTGGGGTTGCTTCAGAGTATTATTAAATCAATATTCTTGTTGAGCTAATGTACACTATACCCTAACACTACTCTATTTTGAGTTTAGTCTTTTACCTCATCAGTCATTGATAGGTACAAGGTCAGAGAGAGATAAACATTAAGAGGTGCACATTATGTAGAGTTACTTTTACATGGGATTTTTGAGAGTATTTTAAAGATTGAAGCAGCATAAGTGCTGACATATAGAGGATATATGACATCAATGAATGAGCCTTAGCAAAATATAGGTTTATCTTTCTTTGTTGTGCTTATCATCAACTATGTCTACTGAAATAACTCCACAGAGGCTGGTATCGCCAAGTCACCCTTTATTTACATGTGGAGAGGCTTTGACACATCCAGCTTCCTCAGTGCCAGCTCTCAGAGTGAACAGAACCTCTGACATTCCTGTTTTTATCTGTCAGCCAGAGCTCCCTGATTGGACCAGATGAATAGCCCCAAACAGGAAAATCATATTCTGTGAGATCCACCTGGCTGACCTTGTTACAGTCATTACATCTCCCACCAAAACAAAAGACAAAAAGAGAAATATTCTGATTTTACAGCATTAACCATTAACATTTTGTATTCTTAAGAATTCCTACCCGAACATCTTAACTTGGTCATATTTTCTGAATCTTTGGCTGCATGTTGTTTCTGAACGAGGCTCATTTAAGGTAGAGATGGGGAGGAATTTGTTCTCTCAGAGTGTGGGGAATATATAGAATTTTTTGCTGCAGAGGACTACCAAGGCTGGGTCATTAAGTATATTCTAGGCCAAGATAGATAGATTTTTAATCAGTAAGGGAAGCAAGGGTTATGGGGAAAGGGCAGGAAAGTGGAGTTGAGGATTATCAGATCAGCCATGATCTCACTGAATGGCAGAGCAGACTCACTGGGCTGAATGGCCTACTTCTGTTACTTTCTTATCATCTTGTCTGGCACAGTTGAAAGTTGCTTATTCAATTTGATCAGGATGGAGAACACTGTCTGATTTGTAATTGGTAAACTGTAATCCCACCAAACTATTACGGACAGACATGGTTGTGCACAACAAATTATTGATCCAATCATTTCATGCTGTTTTGAGCTTGTCAGAAATTGGGTTTCTTCATGAAGGTCACCATGTTGAAAGCCGAGTTTGTGTATTGTGAAGATCGAATTGTAAATATTCAGTAGCAACCTCTTTAACTCGAAAGTGATGAGCATGTGGAACTCACCACGACAGGGAGTGTTCAAAGCAAACTGTACAGTTGCATTTGACAACAATCTTCATTAGCATGAGGGAGAAGGGAATGGAGGATCACAATGATAGATTTAGAAGAGGAAAGCTGGGAAGAGGTTCAAGCAGAACCTAAGCACCAGCATGGATTAATTGGGCCAAGTGGCATGCTTCAGTGTCATATAATGTATGTGAAATAGTCATCTCTTCTATTTTCCTCAGAAATATTGTTACATTTCTTGCATCTTGAGTTGAGCCAATTTTCGTATCATTTTTATAATAGTGACAAAGTTCTGCTGTTTTTTTGCATAAATCTTAATCTTTATGGCCCAAATATTGCCAACAGGGGCAGGGTTGATAGACAATACTCTGCTGAGTTACAGCAGCTTCCACATGAATGTTATCCATGGCTCAGTGAATAGCACTCAGCTCTGAAACCAGAAGTTAGGATTTCAAGCAAGAGTCTTAAGATTTGACAGGTGGCGTGATGGCTTAGTGGTTAGCACTGTTGCCTCTCAGCACCCACGACTCTGGTTTGATTCCACCCTTGGGTGACTGTCTGTATAAGGTTTGCACATTCTCCCCATGTCTGTGTGTGTTTCTTTCAGGTGCTTGGGTTTCCTCCCACAGTCCAAAGATGTGTAGGTTAGGTGGATTGGCCATGTTAAATCACCCATAGTGCCTCGGGATGTGTGGGTTAGCCATGGAGAATTCAGGGTTATAGGAACTGGGGTGGTGTGACATGATGGGCTGAATAGCCTGCTTCAACATGATAGGGATTCCATAAAACCGAGGTGCTGAGGGAAGGTTACACTGTCAGAGGCGTTGCCTCTCCAATTAGAATTAGATTTTATTGTCACAAGTACTTAAGTAGGAGAGTACTGTGAATAGTGTAAAAAGATCACCATTCTCCAGCACCATCTTAGGTACAAAAATCCAAATTTTAAAAAAAAATCTAACATACAAAATCCAAAATTTAAACAAAAGCAGAAATACAAAAATAAACAGAAACAAGAAGAAAGGGGAAAGCGTCCAGGTCTAAAAGTCTAGTCACCATCACCTGATCAAATTGTTATTAGTCAAGAAAAATTAGTGAGAAAATGAAATTCAGACTTGACAAACATACAGTGAAGTCACTTCCTCTCCATGTAGGGCAAAGAATAATCCTTCCAAAAGACAGGAGATGATTCTCTGCAAAACTGTGAAAGATCAAACAAGATTTTAGGTGAGATATTGAAGCAAGGCTTTATCCCTTCCTCAGTTGGGTTTCGTTTCATCATTCATTCACCAGATGTGAACCTTCCTGCCATAACCATCCCTAATTAGGCAGTGATGAATTCAACTCAATGGCTGGCTGGATGAAATTAAGAGTCAATCACTAAAATCATGTTGTCACGGTGGCTCAGTGGTTAGCACTGCTGCCTCACAGCGCCAGGGACCTGGGTTTGATTCCACCCTTGGGCCACTGTCTGTACGGAGTTTGCACATTCTCCCCATGTCTGCATGGATTTCCTCCGGGTGATCTGGCTTCCTCCCACAGTCCAAAAATGTGCAGGTTAGGTGGATTGGCCATGCTAAGTTGCCCCATAGTGTCTGGGGATGGGTCTGGGTGGGATGATCTGAGGGTCGGTGTAGACTTCTTGGGCCAAAGGGCCTGTTTCCATACAATAGGGATTCTATGAAAATGTTCTGAAGAAGAGTCATTCCAGACTCGAAATGTTAACTCTGTTTCTCTCTCTAGACCTGCTGAGTTTCTCCAGCATTCATTGTGTTTGAGTCAATCACATTGTTGTGAATCACGTACAGGCCACACCACGTAGGGACAGATTTCCTTCCATGAAGGAAGTGAGTGAAAATATGGTTATTTATGACAATGTAGTAGTTTCGTGGTTCTGATTAATGATACAAATTTTTTGTTGCAGATTTATGCTGATTAATTAATTGAATTTGAAATGTTCCTGATTATCAAGGGGATTAAGGGATGCAGGGAGAAAGTGGGAGAATGAGGTTAAGGAACTTATCAGCCATGATTGAATGGCGGATCAGACTCGATGGTCCGAATGCCCTAATTTCTGCTCCTATGTCTTATGGCCTTACAATGATAAATTTGAACTTATAAATTGAACGTTATTCAGGTGATAGGGTACAGCCAGATTGAAAAATTACTGCTGTCATTGCTCAGACCTTTGACTGTAGGAGCTGGGACATTATGTTGAGGTTGTACAGGTAATTGGTGAGACCTCTTCTGGAGTACTGTACGCAGTTCTGGTCGTCCTGTTATAGGAAGGGTATTATGAAGCTGGAGAGGGTTCAAAAGATATTTACCAGAATGTTGCCGGGAATGGAGGATTGGATTTATAATGAGAAACTGGATAAGCTGGAGCATAGGGGTTGAGGAGTGATCTTAAAAAGATTTATAAAATCATGAAAGGTGTGGACAAGGTGAGTGGCAGGTGTTATTTCCCCAGGGTGGGGAATTTCAAGACTAGGAGGCACAATTTAAGGTGAGAGAAGAGAGATTTAAAAAAGGAACACCTTTTTACACAGACTGGTTCATGTGGAATGAACTGCCAGAGAAAGTGACGGATTCAGGTATTGTTACAACATTTAAAAGACATTTGGACAGGTAAATGAATAGGAAGTGTTTGGAGAAATCTGGGCCAAGCGCAGGCAAGTGGGACTAGTTTAGTTTGGGAATATGGTTGGCATGAACTTCTTGAACTGAAGGGTGTGTGTTCATGCTGTATGACTCTATGATTCTACTGCCCTCTTTGACCTGTGTGTGATTTTTTAAAATTTAAATTTATTTATCCTGTGGCACAAAGTAGCCCAGCCTGTTTGTGGCAATACTAGACCTTATAAGTACAGGTTGCTTTTGCATCCTATCCTATTAAGTTGGGATAGACCATTACCAGTAATAAAGGCAGAAAGTACTTGAGAAACTCAGCAAGTAGGACAGGCATATGTGAAGAGAAAATCAGAGTTAAATTTTTGAGTCCAAAATAACTCTTCTTAGGAACAGTCACATTGGACTTGAAATATTAACTCTGATTTTCTCTCTCAACAAATGATGCCAAACCTCCTCAGTTCTCCTTTTTATGTCTGATTTCCAGCATCTGCAGTTTTACTTTGCTTTGGATTAGCATCATATTCATCCCATGTGACCTTGCTTTGTTGAATTTCCAGGAGCAAGTGAATGGATTCCTGAAAGAGTTAGATTTTGGGACAGTTTTGATAGCTGAAGGTGACTTTTGAACAAATTGAAGGGAGAGAAGGGAAGGATATATAGTTTGCACAACTCTGTCTGCCCTCCACTCACTGAGACCATCAGAGACCACCAGACAATCAGTGTTCTTTAGTTAAGCAAACAAAGAACCATCTCCACTCTGAGTGGAAGGAAGCTTAAACGTATCAAGGCACATTCAGGCATCTTTTTTTAAAAAGACTAAAAGGTGACTGCTGTGCTTTACTTCCAAAGCTGAAGGCTTGTCTCGGTCTCCTGCGGAGAATGTTTTAAACATCAATAACCAGCTCAGTCCCTGTTAACCACACAGGTAATGAAACCTGCACAAGTCAAGAGAATGGGTCATTATATCTATTTTCCCAGCAATCTTGAAGCAAATTCAGTATTTGCAGCAATTGACACAAGACACAGTCAAAAAAAAAGAGCTGAAATATATGTAACTTTCCAGTCTTCTGTAGGACTCTTCATTCACTGACAAACAACCATGTAAGCTCCGTGTGGATGTGGTTTATATTTAATGCCCTGTGCACCAAAATCTTTCGGGACAAAGGTGTCCCCAAACTGGTACGTATTCAAATGAGAGGATCATTGGTCCCATCTCTGGAAAGACCATCAAAGCACAAACTGGACACAGTTTAACAGAGCGTAACTCCTGCCTATTGGCTGTTAATTCACAACACAGTAATGAATGCCCAATAGCCATTGGCCTCAGTTTATAGCCAGTTGCAGAGTGTTAGTAAAGATGACCATTTGGACAATTTCAAGCAAAAGTTAGAACCAATCCAATCGGTATGAAACAATACCAACCACAAAACCAATGGTAATCATGCAAAATTATGATTAAGGACACTTTTGGAAAGTTTGAAGATTACATGTTAAGAAGAAATCAACCCACTTAGTTTGCAATCAGACAGTTCTGTAAGCATCAGGACCTGGGTTTTGGATACTGAAGTGTATACAGCTGTTTGGAGCTAGACTCAAGTATTGATCTAGAGGGTCTGGTCTCTGAGTAGTTAGAGAATGGACATCTTCATAATATACATATTGGGACCCTTCAGAAGTATCTGAATGTGGTGTACAAAATTGTGAGAGGCATAGATAAGGCAGATCATGAGAATCTTTTTACCATGGCAGACCTGTCTAAGACTAGAGGCCAGTAGTGTAAAGTGAGGAGTAAGCAGTTTAGAGGGGATCTGAAGAAAAAAAAATTTACCCAGAGGGTGGTAGAAATATGGAACATGCTGTCTAAAAGACTGGCAGAGGCAGGTACTCTTGCAATATTTAAGAAGCATTTGAACAACCACATAAAATACCAGGACATAGTATGCTATGGATCAAGCGAAGGTAAATGGGTTAGCATAGCTTGGTGTTTGTTGGTTGGCATATACATCGTGGGCAGAAGGGCCTGTTTCAATGCTGTGTTCCTCTGTGACTCTAAGCCCTAAAGCAATGACTATGTGAAAGTCGATTGTTAAGTTTAAACCTCCATTAGGCAATTACCTGGTGCCCTGAACCATCCAAAAAGTCTCCAACTCTGATGTAAAGTTGGAGATGTTGGAAGTTTCCAGCTCACATACCTACAAGATTACTAGAAGATATTAAATGGATTAAAGGCAGTTGTAATTTCTAGGAAACTGTACAATGGATCTTTCCAACTACCCATTGTAGTTCCCATTGCCCTTTAATCCCATCTGACTATCTCCAACAACCCTCTGACTACCCTTGACTGCTGACCACCCAATTACCCCTCACACCCCATCACCCAATTACCCCCCTGAACTCACCTGATGAACCTCTTAGACTCCCAATTAACACTGAAGACTATGCCCAGTGAATTGGGAGCATAACCAAAGATGGTTGGACATTTGCATCAATGAACCTTCCAGATGCCATTGACATGGAAACAACCTCTGTGTAAACTATATCAATAACACTTGATTTGCAGAGGTATGAATGAGGGCATCATCTCTTACACTATTAACAAAGCATCAGGACAATAATCAGGCAACTCAGTTGGGTGGGAACATGCCCAGAGACATTGCCACTTGAACAATAGGACACAGGGTTTGAAGGAATTGTGCTTAGATATAACTGCCGTGTTCCTATTGGTGAAGCAGATTTGATGGGGTGAACAGCCGACTCCTGTTCCTATTTCTCATGGTCTTACGTAAACCAGACAACTGAAATAAACTAGTCATGATAACAGCTAGGTCACCGGTCCGTTGGTGAGATCAGGTCCACTAACTAGCTCTTATATGTTTAAGAAACAGCAGAACTGAACAAACAACTAAGGTACCAATAGGCCAAAAACCAGAATGGTATCCCTTCTCTCTCTCTCTCTCTAACCAACTTGTCAGTTTCAAAACCTGTCTGTTGATTTTGACAATTCAGGTTCCACCGACAGAGAGTTTGCAAAGAACTGATCCCAGTAGCTGCAGGAGAGCAGATAAATGTTTCAGATTGATGTGCAAATCACCTTGACACCAAAAGTAACAGCAATGCCAAGTTCAGTGAGAAGCCAGTCAAGTCACCAACTTTCAACAGCTTGTGTGCCCCCTTAATTTTACTGCATTCTAAATTTGCTTCACCCATCCTTCCACCATGCAATCTATTTGTGCAAGTGTGAACTTTGTGCATGTTTAAATATCAGGGTTATTTTTAATTTTACTTAAACTGGATTAAGTATAACAAAATTATTTTTATTTTTAAACTCAAGAAAACTGATTGCATCAGTGTATTCACAGTTAAACACTCATTGCTAAGGTTATCCTCTTCGTAAAAACCTGCTACAGTCAAATAAGAAGAGCGAAAAGTGAGGAACCATTCAGAAGCGCCTCATCATGTTTTGATAAAACAACTCCAAGATAAACAGTCACCCAAATTCTGAATTCATAGAAGCAAGGAAACAAGATCATAACAAGACTATATTGTTAAATGCACAACATATTGGGAGCACACTGATTCAGTCCCAATTCAGCAAATTGTGCAATGCTGACATATGTGAAATATAGTTATTTTTAAACTGCATATAGTTTGCACTATTCTGGACACTCGTGATTTATATCTTCTTGCATGACATTTTTGAACACAAAGTTGACTTTCTCATTTGCTGCCTCAGCATCCTTTTCCTTTATTATTGATTCTTGAATTTTTTTTTCAAATAAATCTATGGAATTTCCATCTCTGAATTTGAAATCTGCTCAGCTCAATCCTATAATCAAAAGCTGCTTGAAAATCTTTCAGCCAATCATTGAATTCAGATCAAATTGTGCAGTTCCTTTTACATGACCATGAAGAGTTCAGTCAATTAACTGGAAAGGAAGAAGATCAGGCTCAGAACAAAGCTGCGTGTAATGGTGCCATCATATCATTAATTGTGTTTTTTTTCTGATATACAAGTTAAAATGAGGCTTGTGAACAAGACACATCTGAGGGCATTATTGGTATTGCTACTTTTCAGCTCTCCTGCTTAGCCCTGGTAAGGGATTACAACAGTCACCTCATTCAATCATGAATTCTTTGGTGAATCAGCTACTGAAGCAAGTTATTTGATGCTTTATAAAAACAATGAAAAAAACAGAGGGATGTTTGTCACTCGCCTTCCAACTCACCCATCTTGTTTTTCCAACACTGTTGCGAATCAGAAACAAAAAAAAAAGTCAGTTTAAAAATAAATAAATAAGAAAAAAAATTTAAAAAGCAGAAATTGCTAGAAATACTCAGCAGGTCTGGCAGCAGGTCTGGCAGCATCTGTGGAGAGAAAGCAGAGTTAATGCTTTGGGTCCAGTGACCCTTCTTCTGAACTGACGGTAGCTATGGAAAATGTTGGCATATGTGCTAAAGATGGGGTGGGGATGGGGTTGAGGAGTAAACAATAGGTAGAGATGGAGGCCAGACAAAGAGAAAACAACAGTTGGGCAGACAAAGGAGTGGGTAAAGGTCAGCCTGGGGAATGAATAGCTGCTAATGGGGACCATCAATGGCTGACAATGGATTGGTTGTGGTAGCAGCCCATGTGACAATGCCTAGCGTGTACGGGTTGGGGTAAGAACATGGGAGAAGGCATTCAGGCCTTAAAATTATTGAACTCAATATCGAGGCTGTGGGGTTCCCACGCAGAAACTGAGGTGTTATTCTTCGAGCTTGTGCTAAGCCTCGCTGGAGCACTGCAGCAAGCCTGAGACAGAGATGTTGGCTGGGGAGCACAGTGCTATGTTGATGTGGCAGGTAACCAGAAGCTTGGAGTCATTTTCACAGACAGAACGAAGGTGTCCCACAAGGTGGTCTCCCAGTCATGGTTTCGTTTCCCCATTGTAAGAGACCACATTGTAAGCAGCGAATACAGTAGACTGGATTGAGTGAAGTGCAGGTAAAGTGCTGCTTCACCTGGAAGGTGTGTCTATGGCCACATAGTGAGGAGACAGAGAGTAAATGGGTAGGTGTTACACTTTCTGAGATTGCATGGGAAGGTGACAAATGGATGTGCAGAGGTGTTGGAAGTGAAGGAAGAGTGGACCAGGGTGAGCCAGAGGGAATGGTCCCTGCAGAACACTAACAAGGGAGGGTGCAGAGTGTGTGAAATATGTGTCTGGTGGTGGGATCTGGCTGGAGTTGGCAGAAACAGTGGCTGATGGTCATTTAAATGTGGATACTGGCAGGAGGGTAAATGAGGACCAAAGGGACCCTATCGCTGTTGTGGGAAGGGAGAGAAGGGGTGAGGGCTGAAGTGCAGAGGATAGGTCATCCATGGTTGCAAATCACCTTGGGATGTTTGACTCTGTCAAAGACACTGAAAAAATCAGTTTGTTTGACTGAAAGTTGATTGCAATCATTTAAAGTTATTCCATGAGAATGAAAATTGGGAACAGCAAATCTGAAGGCTTTCTAGTGAAAAACACAGCCCTCCACATCCAGCATCTCCACCCCACCTATAAGAAGTGATTTCTATTATTGCTTCCCGACTCCAATTTTTTTTAACTACTGAGAAGCACCTTGGGGTATTTTTTAATGGCACTGTATAAACGCAAGCTGGTGTTGCAAGGGAAATGGATGTTGCTTTTGGCAATGCTGAAAGTTTTCCTGTCAACACAATTCAGCATATTGTTCATTGCCTACTGAAAGAAACAAGATTCAAATGGAAATCATGAATTAAGTGAAATGGTTCTTCCAATTGCTGCAAAATCTTTTCACCCCGGCAGAAGACAGAAAGTTCACGGAAAACTCAGAATTCTCAAATTGTGTGCTTGGCTGGTTACAAAATAGTTTCCAAATTCTACCAACTTGGTCACTTTGGATTTAACTTAACTTGTTTTCAGAAAATGTTGTCTTGGACAAGTAGGTTCCTTTCCTGCCATAGACAGAATTAAGGATTAAGTCTAATGTTTAAAATTGAAGGGTTGTCTGCTGGTGCATTTGTTTATCATCAAGCTTTTCATCCTTGATTGGACACTGAGAGATTATGAATACGCTGCTGAGTTTACCATTACCTAGAGATTTTTGAACTGCCCATTATGTGCTCAGTATAGATCCGACTCATTAATTAATATTGGCACATTATTTAAAAAGATAATTCCACTAATTTTGTATTGGGGTACAGCCAGGCTTCAAGGGGAGCAGGTTTGTATTGATATCTCTAAGCATTTGACATCATTGATGAAAAAAACTCCACATAAGCCTGTATCCCATCACAAGACACCATTTATTTACATGAGCATTGTCCAGCTCTCCCAGAACCAGCTTTCAGAATGAACAGAACCTTTGACACTCCTGTTTATATCTGTCAGCTAGGGCTCCCTGATTGGACTAGGTTAACAGCCTCAATCAGGGAACTCATATTTTATGAGGTCAAACCGGCTGACCTCATTACAATTGACTTTTCAAAAGGAGCTGGACATTTGCCAATGACTCCCAGGAGAAGGTCTGTCACAGTACAGAGGGGTACACTGTCATAGATATTTTAGCATCAGGCAATTAAATTGAAATTATCTTTCCTATATTGGAACTTGTCTTTCTGTCTAAATCAAATGGGAGAATTCAACAGAGCTGCTCCATTTACTCAATAGTCTCAATGTATGCAGTTAAAGCATTAACTGTGACATCCGAGGGTAGGCTGTCCGATTGTGAACATTAAAACAGTACATTTTTTTTATGCACCTTCTAGGCTGCTGCTCAAGGTTCATTAAATTTATTATTGGAAACCATATGCTGTGGTAACATACACAAATTCAGAAAAGAAGGATGTCTTTGAGTACTGTCTGTGCTCTCTCAGTCAAAGGTGATAATTTGAAGTGCCCATTTCACAACATTCGATACCTTGACTTACAGATACTAAGAGTTTTTGCTTCAAATTTTAATTATTTGGCAAAAAGAGTCGTTGAAATTAGAAGCTCAAATTGCTTTCCCATCTCACTTTGTCTTAAGCCAATATTTGATTACTTGGTTTTTATTTTGCCACCTTGGTGTTATGTTGACCTTTAGAGAGAGAGGATTTGAGTACAGGAGCAGGGGTGTCTTGCTACAATTACACGGGGCCTTGGTAAGACCACACTTGGAATATCGTGTGCAGTTTTGGTCTCCTTATCTGAGGAATGATGTTCTGACATTGAAGGGAGAGAGACAAAGATTTACCAAACTTATTCTTGGGAGGCAGCACTGACGTACAAAGAGAGACCGCTTTGGCTAAGACTGTATTTACTGGAGTTTAGAAGAATGAGGGGAAGTCATGTCAGATTTTAACAGAAAAAGACAGAGTAAACGCGGGAATGATGTTCCCAATAACCAGAGAGTCCAGGAGCAGGGGTCACGGTCTCAGAATAAGGGGCAGGCCATGTATTACTGAGATGAGGAGAAATGCCTTCACCCAGAAAGTAATAGTCATTGGGATTCTCTGCCACAGAATGTGGCTGAGGCCAAAACATTGAATGTTTTCAAGAAGGGCAGTATGGTGGCTCAGTGGTTAGTACTGCTGCTGCACAGCTCCAGAGACTCAGGTTTAACTGCACCCTCTGTCTGTGTTGAGTTTGCACATTCTCCCCGTGTCTGCGTGGGTTTCCTCTGGGTGCTCCGGTTTCTCTCCCACAGTCGAAAGATATGTAGGTTAGGTGGATTGGCCATGGGGAATGCAGGGTTACAGGGATAGGGTAGGGGAACTAGGTAATATGCTCTTTGGTGGGCTGTGTGGATTTGATGGGCTGAATGTCCTGCTTCCACACTGAAGGGATTCTATGATATGATTCCGTGAAGGAATTAGATGTAGTACTTACGGCTAAAGGAATCAATGGGTATGGAGTGAAAGCAGAAACAGGATACTGAGTTGGATGATCAGCCATAATCATATTGAATGACACAGCAGTCTTGAAGGGCCAAATGGTCAACTCCTGTTCCTAGTTTATATGTTTCTCCATATATGGTTCCTGGATGGGATTCTCCAATCATTCGGTGCAATCTGTGCTCTGGCTGACTTGCAGAAGTGAGTTTCCAGGTAGGACGATTCTGCCCCTGTTAGACTCAATCTCCAATCCAGCATATACTTTAACTAGCTGTTTGTGGAGTTATTTGTAATTTCTTCTGCCAGTTTTCTAGTAATAACTATCAGTGCTAAATTGTTGGAAATAGTTGAAAGATGTGGCTTGCTGTGAAAAAACGATCAGTGGAGCTTCAAGTGTAAGGCTCCAAAACTTCAACAATTAACATAGTTATGCAAAAGGATTGATTATAATCACAGTAACTTCTATTTTATTCTGGAAGACAACTTATGTTGCCTCTTTTAGCAGCAATATGTTCAAGTACCAACTGAGAGGCATTCTATATTTTATTTAACGATGATTAATGAGTTAGATTTAGTTAGCAGACTAACAGTGTGTGAACATCTTAGTGATAATGATCATAATACCACTGAATTCAACAGGAAATTTGAAAGAAAAATTTGAGAGAAAGTATTATCACTGGTTGTGGTGTCCAGGATTAGGGCATTATCTAACAACTAGAGTCAAACATTTTAGGAGTGAAATCAGGAAACACTTCAACACTGTTTAAAGGGTAGCAAGAAGTTTGGAAATCTCTTCTGCAAATGAGAATTCATGAAAATAGATTTTTGATAATCAAAGCGACTAAAGGGATATGGGACAAGTTCAGACAGAATCAGGTTACAGATCAGCTGTGATCTTATTGAACAGCAGGGAAGGCTTGAGGGGCCAATTATCCTTTTCTTATTTCTAAATTCCTGTGTTCCTCTAATCATAAAATAAAACAGCATAGAAGGAAGGCATTCAGCACCCATGCATGTATTGAATGTTTGAAAGAGCAATCCGATTAGTATCTCTTACCTTCTCTGAGGTAACCATTTGAATTTATTGCACATTTCGTGGAATAACTGCTGAGATCTCTAAGTAAGTGTTGGAATTGGAGCAACTCCATGCAACTTAATGCTTTTGATCTCTCACTGTCTCAATGAATGGGTGAAATGAATGGGCTGGGATGCACAGCTTTACGAGGTGTTTGCTTGTTCCACTCTGATTTCTCAATGATAGGCTGCAAGTTATTGAAATGCATATCCGTGTGAATGAACTCTGCAAGGTGCTGTTCCATTGTATGGAACAGGCTTTGATGCGTTGTGGTGGCGAGAGAGGGCTGACAGGCAATGACCTCCACTGGGGATAAAGTAACATCCACATCAACCACCAGCTTCCTGCTCTGCGCTCGTGACCACTTTGCTCAGGTGAACCACGCTCAGCAGGGGTGCATGCTCAACAAGTGAGAACTCAGATCTCATTGCTTGATTATCATATTTCATTCTGTTTCAAGATCTGGATGTTGAATTAAGTCATTACAAGTACATGTCATCACACAGATAAGATCAATGCTTTCCATCCACATGCCAATTCTTTGAAATGCAGAAATATCCATGTCAATTATCAGAACTGAACAAATTTGCTACTCTAAGCTTGCCCTCAGTTCTCTGCTTCCCAGAGGTGAATGAATATCCTTGACTGTTATGTGATTAGTTAATGATTGTGTAGCCACTTGAGACACAGGAAGTGAGTGTTACAGCAGTGGAGCTCTGATTGTCAGTAAGGCAAATGAAATCCTACAGAACAATTCATATTAGCAGGTGACAGACTCCCGTTTGGCACTAAAATGGGAAAAGAAATAAAATAACTCTAATTTCTAAATGCCCAAAGCAGTCCAATCTATTATCCTAATATAGCGGTGGCCAAACTTTTTGCAAGGAGTGGGAGGCACATTTCAATTTTCCCTTTCCTTGTGTGGGCTGGGGGGCACGGGCGAGCAAATTTAGAAAGGTAAGGGTTGGCGCAACAATAATCCTCGAGCTGGAAAATGGGACAAGTGTTAGATTTAGGGTATTTTTTGATGGTACAGATTTGATGGGCTGAAGGCCTCTTCCACAGTATGGGTGACACACTGGCTCAGTGGTTAGCATTGCTGTCTCGTAGCACCGGGGATCCAGGTTCAATTCTAGCTTTGGGTGACTGTCTGTGTGGAGTTGGCATGTTCTCCCTATGCCAGCATGGATTTCTGCTGGCTGTCCAGGTTTCCTCCTGCAGTCCAAAGTTGTAGAGGTTATGTGGATGGGCCAGGTTGATGGTCTGGTAGGGACACTCTTCAGAGGCTCAGTGGGCTACATGGCCTCTTTCTACATTGTTGGGATTCAATTTGTTTTGATACTGCAATCAATGCCCACAGAATCGGAAAGGTGCTCATATGTACCACATATCGTTCCATTTTTGAAACATTTCCTGCCCATTAAAACGAAAAGAAATTGCATTTTTGTCTTTGCAGTGCACATTTTATTTCAGCAAACAAGATGGTAGACCTTCAATAATTTAGGGACTGGCTAGTCTTGAACTCCAAGCAATCCTGTCCGTGTATACACATGCCATAGTCGTAGAGCTATAATGGCACAGAAGGAGGCCATTCAGCCCAATGAGTCTATGCCAGTTGCCCGCACAATAATTAATTCTCCTGGCATCCCATTGCCCCATTTCCAGTTGGCATTCTACCTTACCAGCACACTACCATCTCACTTACCTTATGTACTTATAGTTTACATCAGCTATCAAAGTGACTGTCAAGTCCTTTAAGTTTCAAAGTATGGCAGTGTCTGCAGCGAAAAGGGACCATAGATGTGGCTTTCCTCTGACAGTTCCATGCTCTGAAAGAACTGTCAGAACAGAAGGACAGCTCCACATTTCTGAATAAAAACAGAAAGAACTGCGGAACTCAGGTTCTTAGGAAGGGTCACCAGACCCGAAATGTTAACTCTGTTTTTCCCTTCACAGATGCTGCCAGACCTGCTGAGCTTTTCCAGCAACTTTGCTCATGTCCACATTTCTGAAGGAGCTTTGATCAGAATCACCACTCAGAAATAGGGGGTGTGGGGGGGGACAGCACGGTGGCTCAGTAGTTATCACTGCTGCCTCACAGCACCAGGGACCCAGGTTTGATTCCAGCCTCAGGCAACTGTCTGTGTGGAGTCTGCACATTTTCCCTGTGTCTGCATGGGTTCCCTCCAGATGCTCTGGTTTCCTCCCACAGTCCAAAGATGTGCAGGCTAGGTGGATTGCCCATAGTGCCCAGAGATGTTTAGGTTAGGTGGGTCAGACATGGGAAATGCAGGGGTGGGGGAATGGATCTGGGTGGGATGTTCTTCAGAGGGGCAGTGTGGACTTGTTAGACCAAATGGCCTGTTTCCACACTGTAGGGATTCTATGATTCATGATTCTATGATTTAAATGCAGAGCTCCCTTCATTCATAAAAAAGAGGGGCTGCCTCCACAGGATTGGTTGACAGTCAACAAAAAATTTCAACTCAGTGTGTTCCAGTTTTGACTTTTGAAAATCAGATCACCCTACACCTTAATGAATAAACTCTGAATGGTTACTAACTCAGATTTTATATAAATAATAGCCACAATTTTTTTAGGTGACCACTGCCTGTAGAATCATACGAGAGCACGCATCAGGACCTCCATAGAAGGAAGAAAGTTGAAAGGAGACAGAGGAAGATGGGGAATCATTTCTATTTTCTTGCAGATTAAACCTCAAGTTATTTAATGTTTTACATTCTTCATTTTCTTTTAAGTCAGAGATGACCAAATTCCAACAGCTCCTGACATGCCCTTTCTTAATTTTTAAAATTCTTCTCTTAGGACACCTGCGTCACTGGCAAGGCCAGTATTTATTACCTATGAACTGAATGCCTAGCCGCCATTACATTGATTTAAAGTCAGCCACATTGGTCTGGGTCTGGAGTCACACATAGGTCAGACCGAGTAAGAACGGCAAATTTCCTTCACTAAAAGGACATTAATAAATCATTTCATGGGGATGACCATCGATGTTAGCTCTCAATTCCAGATTTATTGATGAATTTCTTAAATCCAATTACACTGTTGTTGGAATGGAACTCACATCATCAGAGAATTTGCCAGGACTGTTAATGTAACTAAGTCACAATTGCCAAATGCCATGGTGTAGGCCTATTGTTATGCATCCCATTTGTAGTATAGCTCAACATCCAGGGTGAAACCTGGAGCTAAGGTGTTAAATTGAAACAGCAAACTCGCAACAAACTAAAGCATGCTCAAATGTTAAAGAGATTAAGATTAAAAAAAACTAGTTCTAATATCCCAAAGAAATGCTGTTAAAAGTTAACATAATTTGTTTGATCATTTGCATAGTTGTTTACTAACAAAAGACAAATCTACTGAAAAAATATGCCATAATTGTTTGAGAAATCAGCACAGGCTCCTTTCATGATATTATGCCCCCTTCTGTTTGTCGAGCTACAAGGTTTAATTTGTTGTTATTGTATGGGAAGTTAAGTAAACTAAGCTTACAGATTCTTTTATCCACCCCAAAGCAAAAGTAAGCTTTAAATGACTTTACAAAACATAAAAATGGCAGGAGAAAACCAATAAACATTTAAGAAGGTCAGCACTGATTTTTAACCTCATTAAAATTATCTTACCACAGTTTTAGTGGAAACAAGCTTCATTTGCATAAAGGTCTCACCGTGATTATTTTATTATAACGGAGTTCATCAACTCGATAACCTGGATGTTTCAATTGATTCAATGTGTAAATGGCTGAGCTTTGCTCAATAAAATTTATTTGAATAATAGTTCGGAAAAATCACAGCGTTGGTCAACTCAAGTCAATAGTGACCAGGTCAGCAGAATTTCAGTGGATCATAGAATCAGAACACAGAAGAGGGCCTTTGGCCTGTCAAGTCCAATCCATGAAAAATACACTTAAATCTATAGTAGTCCCAGTTTCCAGCATTAGACCCATAGCCTTGAATGTAATGACACTTCCAGTGCTCATCCAAGTACTTTTCAAAGTTCTTGCGGTTTCCCGCCTCAACTTCCCTCTCAGCCAGTGCACTTCAGATCCAAAACATGTTTTCCTCAAGTCCCCTCTAAATCTTAAAGCCTTTCACCTTAAAATTGTTATTGACCCATCAACTAAGGGGAACAACTACTTTCAATCCACACTGTTGATGCCCGTCATAATCTTATAAATCGCTATCAGACTCCCTCAAACTTCTCTGCTCCAAAAGAAACACAAGCTTATCCAGCCTCTCTTCGGAGCTCAGATAATCCATCCCAGGCAACATCCTGGTGAATCTTCTCTGCAGCCATTCTAGTGCAATCACATCCTTCCTATTGTGTGGTGACTAGAACTGCTCACAGTACTTCAGCTGTAACCAAACCAACATCTTGAATAGCTCCAACATAATCTCCCTGCTTTTATAATCTGTGCTTTGAAGGCAAAGTCCTGTATGCCTTCTTAACTACTCTACTAAACTGCCCTGCCAACTTCAGGGATGTGTTGACAAACTCCCTAAGATCCCTCTGTTCCTCTGAGGTTCCTAGTGTCTTGCCATTCATTGGGTACTCCCTTGTCTTCTTACTGCTTCCAAATTGCATCACCTCACTCTTAGCAGGATTAAATTCTAACTATCCCACTGATCTGCCCAGCTGACCAATCCGTCTATGCCCTCCAGTAAACTAAGACCTTCTTCATCACCGTCAATACCCGTCTAATCTTTGTGTCATCCACTAACTTACTTATCCCTACTCTCACATTCTTATCTACATCATTAATATAGTACAAACAGTAAGAGACCCAGTACTGATTCCTGTGGTACACCACTGGACACTGACCTCCAGTATAACCAACAGCCTTCTATCACCATCCTCTGTCTCCTGTCACTGAGCCAATCTATCAGTAAAAGTGTTTTATTTTCTTTATTGTGTAGACGTATTTAGGATCAGGACAGCAATCATTTAGGCTTTGCAGGAGGCAGGAACATGTTGACGTGTGTTCCTGAAAAATTAATTACAATAAACCTAAGGGATCATTCCTCTGGTCATTATTGCAGATCCGATAATACAGGCATTGCTATTTTGATATGGAGGTGTCAATGTTGGACCGGGGTGAACAAAGTCAGAAGTCACATGATACTAGGTTATAGCCGAACAGGTTTATTTAAAATCTTTATTTAAAAGGTTGCTATTTTGGACATTCATTGTGACTTTGATGTGAAGGAAATTTGGAAGGATTGACAAAAGTGAAAATCATTGCCTGTGAATTGTAACTTGTAAAGAGGCCAAAAAGATTGCTATTTTCAATGAGATTATAAATGTATTCTTTCACAATGATGTAGAATGGCAATCTTTTCCACTTTGGTTACAATGCCACCAACTAATGTCCTGCTGGTCCCTACGTTGTGGAACATTTATACAGCAAGCTGTAGCAAACATTTTGTAGAAATTTATGTAACTCTAAATGCCAGCTTGATTCAGTTAGTCACCCTCTCACCTCCAGCTGAGGAGTCAGTGGATTCAAACCAAGCCTAATCAACAACGCCCACACCCTGCGAACTAGTTTTTAAAAAAAAACTTGCACATAACCTAAATCGATATTTAAAACCAGGATATTAAAGCAAGTTGTATCATCTTTATAGATAGGGAGGTAGATTTTAAACAATGGGAAGTCCACTGGGACACACTGTTTGCTCTCCTGTGGGGGGAGGCTTAGTTCATGAATGTCAGGCAACATTAACATGCCCTAACTACTGCTTGTTGACTCTGGGCAAGCCCAATATTGGAGGGTCTGTCCAGCAGTAAAGGACTACATTTGTTTTTGGAGCACTCATATCATAGATCACTGCATATTGATCAAGAGCAGGAACCCTGACTGACTGGGGAGGCAATAGCCTAGTGGTATTATGGCTGGACTGTTAATCCAGAGACCCAGATAATGTTCTGGGGACCCGGGTTTGAATCTTGCCAAGGCAGATGGTGGAATCTGAATTCAGTAAAATATCTGGAATTAAGAATCTGACGATGACCACGAACCAATTGTCAGGAAAAATCCATCTGGTTCATTGATGCCCTTTAGGGAAGGAAACTGCCCTCCTTACCTAGTCTGGCCTACACATGACTCCAGACCCAGAACATGTGGTTGGCTCTGAACTGCTCTCTGGGCAATTCGGGATGGGCAATAAATGCTGCCTAGCCAGCAATGCCCTTATCCTGTGAATGAATGAATAATAAAACAAAACTCTTCTTTTTGTCCAGTGGCATTGAGACCTATAACATATCTTCACATGAATTTGTACAATTCAAAGCAAGGATCATCAAACCTAGGTCCCTCCAGATCTGTATAACTCAACACAATATCAGACTGCACATTCAAGCATGTTTGTAATATCAATAAAAAAGCAAAAATCCATTGGGCGGATGCTTGCTCTTATCTATGTATCAGGAACTATTTCCATTCACAGAGGATGCTCAAAAATTGGAAGTTGCAGGAAGGGTGATTCATGCCAGAACACCAGATCTGCTGAAGAACAAGTGTTTGCATCCTGGAAGGTGAGAACAAAATCAGTTGAAGGTATTTCTTCATCACGACGGTTGTGTGATAATAACGATCAGTGCTGGGATTGTAGATCAGATTTGACAAGATTTGGGGTCACTTTCTTCATCAGGGCATCTGTAAAATTGCCACAGGCTTACTGGACTGTAGGCTTGATGTTTCATTAGAAATAGATGGATGACTGGCGGTGGCTTAACCTGAAGGTCATGTTAGGTGAGGGGAGAGGTTGAGAAAGAGAGTTCTTCATGGCAACCTCAGTTGGCATGGGAACTGAACCCACACCAATTGCAAACCAACTGAGATAAGACACCCCACCAGGGCATGAGAGTGGCAACTAAAGAAGTCCTGGCAGAGAAAATACAGGCAGAGGAGACTTGTTAATGTTCACTTAAACTGCAGAGATAAGTGGAGGAAGTGTACAAAACGATGTAGTGCTTCCATTTAAACTAAAAGCACAAAAAGCATACGAAATAACTGACTGCACAAGATGAGGAGAGAGGTCTCTTCACCAGCTACAGTTTCTGAATATATATAGATGCAAACCAAATTTTTCACATTGCCCTGAATTCTAAGGTTATTATTTGTATGCGGCTCACACGGATAAAAATCCAGTTGTCAGATCTGAGCAGGAATTGTTTATGTACTGGGACTTTGGTGTGGGGGAGAGGTGGCGTGGATTTGCATCTAGACAAGCTACAGACAAATGGTGCATTTAACACTATATCTTTGAAATTATGCAGTGCAAAGTTTGGTATGCAAACATATATTTTACTTTTTTTTATTTGCATCTCATTTAATTTGAATTAGCTGGTACAGTGGGGGTGGTTAGGGAATATGAATGTGTGAATTATGGTCTTCGTTGCTGTTGGCTCTAAGTTTCAATTGGACCTCTTAATCCTCCAGCACCACACCTCTAATGATCTTTCTTACACTAAGCAACATCGCTCAGTTTATTTTCTCTCCTAATCTCCCTTCCCAGATGTGAAAACTTCTTGAACTCTTGAATTCAGTATTTCTAAGCACTTTCCTCAGTTTTTGTCACCATGTGTCCTATATCCCTTGGTGCTAACTTTTCCACAGCAATGGTACAAATTGTCCCACTCTTTCACTCCTGGAAACTGCTTTGCACTTGTTTTCATACAAATTAGAAATGAAAATAGGCCATTCAGCCCCTCAAACCTTCTCCACCATTCAGGAGATCATAGCTTATCTGACTGGGCCCTCAAAGCTACCTTTCTACCTATCCCTAATACCCTTTGACACCCTTGTTAGTCAAAAATCTAATTACCTCTGACTTAAAACTATTCAATGACCCTGCCTCCACAACACTCTGAGAAAGAGAGTGCCACAGGCAAGCTACCCATGAAAGAGAAATATTCTCCATATCTTCATCTTAAACGGGAGCATCCTTATTTTTAAACTGTGCTGTATAGTTCTTGTGTCTGCCATAAGGGGAAATGTCCTTTTAGCATCCACCCTGGCAAGTGCTCTCAAGATCTTAAAATATTTCAACAAGATGATTTTACTTTCTTCTAAGCTTAATTGGATACAGGCCCAACCTGCCCAAAGCTTTCCTGAAATGATTGCCCCCACATCCCAAGGAATCAGTCAGGTGAATGTTCACTGAACTTCTTTTAATGAAATTGTGCCCTTTCTTTAGTAAGGAAACCAACATTGTACACCATTGTCTCAAAGCTTTTAAATGGAAATATCATGCCTTTGCTTACATTATCAATTTGGAAGACCTCAATTAGGTCACCCCTCAACAGTTTCTTTTCTGAAGCTAAGAACTTCAGCCTGCTCAATCTTCGCTAATAGTTATAATGTCTCAGTTCAAATGTATTACCCTTCTTGTATTTTGCACTCAGTTTCCAAGACTTCAATATCATCATGTAACAGGGAGACCACAACATTAAGCAGTGACCTAACCAAAGTATATAAGTTTCAAATAACTCATAATAACAATAATATAATTTTAGTATAAATGAATTTCAGTTCTACTTCCATAGAAAGGGACACTAGCACTTTGTATTTTATTCCCCTGACTTATGACTTTCCATGATATGTGAATCTAAGTGGTATTTAGTCTCCTGGTAGCCAAGGTCAAGAATGTCACTGAGCAGCTGTAGGACATTCTGAAGGTGGGACTGGGGGGAGCAGACAGAGGTTGTGGTCCATGCTGTGAAAACCACATAGGTACAAAGAGTGATGAGGTCCTGCAAACAGAATATCAGAAACTCGGAAATAAATTCAAAAGCAAGGTAGTAACTTGAATGTATGGCTGGAAAGCTGGTGTAGGAGGGAGTGATTTAGATTCTTGAGGCATTAGGACCAACTCTGAGAAGGATATGACCAGTACATGCTAGATTGATGGCATCTCACTAGCAGTGTTCTTTCTAATTTTCTCATCGGCTCCACATGCCTTTGAGGCCTGTGCAAGACAGTGACTTCCAGTTCAGAAGTCAATGCCGCGACTGGTGCAGAATAACGGAGCCGTTGTACACACGTGCAGCTGGGCAGCTTAGAGGGAACATCAGAGGGGCACACTCATGTACTGTGGGCAAGGATTTAAATTAGAATGGCAGGGAAATGGGATCATCAGGGTGGTGACAGGTTAGAGGAGCAAAGGATGCTAAAATAGAAAGTAAAAGTGGAATCCCGAGGGAGCATGGGCTAGCAGCAAATAGGAACTGTAATATAAAAAAAAGTATAAAATGTCAAAAGGGCTAGTAAAGGTACTATATCCGAATGCACAGAGCATTCTTAGAAGGTGAACAAATGAACAGTGAGTATAAACAGTTGTAAATGAATACAATCTTATTGCGATTATGGAGATAAGGTTGTGGGTTACCAAGGCTGGGAACTGAATGTCCAAGAGTTTTCAATATTTAGGATGGACAGGCAAAATGGAATAGGATGGCATTGCTCATGAAAGATTAAATCAATGCAATTGTGGGATGCATAGGTGCATAAACTCTATATTTGAAATCAATTTGGGTAAAGCTAAGAAGCACAAAAGAATAGGAAACATTTGGGGGAGTTGTGAAAACGTAGTTTTCCAAATAGTACTGATAAAGGTAGAGAATGGCATTAAACTGGAAATTAGAGACAGATCAGGAAATTAGAATGTAACTAACAGAATCCAAACATCGTTATACTTCCTTGAGCAGAACATTGGTGAATAGTCTAGCAATTTCAAATTAACATATGGAGATTACATAGCTATTGATATTCAAATACTGCATGGTCTTTGTTAATGTAAAGAAATCTTTCACCACGTGAGCACAGAGCATGCTCAAAACTGATAATAGCAACTCACACAACCATTTGGCCAGTTTATATGCAGAACCCATCACGGATACGATTGGGTATCAGTGAATCCACAATCGCAAGTCAGGATTTCCTTAAATATCTTAATGGGCTCCACCCTGCACTCAAATTTACATTTGAAATGGAGTAGTGAACTGAGCTTCCTTTCCTTAATGTCCTAGTTGAGAAACCAGCCAATCACTGTCTGTTGCAAACCTATCTTGACTTGTCAGTATACATATGGGGATCCCTACAGTTCCACAAACTATAAGCTGGGCCTTCTTGCCAACCTTTGGAAGTAAGGCCCAACCATTTTAGTTCCCTGTACAAGCTTGGTATTAAAATAGGGTGCATCAAAGACATCCTGTGGGATTATAATTGGATCACCTCTCGTTGTACATCACCCTAATACAAGAACACACCTAAAGTCCTAAAAAGTGCCCAGTCTGCCTCAGATTACCATGGAAGGGTAAGGTATCTCATAGTTTTACCCATCAGTTGAAGCCAGAGATAGTAGGAACTGCAGATGCTGGAGAATCTGAGGTAACAAGGTGTAGAGCTGGATGAACACAGTAAGTCAAGCAGCATCAGAGGAGCAGGAAGGCTGACGTTTCGGGCCTAGACCCTCCTTCAGAAAAAAAAAAGAAAAAAGCCGTCTGTCTCACAATGCTATTAAGTAGTTGCAACACAGTGGTATTTGTCATTAACAGGAAGTTGCCATCAAGGCAAAAGGTCTATCATTCAAATGAAAAAATGTCATCTGTAAATTTCAGTGCTGGTGTAACACAAAGAATGTAGCTTATAGATCCAAAACACTGGCAGATTGTATCAAACAACATAACCCTTTAGCTGCTCACAAAAAGCGAGGCACTGGCTGTACGCAGAAAAGTTCATGCTTGCAAAATTTACAACACCGTGTCAAACATTAGATGTGAATCAGCAAGTGAATCACATTTTCTATATAATTTTGAGTGTTCAGGAATTATGCTGTCAGCCAATTTTTGGAGTTTTCAGACAGGTTCACAGTGTAGGGCACTTACCTGTGCTGGAAGCTATAAAGATTAATATAAGAGATTGTGTTCTTTGCAAACAGAAAAGGACGTGCGTACACTATCTGTTTCAACTCAACAAAACAGGTGACAACTAATTACTCGTTAAACCTTCATGGAAATCCCTTGATCAGATTCAACCTGCTGTCAATCATCATTAACTAGTGTAAGATCTATGGCAGCACCTCTCTCCAACCGATGTCCACTTGCTCACCAATCACCACTCTCCTCTCATATTGCATAAGTGCTTACTCATACAGCAATGTGGTTGACTCTCAACTGCCCTCTGAATTGGCCCAGCAAATCACTCAGTTGTATCAATTGCTACAAAGTCTCCAAGAAGAAATCAAACTGCGTGGTATTGAACTAGGGATCAGAAAATACAATGGCAGAAACAGCCCTGCCAACCCTGCAAAGTCCTCTTTACTAACATCTGGGGACCACCGCCAAAATTGGGAAAACAGACAGGTCAAGCAACAGCTTGACATATTCATACTCACTTACAGATGATGTCCCAGACACCACCATCATCATCCCTGGATATGTCCTGTCCAACCGGCAGGGCAGATCCAGAAATGGTGGCACAGAGATATACAGTTGAGAGTGAATTGCTCTCAGAGTCCTCAACATTGACTGCGGTCCCCATGAAGTCGCATGGCTACAGGTTAAACATTGGCAAGGAAACCTCCAACTGGTTACCATGTACCATCCTCCCTTGGCTGGTGAATCAGTACTCCTCCACATTGAACAACACTTGGAGGAAGTAGAGGATGGTAAGGTGCAAAATGTATTCTGGATGGGGAATTTCAATGTTCATCACCAAGAGTGGCTCGGCAGCAGTGCAACTGATCGAGCTGGTTGGGGTCCTAAAAGACATTGTTGATAGATTGGGTCTATGGCAGGTGGTGAGGGAACCAACAAGAGGAAAAAACATACTTGACCTCATCCTTACCAATCTGCCAGCTGCAGATGAATCTGTCCATGACAGTATCAGTAAGAGTGACCATCGCACAGTCCTTGTGGAGATGAGGTCCTGCCTTCACATTGAGAATAATCTCCATCGTGTTGCGTGTCACTATCACTGTGCTAAATGGGACAGACTTCAAACGGATCTAGAAACTCAACACTGGGCATCCATGAGGCGCTGTGGACCATCAACAGAAACAGAATTGTACTCCAACTCAATCTGTAACCTCATGGCCTGGCATATCCCCCACTCAACCATTACCATCAAGCCTGGGGATCAACCCTGATTCAATGGACAGTGTAAGGCAGCATGTCAGGAACAGCACCAGGCAAACCTAAGAATGAGGGGTCAACTAGTGAAGCTACCAAACAGAATGACTTGCGTGCCAAACAGCATAGGCAGCAAGCGATAGACAGAGCTAAGTGCTCAAACAACCAACAAAACAAATCTAAACAAAAACCGAAAGAACTGAAGACGCTGGAAATCAGAAACAACAACAGAAATTGCTGGGAAAACTCAGCAGGTCTGGAAGCATCTGTGGAGAGAAAGTAGAATTAGCGTTTTGGGTCCAGTGACCCCTCTTCTGTTCTGATCTTTCGATCATTGATAAAGTGATGGAAAGTGTCATCAATATTGCTTTCAAGCAGCACCTGCTCAGCAATGATATGCTCAGTGACATCCAGTTTGGGTTCCACCAGGGACACTCAGCTCCTGACCTCATTACAGCCTTGGTTCAACATGGACAAGGGAGCTGAATACCAAAGGTGAGGTGAAATTGACAGCCCTTGACATCAAGGCCACATTTGACTGCATGTGACATCATGGAGCCCTGGCAAAACTAGAATCAATGAGTATCAGAGAGCAAACTGGCTGGAGTCAAACCTGACACATGGAGGAGATGGTTGTGATTGTTGGAGGTCAGTCATCTCAGCTACAGGACATATCTGCAGGAGTTCCTCAGGGAAGTGTCTTAGGCCCAACCATCTTCAGTTGCTTCATCAATGACCTTCCCTCCATCACAACGTCAGAGGTGGTGATGTTCACCAATGATTGCATAATGTTCAGCACCATTTGTGCCTCCTCAGATACTGAAGTAGTCCATGTTCAAATGCAACAAAATCTTGACAATATCTAGACTTGGACTGACAAGTGGCTAACATTGGTGCCACACAAATTCCAGGCAATGACCATCTCCAATAATCTAAGCACCACCCATTGATATTGAATGGTGCTACCATCACTGAAACACTCACTATCAACATCCTTGGGGCTACCACAGAAACTCAACTGGACTGAGCACATAAACGCAATGGCTACAAGAGCTTGTCAGAGGCTAAGAATACTGTGGCAAGTAACTCACCTAAGTCCCCAAAGCCCCTCCATCATCTACAAGGCATGAGTCAGGAGTGTGATGGAATATTCTGCACTTACTTCAATGGAGGCAGCCTCAACAACACGCAAGCAGCTTGGCACCATCCAGGACAAAGCAGCCCGCTTGATTGGCACCACATCCACAAACATTCCCTCCCTCCACCACCGACGCTCAGTAGCAGCACTGTGTTTTCAAAAAGATGTACTGCAGGCATTCACCAGCGATCCTCAGACAGCATCTTCCAAACTCACGGCCACTTCCATCTGGAAGGACAAGGACAGCAGATACTTGGGAACACCACCTCTTGCAAGTTCCCCTCCAAGCCACTCCCCATCCTGCTGTTCTGTCATTGTTGCTGTGTCAAAATCCTGGAATTCCCTCCTTAAGGACATTGTGGGTGAACCCACAGCACATGAACAGCAACGGCTCAAGAAGGCAGCTCAACACCATCTTCTCAAGGGCAACTAGGGACGGGCAATAAAAATGCTGACCAGCCAGCGACACCCAAGTCCCACAAATGAATTATAAAAAAAGTGTTAATCTTCCCCTTAAATATGTATTCTTGTAAATTATCCTGGTGAGTACAAGGCTAAAACCATCAATAAAATGTGTCTTTCCTCCAAAATACTTACTGTGTACTACCAACAGGTTATAATTATGGAATTCCGGAATTCTGTGCGTCTTACAGGTGAGGAACCGATATTTCGATCATCAATTCAATCATTTGCACCTGTTTCTATCACCAAGGAAAATAAAATTCAGTGTTGTGAAACAACACATGTTACAGTTTAAGTCACATTTGACAGCCCACACAAGATGGATGTTTCTTGCTGAGAAATATACTTGTAGCATTATGTTGATTTGACATTCATAGGTGGATTCCTTGGAAACAAGCTACCTGTGGTCTTTGATTGTGCATTAAGGTGTTTCCTTGAGTACTACATCTGTTAAATATAAATCTAAAATTTAATTGTGCACTGCACAAGCTGGGCTGGTCACAGTTTCCTGAAAGCTGCCACCTGGGTGGATAGAGTTGTTAAGAAGGTGTATGGTGTGTTAGCTTTCATTAATAGAGGGATTAAGTTCAAGAGCCATGAAGTTATGCTCCAGCTATACAAAAACTGGTTCGGCCACATCTGGAGTATTGTGTCCAGTTCTGGTCACCTCATTATACCTGATGAGATACCTGTTCAGAGGTATAGATAGAGTAGACAGCCAGAGACTTTTTCCTAGGGTGGAGGTAGCTTTTACGAGGGGACATAGTTTTAAAGTGAAAGGAGGTAGATATAGGGCAGACGTCAGAGGTAGGTTCTTTACTCAGAGAGTGGTAGGGGCGTGGAATGCATTGCCGGAGAGGGTAGTGGAGTCGGCCTCATTAGGGGCATTTAAGCGGCTATTAGATAGGCATATGTATGATAGTATAAGGTAACAGTGGAGGTTAGATAGATCTTAGGTTTCGGGTAAAAGTTCGGCACAACATCGTGGGCCGAAGGGCCTGTACTGTGCTGTACTGTTCTATGTTCTATGTTCTAAAGGATGTTCTCAAAATGTGTTAATTAGGAATTCATTTCCACACAAAATTTAAGGACCTTGCAATGGTTCATTCTATTTGCAGAACCATGTAAATACCTGATTACTGTCACTATGACAATCTGTTTTGTAATCTTGGCCGAGAAAGGAATGTTGGACCACATTCAGTACTCTCTGTCAGCATTCCACAGGGAGCATTCCCTCTGTAACACCCTGTCCATTCTTCCATCATTCCTACTGCTTCCTCACTCCCCCATGGCACCTTCCCATGTAATTGCAGAAGGTGTAAGAGCTGCCTCTGCCTTCTTACTGTCCAAGGCTCCAATACACCTTCCCGATGGAAGCAGTGTTTTATTTGTACTTCTGTCAATCTGAGTTCACTGCTGACAATGAGGTGCCCTTTATATTGGTCAGACCAAGCACAGACTGGGTGATGGCTTTGTGGAACACCTCCATCTGTTGGAATGGCCTCAACCTTCCTGGCTATTTCAATAAACCACCTTGCTGTTATGCTAACATTTCCATCCTTGGCCTGCTACTGTGTGCCAATGAAGCTCAACCCTAGCTCAAGGAACAATGCCTCATTTTCTGCTTAGGCACAATGTGAGTTCCACAACTCAAGAATATGACTTCTTAAATTTTTCTTAAATCTCCCACTCTTACCGGCCAGTTCTTGTCGAATTAGCCCTCAGCAGAACAGATCCATTTTTCCTTTTCACAACTAACATTTACACCTATTTTACATCTCTATTACTCCTTTACCATCATTTGCACTTCCTTGATCTTTTCAACTGGCACATTCACAATCTATTCCACTCATTCCTCCTCTCCCTTTGTCAATAACATAAAAGCCCCATTATTTCCTAGCCCCTTTCAGACTCAGCAACTCTGCTTCGCTCTCCATTGATGCTGCTGGACTTGCTAAGTTCTCCGGCACTTTCTGTTTTTATCTTTCCTTATTATTGTTGATAAGCCTGTTGCAGAAAGTACATCACAGGGTGGTTTGCTTTTTAGGGGCCATTCTCAGTTAACTTCTTCACACCCACTACATGGAAGAAAATCATCAACTGAGACAGTACAATCACTTGTTTGTACCCGATTATAAATTTGCAGGAGGTATTGTGGAGGGTTGGCTTGCCGAGCTGGCTCGTTGTTGTTCCGCAGATGTTTCATTACCCTGCTGGGTAACATCATCAGTGCAGCCTCTGATGAAATGCTGTAGTGTTTTCCCGCCTGGTATTTAAACTCTGGAGTCCGTTGAGTTGGATGACCTCACTTCCAGTTTTCCTTCGCAGTGGAGTGTATATGGGGTCGAGCTCTATGTGACGAACATCAATTGGCTGCAAAAAGACACGACCAATACTCACTCATCTCTATCCATATGGATAGAGAGAACCACCAATTCGACTGGGACAACACCAAGATCCTGGGACAAGCAAACCAGAGACAAGCACGGGAATTCCTGAAAGCCTGGTACTCCACAGAGAAAGTCATCAACAAACACATGGAACTTGACCCCATATAGACTCCACTGCGAAGGAAAACCGGAAGTGAGGTAATCCAGCTCAACGGACTCCAGAGTTCAACTAACAGGCGGGAAAACACAATGGCGTTTCATCGGAGGCTGCACTGATGATGTTACCCAGCAGGGTAATGAAACATCTGCGGAGAAACAACGAACCAGCTCGGCAAGCCAATCAACCACAATACCTCCTGCTACAGTAGAACAAAGAACAGTACAGCACAGGAACAGGCCCTTCGGTCCACCGACACTTGATGCCTGTTTAAATTAAAAGTCTTTTGCCTCTATGTGGTCCACATCTCTTTATTCCCTGCTTATTCGCGTGTCTGTCAAGATGCCTCTTAAACGTTGTTACTGTATCTGTCTCCACCACCTCCTCTAGCAGCCTATTCCAGGCACTTTTCACACTCTGTGTAAAAAATCTGTCTCTCACATCTCCTTTCAACTTTCCCCCTTTTATCTTAAAACTATGTTCCCTGGTAGTTGCCATTTCTACCCTGGGAAAAAGACTCCAACTGTCTATTCTAACCATGCATCTCAATTTTGTAAGCTTCACCCTTCAACCCTTGGCATTCATGTAAAAACAAATTAAGTTTTGTTGTGGTGCAACTTTGAAGGACTTTGAAAGCTGTTTTTTTCTGACTCCTATTGCCTCCATTTCATCTTTGAAATTCTTCAACTGTATTTACTGAATTTTGCTCTTCGGGCACCACTTTCTCAGGTCTGGCTTAATCTTCTTTAAAGTTGAATTTCCAGTATTTTGGGATCATCACTGCTGCCACCATATTGCATATTGGTTAGTCTAGCTTTGGAATGATTATTGAGTTACTTGTATATTCAAACAGCAAATAGTTTATTTTACAACAACAAAAATAGAAGTTGTTGGAAAAGCTCAGCAAGTCTGGCAGCATCTGTGAAGAAAAATATCAGAGTTCATGTTTCGTGTCTGGTGACCCTTCCTCAGAACTCCCAGGACCACTAGTTTATTTTATATTGAGAAACTATAGCAACTCTACATGGTTAAACCCGACAGAACTAAAGCCATGATCGTTCTCCCTCAAAGTCTCTCACTCATGTGCTCTTTTACCTTGTTGTTTGGAAGGTGCTATTTACACAATCCAGGATATTGACCCTTAAAAGCCCTAATACATTCCGTTTAACTGTGCATACCATTGGTTCCTTGATCTTTTCTGAAACTACACTTCCTTTCTAAAAGCAAATCCTGATCAAGGTGTTTCAGTGATTCAGAAAAGTCCTGATAAAGAGTTTGCCAGCGATGGAGAGGACCAAGATTTCTCCATGAACATCACAAGTTTAGTGAGTTCCTTTCTACTTGGATAATGGAGGTATCCTGGTATTCCAGCAGGATAGCTCCTTGTTGCCAAATAGGCTGAAAGAGTTCACTGAGCTTCTTGATCTGGCATTAGCCGCCAGCCTTGTAAACCTCAGCTGGGATAACATTGACTCCTGGAGTTTAATTGTGCTTGTCATTTCTAACAATGTGGGAGGGTGATTGAGAGAGCAGTTGTAGCAATCAATGGCAGCCTGCTGATTGTTTCTATTTTGATGGATGAAGACCAACTGAGAATACGATTGAAATGCTTGGCCCAGAATTTGGGCTGTTTCCCTGTGCAGTGTTAAACCTTCAGTACTGAGGATTGGTGATGATCCAGTAGACAGAAGCCCATTATTAGATCTCAGAGCATCATCGACTCCCATTCAGTTTTTGCAGTTTCCAGATGACCGTGGCTCATCTTAATTCTGATTCGGACAAATGTCTTGCATCTCTCTCACTTGCACTGGGTAGCCTTGTTTCGCTAAATGTTGTGCTTGGATAGCAATGATTTGTCATTGCGAAAACCCCTATAAAGGCAATGTTTTCTGGGTCACCTCATTGTTTTTATTGAGCCAATCTTGATGCATATGACAGATAGCCCCAAAGGCCTCTTGAGCAACAAAGGAGAGTATATCCCTGAAGGTCGCCTGGTCATCTTCAATGCCTACATGGGTAACTTTCAAATTTCTCCAAGAGAAAATGCATTGTGCCTGTTTGTTTCAGCCTTGAGATATTGAGCTACTTCTGAACCTTCATGCCCTTGGTGTGTTGAGGTGGTAGAATTTAAATGATAAGAGAGGTAATCAGTCCAGCTTTCAGCACCCCATGTGATGTTGATGACACATAAACCCTGCCTGGCCTACACCTGGTGATGACAAAGTCGATTAGATGTCAATGCTTAGAATGGGAGAGTATCCAAGACGTTGTACTGCGATTAGGAAAGAGAAGAACCCTCTTGGTGATTAAGAGCTCGTGTTCAGTGCACAATTTCAGTAAGAGGAGGCAATTGCCTTTTTAACCGCCAACCTCGGTTTTCCCACTGGTCCCCTGCCCGTGCTTGGTGATCTGCACCAACAAAGGTATCAGAAATGATTCAGAGATAGTAGGAACTGCAGATGCTGGAGAATCTGAGATAACAAGGTGTAGAGCTGGATGAACACAGCAGGCCAAGCAGCATCAGAGGAGCAGGAAGGCTGACGTTTCGGGCCTACACCCGAAATGGGGGAGGGGAAGGGGGTTCTGAAATAAATAGGGAGAGAGGGGGAGGCGTATAGAAGATGGATAGAGGACAAGATAGGTGGAGAGGAGACAGACAGGTCAAAGAGGCGGAGATGGAGCCAGTAAAGGTGAGTGTAGGTGGGGAGTTAAGGAGGAGATAGGTCAGTCCAGGGAGGATGGACAGGTCAAGGGGGCGGGATGAGAATACACCTCCTCCCACCCACCTTCCTGCAAAAATGCCATCCCCTATTCCCAATTCCTTCGCCTCCGCTGCATCTGCTCCCAGGATGAGGCATTCCACTCCTGTACATCTCAGATGTCCTTGTTTTTCAAGGACCGTAACTTCCCCACATCAGTGGTCAAGAATGCCCTCAACCGTGTCTCCCACATTTCCCGCAACTTATCCCTCACAACCCCACCCCGCAAAACAGAATCCCTCTCGTCCTCACGTACCACCCCACCAACCTCCAGATCCAACGCATCAACCTCCAACACTTCCACCATCTGCAATCCGACCCCACCACCAAAGACATTTTTCCCTCCCCACCCTTATCTGCTTTCCGGAGGGACCACTCTCTCCGTGACTCCCTTGTCTGCTCCACACTCCCCTCCAGCCCCACCACACCCGGTACTTTTCCCTGCAACCGCAGGAAGTGCTACACCTCCCCCCTCACCCCTATCCCAGGCCCCAAGAAGACTTTCCACATCAAGCAGATGTTCACCTGCACATCTGCTAATATGGTATATTGCATCCGCTGTTCCTGTTGTGGCCTCCTCTACATCAGGGAAACCAAGCGGAGGCTTGGGGACCGCTTGGCAGAACATCTACGCTCGGTTCGCACTAAACAACTGGACCTCCCAGTCGCGAACCATTTCAACTCCCCCTCCCATTCCTCAGACGACATGTCCATCCTGGGCCTCCTGCAGTGCCACAACGATGCCACCCGAAGGTTGCAGGAACAGCAACTCATATTCCGCTTGGGAACTCTGCAGCCCAATGGTATCAATGTGGACTTCACAAGCTTCAAAATCTCCCTTCCCCCTACCGCATCCCAAAACCAGCTCGTCCCCGCCTCCCTAACCTGTTCTTCCTCCCACCTATCCCCTCCTCCCACCTCAAGCCCCACCCCCATCTCCTACCTCCTAACCTCATCCCGCCCCCTTGACCTGTCCGTCCTCCCTGGACTGACCTATCTCCTCCCTAACTCCCCACCTACACTCACCTTTACTGGCTCCATCCCCACCTCTTCGACCTGTCTGTCTCCTCTCCACCTATCCTCTCCTCTATCCATCTTCTATCCGCCTCCCCCTCTCTCCCTATTTATTTCAGAACCCCCTTCCTCTCCCCCATTTCTGAAGAAGGGTGTAGGCCCGAAACGTCAGCCTTCCTGCTCCTCTGATGCTGCTTGGCCTGCTGTGTTCATCCAGCTCTACACCTTATCATCAGAAATGAATCATTTATCAGTTATCAGAAATGATTACCTGGCCTGGTTTTAGTGCAGTAGCAGCCAAAGAGTGAAGGTCATCCTTCCATCTATCAGGGTTGCTCATGCGGGCGGCGTACACACTGATGAGAAGTTGCTTGCTTATTGCTGTTCTGGTTGGAGTGTGGTGGGGTGTAATTTAAGCAACATCAGAGAACCTTGAACACCCTTGGAAGGGCAAGTCAACTTTTCTTTATCTTTATTCATTCATTCACAGGATGAGGGCATTGCTGGCCAGGCAGCATTTATTGCCCATCCCTAATTGCCCAGAGGGCAGTTAAGAGTCAACCACATTGCTGTGGATCTGGTGTCACACATAGGTCAGACCAGGTAAGGATGGCAGCTTCCTCCCCTAAAGGGTATTAGTGAACCAGATGTGTTTTTCCAACAATTGACAATGGATTAATTAGACTCTTAATTCCAGATATTTGTCAAATTTTAATTCCATCATCTGCCATGGTGGGATTCAAACCCAGGTCCTCAGAACATTATCTGGGTCTCCAGATTAACAGTCCAACAATAATACCACTAGGCCATCACCTCCCCTTACTGATGAGATGGTGAATGAAGGCAAAGCCGACAATAGTTTGGCACCATTCTTCTTTTCCACATCCCCTCCAAAAAACGGCATACATTATGCTGATTTCCTGTGTTGACCCTCCTCAGATAGACACGTCTCAGTGATGTAGAAGTTATACCTTGTCACCTCGCAACAACATCTCTCAGGTCTGACACTGGTTGTGAAGGTGTGTATTTCACTGGTGACCTGTGTCACCTTTGACTGTGACTGTGCTACTGGGATCACTGCCAGCTGCAGCCTGAAGCAGATAATGTTTAGGATACTATTCCAGCCCCATCTTCATACTGGGAGGTGAGCATTGCAGTCTTGAAAAGGGCTGTTCAGTCCCTCAGAGGGCTGCTGTGTTCCACCTCTACTTCGCTCCAGTGAAAAATAACACGATAACTTCATAGAATCTCCACAGTGTGGAAGCAGGCCACTCAGCCTAGCAAGTCCACACTGACCCTCCAAAGAGTATCCCAGCGCCCCCTACCCTATCCCTGCATAGACTCACCCATCTAGCCTGCATATCCCTGGACACTAAATGGCAACTTAAAGTTTTGGCAAAGATCTGTAGCTTGGGTTGTGAGTGAGGTTGTTGACTTGCTTGTCAAGCTGGCTTGTTCTTGTTCATACGTTGAACAAGAACAAGCCAGCTCAGTGAGCAAGTCAACAACTTCACTAAAGGGCAATTTTACCATGGCCATTCCATCTAGCTTGCACATCTTTGGACTGTAGGAGGAAACCAGATCGCCTGGAGGAAATGCACATAGACACGGAGAATGTGCAAACTCCACACAGACAGTTGCCCAATGATGGAATCAAACTTGGGTCGCTGACACTATGAGGTAGCAGCGCTATCTACTGAGCCATCATGCCACACAATTTGAGCTGTCTGTGTGCAGATTGTTGGCCACAGCTCCTATGAAATTCACAGTTTCTATTGCAACACTCACCACAGTGTGACCTGTGAGAGAGGCATTAGCTGAAAAATGATAGAAAGATGACTAGATAGAAAGTTTGAACATGAATTAGACAATAGTGAGGGAGAGTTGTGCATCATTAACTTCAATCTCTCACCCTAGCCTTTCTTGGTTAAGTGGCAAGATAAGTCTTGACAGCTGTGTTTTGTCCAGTTCTACACTTTTCACAATTTGGTACTGATCTGCCTTCGAGGACGTTGGATGTCAAAATGGTCCCAATCCACTGGAATCAGTATTCATAAGCTGAGAGTAGGAGAGCAGATTGCTGCCCTCACCATGTTTGCCCCACATGTCAATGTGGTTTACCAGGCTCTGACTCATGTTAACAGCTAATTTGAGTCAAAGGTCAGATTTGACAGATTTATCTTATCTATTAAATGTATCAAGGGGCAAAGAGCTAAAGTGCAAATATGGCTTTGAAATAGACAATCAGCCATGATCATATTGAATTGCTGAGCAGACTCCAAGGGGTGAACAGCCTTCTCCTGCTCCAAGTTTCTGTGTTTCTGTGCTTTCAGTTTTGAGTAAGGGTGAGACCAATGCAGGATGAGCCGCTCATGAAAGAGTGCAGCAAGCCTGTCTGTGGGAGGTGCGAGCCCTTCCTTTCACTCCTTAACATGGTGGCTACAAGAGATGAGGCTGGGAACTCCACACTGAATGACTCACTTCATGACTCCCCAACATGTGGCAACCATCTGTAAAGCACAAGTCCAGATATGACTTGTACAAGGGTGTAAAATGGTGTGCTGCTTGGAAGCCTAGCTACAATAGTTGTGTAACATTACAGTTATGTTTCTTGTCAATGGAGTTGCATTCCACGAAGAGACTAATGCCTTCTAAAGAAGAAGGCATGAATTTCTCAGTGCTTGATGCTAAGAATTACGTGATGAGATTTCACGGTTTAAGATTCTAACAAAAAATCTAAAATCAATATCAACTAAATATTACGTGGTTGACATCTAATGCACGAAATAATAGATTAAATTCTTAACACAACCAGAAAGGCGACTCACATTTATACATTACACCACATCTCAATAGAGATATAGCCTTCCATTTAAAGTCCTAGGCTGGGCTCAGGCTTAATAGAATCTCTTGCCCTTGCACCCGCCACCACCATGACCATCACACCTCCACCCCTAAGCGTGAACCTTCCAGTTTCATTTTATAAACAAATCCCTTCACTCAATCTTCTTAAAATAATCAAATGCACTTGTATTGGGGGGGTACCCATTCCTTGGTCTTTAACTCCCCAGATCTCTGTCTGACTGACTTGGAGAAGCTATAAGTCTATGTACGGCAAGACTAGCTGCCTCTTACTTTGTATTCAGAAGTTAAACCTTGCATCTGGTTTTCAATAAATTTTGTCCCTTGCCTTGATTCCAATGCCAGCCAGGTAAAATGTGCTTATCTCTGGTCAGATTTCATTGGAGGTCACATTTTCCTCTTCAAGCAACTCAATTTTACCTTGAATTAAAGGAGACAGTTTAAAGCATAACAGCCTTAAAAAGTCCAGCTTTTGCAACAATGATGACTTCCAGAATATTGATTGTGCAGGTTTATTGTGGATAAGTAATTTGGGGTGTATTTGCATTCTCCATCACACTAACATTGTATACGTCATACCAACCTTTCACCAGAACACTCCTAAGAATATGCAAAGTCACCCTCAAAATTATAAATCCAGTGCATTGCATCAAACAGTACAACAGTATTCAATGGCATTCAAGAGGACATGAGATGCTCATTTAAAAAGAAACATCATATTGGGATACAGGGAAAAGGCAAGAGATTGGCAATAAGACAAAATGCTTCGACACCAAGTGTAGACATGATGAAACAAGTGGTCTCCTTCTGTGCCATAACAATATTGTAATTCTGTTCAAACAGATATTTATTTTACTTGATCATATTTGTTTTCAAAGACCTCTGAACAATACCATTTAGCACACGTAACAATACTCATTGTGTAGACACTGCACAGAAATAAACAGAAATCTGCACATCACCCTGTTTCTCTCGATATCATGTCATGTTAATTTATATCAAGAAAGAATGGGAATAAAGGCATAACTGCAGAAAGGAAATAACAAGAGACCAGTTCCAAGAAGACGTAGTGCCTTTATTTATTAGTGACTGATGCATCAATTTCAAATCAATTTAATCAACTCAGAGTGAACTATTCAGCAAAATATATCAGTGAAAGGATGCTACAGCTCTTACTCAGTATTTTCCACTGCCCGTTAACTGTGCAACCGTTAATAACTAACAATAGGAATGGAACTCTCGTTTATTGTGTTGTGGGTTCTACATGCTGTGGGTTCTGTGTGGTGTGGGAAATAGTAGAATGAAGACCAAATTCTTCTGACTGACAGTAAACTTCTATTTCCTGTTTGAAAATTATACAGTACTTTTTACCAAATATATATCCAAGCAGGGCAAATGAAAAATAATTATACATACCATTCTTCTGCCAGCTTGCAGTAAGTTATCTTGTTTCATAAATGTAAAGTTACTGCAAAACTGAGTCTCTGGTGAGTAATGAAATGTAAGTGCAAACTCATCTAAAACATGGCTACCCAGATCCAAAAAGGCACCAAGTGCTGATCACCTATCACTCCTATACTCACTGACCTTCAATAGCACCTGATCTGGTAAAGCCTCAATTTAATACATTTCTTCTGTGTTTTCAAATTCCTTTATGGGATCATCCTTCTATCTGAGATAGAATGGGGGAGGTGATGGCCTAATGGTATTATTGCTTGATTATTAATCCAGAAACTCAGTTTAGATTCTGGGGGCCCAGTTTTAAATCCCAACACGGCAGATGGTAGAATTTGAATTCAAATTTTAAAACAAACTCCGGAGTTAAGGAACTGATAAGTAAATTGATCTTCTGATGACCATGAATAAAACCTGCACTTGGTTTTCAATAATTTTTGTCCCATGCTTCAATTCTAATGTTAGCAAGGTCATAGAATCCCTACAGTGTGGAAACAGGCCCTTCAGTCCAACAAGTCCACACCAATCCTCAGAGCATCCCACCCAGACCCATCCCCCTATAACCCGCCTAATCTACATATCCCTGAACACTATGGGCAATTTAGCATGGCCAATCCACCTAGCCCGTACACCTTTGGGCTGTGGGAGGAAACCGGAGCACCCAGAGGAAACACACATAGACACGGGGAGACTGGACAAACTCCACACAGACAGTTGCCTGGGGGTGGAATTGAACCCAGGTCCCTGGTACTGTGAGGCAGCAGTGCTAACCACTAAGACACCAAGCCACTCATGTGTCAGGTTTCATTGGAGGTCACATCTCCTTCTCCAAGGAACTTAATTTTACCTTGAATTAAAGGATACCGTTTAAAATATAACAGTCTCAAAAAGTCCAGCTTTTGGAACAATCGTGACCTTGACTATTCACCGTTTCCATGCTCCTCATGATTTTACAAACTTCTATAATATCAATAGATCTACTGATGACCATGAAACCATTGCTGATTGTTGGAAAAGCCCATCGGGTTCACTAATGTCCTTCACAGAGAAGGAAATCTACCGCCCTCACCTGATTGAGCCTACATGTGACTCCAGACCCACAGCAATGTGGTTGACTCTCAATGCCCCTCTGAAGTAGCCTAGCAAGCCACTCAGTTCAAAGGCAACTAAGGACAGGCAATGTGAATGGAAAAAAAATAGTTCTCTGGAACAGCTCTATCTCTATAATCATCTAAGATCTTTACAATTTTGATTCTGCTATTTTGCTCATCCCCAGTGATAATTAACCATTAGCAGCTATGCCTTTGGCTGCTTGGTCTCTCAGATCTTTACAGCACTCTGCCTCTCTACTTAACTCCCCTTCCTTCTTCAGGGACTTCCTTAAAATCTGTGGCCAGGCTTTTGGCCAATTGTCTTAATATCACCAAAAAATCCAAATTAGGAGCAGCAGGAGGCCATTTGGTCTCTCGAGTCTGCTTCGTTATTTGATAAGGTCATGGCCATTCTGATTGCGATGTCAACTCCATGTTTCCATAAATGCCCTATACCGTTTGACCCCCTGTTTGAAGTTTCCATTGCTCTACGGGGAAGACAGTTCCTCAGCCTCATGAACTTCTGAAAGAAAACATTTCTCCTTTCCCTCATGAATGAGAGACCCTTTAATTTTAAGTGATCTCCTTTCATTCTAGTCTCTCTCATAACAAGGATTATCCTTTCAGCATCCACCCTGCCAAGTCCCCTCATGAATTCATTTGGTTCAATAAGACTCCCTCTCAATCCTCCAAAGCTCCAAAAGCTAGGGACCTAACGTGCCCTTCCTTAAATAAGGAAGTCAGTACTGTACTTGGTACTCTAGATGTGGGCCCAGATATCCACCATGATGAAGATCCTCTCTGCCATGGCAAAAATGGTGGAAGCTATCCAAAATCCCAGGTCCTGCTCCCAAACCCAGCATTTCTCTTTTTCACCAGAGTGGGATTGAACCTATACTGTGGTTCATATGTGCAGATTATGGGGGCAGCTGGCCACTTAGAGTCAAAACGTTATACAGCATAGGAACAAACCCTTTTGGTCCAACTTGTCCATGTGGTCCAGATATCCTAAACTATTTAGTTCCATTTGCCAGCATTTGACCTATATCCCTCTGAACCCTTCCTCTTCATATACCCATCCAGATGCCTTTTAAATGTCGTAATTGTACCAGCCTCCGTCACTTCCTCTGGCAGCTCATTCCATACATGTGCCACCCTTTACATGAAAAGGTTGCCCCTCAGGTCCCTGTTAAATCTTTCCCTTCTCGCCTTAAACTTACACCCTCTAGTTTTGGATTCCCCTATCCTGGAAAAAGACTTTGGCTGTTCGCCCTATCCGCACTCCTCATAATTTCATAAACCTCTAAAATGTTACCACTCAGACTCCATGGGAAAAAAAACCCAGCCTATTCAGTCTCTCTTCAAACCCTACAATCCTGGCAACATCCTTGTAAATCTTTTCAGAATGACTTAAATTGAATTTGGGGGTCACCGATGTTTGGAACATGGAGTGTGGTGATTAAACCAGCTAAGAGTCAGGATTGTTCTCAGCTCAGTTCTTTTGGGTTCGCCACAATATCCCTTTGGAGAGTTGAAGTACCTTTGTGGAGATTGCTGAGGCTCCAGCGTTGATCCCCATGGCACTCCAGTTGTTGTATCCTCCCAAAATTAACAAAAGAGAGTGAAGTACTGCACAGGAACAGGCCTTTCAGCCCTCCAAGCCTGTGCTGATCATCATGCCTGACTAAACTAAAAAACAAACCTTCTGCTTTTATTCGGTCCATATCCACCTATTCCCTCCCAATTCATGTAAACATCCAGACGCCTCTTAAATATCGCCAGCGTGCCTGCTTCCACCACCTCCTCTGGCAGTGCGCTCCAGGCTCCTACCACACTGTGTGAAAAACTTTCCTCGCACATCTCCCTTAAACTTTTGCCCTCTCACCTTGAACCTGTCCCCTGTTGAAATTGAAACTTCAACCCTGGGAAAAAGCCTCTGAATATCCACCCTTTCTATGTCTCTCCTAATTTTGTAGACCTCTATCAGGTCTCCTCTCAGCCGCTGTCTTTCCAGTGAAAACAATCCTAGCCTTTTTAACCCTTCCTCAAAGCCAATGCCCTCGAGACCCGGCAACGTTCTGGTGAACTTTCTGTGCACTCTCTCCAAAACTTCCTCGTCCCTTTTGTTAATGTGGCAACCAAAGGGAAGGCAATGGCCTAGTGGTATTACCACTGGGCTGTTAATCTAAAGACTCAGGTAATGTTCTGGGGACTTGGGTTTGAATCCTGCCATGGCAGCTGGTGGAATTTGAATTCAATAAATATCTGGAATTATAAGTCTCATGATGACCATTGCTGTTTGTTGGGGGAAAAACCCAACTGGCTCACAAATGCCCTTTAGGGAATGAAACTCTCACCCTTACCTGGTCTGGCCTACATGTGACTCCAGAGCCACAGCAATGTGGTTGACTCATAACTGCCATTCTGGGAATGGGCAATAAATGCTGCCTAGTCAGTGATGCCCTCATAGAATCATAGAATCCCTACAGTGTGGAAACAGGCCCTTCGGCCCAACCAATCCACACCGAACCTCAAAGCATCCCACCCAGACCCACCCCACTATAACCCACCTAATCTACTCATCCCTGAACACTACGGGCAATTTAGCATGGCCAATCCACCTAGCATGCACATCTTTGGACTGTGGGAGGAAACCGGAACACCCGGAGGAAACCCATGCAGACACGGGGAGAACGTGCAAACTCCACACAGTCACCCGAGGGTGCAATCGAACCCGGGTCCCTGGCACTGTGAGGCAGCAGTGCCAACCACTGAGCCACAATGTCGCCCCTCATCCCATGAATGAATAAAAAAAAACTGTACACAATACTGCAAATGCAGCCTAACAAGGGTTTTATGAGCTGCAACGTGGTTTGCCAACTCTTGCACTCCATGACCTGGCTTACGAAGGCAAGCATGCCATATGCCATCTTAATCATCGTGTAGGGAACTGTGGACCTGCACATTCAGATCCATCTGTTTGTTAATGTTCCTAAGGGTTCTGCCATTTACAGAATAAAATTTGATCCTCCAAAATGTGTCACCATGCATTTGTCTGGATTAAACTCCATCTGCCATTTCTGTGCCTAAGTTACCAAAATCCTGTTGTATCCTTTCACAATCGTCGGCACTATCAGCATCTCCACCAATCTGTGTGTCATCTGCAAACTTGCTAATCAGACCACCCACATTTTCCCCCAGATCATTTATATATACTTCAAACAACAGAGGACCTAAGACTGATCCCTGTGGAACACCACTAGTTACCGGTTTCCATTCTGAAAAACACCCTTCCAGCGTTACCCTCTCTCTTCCATGACCAAGCCAGTTTTGTATCCATCTAGCTAGCCCAACCTGAATCCCATGTGATTTTAGTTTTTGTACCAATCTGCCATGTGGGACTTTATCAAATGCCTTATTATAGTCCATATAAACTACATCCACATTTCTTCATTCATCCATTATCTTTATCAGCTCTTCAAAAATTTTGATCAGGTTGGTGAGACATGACCTTCACCATGTGACACCATGCTGCCTGGTACTAACTAGTCCATTTTCTTCCAAATGTGCATAGATCCTGTCCTTCAGTATCTTCTCCAAAACTTCCCCACCACAGTTGTCAGACTCACCAGCCTATAATTTCCTGGATTATCCCTGATTCCTTTCTTAAACAAGGGAACAACATTGGCTAATCTCCAGTCCTCTGGAACCTCACCTGTGGTCAAGGAGGATGTGAAAATATCTGCTCATGCCCCAGCTATTTCTTCCCCTGCCTCTCGCAGTAACCTGGGATAGAGCCCATCTGGCCCTGGGGACTTGTCTACCATAATTCAATTTAGGATTCCCAAAACTTCCTCCTTTAATATATTTACATTCTGTAGAAAATTCACACATTCATCCCTGACCTCAACATCAGTCATGTTCTTCTCCTCGGTGGATACCGATACAAAGTACTTATTAAGGATCTCGCCCACTTCCGGTGGCTCCACGCATAAATTCCCTCCTTTCTCCTTGAGGGGGCCTACTCTTTCCCTTGCTACCCTCTTTCTTCTAATATATGCATAAAAAGCCTTGGGATTCTCCTTGACCTTGTTTGCTAAAGACATTTTATGGCCTCTTTTAGTCTTCCTAGTCGTGTTTAAGTTCCTTCCTAATCTCTCTATACTCCTCAAGGGCTTTGTCAGTTTGTAGCTGCCTAGACCTTCCTGTTTGCTTTTGACTAAGTTTACAGTTTCCCTTGTCATCCATGGCTCCTGGATCCTGCCATTCCTATCCTTCAGTTTTGCAGGGACATGCATGTCCTGTACATTATCCAACTAGTCTTTAAAAGCCAGACATACATCCAAATTAGACAAGAACTGGGGAATGTGGATTGGGAGCAGTTATTTGTGGACAAATGTAACTGCCGCTGGCTCAATTAAACACTCTCATCCGAGGGCGACTCTTGTCTTTGGGCATGACTACTTGAAATCTCATGGAGTTATGGTCACTAAGCCCAAAATACTCTCCTACAGAAACATCGATCATCTGTCCTGGATCATTCCCAAATATCAAGTCTAGTATGGCCTCCTCTCTGGTTGGATTGTCAAAATACTGTCTCAAAAAGCCCTCTTGGACACATTTGACAAATTGGTCTCCATTCATGCCCCTATTTCTAAGAGAATCCCAGGCAATAAGAGAAAAGTTGAAGTCAACCACCACAACTACCCGATTTTTTTCACATCTTTCTAGCATCTAAACCCTGAGGATTTTATCACAGAGCCAGGAACACAGTTTAGGTGTCACCATCTGTCTGTTAAATGAATGCAGATGATTAACCAATTAAGATGATGCAAAGTGTAAAGTTATGGTAAGTGGTCCCTTGCTATTCACCTAGGAGCTTTCAGTGCAAGGTGTCAAACATCAGCAGTGTGTTATGCCAAAGGCTGACTTTCCTCCTATCAAGTCTGCCGCAGAGAGCTTTGATACTGTGTTCGCGAATCATTTTCAGGCAATCCTTCAAAACTGATCAGGGAGTTTATGTCATTGTGAAATTGTGAGGGTGATGCTAACACTCAGCTGAAAAGCACATCTCAACTCCATTCCAGACATTAAAAAAAACGTGGCAAGAGTCTGTCTGAGAGGCAAACAATTGCAGCAAACATCTCAGTGCTGTCATGATCCCAGTCGATAGTACTACGGGACAAGTCAGATCCCAGAATAAAATCTGGCTTGTTGGATCTTTTTTATTTAGTTGATACGGTGGCCATTGAAAGAAATGTAGTCACATGAGACTGAAGAGTTTTTTAAGAAAAGTACAAAAGTTTATTACACAAAACAGGAAAATAAAAATAAGTAAATACACCAAACCACCTAAATGGAAACAGTTTGAAAGATCTTAAAACACGCAGCAAAACAAATCCTCATCCCATTTTCCAACACTATCCATTACAGACTCAAATTAACTGCATAAACAAAACCTTTTTTTAAAAAAGCTGAATAATTGTGCTTTCCCTGAACTGTTCTATGCTCATTTCAAGAAAAAAAACTACATTTGCTTCTAACCAGATCTCCACCAAATTGAGATAAAAACTGTGCTTCCTGAGCTAAAATCAATCCTTGATTATCCTGAACCATAATGACATAATGGCCTTGAATGTTTACTCCATCCATTGTAAACCACCTCAGTTAAAACATTTTCCATTAACACTCCAGGGGTCCCTACTTTCTGACACATACTGGAATAAGTCACTGCTCCTGAAGGATTGTGAAATAACTCCACAAAGATTGGTATGTCATTGCCAAGTCACCCTTTATTTGCACGTGTAATGTCCTTGACACTGGTCCAACTCCCTCAGAGCCAGCACTCTTTTTATCTATCATCTAGGGCTCCCTGATTGAACCAGGCTAACAGCCCCAATCAGGGAATTCATTCTATGACCTTGTCACAATCACTACAGATTGCTTGATGTAATTTTTTAGAAACCCTTCACAAAAATAACCAACCGCACAGGCCACTATTTTAAAATGCAAACTCTATGATACTTTCAACACAGTGTACATGATGACCAGCAGCTCTTGTAGGTAATTCCATTGATATCCTGGTCTGAGATACCTGCAGCATAAACTATCTGCAACCTTGCCCTCCACACTGAGCTGGCATGTTTACCAGTTCTTGTGCCACAGTGTCAGTGTTCTTACATCTTGAAACAGGGGGCCCAGGTTCAAGTCCTACCTACTTCAGAAGTCATAGAGTCAAACAGCACAGAAACAGACCCTTCAGTTCAACCAGTCCTTGTCGAACATAATTCCAAACTAAACAAGTCCCATCTGCCTGCTCTGCCTCATACCCCTCCAAATCTTTCCCATTCATGTACTTATCCAAATACCTTTTAAACATTGTAATTGTACCCGCATCCACCACTTCCTCAGGAAGTTCATTCCACATACAAACCACCCTCTGTGTAAAAGAAATTGCCTCATGTCTTTTTTAAGTCGCTCTCCTCTCACCTTAAAAATGTGCCCCCTAGGTTTGAAATCCCACATCCTCGGGAAAAGACAACCCCCATTAATTCTATCTATACCTCTCATTATTTTATAAACTTTTATCAGGTGCGTAAGAGCATCTCTGAACAGGCTGACAAGAAAAAATTTTCAGTGGGATTGAGAAGGTGTATAAGGCAGGAACATATTATCATCTCCACAACGCTAAGTGTAATGCGCTCTATTGCAGCCAGAATGAGGATAAAGAACCTCATCTCTCTGGGGATGTATGCTTGCCTGTTCCCTTATTTGGTTCCTTAGATTATGGGCAACTCTGTCCTGCAAGAGAGAAGGAAGAACGGCAGCAAGTGTATTGCAATATTGATAGTTATAGCTGACCAGCTGGAGATGGATGGAAGAACTGAGAGGTGGATGTGAGTCTGGTGGCATTGGTAGGTTTGTAAGGATGGCGTTGAGTATTTGAACATTGGGCTGAGGGCTGATTGCTGGAGATTACTGATTGATGAGCAACTGCGATGTGATACGTGAATAATGTGAGATTTCGGTGAAACATTAGGTAGGAGATTGTAGAGTCATACAGCAATCATAGAAGAAGACTTGCAAGAGCAATCCATCTCACCCCCCTTTCCCTACAGCCCAGCAAGTTTTTTCTTCATAAAATTATTTATCTAATTTCTTTTTCAAAACCCCGATTGAATCTGTCTCTACCATCCTTTCAGGTAGTGCGTTCCAAGCTATAACCATTCCCTGCTCCAATAAAGAATTTCTTACTGTTATGTTACCTTTAAGAAAATTAAGCAAATATATTAGTGTTACATCATGACATGTGTTGTTCTATCATGAATGCATAAATAGGGTCTTGAGGTGCGGTGGTGGTGTCCCTTCCTCATAACTAGAATCCCACTTGTTCCAGCTCTCTGCTTTAAATTTAATCTGCTATGTATCATTCCATTTCACCATCGTATCTACATCCTCTTGGTCCATTACCATTCTTCTTACCATTCAATTTTTGCTAAATTTTTTGCCATATGGAAATTTTGAAATTGTGCCCTGCACACCAAGCTTCACATCATTAGTATGAAAAGCGGTAGCCTGCATCAACCCTTAGAGATTTTCACGCTGCAGCTCCTTCCAGTTTGAAAAGCAATGATTCACCACTGTCTCTCTTTACTGTCCTTTGGCCAGTTTTGCATCCATACTGCTGCTGCCATTTTTATCCCTGAACTTCAACTTTGCTGACAAGCCTGCTATCTGACTCTTTACCAAATGCATTTTGGAAGTCCACGTATACCATATTAATTGTGTTAGCCTCATTGAATCTTTGTTGCTTCAAGAAGAAAATCCTATCAACTGAGCTGAACACAATTTGCCTTTATCAAATCCATGCTGACTTTTCTTAATTAATCCACACTTGTCTAATTGACTGTTAATTTTGTCCTCGGTTATTATTTCTAAAAGCTCCCTCAAGACGAAGGGTAAACTGGCTGAACTATGGTTGCTGGGATTGTCTGTACACTCTTTTTTGAATTAGGGTGTAACATTAGTAATTTTTGAATCCTCCCGCATTATCCCTGTTTCTAATGAGGATTGGAAGATTAACCACGGCACTTTCACAATTTCAACTTTTGCTTGCTTGGTTCCCTCAAACTGGGCTATACCGAATCCAGACCTGATGACTTCCTTTGATTTTGCAGTACCTGCTCTTTACCAAAGCTTAGCCGACCCTGTTTTTGAACTATCTTCTTATTTGTTAAAGACAGATGCAAATAGCTCATTTAGTTTCCCAGCCATGCTCACTCTGTCCATTCATAGGCCTCCTTTTTGAGTCATTAAAATCCATCCTTACCCTTCCCAAATACCAGGCATCCAGCAACACTTTTGTACCCAGTCCTGCCCTTTTAAGGGCCATTTCCATGTCATCACCATAACAACATATACCCATGTAACTATTTGAACCTCTGTCTCACCAACTTTTTTACCATGATTCATGTGTTTGTCTATTGAAAACCCTTCTTAGACTTTCTTTTATCCTCTCAGTCTGAATCCTCCTAATGCTCTACAATTTTTTACTCTAATGCTATCTGTGTGAATGTTAAAACCCTTTCTCCTGAATCAGCTTTCCAACGATATATTCATCTGCTCTAACCTGCTATTCTGGTTCTCACTGACATGTGGCAAAGGAAATAATCCACAGATTGCTGCCTTTGAGGCCCTGCTCATTAAACTTTTTTTCCCAGATTCCTAAAATCTGCTTCTTTCCTCATTCTACCTGGGCTACTGGAGAAGAAATGTGGGCCTCTGCCAGTTCACCCTTCCCACACTCAATTCAGTATCCAATGGGACAACTTTCCATCCTCTATGGCTGCAGAAATGGCTGTCCAATCAACTAAATTGAGCCAGTAATGATGATACGGTCTCAGCTTTGACAGAACTGTCCAGACAACAAAGCAGCCTCACCAATATTTAGAGCTAAACATAATTGAAGAACTAAATGCATTCGGGAAATACTTCACTCTCTGCCTGGTCCACCTGCCTGCTCTCTTTCAAGCTGCGAGGTAACCATCTAGAAATGTGTTAACCAGATGCGTCACAATGATATCAGATCGAAATTCTCTCACTTGGTGAGACTGAAATCTAGAGGGTAACTGCTTGGCAAGTGAAGCAAACTCAGATCATTCAGAAGTGGAAATAGACATAGTGCCAGAGGAGCATAGGGCTGCTCTCTCATTACAGAGAGACAACTTGTGGTGGTTTACCCTGAGGGTCACCATGCCTGAGGTAAAATTGAGCAGATGGGGCCTTCATGGCAACTTCTGTCATTATGGGAGTTGAATCCACACCATTGGCATCACTCTGCATCACAAACCAGTCATCTAGCCAAGTGAGCTAACCATGCTAACCTAGGGGAGGCGATGACCTATTGTCAGTGGACTGTTAATCCAGAGATCTAGGTAATATTCTGGGACCTGGGTTCAAATACCACCATGTCAGATGGTGGAATTCGAATTCAATAAATAAAAGTCTAATGATGGCCACGAATCCATTGTCAATTGCTGGGGAAAATTCCATCTGGTTCACGAATGTCCTTTAGGGAGGGAAACTGCCATCCTTACCTGGTCTGGCCTACATGTGACTCCAGACTTTTAACTGTCCTCTGGGCAATTAGGGATGGGCAATAAATGCTGGCCCAGATTCCAGCAAATCTTCTGGAGATGCCAATCAGGCAGCCAGTACTGGGCTTCCATGTTTAACTTCTCGGATGACGACATCAGAAATTTGTCTAATTTACTCCTTAATGGTAGAGGGCACTGATAGCCTCATCACTATTCCTATACCATATCTAGGCCAATAATATCTAAATAATACAATTTAGAATGGATACAGAAATAGAAATTGGAGGGGTGGGGGGGACGGTTTCATGGTGGCAAAATAGGTTGATAAAACTGGAAAAAACAATCAGAACTTTCACTTCATAGAGACATAGAATACAACTACAATAGCAATGAATGTATGTTTATATAGCATCTTCATCATAGTAAAATGTTTCAAAGCATCTTGTAGGACCATTGTAAAATCAAATATTATGCCAAGCCACATGAAGGTATTAATGTAGACGACAAAATAATTGGTTAAAGAGTAGGTTTTAAGGGATGTTTTGAAAGAGGGGAGCAAGCTAGAGAGGGGAGAGATGTAGGGCGGTCCGGAACTTCAGAGCTCAGGCCCTGTTCAAATGAAGGGACAATCATCTAGAGTGGAGCAATTAAAATCCATGATGACTGAAGGAGTATTTTTTGAGCAGACTGTTCAGGCATTGTTCAGTTTGGAAGTTTCTGCAATATATTTTTGTCCACTCATTTAGGCAACAGAAAGACAGTGGATTCAATGATACATAAGATTGGCTGCAAAAAGGTAGCTTAGATTTAAGACTGCAAACATTTGTTATTGTCCTTTCGAGGAACAGTTTATAATATCTATTATGAATAGGTACGGATTTCAATTCTCTCCTTCGTCTATTATTCAACAAAATTGACAGTCTAAAATAAGACCTGATGTTGTGATGCTCTGTTGCTTGACAATTGAATGTAAAAGATGAAGGTACAAAATAGACCCATCAGCAAAAGAAAAATTAGAAACATTTAGCACTCAATATCCTGGACAAGCCAAGAGTGACATAAATGTTAAAGTTAGTGAAGATGTTCCTAACATCATGAGGAAGAAAGAATTCATCTATGCCAATGAACCAAAATTCAGAAGATGAATCTCCCCACATTTCTTTGGGTCATTCTTGGAAAGAATTGTACCAGTCTTGTGCATTAATCCTTTCAGAGATCAGTGGAGACCTCAATTACATAGGCTGTCTATTGTTTCCAGGAAGTTTCTGGTTGTTTTGAGATGTGTGGAATCTCCATTAACGGCTTTAATGTTGAATATGAGGCAGAGATGGAGTTAGGGGCTATAACCCCACAAACTGGTATTATCTGTGATCAACCAAAGAACTGCAGAAGCTGGAAATCTGAAACAAAAACAAATTTTGCTGTAGAAACTCAGCAAGTCTGGCATCATTTGAGGAGAGAAAGCACCATTAATGTGAAGGGTCAAGTGACCCTTCTTTTCTCTCCAAATGATGCCAGACCAATTAGTTTCTCCAGCAATTTTATTTTTAGTTCTGGTGTACTCTGTGTCTTAGCCTGAGTCAGGACATTGTGTATTAGTGGATGCAGGAATCCCAAGTTAGTGGAAGCTTTCACAATGGAAGTCCATTTGTAGGGTCTGGTTGGAAAGTGTCCTGAAGGTCTGAAGTGTGCATCTGAGCAACACTCTAAACACATGGTGTCCGTTTATTTTGGATCTTCACATAATAATAACAGCTAGTGAATCACTAAATTATACAAATGAAGTACCCGCATATTATGTGCCCTCAAATGCTGCAATCTAGTCTTCCAGTTAAACAAGGACATAATGAATCAATGTGTGAGGCATAAAATTAGTACAATTTTGAATTGAAATGGATGATTTTCTTATAAATTCAGCCACAGGATGTGCAAATTGATATTAAAGCACTTATCATCCATCCATGATTGCCTTCAAGAAGGTGCTGGTGAATTATCAACTTGAATAAAACAGAATAGTTTGCTAGGGCATTTCAGAGGGCAGTTAATAGCTAATGGCATTGATGTGGGTCCAAAGTCACATGAAGGCAGTCCCGGTAAGAATACCACATTTTCTTTCCTCAAGGGCACTCAATAAAATGGGCTCTCACAACTATCTGAAGGTGTCATGTATGCTATCACTATCGCTAGATTATTTATTCCAAGTTTATTTAGTCATTTGAATTTGGGTTCTCTAGTTACCATGGTGGGATGTGAACTCGTAAATCTGGATTACTTGTTGAGGCATGTCAGTTGAGTAACATCATTTTTGCTGCTCTCCCTCTCTAATTAGAATTAATCTAATTTCCCATGGCCAGTTCTATCACCTGTTCTGCTGATCAAGTTGTTGAGGTTCACTTCTTTCAAATATAAATTTGCTTCTCACTTGGTGGCTTTTCCACAAGCTCCTAACTCATCGATTACTCAATGTGTAAGCCATGAGAACCTACAATTTAACTTGATGTGTTGTGAATTTTGTTCTTTGTCCAATATATCCCTAATGAGAGCAAGTGAGAAGCACAAATATATGAGCAATTGGGTCAAAATCCTGTAACACCCTCCCTAAGATCAGTTGGACTGCACTAGTTCAATAAGACAGCTCATCATAACCTCCTCAAAGGCAATAATTGCCATCCTAAACAACAACGCCCACATCCTGTGAATGAAAAATGTGAAACAGCATGTAGAACAGGTTCAGTTGAGGAAAAGACATTCTCAAATGACCTACCATATGCCAAAATTCAGTCATTCCTTTTCTGTAGAACTTTTAGCTCCTTAGACATTACTCCAACATTTCTCAAGCATCATATCCTGATGGTTGGACCTATCCTCGAATATGGTCATTTCCCGAAAGCTCTGAGTCTGGTGTTCAATTTGCCCTTTGTCCTGGTGCTCTTTAGAGATGATTACAACAAATAAACTAATTAACAGAAAATACTATTTGATATCTTTTTGCTGGGGTTGTCAAGATGTGGCTAATTAAAGTGTTGACTTGTATCTGATGTGTGGATACTATGAGTGGTTTGAAACTGAAAAATGATTCAAAGTCTTTGGCTGCAGCTATCTTCTGGACATCTTCCAAAACTGGACATTTCTGTCTACAGTAACCAAATAGTTATTTTCTGATTTTTATGTGATTCAAATTACCCACAGAGCTCTGCTTCTAGACACTGTACTTACTTAGAGAATGTGAAATGAAGAAGGCAGTGGACAGGTGTTTCAGGGCAAAAGGATCTCTGCATTTATTTAAAATACAAAAGGTTCGTATAATACAAGAAATACAGGTAAGTGGAATAAACAGGGAAATTGACACAACCATCTATACAATTATACTATTAAATACACTATTATCTAGATTAAACACTGAATCTAAAAACAACTGTTTTAATTACAGAATCTTTAATCAGGCTTCCTACCCTTGGGGTCCCAATGCACTGTCACCACCCACCTTCCTCTCCCTGCTAGCTAGGTCAGAACTTTGGGGTCTCAGGAGTTTCAGCTCACCACTGAGTAAAATGCCGTTTTGAAAAGCGCCTGGCTGTTCTGAGGAAGGGTCACCGGACCCGAAATGTTAACTCTGATATTTTCTTCACAAATGCTGTTAGACCTGTTGAGCTTTTCCAGCAACTTCTGTGTTTGTTCTCAGTTTTGAAATACGCCTGGCTGTTCCCACTTGCCATTACTGGAGCCTGGATGATGACTTCAGACTGCATAAGGTTTTTAGTTTGGGTTGAGTCTGCAGATGCAGTAAATTGCATACTGGATCTATCAGGTAAGTACTTTGTTTCCTTTCCTTTCTGCTGGTTTTCACCTCAGGATTTCTGTCTGGGACTATTGTTCAGCCTGGAATTCCAATTTACACCCCCTCTCTAAAATAACAATCAACCAAACCGAACAGACTCTAGCCCAAGACAGCTTTTACATCTCGGACTACCCAGCACAGACAGTATGGGGCCAACCAAGATACCAGACATTCAACTTCAATTGGAATCCATTCACACATACTCTTAACAATCGGGAAACCAACTGACTTCAGAAGGAATACTAGAAACGCAATGGGAAGCACATATTTGGTGTGAAGATAAGGAGCACACAATTGGTATTATTGCAGGCCCTGATCTCACATGGAGTATTGCAATTCCAAGGACAACCTGAGAGCAATCCAAGAACATTGAGAGCTTCTGAGCAAGAGCTACAGGACTGTTCTGAACTAGGGGAGCCAACGACAACTGAATACGACCAGCAGATCCATAAATGGACAAACTCCAAAAATCAACTGACCCGACCGACACCACTAGGCCTCAGACACATCTCAGATTTCATAGGATCCCTACAGTGTGGAAACAGGCCCTTCAGCCCAACAAGTCCACAGCGACCCTCAGAGTATCTCACCCAGACCCACACCCCTATAATCCACTTCTACACATCCCTGAACACTACAGGCAATTTAGCTTGGCCAATCCACCTAGACTGCACATCTTTGGACTGTGGGAGGAAACCAGAGCACCTGGAGGAAACCCGGACACAGGGAGAATGTGCAAACGCCACACAGACAGTCACCTGAGGTTGGAATCGAACCTAAGTCCCTGGCGCTGTGAGGCAGCAGTGCCAACCACTGAGCAAGGGTCCAATTTTATTGCCAAATTATTTAAGGAGATCATGGATAGTTTAGGCATTCAATACTTTCAATCAAGGGCGTAACATCCTGAATTCCAGGCATCATTGGAAAGGTGACATCAGACCCTGAAGACCATCCCGAGGGCTTATTGCCAGGACTACCCAAATGATTGGGATAAAGGTATCTCATTTATATTATTTGCTACTAGAGATGCTCCAAATGAATCAACTCATTTTACACCATTTGAATTGATATTCGGACACGAAGTAAGACGGCATTTAAAATTAATTAAGGAAAAGTTATTAGGTCCAAAGTAGAGATCTCACAGTTGGATTATGTATCTGAGGTGAGAGAAAGACTAAACACAGGAGGTGAATTAGCTAGGCAACATTTGAAGGTGGCACAGCACTTAATGAAGGAAGAAGTAGACAAGAAATGTAAGGTTTGTACATTTGCCCGTGGGGATGAGGTATTGGTGCTGTTACCAGTAGTAGGAGATCCCTTCAAAGCAAGGTTTGGTGGTCCCAATCAGGTAGAGAAGAAGTTAAATCAGGTGAATTATCTGATAAAGATGCCAGATAGGAAAAAAATTATCGGATATGTCATGTGAACATGCTGAAACCTTACTATGATGAGGAAAGGGAACCAGAGAAACAGATATTAGTTACTGCCACTCAGTGAGTAATCAAATCCAGATGATTTGGATTTTGATGAGCCTCAGATTAAATTGAATAATGAGGAAGTCCTTAAGGAATGGGATAGGGTAAGTTAGCTATATGTCTCAGGAACAGAGAACTGAATTGAATGACTTGTTGCAGGGCTATGAGGACATACGTAGAAATAGAATGGTCCGATCTAACATGAAAGTACATGAGGTTGATGTAGGAAATGCTGTTCTGATAAAACAACACCCCTACAGGCTTAATCCTGTCAAAGCAGCGCAGGTTCTGAAGGAAATAGAAGTGATATTCCAAGAAGACATCATAGAACCAAATCAAAGTGAGTGGAGTTCACCGATCATGTTGGTTTCACCTGATGGTACTCAATGATTCTGCATAGATTATCGGAAGGTCAATGCCATGACCAAATCTGACTCACAACCAATTCCATGGCTGGAGGACTGTGTGGAAAAAGTAGGACAAGCCACTTACATTAAAGTTGAACTTAACTCGCGGTTAATGGCAAAACTTTGTCGGAGAGAGAGAAGGTAGTTTCTGCTTTTGTAACCCTAAATGGACTATTTCAATTAAAATCATGCCCTTTGGAATGAAAAATGCACCATCCATTTTTCAAAAGCTTATGAACAGAGTTGTAGCAGGATTGACTAATTGTGCCGTCCATGTAGATGACATAGTGATCTTTGGCCATTTGCAGAAAGATCACATGGAGCATTTGGCAGAGTTTGAGAGACTATGGAGGGTAAAGTTGGCAATGAACTCGGCAAAAACAGAATTTGGGAAGGTGGAACTGACATTCTTGGGGCACAACATCAGGTACAGACAGATGACAGCGAAGAATACAAAGATGAAGGCCATCAAGGAGTTTCCAAGACCATCCTTGAAGAAGGCAGTCCTATGATTTTTAGGATTGAGCAGATTCTGCAGGAAATTTGTACCAAACTTTGGTAGCGTAGTGATGGATTTGTTAGAAAAGAACACAAAATTTCAGTGGACAGAACAATGCCAGGAGGCATTTGAGAATTTAAAAGCAGTGTTAACCACTGCTCCAGTTTTAGCCACGCCAAATTTTTGAAATCCTTTAAAGTCGCCATCAATGCAAGCGATGTAGGTATTGGAGCTGTGTTGTTACAGGAGGATGATTGTGGAATTGAAAGGCCCATCTGTTATTTTTCAAAAAAGACTCAATATCCACCAGAAAAGATATTCAACCGTTGAAAACGAGTTGTTGAGTTTGGTACTGGCCTTACAACATTTTAATGTTTACGTTGCAAACGATGCATCAGACTCGGTTGTGTATACCAATCACAATCCTTTGACATTTCTGGAAAGATTTAAGGACGAGAACACCAGACTATTTTGTTGGAATCTTATGTTATAAGCATTTAATTTACCGATTGTACATGTTGCGGGTCATGAAAATGTCATTGCAGTTGCTTTATCGTGGGTTTAAAACAGATATATTTACATAAGATAGAAATGTTCAATGTTATACATAAATGGAATTAGTATTAATATGTAACTCTAGATTAATGAGCTATGGCTCCCGCAATATGATGGAGTTAAGATTTTTGAAAAAAATTAAGGCATCTTTTCATAATGATGGTTCATATTTTTCTTAAGGGTGGAGGTGTTGCAAAGTTGAGTAGAATATGTGTAGATTGGGAGCCAGGACATTAGAATTTGGTGTTTGTAAAATGCTTGGGGGAAATCATTGCATGGTCTCTTTAAAAGATTATGCTTTTTCTATGCTTGGAGATGTCTGTGAGCAGCTTGAACGTTAGTAAATACAGAGAACACCTGAATTAAAACATTTGTATTGAAAGACCGTACCAAGCAGCATTTTTACCAAGACAACAGGTTTTTGAATGCTGCCAATAAATTTGAACCAGGCACTGAGATACCTTAAAACTACCAAGTTTGAATCCAAAGGCTTTGACAACCTAGGATCAATCTGGTTGTAAGAAATTGATATGTCATCAGTGGTATAAAAGAAGTGAACAGTTGGACAAAGACAGGAGAACTAACTGCCATTTGCCGAAATTAACAGCTCTCAGCTCTCAAGAGGAGAATTGCTGGCTGTCAGACTCCTATAAGTCTGAGAGAAAGCACTACCTAAATATCAAAGGTACCAATGGCACAACTAGTCAATATTCCTGACAAAAAAGTCAATGGAGGAGGCGTTCCTGACACAACATTTGATGGATAAGGCACAGGACTTTCTGGAAGTCATGTAATCTAGCTGTAATTTCAAGAAACTAAATTCTACTTTTTTAAAATTTTATTTTATGTAAGTGGGACTTATATTTATTGGAACAGCATACTATTGCAATCTTGTTTTATTCAGGAATAGTTAATAGTTAGAAGGGGTTTATTCAGTTTATTAATAGTTCAGTTAATTTGTTCATTGTTAGAGTTAGATAAATAAATTGTTATTTGTTGATTGTAAATTGAGTGAGGGGAGTTTACTTTAGTTAACCACTAGAAGTTGCTGAAAGGCAGGTTACACCACTTTTCACACTCCTTTTACAGATTATAGGGCAAACTGCTCCTTTTTGGATGTTTCAGCTTTGGTTCACAGTTGGGGGTCAACCTCTGTTTTATAACACCATGGTTACATATTTGCAATTAGGCTACCTGTTAATTCCAAACTTTATTGAATATAAGATCCCATTTGTCATTGTGCCTTTTGAACCCACACTTCCACGACCTTAGCTTGAATCTCTCAATTACTAGCTTGGTGACATTGCCGCTACACCACTACCCCTCTGATGTTTATTATATTGTCTTTTGAATTTGCTGTCACCAGCCTTTCAGATGATGTATTTTGGATTCACTGTGTTAAAAAATGCTTCCTCATTTGCCTGTGGCTCTTTTATCAATCATTGAAAATTAATTTTTTTCTTGCCATTGATCCTACTTCTGCTGTAAATAGCTTTTCTTTACTTACTTTGCCAAAACTATAAAATATAAGCCACCGGCATGGAACTTTGGAAAATTATATCCTTGCCATTGCTATGAATGCATCAAATTTAGCAGGCTATTATCCATAACCTATTCTTGTCAGCTCAATAATTCAATTTATACCAAATATGCAGATAGGGATAAAAAAACACATTCCTCTTTGAAGTGCAAGTAACACTGTAGAAAAGGTCCAGTTTATAAAAAACGTTCTGTAACTCAGACCACGGATATATCATGAAAACTGCTTTCTATATCTGATGCCATCTCAATCAGAAACATTAGCATGAGAATATAGTTCCCTGACAAAAGCTTTAGAAGGTTTCTAAAGTTAGGATTAAGTAGATTTTCCACACCTCCATTATGCTTCTATCTAGATTGATAGATGTAAATAAGCGCAGAACAACAACAGATAGTCACTGACTGTTGTGGGAGCTGTTTGGAAGTATCATGCACTGGGTGTTTAAAATTCATGTTGGCCTTTGAATGACCACTGATTAGATGAAGTCAGAATGTCCAGTTGTTATCGTTCTCAGTTCTTAAGACTCTGCTGGCAAGGCCAATTCCCCCAGTTGCACCTGAGAGAATGATGATGAGATCCGCCCCCCCACCACTCTTGAACCACTGCAATTGTGTGGCAAACATGGTCCCACAGTGATGTTAGAAAGCAAATGACAGGACTTTGACCCAATGATGATGCAGGCATGGTGTGGAGACCTCTCGGTAGAGATCAGTAACCCTTTTGAGTAAGCGAAATCCAAAATCCCGGTTATTTCACCAAAAGAATAAATCCGCTAGATTTAAAGTTTAAACCAGAAGAATTTTTACCATGCAATGGTTGAATAAAACAAATACCAAGTTCTATCTCAAGAATACACCCATGCGTTGAAAGCCAGAATCAAACAAGAATTCATAGATAAACTGTGGCCAATTATAAACTGTAATTATAAGTTACATGTTAAATGGCAGCTATGATTAAGAAAGATGAGGGAGAGCAGTAGATGTTGTCTACATGGTCTTTAGTAAAGCCTTTGACAAGTTTCCACATGGTAGACTGATTAGTAAAGTTAGATCACATGGGATTCAGGGAGACACACAGGGTGGTGGCGGAGGGTTGTTTTTCCGACTGGAGGCCTGTGACCAATGGGGTTCCGCAGCAATTGGTGCTGGGTCCACTGTTGTTTATCATCTATGTAAATGATTTGGATGTGAATATAGGAATGATGCTTAGTAAGTTCGCCAATGACATTAAAACTGGTCGTATTGTAGACAGTGAAGAAGGTTACCTAAAATACAAAGGGATCTTGATCACTTGGGCCAGTGAGCCAAGGAGTAGCAGATGGAGTTTAATTTGGATAAATGCAAGGTGTTGCATTTTGGTAAAACAAACCAGGGCAGGACTTATACCAGTAATAGTAGGGCCCTGGGGAATGTTGTCAAACAGAGAGACCTAGGGTTCATATACTTTGAAAGTTGTGTCACAGGTAGACAGGGTGGTTAAGAAGACATTTAACACGCTTGCCTTTATTGCTCAGATCAATTAATATAGGAGCTGGGACATCACGTTGAGGTTGTACAGGATGTTGGTGAGGCCACAGTGTACAATTCTTGTCACCCTTGCTATAGGAAGGATATTATTAAGTTGGAGATGGTTTGGAAATGGTTTATCAGGATGTTGCTGGGACTGGAAGTTTTGAGTTATAAGAAGAGGCTGGATAGGCTGGGACTTTTTTCACTACAGCATAAGAGATTGAAGGGTGATCTTGTAGAGGCTTATAAAATCATGAGGGGCATAGATAAAGTGAATAGCAAAGGTCTATTCCCTAGGGAAGTAAAGTTCAAAACTAGACAGTGTATTTTTAAGGCGAAGGGAGAAAGATTAAAAGGGACCTGAGGGGCAACTTGTGTGTGTGGATGAACTGCTAGAGGAAGTGGTAGATGCAGGTACTGTTACAACATTCAAAAAGACATTTGGACAGGTACATGAATAGGAAAGTTTGAGAGGGATATGGGCCAAATGCAGACAAGTGGGACTAGTTTAGTTTGGGAAACTTGGTTGGCACGGATAAGTTGAACCAAAGGGTCTGTTTCCATGATGTATGACTTTATGACTTTATAAGATGTATCTTATAAGTTGCCTCAGCAATCCAGCCGGCACATACTTCACTAAACTCGGTCGCAACTTCCCACAATTGTCCAGGAGAAGATTTTTAGAGCATCACTTTTCCAGTGAGGTAGTTCATTCAGTACCAGGCCGACGTTTCTATTGAAAATTACCGTTAGTTTACTGCGGAGAGATAAAGCAATGTGTCCTTTTCTATTACATTATACTGAAGTGCTCTTATTTTGTAATATGTAGCCATGTGACATTGTAATATTACTCTAGACTAGTTATTTAACTTGACCATACTTCCCGGGAAATTTTCTAAACAATAGAAGTATAACATTTTCCTCATTGTAATTTGCTTGGTAGTATAGTTTGGGTTGCCATTGAAAGTTTAGGTTTTTAGTGTTTAGGTGTGGCAAGTTATTTAAATTGAGAACTAATAGTGGCAGAGTGAGTGAAATAGAATAAAAGATTAGCAATCTTTTAGCTAATCAAATGAAGGAATGAGAAATAAAACAAGGAATAATTTTAAAAAAAGATAAGGAGCGTGGAAGAAAGAATGGATGACACAGCTTGGAAAACAGAGACAACAGTAAATCACTCTTAAAAATTTATTTTGATTTGGCCTTTCTAACATTTCAATTAAAACGTGAAGAAGTAAGATTTCACATTTCTAGTTAGCTTGTCATCAAGGTTGGTTGTCACCAACCATTAGTTATCAGATTCTTAAAAAAACTCACTCAAAGATAGTAAGAACTGCAGATGCTGGAGTCCGAGATAACACAGTGCGGAGCTGGAGGAACACAGCAGGCCAGGCAGCATCAGAGGAGCAGGAAAGTTGACATTTTGGGTCGAGACCCTTCTTCAGAAATGGAAGGGGGGGAAGGGAGCTCCGAAATAAATAGAGCGAGGAGGGGTGGGGCTGGGTAAGGTAGGTGGGCTGGTGATAGGTGAGTGCAGGTAGGCAGTGGTGGGCATTGGTCAGTGAGATGGGAGGAGCAGATAGATGGGAGCGAAGATGGACAGGTTGTGTCAGGTCAAGGAGGCGGGGATAAGAGGGAGGGTTGGTCATGGGATGAGGCCGGGGTTGGGGAGATTTTGAAACTGGTAAAGTCCACATTGAGACCATTGGAGCAGCGGATGCAATAGACTGCATTGACAGATGTGCAGGTGAACCTCTGTTTGATGTGTAAGGTTTGTTTGGTGCCTGGGATGGAGGTGAGGGGGAAGGTGTAGGGGCAGATGTAGCGGTTGCAGGGAAAGCTGCCGGGGGTGGTGGGGCTAGTGGGGAGTGTGGAGCAGATGAGGGAGTCATGGAGAGAGCAGTCCCTATGGAAGGCAGATAGGAGTGGGGAGGAAAATATATCTTTGGTTGTGGGTTCAGACCGTCTGCTTGAAATAATGCACAAATACATTAACTTCATGCCATTCAATGCATTATAGTAGTGATCTAAATGCAAAATGTCATTTTCTTTAACAAAGTGAATGGCAGCATGCCACAATTTGGAAAGCTTTTGGTTATTGGCATTTAAGCATACAATTTATCTTGCCCAAAATTTCTGTGCAATTTATTCTTGAGTACTGTGAGAACCATTAGCAACTCTTATTTTTGACAGTAAAATCTAAACCAATATCGTTCGAAGTTTATGTCAATGCTTTAACATTATTTGCCAGTATATAGCAAAAATAGTTCTTTTAACAAAATAAATACCCTTATCAATTCAAGCTTCAGCTGATTATTTTTAGTATTTATTTTTTCCATTTTGTTGTGCTATGTCTCACATCAGTATACCTTTAAGAGACATGTTCATGATATCAACACTATTTTAGATGATGTAAGCTGAGGTGTGAAAATTTCTAACTCAATCTTACTTCGGATTACTTGAAGCATGACACTTTATGAGAACTATGCTCCTCAGCTGGAATGTAATAGCATAATGCTAACCCAGATACTTAGATATTGGAGGAAATGTAATCATAGAATCATAGCATCCCTACAGTGTGGAAACTGGCCCTTCGGCCCAACAAGTCCACACCGACCTTTGGAGCATCCCACCCAGACCCATCCCCCATAACTCACCTAAGCTACACATCCCTGAACACTATGGGCAATTTAGCATGACCAATCCACCGAACCTGCACATCTTTGGACTGTGGGAGGAAACCGGAGCACCCAGAGGAAACCCATGCAGACACGGGGAGAACGCGCAAACTCCACGTAGACAGTCTGCCGAGGGTGGGATCGAACCCGGGTCCCTGGTGCTGCGAGGCAGCAGTGCTAACCACTAACTATTATCCTCCTGTTCGTACATTTTACATTTCCATGTTTCTGTTCTCAGAATCATTACAAAAGTTAAAGATTTTAAGAATGTACACAGAAAAATGAGTGTTATGGGCAGTGGGAAAGACTGGGATAACAGTTCAACCTTCCCTGTTCACAGGTATTGCTGAGGTGATTCTTGTTCTGATCAGAAAGCTGCTTCTTGATCTTCTCTCGGCGGATGCTTTCATTGTTTTACAGGAGGCACAGGACAACTGGTTCACACTTATAAGGGTCTCTGACTTATTCATCAGAAGTTACGGCTTACAGCAATTGCTGAAGATAGGCTTTTTTTCAGGTTTAAAGTATTGTTTTGCTGCAGAGAAGAGAAAGTTCCTCAGCCTGTGGAGATCTGGTGGCTTCTCTGTATGTTGCTCATAACCTTAAGCAGTTTAGCTATCTGGGAGTCAATCAACATATTTGTTAGTCGGCAGAAGGCCTTTGTTGTACATAATTGGTCATTAGCCCACAGACCAATCAGCTACTTGTTGCCAGCTGAATTTTTATTTGCACACATCCCTCAGCTCCTGATCATCTTCAATCTATATTTCAATTATTGCTTGAACGAGATGCTGTGTAAACAACACTTACAAAGAGTTTCAGGTTAACTGCTTTAAAAAAGTGCAGCAATCTCTTAACATTGTGGACTGAAATGGGAAAACCAATCAAAAACAACACAAAAATAAAAAGACACAGTCTTTACACCAGTTTCTAGAAAATACTGAATTCAAGATAAGCTGCTGTTAAAGTTCAATGCCTTTGGTTCCAATTATATCCTCGTTTTGATTAAACTTAATGTCGTTATTGTATGAAGTTCTATAATCTCTAGCAAAGAGAAAGCTGAGGGTTGACTTGACAAAGTTTCTGAGATTATGAAAAGGTTTAATTGAATAGTGTATGAGATGTTTCTACTTGTTGGTGAAAGCAGCATTCGGATTCATAGACATTGTGAATAACTTTGGAATTCAGAAGAAGCTTCTTTCTTCAGAAAGTGATCAAAATGTGGAATTTGCTATTACGTGGTGTAGATGAGGAGAACCGCATAGGTGTTTTTAAGGGAAAGTTTGATTAAACACGAGGGGAAAAGAGTAGAAGGATTAGTTATTGGGGTTAGATGAAGAGGGATAGAAATAGTTTCATGTGGAACATAAAGGCCAGCATGGACCTAATGAGCTGAATGGCCTGTTTCTGAGTGGTAAATGTTAATCCAAAACAAAGGACTTCATTCAGTACCAAGACAACAGAGGTTTCCAAATAAATTCTTATATCAAATGCTGCATTTCAGAGGTGGAGTTTCAAAGAAATCTCATAGGATCCCAGATACTCGCTTAATTTGAGCACGACAAAATACAATTGTTAGTAAAAATCACCAGTACATGTGCTGGGAGGCAGAATTACACATGATCCATCAGTTTGTTTTTCTTTGACAGATGCTGTGTATTTCCAGCATGTTGGACTTTTATGACTGTTGCTTTCTGGCTGTTGCATCAACAGCCCATCTCCTCCCTTTTCTCATTACTGCCCTTAGTAGCAGCGACATCTCAATCCTATTTCCCAGAATGTACAGACACTGGGTGTGGAATTATACAACCTGTGGTCCCTGCTTTGAAGTGCAGTCATGAGTGTTAGCTAATAAGGCAGCCAATTTACACATATTACAGTCCTGCCAATAGTAAGTAAACAAACGACCAGTTAATTAGTCACTGGCTGTGAACCACTTTTGAACATGACATTAGACCACTTTTTAAGTTTCACCATCTTCCTTCAAAATCTGGCCATTTATTTTCCAATGTTAAAAGTTATCAACAGTTAGCATCATTGTGTTCTTTTTGGGAAATGTTGTGTCCATCAAGATACAAGATGTTAGCAATGTGACAATTGCCTGATAGGATCTAAAACCAAGTCTTACTTCCTTCGCTATCCCTCCAGACTACTGCTTGTGTAGATGGAACAGTGTGAGGCTTGTCACATTGCTTTTTTAATTAGACAGGTAATGCCAGATAGCAGATTCTTATCTTTGAGTTGTGACAGCCTTCCTATTTTAGTGGTTTTCTTTATAATTTCACATCCCACTTCCTGAAGGCAATGCTGCAAGATGGTTCTCCAGTGTTATAGCTAGGTACCTGGTGAGTATGTCTAAAGTTGGGTAATGACGTGCTATTGCAATGTGAATGGTGTTGCATAGTGTCCAGGCATGAACATCTCCCAACAGGAATTGTGGAAGAGTCTTACCTGGCTTTTCCCTCTATCAGTCTGGGTCACCAAACCTATATACATGGCTGTGGTCAGTAAACTCAGTCCACACCGGAGTTTGCCTCTGTGACCTTTCTCATTTGCTGTGTTTTGTTTGTTTACTTTTGCAAATTTACAGATGACGCAGTTCTATATTTAACTACACAGTTTGAATTTTGATCATATCGGGTTTCATTTCTTCCTGTACCTCCTCCCTGTTGTATAGTGTGTATGTTATTCATGGAGTAACAGTTCCTGTTATTCAGTAACTCTGTCCAAATGGGTCCAGCTTTTGCACTATCCCAATCACAACTCTGTATTCTGGCCGTCTCACTTTTACTTCTCTTTTCCAAATAAATATTTTCCAATCTAAGCAGTTATATCTATCAGGATAGATAAAGACCAAGCCTCTTTGGTTGGGGGATTTGGGTCTGATTCTCATTAGCAACCAGTCAGCGGTCTTTAAACTTATAAAATGTTTGATGAGGAAGATGTAGATATGTTGTTTCCATTTGCGGGTGAGATCAAAACCAGAGACATAAGATCACCATTGATTATTCCTAAGTGGAATGCAGGAGAAACTCCTTCACCCAGAGAGTGGTAAGAATATGGAATGATAAATGAATGGGGCCAGGGTCAAGGATGTCTCTGAGTAGGCACAGGGTATTCTGGAAGAGGAGGGTGAGCAGCCAAAGGTTGTGGTCCATATTTGTACCAATGACAGAGGCAGAAAAACAGAAGAGGTCCTACAAAGGGAATTCAGGGAATTAGGCAGGAAGTAGAAAAGTAAGACTTCTATGTTTGTAATCAGGATTACTACCTGTGCTATGTGCCAGTCAGGCAAGGAAAAGGAAGATAGTACAGTTAAATTTGTGGCTAAAGAGCTTACGTAGGAGGGAGGGCTTCAGATATCTGGATCATTGAGATGTCAACTATGACAGGTGAGACCTGTACAAGAAGGATGGGTTGCATCTAAACTGAAAGGGTACCAATATCCTGACACTAATTTGCTAATGCCACTTGGTAAGGTTTTAAACTGGTGTTGCAGGGAGGCAGGAACCATAGCAGTAGGTCAGCAAGTAAGAAGATCGAGGAGGAGTTAGAGACTAAGGCCAGTAAGGCTAGGAGGGAGAACAGACAGAGAGAGGTTACTGAACACAGCAGGGCTTATCCTAAGACAGTGTGCCCACATTCCAAATATCCTAGCCAGGGAAAACCACTTCTTAGTATCTAATCTGACAGGCTCCATCATTATCTGGTATGTTTCAATAGGATTTATATGAACTCCAGAGAGTATTTACTCCAGCTTCTTATCTGGAGGAACAGGAAATACGGCAGATGGGAGCAGGAAGTTGTAACAGGACAGAAACAGTTTAAGAGAGTGGAAAAAGCTATGCCAGCAAATGTGAGGCCATCTGATTTGAATCTACAAAAGATCTAATTCTAATCTTAGAGTATTTTTAATTTGTGAGGAAGTAGGAGCAGCAGAGGAGAAGAGAATAGTGAATCTAGCTACGTAAATTATTAAAAACCAAAAAATGTAATGGAAGGTTCTTCTTCGTCTCAAGGGAGTAACATGTAAAAAGGAGGAAATAGTTCTTCATTTATTGACAGCCTTGGTCGGGGGAGCGCTACACCTCAAAAATCTATTGGCCTTTGAGTAAACACAGCACATGTTTGTTAGCATACTATTGGGATTTAAAGGGGTAAAATTATGAGAACAGTTCGTATCAGTTTATCTTGTCGTCCCTTGAGAAGGAAAGATTGAGGAGAGATCTGATCAAGATGGTTGAAACTTTCCAAGGATTTGTAACTTTGATATAGCAAAACTATTTCCTCTGATGGGGAAATCAGGAACTAACTTCTAAACCAGAGCTAGGCCATTGAGAAGGGAAATTGGGATGTGTGTGTTTTATTTTCCCATTAAGGAGAGCATGAAAATCTTAAATTCTCTTCTGAAATCTTTGGGAGAGTTGGAGCTTTCCAGGCTGAGAAGAACTTTAGCTTGATCTGGAATGATATCAAGGGATCAAATGCAGGCCAATGTATTAAAAATTCAGATCAGCCATGACCCATGACTATGCCCCTTCTAAATATTCCAACGTTAATCATGTCTATCAAGTTAATAACATATAAGTTCCTCTTCACAAAATAATTTTGACTTTCTGATCTACCTAGGCCCTTCAATGGTCATTGTTTAATTCAAATCTTTAATAATTTTTCTTACTATTTGCCTTTCCTATCTTTTCAGCAGGGTTATAACATTTTTTGTCCTCTGGTCATTTTATACTTTCTAATCCTTAATAAATTTTCAAAGCTTATGATCTTTTTTATTTCCTCCAGACTGAATATCTTTCTGTATTGCAGACTATGTAGCATTTATTGGGCACATCTATTTCTAGCATCTTGAGCCCCTTAAGAGCCATTTCCTAATTTAAACACACATCTATTTTTACTCTTCTACTTTTGCATTTGTAAGCCTTCAAAGATTTCCTTCACATTCTTTGTAAATAGCAAACAAGTATTCATTAAGCAAAAATCATTTCCTTATCTGACATAATAGCCTCACAGCACAGTTTTTTTCCAAGGTTTTGATTTATTCATTTACGTTGCTGAGAGTTTTTTTTCATATTCTCGTCAGTGCTCCTTATCTTCTTTTATTACAATGTGCTGATAATGATATTTCTCGTAGTTCTTGTACCATGCATAGTTTTAGCTTTTCTTAAATTCTATTTTTTGACTTTATTGTTAAAAGAATCAGATTATCTGTCCATAAGCCACAATCCCAGATGTAGGATCTTTTTCGCTTTGGCTGTTTCTGTGTGGCACCAAACTTGCACTTGAATATCTCCTGTTCTTATTCCATTATTTTGATAACTACTATTTTCTCAAGTTTACTCAGCCTAAGTCCTCTTCTATTTGTACATACTTTGTGTCAATAAACATTATTTTTGATAACAATTTGAGAGCATCTGTTCAAATAGTAAAGCTAAACACATTATGATAATTTATTCCTTTTATAGGCCTTTTTATCTCATCCCATCTATACATTGCAGCGTCAAAATGTTCTTAAATATTTAACATTCTTTCTTGCAACTCATTCTCATTGCTGTGTATGCTTTGACATTCTTTCTGAGCACCATCCTAAGCTCTCCAAAACCTGAGCCAGCTCGTTTCTTTTCTGCTCTCGATATATCTGAAAGTATTTTTGCAAGTTCGTTTTCCTTCTTTTATTTAAGTTTACATCTCTCCTGATTTTATTTTAATTCCTCTTGACTTCACACACTGTCATGATCATGCAAAATAGCAAATACTGATTTTATACTTCCATCATGCAGTTTAATACCTGGAGCAGCCGCTGACGGAAACGGTTTTAGAAAGGGATCAAAACACTGCCTCAAACTGGCCACGGTCATCACTTGATCACACAGGTTGGTCAAGTTTCATGAAACCAGAGTTGAATTTCTGCAGAAGGGTCTAGGCCCAAAATGTCAGCCTTCCTGCTCCTCTGATGCTGCTTGGCCTGCTGTGTTCATCCAGCTCTCCACCTTGCTATCTCGAATAAACAAAAGACAGTCCGAATAGAAATTAATATTTTATGCAAAAGCAAGGAAACCAGTCACTCCCTGACAGGGAAGTGTGAAAAGATGCTTATCTCCTATTTTTCTTTACACTTTAAAGAGAATGTTGAGAATGAAAACATCACCTGTAATTATCAACCTGGAGACAATGAAACCTGACACAGAAGGACACCAAAAACTTGTATTTCTAGAAGCTTGCTTTTGACAGAAGCAGAGGATACAGCACTGAACACAAGTTAGGGACTTGCCTTCTCTCTCTGTCTCTCAAGAAGGAAAAGTGGCCAATGATAATACAGATTAAAACATCAAAACACCAAGAGGACAAAGGATAGCTGCAATATTTGCTATAATTGAAAGTCTGAGATACCAACTAAACAACCATAGTCTTAGGTTAACATCATGTATGTGTGAAACCTTGTGACTGACTCCTTACTACCATAGAAATCAGTTTGCTATAGTTTAATTTGAAAAAGTTATAGCTTTGTGCTAAAAAGAATATTTGTTGTGGTTTACTGGGGAAGTTGAAACTAAGGGAACTGATGCACCCTCCGTCACCTGTTTCTCCATTCAGAGAGGGCCTGAAACTAGAACCCATTGCCACATGGAATGACTGAAGCAAATAGCATGGACATATTCCAGGTGAAGCTCTATACGTACATGCGGGAGAAAGGAATAGAAGGGCATATTGGCACCATGAAAGGAATTAAATGGAGTGGGTGAGGGATCATGCAGAGCACAAACTCTGGCATAGATCAAGCTGCCTGGCTCTGCGCCGATATTTCTACATTATTCTATTCTATAACTTTATAATGTCCCTGTTGGGTGGGGGTTGGGTGTAGGGTGTGTGATGGGAGCAGTGGTCAGTTAGATGAAATGGCTGGTTTGCAATACATTATAGGTTCAGTTCCTGCACCAGCTGAAGTTTCCATGAAGGACTTTCCTTCTCAACCTCTCCTCACCTGAGGTGTGGTGACCCTCAGGTTAAACCACCACCAGTCATCTCTCTCATGAGAGAGCGGCTTTATGGTTCAGTAGCACTACGGTGACATCTTTACCTTTTAATGTCCCTTATTAGACGTGTTATTTCCTCATTGCTGATTCCTTTGATTTGGGATTTTCTTTGAAAGTAAAAGCTATTTAGTCTAACTATGCTTCAGTTATATTGAACATTTCATGTTAAATGTTCTGCAATCACCCCATGCCACTGCAGAACCTTCTAGCTGTCAGGCTGTTTGATTTAGTTATACCTCTAGTTCTCAGGCACCTCACTGGAAATTTAATTTTCTAATGGAGTAATATTTGTAACCCAATGGAACAAGGTAAGAGATAGGATGATAGACAGGCCGCCTGTCCTTCTAAATTATTTAACAGGAAGGAATAAAAACATTGAAGACTTGTATAAAAAGGAATAATTGAGCCAAAACTGTAGACCAGATTGAACTCATGTGGAAAGTTGCATACCATTCTGAGAAATAAGGATACAATTCCAGAAATAAAGTCAAATAATTTGCGATTTCTATTGCAGCAAACATCAGAAGGGAAGAAGCGGTTTGCTCCAATAATTCACTACTGTACATTATTAGCAATGGAAATATAACCAAGAAAACAAGTCTCCTCTTAACCTCCTAACCCTTCCCCCACAACAGGTTAAAGACCAAGATAACAAAGTGTGGAGCTGGATGAACACAGCAGGCCAGGCAGCATCAGAGGAGCAGGAAAGCTGACGTTTTGGGTCTGGACCCTTCTTCAGAAATGGGGGAGTGGAAGGGGGATCTGAAATAAAAAGAGTGAGGTGGAGGCGATGATAGAAGGTGTATCGTGGAGCAGATAGGTGGAGAGAAGACAGACAGGTCAAGGAGGCAGGGATGAGGCTAGTAGGTAGGAAGTGGGGGTGGGAGTTGATCAGTGAGGTGGGAGGAGCAGATAGGTGGTAGAAAAGACGGACAGGTCAAGGAGGCGGGGACAAAAGGGAAGGCAGGTCTTGGGATGAGGTCGGGGATGGGGAGAGTTTGAAGCTTTGTGGAGCACCTACGCTCAGTTCGTGGCAAACGACAACACCTCCCAGTCGCGAACCACTTCAACTCCCCCTCCCACTCCTTGGACGACATGTCCATCCTGGGCCTCCTCCAGTGCCACAACAATGCCACCCGAAGGCTGGAGGAACAGCACCTCATATTCCGCCTGGAAACCCTGCAGTCCAATTGTCTCAATGTGGACTTCACAAGCTTCAAAATCTCCCACCCCCGACCTCATCCCAAGACCAGCCCCCATCTCGTCCCCGCCTCCTTGACCTGCCCGTCTTCCCTCCCACCTACCCACCCCTCCCCCCTCACTGACCAACCCCCATCCCAACTCCCTACCTACACTCACCTTTACTGGCTTCATCCCTGCCTCCTTGACCTGTCTGTCTTCTCTCCACCTATCTGCTCCACGATACACCTTCTATCATCGCCTCCCCCTCTCTCTATTTATTTCAGAGCCCTCTTCCCCTCCCCCATTTCTGAAGAAGGGTCCAGACCCGAAACGTCAACTTTCCTGCTCCTCTGATGCTGCCTGGCCTGCTGTGTTCATCCAGCTCCACACCTTGTTATCTCAGACTCCAGCATCTGCAGTTCCTGCTATCTCCAGGTTAAAGACTAACTCTGACTGCAGTACAACTTCAAAATGTCAGCAATTCCCCTTTACTTCATGTAAGCCTTATTCATCATTTAATGGTGAAATAAAGGCAACAGGCTGATAATCACAGAATATTAGTATGGGGATGGTGCAGGAGAGGTGGGGAGCAGAATCAGAAACACGAACAATGGTTAATAATTTGCCCTACTCAGACCCCATACCTGTAGCATCTCCTGGTTTATTCAGGCTAACGCTATTTATTTTGGGTGTAACTTTTCATGTTGACTGACGGACAGTGAACTTTCTGTTTTCCTTTCAGATGAGTTTGAATGAAGGGTCACACCCAGATTATTAACTCATTTTTCTCTTTCTGAAACTAATCTCTTTGCTCTGCTTTTGTTTACATTTCAGATGTGCAGCATTTGCATTTGTTAGCTTAATCTCCTCTGTGTTTAAATTTGGTTTGTTAGCTAAATGTGCTTTGAGTGAAATTGAGCATGTTATGTTGCTCTATCATTGTGTCCAGAACTTGTAAATTAGAATCCCTACAGTGTAGCTGGAAGCCTTTCAGCCCAAGGAGTCTGCACTGATCCTCTGAAGAGCATCCCACATAGACCCACACTGCTCACAACCCCTCATATATAACAACTAATCCACCTAGCCTGCACACCCTTGGATACTATGGGCAATTTAGCATGGCCAATCCACCTAACCCACACATCTTTAGATTGTAGGAGGAAACCCACATAGACACAGAGAGAACATGCAAACTCCACACATACAGCCACCTGAGGTTGGAATTGAACCTGGGACCCTGATGCTGTGAGGCAGCAGTGCTAACCACTGTGGCACCAATTCTTTCAATTTCCATTTTAGGGCAGGAGGGGTTGATGAATAATCAGACAGGACAAGCATTTCTCTTCTATTAACCATTTTGACAAATTATTATTTCCAATAACTTAGCACATTTCTAAAATAGTTGACCTTTTTTCAGATAATGCGTTGTACCACCCTTCCAGATACCCCAGGGTCCATTGGTTTGCTCTTTAATTAACTGTGCGTTGTGAATATAATACAGTCATTTATGGGAGGGCCAACAAGGATGCAGCTGCTGCAGACAGGAATCACTGCACCTGACATAATTGTGGGTAGATTCTTATTGTTCTCCCTTAAAAAATGCTTTAGCCTTTATCAAAAATACTATTACACTGCTAAATGGCATTGCTGAATTCTCTCGCGTGGCGGGGTCTGTTGGTTTTAAAGGTGTATATTCTCCCACGATAAGGCAGCAAAATTCTACTTTGCGTTGGATCCTGAACTCGGACTTGTAGGGGATTCTGCTGATCATCTCAACTTCACATTTGGAGGGTGTTGGTGGCACAGTGGTGTCACTGGGTTAACAAACTAAACAACCAATTGGGGTTATCATGAATGTCTTGCCTTCTTAACCTCACCTCTTACCAGGATAAGCTCAGCACCAGTTGTCTCTCACTAATTAGAGAGCAGCCCTATGGTCCTCTGTGACTATGGTAACTGTCCTTCCCTTTAATTTGGAAGCCCAGGCTGAAGCTCAGGGTACGTGGTTCAAAACCTATTGTGGCAGCTTGTAGAACTTAAAATCATTAACAAGAATTTAAAGCTCACCTCATAATAGCGACCGCCAATTAGTCTAAGAACCCATCTGGTCACCAATGTCTACTTAAAGGCAGAAAATCTGCTACTTCTACCAGATTTGTTGAACATGTAGCTCCAAATCCATAGCGATATGATTGACACCAAAATACTTCGGTAAAATAATTGTTGATGAGCAACAAACCTGGCCTTGCCAGAGAAGCCCAAGAAAATAAAAATAATTCCCAACGTTGCAAGGAGATATCTGATTCACTACGCCCCCAAAATAGACCTCCCCCTCTCCTGAATTTCCTCTGATTTCTGGTAATATTTGAATATTGGAATTAAATGGTTTTATTTTTCTCTGATCATTCCACAAGCTGCCAGGGAGTGCCACCTCCAGTTTGATGTATTCCTGCAGGTTTAATTAGATGCTTGCTGCCTTCAATCAACCTGTCACCACACTCCCAGCATTGGTCACCCACCATGACCCTCTCGGAATTCAACACTTCACTATCTGATAATTAATGGGGTGGTTTTCCACAACTGAAGTCAGTCATTTCTCATGCCTCCAATAAATGAAAGAGTTGCGAAAAAAAAAGCAGAATCTCACAATTGTTATTAATGTTCTACAATTATTTTGTAGTTCCAGGACAATCCTAGACAGAAAGTAAGCACTAGTAATCGGCAATTATTCTCTGAATGTCTCTCTACAACTGATGTTAAACTGATTGTATGCACCCTTTCTTCATATATTCATGCGATGAGGGCATCACTGGCTAGACCAGCATTTAAAGCCTGTCCCTAATTACACAAAGGGCAGCTAGAGTCAACCACATTGCTATGGGTCTGGTGTCACATATAGGCCAGACCACGTAAATATGGCAGTTTCATTCCCAAAAGTACATTAGTGAACCAGATGGGTTTTTCCTGATAACCAGCAATGGATTCATCGTCATCATTAGATGCATTTTTTTTATTATTGAATTCAAATTCCACCATCTGCCATGGTGGGATTTGAACTCAGGGCCCAGAATATTACCTGGATCTCTGGATTAGTAGTCCAGCCATAATACCACTATGGCTGTTGCTTCCCTCGTTAGAGCAGAGGGTAATATTCGTAAACTTCCAATCTTCCGGCACCATTCCATATCCAAGGATGATTGGAAAATCACAACCAGAAACTCTACAACCTCCAATCCTTATTCTCCTTGAGCAACCAAGAATATTTCCCCATCCAGGCCAGATAAATTTTCTGCTTCTATGCACCAATATATTATGATCCTCTGATCATGGTTTGATATCTGAAAACCCTTAAATAATTACCATTTGTGTCAGCCAAAAATTGAGTTTTTGTGTCTGATTTGCTTCAATCAAGTGCACAGAGTTGCTCCTTTTGGAAAATTAAAATGTGCTACTGACAAAGAAAGATTGTTACTAGTTCGCTAGATTTTAAAACTGAAAGAATTTTCTTTACAAGCTTCAAATCATGGAACATGTTAAGATTAAATTGAACTATTTATTATTATGATATTATTATGAAGGGGATATGATCATTTTTTTCCAGCCAAGCCATTAGATTTCAGTTGCTGGTCCATCTGTTATTTCATACTGCCAACATTTCTGGACCTGTACTTTCTCTTGTAAATTTAATGCTCGTTTTAAGCTGAGTTTTCCATCAAAAACTGACATATAAAAATTTATATAAGATAACTTTCATGTAATTTGTTCTCAGGCTAACTGCAATATCGTCAAGGTCATGTTTATTGCTCATCATTTATTGCCTTGGGAAACAGGTGGGAGATGTCTTTTCTTAAACCAGTGCGGTGCATGTGGCGCTGATGTTCCCACAATGTCGAGAATCCCTGTGGATTGACCCATTGATGGTAAAGGACAGAGATGTACGCCCAAGTCATGATGATGTGTGGTAAGAAGTGGAACCGGGAATAGATGACTATCCTTGCAAGAATGTTGCTTTTTTCTACTGCCGACTGGTTGAAGTCGTACGCAAATAAGTTTTAAGGTGAGTAAGCCATGGTGTTTTCAATAGATCATGTATATTGCAGTCAGTACTTGATGGAGAGAAGGTATGTTGTGTCCAGAGGTGTCAATCAAGTGCAAACAAAAACAGAAATTGCAGAAAAAACTCAACAGGTCTGGCAGCATCTGTGGAAAGAAATCAGAGTTAACGTTTTGGGTCGAGTGACCCTTCTGCAGAACAGATGGTAGCTAGGAAAAAGTTGGTTTTTAAGCCAATATGGTTTTAATGTTTGTTGGTTGTTACAAAGAAATTGCTAGGAAAAAGTCATTTTTTTATGTCAATCAATTGGTTAGGCCACGTTTGGAATACTGCATTCAATTCTAGTCACCCTGCCATAGGAATGATGTTGTGAAACTTGAAAGGGTGCAGAAAAGAATTACAAGGATGTTGCCAGTCTGGAAGGTTTCAGCTATTGGGAGAGACTGAATACTCTGGGGCTATTTTCCCTGGAATGTCAGGGACTGAGGGGTGACCTTATAGAGGTTTATAAAATCGTGGATAAGGTGAATTGTAAAATCTTTTTTCTAGAGTAGGACAGTCCAAAACCAGAGAGCATAGGTTTAAGGTGAGACAGGAAAGATTTAAAAGGGCCCTAAGATGCAACCTTTCCACACAGAGGGTGGTGCGTGTATGGAATGAACTGCCAGAGGAAGTGGTGAAGGCTGGTACAATAACAACATTTAAAAGTCATCTGGCTGAATAAATGAATAGGAAGAGTTCAGAGGGATGTGGGCTAAATGCTGGCAAAAGGGACTAGATTAATTCAGGATATCGGGTCAGCATGGACGAGTTAGACCAAAGGGTCTGTTTCTGTGCTGTACAACTCTGTGACTCTATGACTCTAACTGAATTGCTCCATACTGGATGGTACTGAGCATTGTGTGTGTTGTTGCAGTTGTACCCATTCAAGTAAGTAGCGAATGATCCATCACACTCCTGTGTTGAGCATATAGGTGCCGAAGAAGTTCTGAGAATTCAGCAGTAATTGAGTCTTTGCCCTACTTTAGTTGTTCTAGTGGATTGAGCTTCTGGTGTATAGTAGCCACCATGGATACAAGCTATAATTAGTTTACATGTAAGTCTATCCTTCACCACCCATATTCAGTTTAATTCCTTTAATGTTATAGGCTGTTGTTTACTTTCCACAGGCCCTGTAAAGGCGAGAGCAGTATCATTTACCTGTACTTCTCACTGGAAGAAAATGTCACGCTGATCTGGTTGTTATAATTATGTAAGCACTTGTGATTGGAAATCATCTCATAGCTTCTCGGTCTCATTGTCACTTTGAGATTGCTAAGTACTCCTGATATCCCTCTGCGTTTTACTCACATATTCATTCATGAATAAAACAATTAAGTTCATGTATTGAGCTACTTTACAAAGAATTCCCTTTGGTTACAATTTCACTTCATTCTAAATGTTGGTGTTCTTTTTATGAAATGTTTGGATTGTCTTTGAATCCTTTAATTGTTTGAAAATTTACAATTAAGACTTTGACAGAATTTGCATCCATATTAATCAACATCTATGTAAGTTCTGGAGCTGCTGTTCAGAGCAAAAATCAATGCTTAATAGAAAATATTTGCTCTCTTGCGGTGCGGTGGTAGTGTCCCTACCCTTGGACTGGGAAGCCCAGGTTCAGGTCCTACCTGCTCTAGAGGTGTGTAATAACATCTCTGAACAGGTTGATTAGAAAAATAGGTAAAATTATGCACACCACAGTGCAGTTGTACAATGACCATCACTAAGAGGGGTTTGATAGCACCTACCACCTACTGTATAGGCCTGAAGAACATATCTGCCAGACTGGGCTTGCAGCAAGTGGTGAGAAAAACAAGGAAAGTTTTAAAAACTACTTATCCTCATCCTTATCAATCTAGCTGTTGAGTCAGTATTGAATAAAAGGACCACTGTGCAGTGTTTGTGAGGATAAAATCCCACCTTTATACGAAAGACATTGAAAAAACATAGAGACGAGGAGCAGGAGTAAGCTGTTTGGCCTACAAGCCTACTCTGCCAGTCAATATGATTGTGGCTGATTCTCTATCTCAATGCCATTGTCTTGCCCCATATCCCTTGATGCTACAATATCTAAACAAAATCCCTTGCTTGATATATTGAGAGACTTGGTCTCCACAGCCATCTGTGGTAGAGAATTCCACAGGTTCGCTAGCCTTTGAGTGAAGAAATCTTTTCCTCGTCTCAGTCTTAAATGGCCTCCTCGCATGTTGTGCTCCAAAGCTACATGGATGACTAATTCATTACAGATCTAGCGATTCAAAACTGGGCATCCAGGAGGCTCTGTGGGCCATCGGCAAAATTCTACTCCACCACAGTCTATAGCCTTCATAGCCTGGCATATTCCTTAGCCTTTAGGGATTACTACCAAGCAAAGAAAACAACCCTGGTTCATTGAAGGACCATCGGTGGGCATTCCATGCGTACCTGACAATAACATGTAAACCCAGCGAAGCCAAACCATTAACACACACAGGTTTATATACATGCTGAACAGCTGAAGAAATAAGCTACAGCTAAATCTAGGTGATTCCCACAACCAATGCACCAGACCAATCTCTGAAGATCAATCATGATTGGCAATGACAATTAAACATCTAACAGAGAGAAGAGGCTCAGTGAAATCCCCATTCTCAATGATGACAGAATCCAACATATGTAAAAGCAAAGTCAAAGCAGCTGCAGCCATCTTCTGTCAGGGTGAGTTGAACCTCAGCCAGTCTGCTTCCAACAGCAACAAAATTGGCATCTACCCAATACTGACATCTACCCAACATGGCATCAACCTAACAAAGTGGAAAGTAGCCCAGGAATATTCCATCCACAAAAAAGGGCTAACACAATTAGGTTAATGACAAACCCATTAATCTACTCTCAATCAGCAGGGTGATGGTAGGCCAGGACAGAAGAGAAGCTGACTAAGTGATAATGAGAGCTCAGAGAAGGAGCGAATGAGTAAGCTGTGCTGGAAGCAACCAATGTCATAGCAGGACTGGGTGTGGGGCATTGGTAAAACCATGGAAGGATAGAATCAGACTGTAAAGTTACTGAACTCAATGTTGAGTCCTAGAGGCTGGAAAATCCCAAGGGGAAAATGAGATACTGTTCTTTGAGCTTGAATTGAGACTCACTGGAACACTGCAGCAGGCCTGCGACATAAATAATGATGTGGGAACATGGTGGGGTGTTGAACAACTGGAAGTCAAGGGTCATTTTTACAGACGGAATGTGGGTGCTCTGGAGAAATTTCTGTCTGTTTCGGATCTCCAGCAACTTGTTTGATTAATAAGTTAATGGTGGTTGTCATTGTCAGTGCAGTCAAGAGGCATTTATTCAACAATAGCCTCTTCTCCAACACTTATTTTGGGCTCTGCTATGTGTAATCAGCTCCTGATCTCATTCCAGCCTTGTTCCAAGCAAGAACAGAAGAGTTGAATTCCAGAGGTCAGTTGCAATCAACTGCTATTGACATCAAGATAGCATTTGACAATATGAGCCAGAATAAAACCAATGTGAATTGAAAACTCTTCACTGCCTGGTGTTATACCTAACACAGATGAATAAGGTTATGGTTGTTGGAAGAGTGTCATCTCAGCTGCTGGATACACTGAAGGAGTTCTTTAGGTCAAGTCTGTGGGGTCTAACTTCAGTTGGTCAATTAATAGCATTTTTCCATTGTAAGGTTGAAACTAAGGATTGCATCATCCTATTCACAACTCCTGAGCTAATGAAAGCCTCTGTGCTTACATGAATCAAGATCTGAGCAATATCCAGTCTTGGACTGATAACTGACCAGTAACATTGACGTCACACAAATATCATCTCCAACAAGAGAGTCCTGTGCATTCGATGACATTTATCAGCATCAGCATCCCAGATCAGTAGGTGGAAAGGGGACAGAGGGTGAGGAGGAGGGCTTCCCACTGAGCAGAAACATCACAGCACCAACCAGATAAAGAGAAATCTGGGGTGGATAATAAATTCTGACCTTGCCAGAAATACCACAACCTGTGAATTTACATTTTTACTGACAAGCCCTGAAATCTTATGTAACTAAACATTTTAAGCCAGGCTTTCCATCCTGGAAAGATGATGCATATGACACAAGAAGCTTATATTATTTACAAGGGTTTACTCGGTATCCCAAATGTTAAACAATGAAACAACGGCATCTCAAAAAGTCTCAAATTTCAATCAGATAGCCCCCTGTATCTTTGCTTTTGATGATGCACCACCTGATAAGGAAGCTCGTGGCTTTCTCATACACATTAGACATTTGCAAACAGCTTGAGGCCTACCACTAGTTTCTAGTTCAAATCTCAAAATGTTAGAGTTAACAGCAACTCTCTCCAGACTAGGGAGTCAGAGCTGAAACATTTACATAGCTTTTCTGTCTTATAAACACATGCTGCTGAAGCTGCTGTACGTTTCCCACATTTTCTGTTTTTTATTTCAGATTTCCAGCATTTGCTTTTCTCACTCTAACTTTGCTTTATGTGAATGCAGAAGTTTTGACAATGTCAAATAGCCTTTGTGCCTGCAGTACTAATAATGTCAGTGTTGACATGTTACCTTAAGCCCAGGTGTTGGGATATGATAGTATTAGAGCTACAAAATGTTTGATTACTAATCTAAACCTTTGGCTTTAAGCTTCCAATGTTTGCATACAACATCAGTGGAATTTATTTATGATTTGATAACTGCACATGCTAATGAGGGTGGCTGGCTATCACGTTCCATGGATAAATAACCACAGGCTGATGATGTGAACAATCTTACACTTATAGTTAAGCAAACAGAACTACATCAAACCTCAAAGGTAAACACGATTGAAGAAGACAGAGCAAATTTCTTTTTAGAGATTTTTTAGTTGAAGATGTTTTCTGTGTTACTTATGGAAATAATTACCTTAATCAGGGTCAGTTTGGGGGAATCTTACATTTCTTTTTGGATAAGAGTCAAGTCACATTGAGTTTGTTGGAGTGAAACATGAGACCAAACAAGTTTTCTTACCGAATCTTACCAAACCCTGCCATAGGAGTTACCACTGCTGTCCCAATGGTGAGTTTCATGTCCTAACTTTGGCACATCTCACCACATGCCATTTCCAGAAGAATGTTCCACACACTGGGCTTCCACCATAAGACCAGCATCCCTTGCGGCTGCGTTATCTTGAAGAGCCTACTGTGCACCTGGAGGAATGCTGGCATCTGCCCTGCTCATGACTGGTGACTGGATGGAGATGGCACCAAGGGCATGTTGGCATCAAGGACCACCTGGAGGGTCCGAGACAACAAGGTGCAGAGCTGGATGAACACAGCCGGCCAAGCAGCATCATAGGAGCAGAAAGGCTGACGTTTCGGGCCTGGACCCTTCATCAGAAATAGGCTGATGCACTGAAGGGCCGTTCTCTTCCCAGAGAATACTGCATCACTGCATGATGTCAGCCTGGGCAGTCACTTTTCGTTCTCCCATATTCACCTTTACAGACGTTGCCAACAAGACAACCCCCTTGAGTAATGTGATTGGCCAGCCTTGACTGACCCCTGCACAGACCCCTGAATAGTGATGTAGACCAGCAATCCCACTCCTGACATAGACGCTACAGAGATAAAGGACTGACTGTGAGCCATTCCTGAAACACAAAGGAATAGACCCCTATGCAAATCCATTCCAACCAGATGCCTGTCCGTGGCTGATGACCGGGACTGGTTTGGGAAGCTATGCTGGACTCCCCTGACTGATGACTGCCCCTACTGAGTTGCGTGCGGACCAACCCAAAGGCTTTCAGAGATGTCCGTCTGCTTGCTGCAGAGCTACTGCGTCAAACGCTGCTGCCACATGGTACAGATGGTAGCCTAACATTGCCCACCAACATAGAAGAAGATATAGGTTCCCTCGACAGACCTTTGCCACACAGCATGGCCAGTTGTCTGGTTGAGTGCCAGGTCAAGGCAGGGCAAGGTGAGGCTTGCATGCTGATGGGCACCAGGTGTATCCATGCTGAGAACAAGGGGCAGTCCTGGTGGTCAGCCTGATCCAGCCTGTTCATGCGCAGTGACTCCCTCTCTGCTGCTACTGGATCCAGTGCAACCAGCTACTGCTGGTTGCCAGTGTGCCCTGCTTCCCAAGTGTGGAAATGGAGGGCACACTGCCAGTGGGGAAGTTACACAAGACCATCTCAATGTCACGATATTCATTTCGCTGTAGCCCACATTGCTCAGTTAAGATTCCACCCAATAGTTGAAAAGTAACATCGTGTGCTGCTGCTAAAAATACCAGAGATTTCTAAAAAACCTGTTTCAGATCACACTATGAAGCGAGGCCTATACTAACACAGGAAGCTCACTACTGAAACTTGCATTGACCTTTGTGTTAAAATAGATCCAACAATGCTTCAAAATGTAGAATTGATTTGTGTTCATTATAAGGAATTGTTAAATATAATAAACCATCAATTTGACTTAGGGAAAGAGCATCATGGGATAGTTGGCACATGTGAATAATTGTAAAGCTTGCAAAATACTTATAAGTTGTAACTAGTATTAGAATAGCTCAGCAGTGGTAGGGTTAAAACAAAACTGTCATGGCAAAGTATTAGGACTAAATAGTCTTGGAAGAATTGGAGACTGACACATCAGTTAGCAACTTTGAATTCCAGAACGTGATGTGACATACTGGTGAAAGTCAGGAGTAGACATATGATGTCTCGTGCTATACTATATCCTACGACCAAAGTGGATGTGTTCTAGCAAATGCAAGAAATGTATACAGAAGTCATGCAAAATGTGATGAACTACCCAGCAATATATTAGATCTTAGACCTCAATAGTTATCCTACTTAATACACACACCACCCTCTGCGTGAAAAAGCTCCCCCTCAGGTCCCTTTTAAATCTTTCCCCTCTCACATTAAACCTATGCTGTCTGGTTTTGGACTCCCCTACTCTGGGAAAAAGACCTTTGCTATTTACCCTATCCATACCCCTCATCATTTTATAAACCTCTATAAGGTCACCCCTCAGCCTCCGACACTCCAGGTAAAATAACCCCATTCTATTCAGCCTCTCCCTACAGCTCAAACTCTCCAATCCTGGCAACATCCTTGTAAATCTTTACTGAACCCTTTCAAGTTTAACAACATCTTTCCTTATGAGATTATTGAAATCTTTCTTCTTGTAATAATCTCCTAATCTTCAATAAATCCTCGCAGATAATGTAGTTCTAGGTTTTTTTTGTGAAGAACAGTATTAGTTTTGGTATAAGCCACTCTCTCATTTTTGATGAGGTCCCTTTGTTTTGCCAATGCCATTTAATAAATCAGTCCTGAGTATTAACCTTATTGATTTAAGATTTAACAAAAACGTGATGTGGGAATATTAACAATTTACTGATATAATTGTTTTCAACGCAGAACCATGTGCAAATTCTCAGACTCAATTTGCCAAATCACTACAGATTGAAAAAAATCTTTTAAAAAATCTTAAAATTTTTAAAAAATCAGACTGTTTATTGCTTTCAGGAGACAGGTTTGTTTTCATTAAATGCCTACCAATTTTGAGCAAACACAATGAAATATTGTTTGAAATTCATATCAAGTTGGAACCTTGATGTAAAAAGTCTGCATTAGGAAAGCTATGCAAAAGAGACTTAAATCATAATCTTAAAGAAGTAAAGGAAATTGATGGATATAAAATAAATTACTTCCAAGGGCGTAACTGTCTTTGATGACACAGTGCTTAATGCATTCAGGTAAAATTCCATTATGTAGAATTTTAAATCAGTCGTTAACTTGTTTAAAATGAAGTCATAATTGTATTAGTAAAGATGAGTATGAGTAAAGACCATTTGGCCCATTGAAGCCTACCTTTTTAAAATGCTAAATTTCCCATTATAGCGTTCAACTGCATTTTGAAAATCCAAATGTTTTCAACTTCACTACCTCAACACCTTTAAAATAATTTAAGTGAAGAAATTCTTCCTATATTGCTTTGACATTTGCTCCCAGCAATGCAAACGTATAACCTTTGGTTATGATACTTCGTCTTGGAGCGAAACAGTAATTGGTTTACCTTTACCTTTAAGCAAATTTTATTTGCTTCTGCTTTTATGGAATTATACCATCTATAAACATACCTTGGTCATTACAAGCAGTCCCCCAGGATGTGAACAGGAGTCTGTTCTGGAGTCCATTCATGAGTTGATTTGAACTCAGGTCTTATCACAATGCTCAACAAATGGAAAGTAGTTGATCATAAGCACAGGACACGTTCCTAATACTCCATGTTTGGAGTATTACACAGTGTCTGAGTGATGTGAGCAAAGGTGAGATTTGTAGCAGAATTGGACAAGACTTTGGTAACTTCTCATTTCAGCTTTTATGCTATTGTTGAGTAGTTGGGTGAGTGTCTTGCTAGGCAGAAGCACGTTGCAAATTAAGGGGGATTATTGCTTCTTAAGTGCCTCAATTTACCTCATTAATATTCGGCTTCCTATTTTACCAAACTTGTCAAACTAGCTGAATGTCAAGGAATCTCAACAAGCAGCTTCAGCTCACTATTTGTTACAAAGTGCCCCAACGTTGTTCAGCACAAAACTGCATTTGAGGCCAGGATCCATGGGCACCAGACACATGCACCCCTTGTTCATAGACATTTGCATTTTACATTTGCCATCCCCCTCACGATCCTCAAGGCCACTTTCCAATGGACTGGCAGGTCATTCACAAACTATCTACATTGCAGTACACACTGGCAGCTACCACAGAAAGGCTGCAGCAGAGACACTACGTGCATCAGAAACATGCACCTAGTTAACCAACTGGACCAGACTGTATCTCAAAGCCACTCACTTGCTCCCTTAGTGCTCACTCACTCTGTGCCAACTTGTACAATTGCACCATCCATACCTTGCCATGCTATGCCATGTCTGTTAGCATTTCAGCGAGAGCCAAAGGCTATCAGTACTGATGTGCTCTTTTGTGTGGGCACATGGACTGACAACTCATCACCCTTGTCATAAGGATTGGTACAGTACATACGGAGATGTCAATCTGTCACCTACAACATGTGCCAGCTGCCTGCATGGCAAACAAGCTGCACATTTATTCAGAGATAGTAGGAACTGCAGATGCTGGAGAATCCGAGACAACAAGGTGCAGGGATTTATTCAACCACTTGGGCACGTCGGAAAATGAGTGTGGGCTGGTACAGTCAACAGAGTGGGGAGGTGGTCATTGTCAATTTGGGTTTTCTGGGACCCTCAATCTGGGACAGACAGCGCAAACCCCTGGGCATGGCCACCATCAGTCATGAGCTTGGGATGATAACACCAAGGGATCTACCTGATTACAGTCCAGGGAGTGGACAACTGTCTATCATTTGGCACCAGCTGTAGCAGCCAGGGAGGGGAATTGCATATCATCAGTCAGGGCGTTGCAAAGACAGTGGCCGGGGAGGCGGGGAGGAGAGGTGTTGGGTTTGGTGTGTCAAGTCTAGGGGTTGCCTGTTGAAGTTGCTCAGAGATATTGGCCTCGTTGTGGTAGATGTTTGGGACATTTTTCAAGGAAATTCCTAGTGTTTGGCTTCTTTCTTTCTTCCTACATCAGCATGTTGCTTACCGACTGTGATTTTTAAGGAATGCTCATTTGAAGAGGATATATTTTGAAGAGCAGGGAGCAAAAGTGGTTCCACTGGGGAAGTTAGCTTGATCCAAAAGTGCCATAAAGGAGTCTTTTATTAATTTAATGATTTTTTTTTTCAGCCATACCTGGTTACTGAATTTTGTGTGTTAGGTTAGAGGCATTCACTTTGAAAGAAAACGGTCTCCATTCACATTCATAAATAACTCAGTAAATAACTCAAAGTACTGTCTGTATTCATAATAAGACTTTATTTTATTAAATCTCTGTATTCATAATAAGACTTTATTCTATTAAATCAGAGAGAATATCAGCACAGCACGCCTCAATCTGTGTACTTCAAACCAGCAGTTCTCAAATATAGTACAAGAGAATGCAGAGAAACTGAAAGATACCTAATGGTAAGGAAGTAAATAAGTTGCACTCATGCAGCACCTTTCACAACTTGTGGATGTTCCAACCAGCTTTACAAATCATGAAGTACTTCTAAACTGTAGTTTTCAAATGTAAAGTTGTCATAGTCTTGACAGAACATCATTAAAGAGAGTTGACTGGTGGTGGTTTAATCTGAGGTCACTACACCTCAGGATGAGTGGAGAGGGATAGTCCTTCATGGTAATCTTAGCTGATGCAGGAATCAAACCCACACCATTAGGTACCACTCCACATGGTGGACTAACCCACCCAGTCAGCTGAGCAATCAACCCCAAGCAGTATGCAAGGTTACACAATTGCTAATCTATACATGCCGAGGTCCCACAAACAGCAGTGAGATAAAGTCCAGATGTTTTGTTTACTGATTCTGATTACGAGGCAAATATTGGCTGGACCATAAAGGAGAATTTTACTGCTCATATTTAACAGTGAGATCTTTCACATTGTTATGACCTTCATGGAGGCTGTCAATATTGAAAGAGAAATTTGAACGCCCAGGTGACTGAAAGAAATTATGTCACAAAATTATTTCACATTTTTCAACAAAACAAACTTTACCATACATAAAAATATAAACAAAACAAACACTACTATGTACAATAAGAACTAATGTATAAATCCACTTCCTCTTCTACTTCCTAATTCCAGCCAAGAGTTCCCTTATGCATTACAAGATCTTGAGTGGTCATTCAAATTATGGAAACATACCATGTATTCCACAGTTCTCCAGACAGAAATGGACAGAAATGGATGGTCTAAAGCAAGCTTTGCCTCTGGAGATCACACAGCAACTGCGTTAGAATCTCAGAATTATTTATTCAAGCATTCAACTGGCTCTAAATTCAGGCACATAACAATGTTTGGCATTTCAGGTGTTGAAGGCCCATCTAAGTGCACTAATTGAAAGGTCATTGAACTAACAGTACAACTTTACCTCCCCTGTTAGACTTTCTATTGTGAGGTACTACTAACAAAGATGTTGTGAAACTCGAAAGGGTTCTGAAAAGATTTAGAAGGATGTTGTAAGGGTTGGAGTGTTTGAACTATAGGGAGAGGCTGAATAATCTGGGGCTATTTCCCCTGGACCATCGGAGGCTTAGGGATGACCTTATAGAAGTTCATAAAATCATGAGAGGCATGGATAGGGTGAATAGCCAAGGTCTTTTCCCCAGGGTAGGGGAATCCAAAACTAGAGGGCGTAGGTTCAATGTGAGAGGGGAAAGATTTAAAAAGGGTCCTAATGGGCAACTTTTTCCACACAGTGGGTAATGCGTGTATGGAATGAGCTGCCAGCGGAATTGGTGTTTTACAACATTTAAAAGGCATCTGGACAGGTCCATAAATATGAAACGTTTAAAGGGACATGGGCCATATGCTGGCAAATGGGACTAGATTAATTTAGGATATTTAGTCAGCATGGACGGGTTGGACCAAAGGGTCTGAGCTCATCTGAGTCCTTTCTGTGAGCTTTAGCTCATATGTTTATGTAATGAAAGGGTTCAGAAACCTCTGGAAATGCAATCTCATGATCACCATTGGCTATTTTGTCTATCCAATGAGATTGACTATTTTTCACACTCAAGTATGTGAACAGGAACAAAAGTAGGCCATTCAGCCTTTCATGCCTGCAGTGCTATTCAATAAGATCATTGCTGATCTGTTTTTAACATCAACGCTACATTCCTACATATCCCCCAATAATCTTTCATCCCCTTGGTAATCAAGAATGCATCAGACTTCTGCTTTAGAAATATTTAAAGATTCTCTGCATGCACTGCCTGAAGGAAGCCTCTGGAGAAATCTTTTCCTCATCTCTGCTTTCGATGAACAACTCCAGATTTTTAAACTATGACCCTTGGTTCTAGATTCTCCCACAAATGCAAACATCCTTTCCACATCAACCAAATCAAGTCCCCTCAAAGTCTTAAATGTTTAAATTAAGTCACCTCTGACTCTTCTAAACTCCAGACGTTACAGGCCTAAGTTGTCTAGCCTTTCCTTATAAGGCAATCCCTCATTGCAGTCATTAGTCTCATACAGGCTCTCTGAACTGCTTCCTAAACATTAACGTCCTTCCGTAAGTATGATAACCATAACTGCGTACAGTACTCCACATGCAGTCACATCAATAACCTGTATGATCAAAGTATAACCTTACTAATGTTGCATTCAATCCCCCCACAGTAAAGCATAACATTCCATTAGCCTTTTTGATTACATGCAGTACCACATAATAACCTCTGCAAGTCATCCATTAGGACACCCAGATTCCTCTGCATCCTCTACAAAATGTCTCACCATTTAGATAATATACTTCTTTTTTATTCTTTCTGCCAAAATAGACAATTTCACACTTTCCCACATTATACTCCATTTGCTAGATTTTTGCCCACTCCCTTAAGAGAAACAAAATTTGAACAAAAAAAAGAAGAGAATACAGTTGGCATTGTGTTTTCTCTTCATGCTCTTTGCCTGTTGCATGTTGTATTTTTATTAAACCTATTTTCTAATTAACCTGCTCAATGATGTTATTACACACTTCTTGAACCCAGGACTCCTGGCTCAAAGACACCGCTGTGCCGCAAAAGCCTTTTAGCCGTAACATTATTTTTTGTTTTTAACCTATTTTTCTAATCAACCTGGTCACAGATGTTATTACACCTCTGGAGCAGGTGGGACTTGAAACTGAGCCTCCTAGTCTGGGGCAAGGAAGTTGTCACTGTGCCATAAGAGGGTCCCGGCCATGATAGGTTGCAGGAATTGTTTTGTAGCTGCAACTATGTGTTAAAGTGTATAATCAATTCAATTGTATTAAATGTCGTCTCCCTTAGCAAGTTTTATATCAAATGTTTCTTAATTACCGGTTAATGAAAATATGTTTCTTCGAAAGCTTTATCATTAAGAACGTTGGCTGTTCAAATGAATACTTTAAATTTCATTCTTATTTTCTTTTCAAGACATTTTCTTCAATTTCTGTTAACTGACATTGAAAAAAATGTCCATAAGTTTCAAAATTATGCTCCTTGCTAAACAAAAATGTAATCATTTGAAGGTAATTTAAAAAGCTCTAACATGGAACATCCTATTAATTAATGCCATTTTCACTTGTTAGCAATTGTCATGCCCTTTCTAACAATATGATCATTGTGCCTTATTGCTTCTTCCCTGTGATTCTTGCCATGTTTTTGCTTTACAATATGATATGGAGCTGTAATCATGTCTTTAAGAAAATTTCAGTTCCACAATAAAACTTAGTTGGACCCTCAAGCACTGATTTTAATGAGCTTTTCTCCTATGCTCAATTTTCTCACCCCTGTCAGTCAAATTATAATTCAACTTTACCAAATTCCTCAATGGATGTCCACTTTACAAAGATGTTCCGCAGCTTTTCCTGACAATTTAAAATGATTTTAACAATTTCATTTACTAAATATAGCAATTTAAGCTTCTCAGCCTGGAACTTTTCTGTAAATGTAAGACTATTTTCCCTTCCTCAAAGAAACTTAACTTGCTTCAGGTGTCTGACATCAATCACTGCACCACAAATTTATGAGTTGGGCTTTTCCCCTTGCCACTTTGGTGAGGCTACATAAAATTCAAAAGCTTTTTCACTATTTTCCATTATTGCTTGCTGTTTTAAGGTACTAGATAACATGCTTACTACTACTAACAAAACATTTTTCCTCTTTCTTTTCCTTAGGGCTGTGGCTTTTGTGAAGATGAAGATTTATTAAGAAGAGCTGCTGGCATAATATATGATACAGTGGTGCCTGACTGCTGCTACCATGGTATAATATGCAGCTAAATTAAATTGTCATCTACTGCTTCCACAATTGTACATTTACAGGTAACAGCCAGTTACAGTGGTGTAGCTGAGAAGCCTCAGGTAAATTGACTGCTACCAATCCTTCTTATTAGCATATATCCAAGTTACTGGTAAGTTTTGGGAAAACAGCCCAAAAGAAGGCTTTGTCAGAAGTTTGGCTTATCTTGATAAACAGTGCTGTTTCATTTTATTGTAATTAATTTACGTTACATCTGGGATACATGTCAGCCTTATAAGACACTATCTGGTTCATATTATTGTTAGTTTTTTTGTTCTTTACATAAGAACATTTGGAATACTCAAACACACAATAAACTGATTAGACACTGGTTAGCATTTCCAACAATACAGCTTTATATCCTGATAGTTGGAAATTATCTTGTGATATCAGTTAACCCTTTCTGTTTTATATAACACAATTCTCTGAAGACTGATGGAGATTTTAATTCCAATTCTCCCTTTTGACTGTAGAAACAAGCTGAGTAAAGATTGTTTCCATTTTGCAAGTGTGTATAAAATTCCATGCAAATCAGAATCAAAACACAATTCATATCTTCAAGGATTGCAAATAGTGGAATTTAACGTAAATGTACATTGCTGGGTAGACAAATGCCAAAGGAAAACATTGCAACAGCCAAGGAAATGTTGAGGAAGGTAAAGGCTTGCTATTAGGGGAGAAATCATCTACTGGCCCCAGATTTGAGAAACATTATGGAACGTGTGAAAGCAGGAGAAAAATGTTGAACAGACGAATATGGCATGTGTCACAAATGTGTTAAATACCACCACTGAAATGAAGACAACTCTGGAGCTGTGTAAGGAGAAAGCTATATTGTTGTGAACTTGGAGACAGATTTGCAACTCTTTCAAGGCAGCTGGAGGTGGGCCAATTTCCTGGGAGAGCACAATGTCAACTGTCCACACCCTTTTCCACTTGCAATGCATGTTACAAAAACAGATGACTGGACCTGAGGTGAAATCTAAAGGCATAGCTTCAAAAGCAAAGGTAAATCTCTCATCCAATTCAATATCTCATTTTGGTCATTTATTTTTGCATCTTCTGAATTTGCCTACACTTCCATTGGGCAACAGGATAGCATAGAATGCTGTGTACACAATGGGAGGATAATATAGTGTTATGTACACAAAGAGAAAATATGCAGGTACACAGCAGAGAAAGCAAGAATATTTCACTGTAGCAAAAGAAGATATAAAATTGAAATGAGACATTGTTAATTTTGGCAAGCAGATTTGTTCTTTGGAAAGCAAGAAAATCAACCAAGCAATCACAGAATCCCTACAGTGTGGAAGCAGGCCATTCAGCCCTACAAGTCTGCACTGCCCCTCTGAAGAGCATCCCACTCAGACCCATTCCCCTAATTTCCCATGCCTAACCCACCTAGCCTAAACATCCCTGGGCACTATGGGCAATTCACCTAACCTGCACATCTTTGCACTGTGGGAGGAAACTGGAGCACCCAGAGGAAACCCACATCGACATGGGGAGAACATGCAAACTCCACACAGACAGTCACTCAATGGTGGAATTGAACCCAGGTCCCTGGCGCTGTGAGGCAGCAGTGCTAACCACTGAGCCACCGTGCCACTCCCAGAGACAAACAGATCTGTCTGTACATATATATGATTTAATAAAAGTAGCAATTCAAATTGTTAAGGCTACAAAAAGCAAGTAAACAAAATATTGGAGTTCATGTTTAGAGTTTCAGTCAAATTGAGATAACACCTTAGTTAGACCACACTTGTAGCATTGTGGTCTATGTGCTACTAAATGGACATTCAAGCACTGAAGGAAACGGGGAAAGACATTAGTGAACTTGTTGCGAAACTGGAGGTGATGCAATCATCAAGAGGGATTAAGCAGTCTGGGACTATTGTCTCTGAAAAAGATGAACCTGGGGAAACCAGACAGAGGCTGTCAAATGTTTGAAGGGGTTTGAGAAGATGGAGAAATTGTTACTTCATGTGGCCAATCTTCAACTGCAGTGAAATCAAAGTAATATAGCCTTGAATATGCAGATAAAAATTTTAAGGAGAATTTCTAAGTTGAACAGTGAGAAACTGAAACTTTCTGCCACTTGAAGCAGTACATTTAGAGTCACAGAGTCACAGATCTGTGCAGCATGGAAACAGATACTCTGGTCCTCCTCGTCCATGCCAACTAGATATCTTAGATGAATCTAGTCCCATTTGCCAGCATCTGGCCCTTATCCTCTAAACCCTTTCTATTCATGTACCCATCTAGATATCTTTTAAATAGTGTAATTGCAGCAACGGCCATCACATCCTCCTCTGGTAGCTCATTCTGTACACGCACCACCCTCTACATGACAAAGTTGCCCCTTCGGTCCCTTTTAAATCTTTCCACTTTCACCTTTGACCTATGCCCTCTGGTTTTGGACTCCCCTGCTTTGGGGAAAAGACCTTGTCTATTCACCACATCCATGTCCCTCATGATTTCATAAATTTCTATAAGGTCACCCCTCAGCCTCGGATGCTCCAGGGAAAATAGCCCCAGCCTATTCAGTCTCTCGCTATAGTTCAAACTTTACTTGGAGGCTTGATACAGATATGAGGAAAAAAAGTAACAGAAGGAAACAGCAAGGAAGTGGGAAGAGATCATTAGAGGGGTAGAAGGCTCATAGAATCATAGAATAGTTACAACACAGTGGAAGAGGAGGCCGTTCGGTTTGTCAAGCCCATGTTGGTTCTCTGGAAGAGCAATTCACTTGGTCTCATTCTCCATCCTTTCTTTACAGTCCTGCAACGATCGACCCTTCAAGTGTTTATCTTCCTTCTCAATGCAACTATTAAATCTGCCTCTACCACTGCTTCAGTCAATACCTTCCAAGTTGCTACCAATTATTATTTAAAAACTTTTCTTCTTGTTACCTTTGATTATATTTTGCCCATCATCTTAATCCTAGGTCTTAATCCTGCCGCTAATGGGAACACTTTCTATTTATCTGTTTTTATCTAGAACACTCACGGCCTGAGCATGATTTGATCTCTGTGAAATCTCCTCCCAGCTGTCTGCTCAAAGGTGGACAGCCAGCTTTTCCACACTCCTGAAATATTTCGTGTAGAATTCCCTGGCACATGCATCCTTCACATTCTTCAGAATGCATGGTGCCAGATTTATTTATTAATTGTTTATTAATTCCTGGGGCATTGGCACATGGCCCAGCCATAATTGCCTCGGAGAAGGTGGTGGTGAGCTGCCTTCTCAGACCATTGAAGCCTTTGGGATGCGGGGACAACCACAATGCTGTTAGGAAGAGAGTTCCAGCATTTCAACCCAGCGACAGTAAATGAACAGCAAAATATTTCCAAGTCAGGATGGTGAACGGCTTGGAGGTGATATTGCAGTTGGTGGTATTCCCATGTATCAACTGCCCATGCCCTTCCAAATGGCAGAGGCTGGAAGTTTGGTAAGTGCGAAAGTGAACACTTGATAAGTGTTGCGGGGGCATCTCGTGGTTGGTACCCATTGTTGCTGTTGTGTGGTGGAAAGGGTCCCAATCAAATGGGCAGCTTTGTCCTGGATACTATCCTGGTATTTTTCAACAACTTTCACAAAACTGTCCTGCTAGTTTCAAATGATTATTGCAAGTATACCCAAAATCTCTCTATCCCTACTCCCTACAGGACTGGGTGATTTATTTCATATTGCCACCTCTTTTTTTAACCTGCCAAACTGTATCACTTTGTATTTTTCTAAATGATATTTCATCAGCCATGGGACTGTCCAGTCCATCAGTGCCTGTCTATAATCATAGAATCCCTACAGTGTAGAAACAGGCCCTTCAGCCCACCAAGACTACACTGACCCTCAGAGCATCCCACCCTGATCCATCCACATCCCTGAACACAATGGACAATTTCCTGCAGCCAAATCACCTAACCTGCACATCTTTGGACTGTGGGAGAAAACCCACGCAGACACGGGGAGAATGTGCAAACTCCACACAGACATTCACCCAAGGGTGGAATTGAACCTGGGTCACTGGCGCTGTGAGGCAGCAGTGCTAACCACTGAGCCACTATGCCGCCCTATCCTCTGTCACCATCCTCTTCACTTTACAATATATTTCAAGATTTGTGTCACCGGCCTATTTTGAAATTGTGCCCTGCACGCCCAAGTGTTTGCTATTGTCATTTCTGATGCCTAGGTCGATGCCAGGTGTTCCATCTGTTTTCATTTTGGACTGGGGCAATTCAAGAAGGTAGCTCACCACCACATTCACCAGAGCAAATAGAGACATGCAATAAATCCTGGCCCAGGCATTAATGCCCTTACCCCATGAGTAATTAAAACAACAGCAAAGTCCAAGCAGTGGTCCCAGTACAGACCCCTGAGTACTTTCCAGTTTCCCTTTTTAATAAGTAAGAGAATCAAGGTTCATGGGAAAAGAGACGGGGAAAGTGGAGCTGAGGATTATCAAATCACTGTGATCTCATTGAATGGCGGAGCAGACTCAATGGACTGAATGGCCGACTTGTGTTCCTGTGTCTTATGATCTTCAGTCTGAAGAATCACCATTCACCATGACTCTGTCTCCCGTCCTTTAACCAATTAGTTATCAATACTGCCTCCGATCCAGAGGTTTCACCTTTGCTGACGATGTGGTATTTTATCAAACATCTTTTGGATGTCTAGGTAAATCTCACTAACATATTGCCTACATCAACCTTCTTTGTTACCTCACCAAAAAATGATAATCAAGTCAGTAAAATATTATTTACCTTCAACAAACTGGTGCTGGTTTTCCTTAAGAAGCCCAATTGACTGTCATCTAGACTCAAAATCTTAGCTTGCTTTTCCTTCACGGATACTGCCTGACCCACTGTGATCACTGGCATCTTTTGTTTTCAGCACAGATTCCAGCATCTGTGGTAATCTGCTCCTACGACAGTTAAATTTGTCCCAGTTAATCAATTCTAAAAGCTTTCCCATCACTGGGATTAAACTGGTTTGGCCTATAGCTGCTAGAGTTATCTTTTGAACAATAGGATAACACTTGCAATTCTCCAGTCATCTGATACAACCCCTGTATCCAAGGAAGACTGGAAGATTATGGCTAGATTATACCTTTGTAATTTCCACCTTGATTCGCTTCAGCAACCTAGACCACATTCCATCTGGACCTGGTGACTTATTAACTGTGAGTATTGCCAGCATTCCTAGTCCTTTTTCTGTAACTTTCGCAGCATTTTCTTTGTTAGAAAAGTCAGATGCAAAGTATTAACTTAGCATCTCAGTTATGACGTTTGCATTCACACTTGGATTTCCTTTTTAAGTTCCTTGTTACCACAGTGCTTCCTCTTTCTTTCTGTTTACTATTTATATGCTCATGGGAGACTTTCAGATTTTCGTTTATGTTATCTGTCAGTGATGTGACCAGTGAATGGTCCATGAACTGTGCATTTGTATTAGCTTGCTTATAAACCCCTTTTAATTCTCAAGTGATTCAATTTCAAAATAACCAGCTTTATGCTTCAAACAAGATCAAAGGTTAGTTTATTACAGAACTACGCTAAAAATTATTTGAAGGAAAATTGACATTATTAGCTAAAATACACACTATGGTTTAAAGAAAGTAAAGATAATAGCTATGTGTGAAGATAGAAAATGAGGTCAATCTTTGCTTTTGTTGCAGGCTCGTTATTTCCTAAAGTTTCACTTTCTGAATTGAAGGGGTTAAAAACTGTATTCCTTAGCTGCGATGGTGTCTGTGATCAAATAGTCAGAGTTTACATTTCTTGATGGACTCAATAAGTCAAGCAGCTTCAATGAATGAGTGGGCTCTATTCTTGTCTCACTGAAGTCTGCTGTCCACCAATTGATTGCTTTCATTCTGAATTGTTGCATGTCATTCTCCACCATCATCCTGAAATTTACAATACACTATCTCCTAAATGTCCTCTAACTGTCACCTAGGTTTATGGAAGGCTAGAAGGATAGGCCCAGCAATTACAGTCCAGTCAGTTTAATTTCAGTGGTGGGGAAGCTTCGAGAGACTTGTTGGTGGAATGAGTGGATAGGGGCAGATGAGTTTCACTGTAGAGAAGTGTGAAGTGGTGCATTTTGGCAGGAAGAACATTGAAAGACAATGTAAAAAAGGGGTACAATTCTATGGGTGCAGAAGCAGAGGGACCTGGGTGTATATGTGCAGAGATTATGGAAAGTGAAAGAACAGGTAGAGAAGTGAAGCATACAGTAGCCTCAGTTTTATTCATAGGGCCATAGAGTACAAGAGCAAACAGTCAATGTTGAACTTGTATAAGGCACTTGTTAGACATCACCTGGGGTATTGTGTACAATTGTGGGTGCCATAGTATAGGAAGGATATGAATGAATTTGAGAGTGCAGAAGTGGTTTAAAAGAATAGTTCCAGGGATGAGGAACTTCAGTTATGGGGACAGATTGAAGAAGTTGGGACTGGTCTCCTTGAAGAGAAGAAAGCTGAGAGGTGACTTGATAGAGGTTTTCAAAATATTATGGCCTGGATAGAGTAGACAGGGAGAGACTGTTCGTAAAAGGAGCCAAAAACAAGTGAGTATAGATTGAAAGTGATCTGCAAAAGGAGCAAATGTGAAGTGAGGAAAATCTTTAGTTAAGGTAAAGGTATAGAACGCACTGCCTGTTATTGTGTTGGAGGCAGGTTCAAATGAGGCATTCAAGTGGGCATGAGATGATTATTTGGATAAAAGTTAATGTGTAAGGGTATGGGGAAAAGGCAGGAGATTGGCATTAGATAATGATGCTCATTTAATGAGTCGTGCAGACACAATGAACCAAATGGCCTCTTTCTGCATTGTAACAATGCTGTAATTCTGTAACTTTTGTGTCTTTTCTTTACTAGTTCCACTAGCACAACACTTGAAAACTGCTTTGAATCCTTTACAGCAGAACAGAGAGGCTTTCAGGTCACCTATTCTCTGGAATAGCTGGTGTCAGAGAGAAAACCCAACCCTGCTGTTCTCAGTTAGTTCAGCTGGATCCGGTAACTGGAGCTGTTTGCACATGGCCCCCTGGGATCTCTGTTACAAAATGGCTTTTTCCAGATGTCTGAGAATCAAAGGATAATAATTTAAAATAATCAACAAAAGAACCAGAGGTATCATGAGGAGAAACTGTTCATGGTTCTACGACCTTTATCCTCTGTCAAGTCAAACTACCCTTTGAATTTATTGCCAGATTAAACCTCAATTAAGAGACATTTCATATCAGCAAAGTTATCTTAGGATAGACAATATTTACAGGGGCATATTATAGCAGAAACAACTTCTCTAAGCTAAGAGATACCAAGGTGTAGAGATGGATGAACACAACAGGCCAAGCAGCGTCAGAGGAGCAGGAAAGCTGATGTTTCGGGCCTAGACCCTTCTTCAGAAAATGCTAATCAATATTCAAACACAGATTCTTACCTTAAGAATTCTAGGATATTGTTATCAGTGAATTATTGAGGAACTACAACTTCATAGTAATTGTTTAAGAATATTGATTATAAGAATCAATTCTGTTTTAGGAATGAGTAAAGGTAAAGCGACCATAGTTCTGCTCTCTCATTAAAGAGAGAGACAACTGGTGGGTCTTTAATTTAAGGACCATCCCATCTCAGACAAAGGGAGACGATCAGAAGAAAATCCTTCATGGTAACATCAGCCAGTGCAGGAACTGAGTCCAGGCTGTTGGCATCACTCTGCACGACAAACCAGCCATTCAGCCAACTGAGCTCACCCAGCAACTGAGCCAGCCCAGCTTAGCATATAAACCGACGTTTTCCCAGCTACCATCAGTTCTGAGGAAGGGTCACCGGACCCGAAACGTTAACTCTGATTTTTTTCTTCACAGATGCTACCAGATCTGCTGAGCTTTTTCAGCAACTTCTGGTTTTGCTCCTGATTTACAACATCCGTAGTTCTTTCTGTTTTTATTGAGCTAGCCCAGCAACTGGTGGAATTCAACATCAATTAATTAAATGCGGAATTGAAAGTTAGCCTCAGTGCTACAATAATGACTTTCGAACTATCATCAATTTTGTAAACACCCAAAGTGTTTCACAAATATCCAGCCTAGGTTCATCCATCCTATCTGGGTTTGTCGCAGCTTGGCATGGCAACTGCTCTGCCCAAGAACACAAGAAATTATGGAGAGTTGTGAACGCAGCCCAGTCCATCATGAAAACCAGCCTTCCTCACACTGACTCCGTCTACACTTCCCGCTGTCTTGGGAAAGCAGCCAACATAATCAAAGACCCCTCTCACCCTGTTTATAGTCACTTCCACCCTCTTCCATCGGGCAGAAGATACAAATGTTTGGGAACACGTACCAACAGATTCAAGAACAGCTTCCTCCTCGCCGTTATCAGACTTATGAATGGACTTCTGATACATTAGAGTTGATCTTTCTCTGTGCCTTCTCTGCAGCTGTAACACTATATTCTGCATTCTGTTCTATTACCCTGATGTACTTATATAAAGGTATGATTTGACTGGTTAGCATGCAAAATAATACTTTTCGCTGTATCCCAGTACATGTGACAATAAAATCAAATCAAATCAAACACAGAAGGAAATCTCTCCGACACCTCCTCCTACCGCCCCCTTGATCATGACCCCACCCCCGACCACCAAACCATCATCTCCCAAACCATCCACAACCTCATCACTTCAGGTGACCTCCCACCCACAGCCTCCAACCTCATCGTTCCCCAACCCAGTACCGCCCGCTTCTATCTCCTTCCCAAAATCCACAAACCTGACTGCCCTAGTCGACCCATTATCTCCGCCTGCTCCGGCCCCACTGAACTTATCTCCACCTATCTGGACTCCATTTTCTCCCTCTTGCTCCAGGAACTCCCTACCTACGTCCATGACACCACCCATGCCCTCCACCTGCTCCAGAACTTCCAATTCCCCGGTCCCCAACACCTCATCTTTACCATGGACGTCCAGGCCCTATACACCTGCATTCCCCATACAGATGGCCTAAAGGCCCTCCGCTTCTTCCTGTCCCGCAGGCCCAACCAGTCCCCCTCCACTGACACCCTCATCCGCTTAGCTGAACTCGTCCTCACCCTCAACAACTTCTGTTTCAATTCCTCTCACTTCCTACAGACAAAGGGGGTGGTCATGGGTATCTGCAAGGGCCCAAGCTATGCCTGCCTCTTTGTAGGTTACATGGAACAATCCCTCTTCCGTTCCTACACTGGCCCTAAACCCCACCTCTTCCCCCGTTATATTGATGACTGTATCGGCGCCGCCTTGTGCACCCACAAGGAGCTTGAACAGTTCATCCACTTCACCAACACCTTCCACCCCAACCTTAAGTTCACCTGGACCATTCTAATACCTCTCTCTCCTTCCTGGACCTCTCTGTTTCCATCTCCGGCAACCACCTAGAAACCGATATCCATTTCAAGCCCACCGACTCCCACAGCTGCCTAGAATACACCTCCTCCCACCCACCTTCCTGCAAAAATGCCATCCCCTATTCCCAATTCCTTTGCCTCCGCCGCATCTGCTCCCAGGATGAGGCATTCCACTCCCGTACATCTCAGATGTCCTCGTTTTTCAAGGACCGCAACTTCCCCCCCTCAGTGGTCGAGAATGCCCTCGACCGTGTCTCCCACATTTCCCGCAACTCATCCCTCACACCCCCTCCCAGCAATAACAACCAAAACAGAATCCCCCTTGTCCTCACGTACCACCCCACCAACCTCCGGATCCAACGCATCATCCTCCGACACTTCCGCCATCTGCAATCCGACCCCACCACCAAAGACATTTTTCCCTCCCCACCCTTATCTGCTTTCCGGAGGGACCACTCTCTCCGTAACTCCATTGTCCGCTCCACACTCCCCTCCAGCCTCACCTCATCCGGCAACCGCAGGAAGTGCTACACCTGCCCCTACACCTCCTCCCTCACCCCTATCCCAGGCCCCAAGAAGACTTTCCACATCAAGCAGATGTTCACCTGCACATCTGCCAATGTGGTATAATGCATCCGCTGTACCCGGTGTGGCTTCCTCTACATCGGGGAAACCAAGCGGAGGCTTGGGGACCGCTTTGCAGAACATCTACGCTCGGTTCGCAATAAACAACTGCACCTCCCAGTCGCGAACCATTTCAACTCCCCCTCCCATTCCGCAGACGACATGCCTATCCTGGGCCTCCTGCAGTGCCACAACGATGCCACCCGAAGGTTGCAGGAACAGCAACTCATATTCCGCTTGGGAACCCTGCAGCCCAATGGTATCAATGTGGATTTCACAAGCTTCAAAATCTCCCCTCCCCCTACCGCATCCCAAAACCAGCCCAGCTCGTCCCCGCCTCCCTAACCTGTCCTTCCTCCCACCTATCCCCTCCTCCCACCTCAAGCCCCACCCCCATCTCCTACCTACTAACTTCATCCCGCCCACTTGACCTGTCCGTCCTCCCTGGACTGAGCTATCTCCTCCCTACCTCCCCACCTACACTCACCTTTATTGGCTCCATCCCCGCCTCTTTGACTGGTCTGTCTCCTCTCCACCTATCTTCTCCTCTATCCATCTTCTATCCGCCTCCCCCTCTCTCCCTATTTATTTCAGATCCTCCTTCCACTCCCCCATTTCTGAAGAAGGGTCTAGGCCCGAAACATCAGCCTTCCTGCTCCTCTAGAAGGGTCTAGGCCCGAAACGTCAGCCTTCCTGCTCCTCTGGAAGGGTCTAGGCCCAAAACGTCAGCCTTCCTGCTCCTCTGATGATGCTTGGCCTGCTGTGTTCATCCAGCTCTACACCTTGTTATCTCAGATTCTCCAGCCTCTGCAGTTCCTACTATCTCTGAGTATTTAACTGTTCTGTGTTAACAGCTCTGTGACTGTAAACAGCACACACACAGATTTTCAGGGAAATTTGAGAAGAAAAAGAAATCATGTTCATTGTTCTTACCAAATAACTGATTTTAAAAACTGACCCAACTTACACCCAAAACGCAGCAATTTCTGTTTTTGTTTCGGACACACCTGGAAGTAGGTTATAAGGAGGGAGATACATTAAATCCTTTAAGAAAGCCTAAAAGTGAGTCAGTTTTGTCCAGGATCCTGTAGTTGATGTATCAGATGGTTTCAGACTATGTTTGATCATTATTTTTCTGGATACACCACAGAGACAAATCAAAGTCTTTTTAGACAATTTCTGTCTTTTCCTCTGAAATCAGCAGCTGAAGATGATAACTGCAATATTTGGAACAGGCAGGGTATACACATGCCAAACAGCTGGAGAGAGAGTGAGAGAGAGAGAGAGATAGGGAGAGAGCACAAATCTTTTCTTGCGTTAGCCACTTATGGTCTGTCTGATTTTGACTCTGGAAGAGCAGTTTTAGCACAAAGGATTAGCTTGCTATCACGTGACCGCCATTCATAAACATGCCAGGTACTAATTATGCTGAAGAGCCCTCATTCTACGTCCATTATTTACAGTGATTAGATTAAATGGCTCTCTTCTCAGCCAGGCTCCATTGTCCAAAGTAATTGAGTTTAATGACTCACATCACACCCATTTAGATATGCAGAATATGTATGCAAGGAGCTCAGGGCGACGGGCCATTCACACTTGTTTAAACTAATTGTCCTCGCGGGCCATGGGAAACGTTGGGTTTTGGGCAGCTCTGTTGACTGGACAGTTACTTTGTGATGTGGAATGACATCCACAATATGAGTTCAAGTCCTGCACCGGCTGAGGTTACCATTCTCCTCTTCAATCTCTCCCCTTGCCCGAGGCATGGTGACCCTCAGGCAAACCAACACTGGTCCTCTCTCTGTTGTGAGACAGCGTCTCAGTAGAACTATGGAGGTTTTACCTTACCCTAGCGCGATACTTTCAAGCAAGCTCCAGAGAGCTTGGTAGTTTGCAAGGTGAAGTTGTGTAAACATGATCAGCAATGTTAAGGATGATATAGACTTGCATCGTAAGGATGATGTAACCTCATTAATTGATCCTCCAGGGATGTTAAGCATACACATTCAGAAGAAGCTTCAAGCAGAACTAAATGAGATGGAGTAAAATAGTATCCACAAATTGATGGAGCTCCATCACATTTCTTAAAGAAAACTGACAACATAATATTGCATCTAGATCCAAGGTACCTCAATGACCCATTCAAAAGGTATCCACACAAAACATTGGTGCTAGAAGAATGAAATCCTAAATTTTTCAGAGCAGGATTCCTTTCAAAGCTAGACGCAAATCCTGGATACTTGTTTACTTAACAGAAGAATTTATGACATTTACGGAGCCATTCGGGATACTGTTTCTACTGGTTGACATTTGATCTATTAGTTAGCGAAGGCCCTACACCAGTGGCACATGGATAGGGTTATTTTGAATGTAGCTGACTGTGTTTGCATAGTAGATGATATTGCAGTAGTGAATAAGACATGGCTGAGCACCACCACAACCTTCACCTACTGATAGCAGCACCACAATGACAAGGATTAATATTTAACAGCATGAAGTGCCAGCTCAATGTCAACCAGATAAATTCCCCTTGGGTCCATTTACTCCTTCCGTGGAGGTCTGTCATGAATCCGGGAAGAATGGTAAACAAGTGCTGATCCTGCAGGATAAAGAGGATCTGCAGCATTGCCTCAGATTTTTAAGTTTCCTTTCATTGTACATTTCAAACTTTGCAAATAAGGGATCTCTGCCAAGAGGAAGTTCTGAGAAAGTGTCACTGGACCCAAAACGTTAATTCTGATCTCTCTCCGGAGATGCTGACGGACCTGCCGAGTTTTTCCAGCAATTTCTGTTTTCATTTCTGCTGAGAGAATATGTATGTAAGGAGTGAAGGGGACAGGCTGTTCACACTTTTTTAACTAATTGCCCCAGAGGGCTATGGCTCAAGAAGATCATACCCTCCATTTGGCAGGACGACCACCAATTCAACACTGATTCTCTTGAACAGGTTCTATCAGAAAAATTTTGTCTGTTACAATCCAGGACATGATTCTGAAAGAAGGTACATTCTGAAAAGGCCCAGGGATATGTCTTTTGCAAGATGAGAAACCGAGTGCTTTTCATTCAAATTCCCTGTCATCAACCCAAGCCAACAATCCCAATACAGAACGCAAGACATTAGATCTGGCATTCAGTATTCTGCAGTTTATTCGGCAAAAAATTAACTATTGAAATAGATCATAAGTCAGTAGAAATGATGTGCTGCAAACTGCTAACTAGTGCAGCACCAGGTTTCAACGGTGCAAGGATATGACTTTGAAGTGAGATATAAGCCAGGAACCAGGATTGTTACATCTGACATGCTGAGCAGATTACCCAATGCATGCAAAGACAAAGATGTTTCTCTTGATCTACACATTGATGCTCTAGACTATGGTGTAGAAGACATTGCCAAGGTTGATCTGTAACGCCCTGGCCAGAACATTTGTCATTGTCAACTGCCTGAAGATGAGCAACTACAAGAGTTAGGAAAGATCATTATCCTGGGATGGCCGGATGGATTTAAAGAAATGCCTGAGAAGATTTGCTCATTTGGCTGCACAGAAAAGAACTTTGCACATCAGAACAAGTCATTTTCAAAGGTGAACAAGTTCAGTACTACAGGTGTTAGACCAAAATATCATGTCTATGTTACATCAGGGACTCATGGGTATTGAATCCACAACTACGTAATGGCTAGAGATGAATCAGGATATTCAATGATTCATAAATGCAGGTGAGGCATGACAATATATCAGCACAAACAGTGGAGAGAGCCTCCACATCCAGACAATGTTTCAGCCGCAGTTTGAATGATAATAGCAACAGATCTATTCACAATGCATGAGGAAGATTGCATCCTTGTGACAGATTACTTCTTTAAATTTCCCATTGTTCAAAGAATTAACTACACAAACGTCACTGACACAGTGAGTGCTATCTACAGTTTATTCAGTATCCTGCATCATATAATGTCTGATAAAGGACTGTAGCTCACTGGCAAAATATTTCTAGACATCACACCAACACACCAATAATGCTCAAACGATCTAACAAAATGAATTTTATATACTAAAATGATCATAAGGTGTTGAGCAACAACACAGGACTTTTGCACTTCATTACTACATTTTCATGCAACACCAAACGGACAAGAGATTACAATCCCCAGTGCAATTTAAGTGAATTCAAATGTGAACAACTTTACCCATTCTGAGACACAGGAAATTCTGCTTTAAAAAGAGAGGCAAATGAAAATAATACATGACAAGCGAGCACGTAGAGAATTACCAAAACTGCACTGAACAGGAAGTGCAATTTAGAAAAAAAAATACAAATATTTGAATACCAGCAAAGTTTGTTAAATATGCAATCAACCCAGATCATGTTATTAATCACAGTGCTGCGTTGGGTCAATACAAAAGCCAGCTCAGACCAATATGCAACACACCAATCATGCACTGAGAAGGTATCCACTGAAGATAATGGTTGTACGGTAACATTGAGGGATGGCACTCAGTAGCAAGTCAACCAAGTTGTTAAATGAGCAGGACAGAGAACAACACAGACTTTCCCAGACAGGTAATATGACCACCATACCAGGACAAGTTGTCAAACTTCCAAAGAGTTACAAAGATGTTTGACATGTTAGTCTGGTAAACTCTGTCTTACCTGATGCATAAATATTAAATTGACAACATTTTCCTGTGTGTATAACATTTATATCTGCTTGGGATAAGATTTATCTTTGGGAAAAGGAGCATGTTATTTGATGTCTCATTACCTTTAAGGGACACGTTATGTCAGTGTGCCTTTAAGAAACAGGCTGATGATATAATTGTTTCATCATGCATGTGACCTGAGGATATAAAGATCACATACTCCATCTTAACTCAGATCACTTGAAGCAAGGTGGTCTATTGAAAATGTGGTGCCCTGATGTATTTTATTAACCTAATATTAGTCCAGACACTGGAGCTACTGCGAATCCTATATTTGTAATTAATAGCTAGCTGTAATAAATATCTTTTGGGTCTTTCAATATGACTATGTTCACGCCTAATTTCTCATGTAATGTGGGGTAAGATAACATTGCTACATCTGTGAAAATATCCTGTTGGAGGCAAAACCCACATTAGTTACAATACCAGACAAATGTAAGCTAGATGGGAGCAAATTACTGCAGATGCTTGAATCTACTGAAAACAAAAAAATGCTGGAACTTGCAGCGGGTCAGGTAGTATCTGTGGCAAGAAAGATGGCAGACTCTGTATGCAATCGAGAAAGCTAGATGTCGACAGATCAAAGTTCTGCAGCCATGCTACATTCAGTTACTGGACAATTCCACACACGACAGGAAGAGGTAGTTCCATGAATATTGGTATCCTCGGTGGATATGGCCCAGCATATATGAAAATGCCAAGGCTAAAAGACTTGCAGCCAGGTTCATCCAGATGCACTAAGTGGCTGCTTCTTCTTGACCTCTCCCTGAGGTCTCCAGCATTTCAAATGTGATTTTATCACCGAGTCAATTCACTCTTGATTACAGCACAGGTTACTGGTCCTCACAATGAGCTGTAAGTGCTGAATATTTGTGCTCCAAAACTATCACGTGCCCCTGGCCACTTTGCTCTGATATAACTGTCATGTCGGCTTCTTCCTGAGAAAGTGTGAAATTGACCAGTGGTGTCTTGCTCAGGGAACACAGGTCAAATCCAATCTGGACAATTAATGCCCCAGCCACCTACTATCAATATTCAGCAAAGTGATGGAAGGCATTGTTGACAGGAGTATCAAGCAGTATTCACCCAATATTTAGTTTGTGTTTTACCAGGACCACTTAAATTCAGATCTCATATCATCCTTGACCCAAACATGACGAACAAAAAATGAAATCTGGAGGTGAGATAAGAATTTTTTACTTTGACACTGAGGCAACATTTGACAGATTATGCTGTACAGAGGCCCTAGCAGAACTGAAGTCTGTGGGAATTGAGAGGAAAATTCTCTATTGGTTTGAGTCAAAGTAAGATAGTTGCGGTTGTTGAAACTTAATCATCTGAGCTCCAGGATTTGACTGCAGGACTCCTTCAGGACAGTATTCTAGTCATTATTAGAAGTTTCATCAAAGACCTTCCCTCCATGATAACGTCAAAAGTAAGAAGGATCAATGAAATTCTCCGATAATAAAGCAATGCATACCCAAATGCAGTGAGACCAGGACAACATGAGATTTTGGTTGTTAAGTGGCAAGCAACTTTTCATTATACAACCTAACTGGAAACAGTTACCTAATTTGAAACAGCTTTACCAAACGGTCAATGAATGATCAAGTCAGAAGCTGGGTACTCAGTGATGAGTGGTATACATCTTACCTCCCCAAAGTTTTTATACTGTCTACAAGGCCTAAATCAGGAATGTCATGGTGTACGCTTCATTTGCTCATTGAGGGCAGCTCCAGTTGCGCTCCAGTTGCACTCCAAAAGCCTGACAAAAGCACGCAGTCCACTTTATTGGAGTGCTATTCACCACCATAAACACTCAGGCCCTCCACCACCAGCACACAATGTGCCACGTCCGACATTCATTGCAGCAACTCGCCAAGCCTCCTTTAACAGCATGTTTCAAGCCTAGAAACTCTACCAGAACAAGGGCAGCAAATGCATAGGAATGTCACCACCTGCCAGTTCTCCTCCAAGTTTCACACGATCCTGCTTTGAAATTGTATTGCCATGTCTCAATAATCCCTGGGTCAGAAAAATTGAACTCCTTACCTAACAGCATAGGGAGAGGATTGCAGCAGGTGTATCACCAACTCCTTGAGCGTACTGTTGACATTCTGGACAGGTGAATGAGTGAAAAGTCTTGACTTAGACATCATTAGAAAATCCCAATACCATATACGATTCCATTGCTATTACATTTTACACTATACTGTTCAAATAATACCTAAGGATTTCACATATGCACCCTAACAAGCAGAGTAAGAGCTTAGTCGAAAGTTGCATCGAAAATATGGCTCCACCAAAAGTGCGGCGCTCTCACAGCGCTGCGCTTACACATCAGCTGAGATCATGCCCCAGAATATACCATGAACTAATTCAGAGGCAAGTGTGCTAGCTCTTGAATACAGCTAACATGGATGCGATCACTCCAAACTGTAGATAGCACAATTCTTTATTCAAGCATGCTTGTTTGCTTTTTTAAAGGTATTTTGTTAACATTTCTAAACAGCAAGAGAATGTGAGGAAATACTTAAAGTCGCCAGTAATGTTTTTATTCTATGCTCACTGATGTTACAACATGAGCACATTTAATAAAATGGCTTTATCTGATAGTTTTCAAAGATATAAATTGATTCGCCATTGGGCAAACTAACAGACAGGATCATGAGGTTATGGTTCTAATGGAATGTACAGGATCCTTAGAAGTTGGCAAACACAAAAAATAGGCTAGAGATAGTAGTTGAAGAATCTGAGATAACAAGGTGTAGAGCTGGAAGAACACAGCAGGCCAAGCATCATCAGAAGAGCAGGAAGGCTGACATTTCAGGTCTGGACCCTTCTTCAGAAAATAGGCTACTTGCTTTTTCCCATAAATGAAGGATGATAGCACAGTGGTAAAGATAAGAGTGTCATAACCTCAGGGGACTATAGGGGCAATATTACTGGAGTGCTAATCTAGAGGCCCTTATCAATGGCCTAAAACACATGTTCAATTCCCACCACAGCAATGAATAAGAGTGGATTATTTACATCCAGATTGCAAATGTTCTTAAGAGGAGGAAATTTGCTGGCCAACATGTGACTGCAGACCCACAACAATGTAGCTGACACTCAACTGCCCACTGAAATGTATAAACAAACTGCTCAAGGATGTTGTAAGGTGGCTGATGGGTATTTAGGGAAAGGCAATAAATGCTGGCCTTGCCAGTGATGCTCACCTCCTAAAAATAACACAATACTTTTCCAATCCAGGAACAGCATCTTTCTTATTCCATGATGTCTATGTATCTCAATGTGCAGGCAATCTGTTATTTCCACAAAACTGGAGAAATCCTTTAAAATCCTGGGGAGTTTTGGCTGTTCTATCACTGTTCTGGGTAAACAGAAAATTGTCCATCATTTTCTATGAGCAAAACTGCAATTACCTTACATATACACTTCAATGAGAGAGGATTTACAATAATGCTAATGGGAAGTTAAAATATGCCAAGCACAGTTGGAGGGTAGTGGAACAGATGTCACTTCCAATGGTATAAACAAGACTGCGCTCACTGAAAATTCTGTTTCTAAAGCAACTTCAACTCCTGACAAGAACTGTTTGCGTTGACAAGCAAAATCTCGAGTAATTCTGTCAACCCAACACAGTTCATACTATGAAGTTAGTTTCTCTCACATTCTCCCACATTCTTGGCATTTCTCACTTTGGTAGCTCCTTAAAGTAAACAAAATGTATTTATAATGTTTCCTCACTGCATCATGCCCGTTTATATTCTTCCTGCAACCCTCTTCAACACAATTAAAATGTAGTATCGGAAGGGAAATTACATGCCTTCTCCCTCTTCTGCTTAAATTTAGCTTCTGACTCAGTTCCATTGTAAAAAGTACGAACAATATTTATTGAACAGTGTGCATTTCAAGCAGCAGGTACAACCTCTAGCAAATTCCTATTCGTGGTGCACACATTAAGCGTAGGATCATATCTAATACTTCCCCATGTGGTATCACCCCATTCTGCTCCACAGAAGGGATAAACCAGAAAACTACAGGCCAGTCAGTCTTACCTCAGTGGTGGGAAGCAATTCTGAGGGACCGAATTAATCTGTACTTGTGCAGTAGGGTTAATCAAGAATAGCCAGTATGGTTTTGATGAGAGGAATGTCTGACCAACTTGACTAAATTTTTTGAAGAGGTCAATATAAGAGAGCAATGCATTTGACATAGTTTACTTGGACTTTGGCAAAATTTTTGATAAGGTTCCCTTTAAGAGACTGATTGCATATATAAGAGTTCATGGGATTCATGGAAATTTGGCTAATTAGATTCAGAAATGGCTGAGTGGCAGGAAGCAGAGGGCAATGGTTAAGAGATATTTTTGTGATTGGAAGTCTGTGTCCAGTTGGGTTCCATGGGAATCAATGTCAGGTCCCTTGCCCTTTGTGGTATATACATAAATGATTTAGACTTGAGTGTAGGAGGGCCAATTAGTAAATTCACAGATGAAATGAAAATTAGTGAAGTAGTAAATAGAGAGAATGATAACCTTAGATTTCAAGAGGATGTAGACAGCTGATCAGATGGGCTGATCAATGGCAAATGGAATTCAATCTGAATGTGTCTAAGGTGATGCATTTGGACAGGACAAACAAGACAAGGCAATAAATGATAAATGATAGCACTGTGGGAAGCACTGAAGACAAGAGGGACCTTGGTGTGCATGTCCATTAGGTAGTGAGACAAGTAGATAAAGTGGTTAAGAAGGCATTTGGGATACTTGTCCTTATTAATTAAAGCATGGATTTTAAGAGCAGAGAGATTAGGCAGGAATTGTATAAAAAGTTGGTTCGACCACAGCTCAGGTATTGTGTGCATTTCTGGAATCCAAATTATCGAAGGGATGTGATTGTACCAGAAAGGGTGCAGAGGAGATTTACCAGGATGATGCCTGGGCACAAGAACTTTAGTCATGAACAGAGATTTGATAGATTGGGATTTCTTACCTGTAAGGAGTACTGTACTCAAACCTTTACTCAGGTATTCTTCCCTTTTGTGACAGACAAAAGACAGGGAGTTGACTCAGACTTCAATTAAACAAAACCCTTCTTTATTTAACTCTTTAAGTACCAATACTCAATAATAAAGCATTCATTCTTTGTAACATTTACTTCTTACTCCATCTAATTTCAACTCACTTCATTTCACCTCAATTAACCTTACTTTCACTGAATTCATATGTTATTCTAACTCCAACTTTAACTTTATAAACTTGGATTGAAACAAATACCACCCCAATTTGAGGGAAACGGCCAAATTTGCTCTTGGTGTAGGTCTTGCCTCATGGTTCTTTGTCTCTCTGAAGATAACTTCAGGGTACATACTTCTCAAATGTTGGTTTCAAGGGTCCACCCCTGCAAAATCCTTTGTGCTTTTATCCCAAAGTGTGGTCATTTTCCAGAAACTTCTCTGGCACTCAGCCAATGAATGTCACCTCCCTTATTTATTCAAGACAGGAAACTGCAGATCAGATCTTACAGGACAGGTCATAACATGCCCTGGCTGCAGTTTTAATCTAGTTTAAAGTAGTTTGACCAAAGTTTCCAGCATGCTTGATTGTAGCTTTATACCAGTCTTGTAGACATTTCTCCTGCTGGCCACTTGACCACGAGTTGTTATCTTTGGAGCAGAGGAGACTGAGAGTATTTAGTGATTGTAACGAGGTCAGCCAGATGGACCTCATAGAATATGACTTCCCTGACTGGGGCTGTTAATCTGCTCCAATCTGGGAGCCCTGGCTGACAGATATAAACGGGAGTGTCAGAGGTTCTGCTCACTCTGACAGCTGGCTCCGAGGGAGCTGGACCAGTGTCAAGGATTCTCCACGTATATATAAAGGGTGAGTTGGTGATGGGATACCGGCTTCTGTGGAGTTACTTTAGGGGGATTATGATTGAGATGCATAAAATGATGAGGGACATAGCTGGAGTAGACATGAAGAAATCTTTTCCCTCGGTGGAGGGATCCAGGTGCATAAGTTTAAGGTAAAGGGCAAATGGTTTGGAGGGGATATAGGAAAAAAATCACTCTGAGGGTGTCTGGGACTCACTGCCTGTAAGGTTTGTAGAGGCAGAAACGATCATAACATTTAGGAAGTCTTTTGATGTGCGCTTGTGATGCCAAGACATTACAAGGCTGTGGGCCAAGGGCTGGAAAATGGGACTAGGATAGTTGGGTGTTTGTTTTTGACCAGCACAGACACGATGGATGAAGGATCTTTCTCCGTACTGTAGACCGCTATGATTCTGACTCCGCCCACAAAAGGTGAATTTCACAGGCAGTTCAGGAACGTGTTCCCACAAAACTAAACAGTTTCAAAACTGACCAGTTTCTGACTTAAATTAATTATGAGTGAAATAATTTTTTCACAAGCCAATCAGAATTCTATTCTTATGGATGATTGAGCAGTTATTTTCTCCTCTTTTTATAGAACTCACCCATCATGCCTGCACACAGCTGGCTTTAACAGAAAGCAAGGTCATCAGGAAAAGTTAACTGGATCATCAAGGAACACACAACTAATGCAATGACTCAGATGGTCAGTAACCTCTTTATATTTAGCACAGATTAAAGAAGATATTGAAGCTCTAAAGTAAAAGACTACAGAAAGTGCAGTTAAAGAAAATTGCAAATATAGTTAAGCAATTTTGTATAGTGTGCCAATAGCAACACTTATAACTATTTCAAGGTAATGAGTCAAGCTTGGAATGTCACTCATTTGCGTTTGCAGGAAGTGACACACAATCATTCTCAATTTCCATTCTCTGCAAACAAAAGGAATGTGTTCAAGCCATCTTTTCCCCTTTTTTTGAATTGATCCAGGAGTTTGAGGAGCCTATAGTTCCCAATTCTTATCTCCCTGACAACAACCCACCTAATCATAGTTGACTTGTCAATCACTCAGCACGCTCTTCTTCCAGACTATATAACATGTGATAATTTGAAATTTGGCATTCTTTCATTTATCCTGATGAGTTCAGGATGAAAATAGTATCAGAGAGTCATACAGCACAGAAACAGACCCTTCAGTCCAACTCGTCCATGCCGACCATGCTTCCCAAACTAAACTAGTCCCATTTGCCCATGCTTGGCCTGTATCCCTCTGAACTTTTCCTATTTTTGCATCTGTCTGAATGCCTTTTAAAACGTTGCAACTACATCTGCATTTATCACTTTGTCTGACAGTACATTCCACATATGAACCACCCTCCATGTGAAAAGGTTGCCCCTCAGATCCCTTTTAAATCTTTCTCCTCTCACCTTAAAATTATGCCCTCTAGTTTTGAACTCCCCTACTGTGGGGAAAAGCCAAGATTTTGACCCAACGACGGTGAACGATCAATGATATATTTCCAAGTTAGGATGGTGAGTGGCTTGGAGGGGAATTTGCAGATGGTGGTGTTCCCATATATCTGCTGCTCCTGTCTTTCTAGATGGAAATGGTCATGGGTTTGGAAGGTGCTGTCTGAGGATGTATGGTGAATTTCTATAGTGCATCATGCAGATACACACAGCTGCTACTGAGCGTCAGTGGCAGAGGAAGTGGATGTTTGTGGATGCGATGCCAATCAAGCGGGCTGCTTTGTCCTGGATGGTACCAAGCTTCTTGAGTATTGTTAGAGTCATATGCATCCAGGCAAGTGGGGAGTATTCCATCACACTCCTGACTTGTGCCTTGTAGATGTTGGACAGGCTTTGGGGTGTTGGGTGTTGTGTTACTCGCTGCAGTATTCCTAGCCTCTGACCTGCTCTTATAGCCACTGTGTTTATGTGGTGAGTCCAGTTGAGCTTCTGTTCTGTGGTAAACCCCAGGATGTTGATAGCGGGAGATTCAGTGATGGTAACACCATTGAATGTCAAGGGATGGTGGTTAGATTGTCTCTTATTGGTGATGGTCATAGCCTGGCATTTGTGTGGTGTGAATGTTACTTGCTATTTGTCAGCCCAAGCCTGGATATTATCCAGACCTTATGATGGAGAGAAGGTCTTTGATAAAGCAGCTGAAGAGTTAGGTTTCAGCAGACGGTGTCAAAAGAGTTTCTGGAGAATGAGTGGAGTCAGTGAGCATGACAAGGCAAGCCAAAAACAGCCATGGAGTGAGGTAAACCTAGAACAGGATGGTTATCCAGAAGGAACAGGCCAAGACATCTCAACATTTGTTGAGAAAGATCCCAGTGAAGGAGCAGAAAACCATGTTTATAGAAGTGGATGAAGTGGCAACAAGAAGATGGTCAAATGGAGGATACAACTTCTGTAAAAACCAACAGGGATGGCATGGGTAGTGGTGAAGAGCTATGCCCGTCCAGCAATCAACCTGCAGCCAAATAAATCTAAGAAACTATCAGGATACTGAGTGTAGACTTGAAGCTGAGTGAGCTAACAGCTCTGGGTGAGGGTGGGGAGGGGCACAATACAGGGCCCCATACACAGGAAGAGGTTACCTTCAATTGGAAGTGAATTTTTAAGTGCCAGAATAAAGCCACAGCAGGGGCGGCCCTAATGTTAGAGGAGTTGAAAATGACGGGAAAGCAAATGTTACCAACTTATGAAAAGACCACCGTGCTAACATTGGGCTGAGGTGGGGTGAGTAATAGGCTCTGTGAAAGTTTTAAACTTATCACTTAAACCAATAGATTTAAGTAAAATGCAGACACTATTGGGGGTAGGGAGTGGGCGGGGGGGAGATATGGGGAGAGAGGGGAAGGGCGGTCCTGACTGATGTTGTAAACCAGAGAGCGACGAGCTCATTGGAGGGCTTCCAGCCAAGAGCCATCTTTGCTGAGCACTCAGGAAAAGCTAAGATGACCAGAAAGCCATGGAGGAAACGGGACAAGACCTAGTAACGTTGCCAACCTTGGCTCCGGTTGCTATATGTTGTAGTTGCTTTGCTTTTGGAAGCTGGCCCTGTGCCACGTGGGGAAATTCCTATTCCAGTAAACACGAATGTGAGCTCAGCAATTGCCTCTCGCAATGCACAGCAATGCTGCCAAGTGAAACAGCAGCATCGAGCAGGATCTGGGACTAGTCCAACAACAGTCAGGAAAACATCAGCAAGTGGAGCACCTGTAACCTCTTGGGAAACTGCCTCAGGGCAGCTATTCAACTACTGCAATTTGTCTAAATCTGCAACAAAATACAGAATGGGGAAAAAGCTAACCAGGAGAAGGATGGGTTTGCTTCTTTCTTCCATCACCTCAAAAGCTAGGAGTAAAATATATACAGTGCTTTCAATCTGAAGATATTTTGTGAGGATGAATTCTAGTTATCTTCTAATCAACCTGTTTAGAGATGGTATGACACACACCTCTGGAGCATGTGGAATTTGAATCCAGGCCAGGTTGGTTATAAAGTGAACGGCAAACCTTTCAGGAGAGGAAATAACTTACATTTCTATAGCACCTTCCATGACCTCAGGATATCCCATAGTGCATTTCAGCCAATGAAATGAGTTCCAAGATGTAATGGTGAGCACTCGGGACTTTGACAGCAAGGAGAGAAGTTCAAATGTTGGTGGAAACTGAGTGCTTGCTTCAGATAAAATGGGCTCAGCTGGTCCCACACCTCACCCTTCCACCACCTCCCCCCCCAATCCTTGCAATTATTTTTCCCACACAGGTGCTCACTGAATTCGCTTTTCAAAGCTACGATCAATTCTGCCTCCAGCATTGCATTCCAGATCGCAACCACTCACTGCATTAAAAAATGTTAGTCCCACTCCCCTGCTGTTTTCCCACAGCTCTGCAAATTATTTTTCATTCAAGCATTTATCCAGTCCCATTTTAAAGGCTAGTAAATAATTTGCATCCATCACTCTACCAGGCAATACACTCCGAATCCGCACCAGGGTGTAAAAAACCTTGTCATCATGTCACCTCTGACTCATTTGCCAATCACCTTCAAACTATAATCTCTGGTATTCAACCCTTCAGTCATTTAAGCAGTTTCCCTTCATTTAGTCTGTTTAAAACCTTTGTGATTTTAAACGCTAGGCATGTAAAACAAAATGGGAGATTTCACATGAAATGTCATTGGTTGTACGTTTGTATCTTCATGTTGAATCGTAAACAAAATGCAATATGCAATAAAAGTGCATGCTGTATCCAGCAGTGTACAACTTACAAGTGATTCATTGTCAACATCCTGAATAGGAACATTTACTCATAGCTGTGTGACTGATCCTATTTATATCGTAAGCATACAATTTAATTTCAAAGTTTATATTTTCTAAAGCATCATGAATGTAATAGTATGAAATATATTTGCATGAACCCCAAGATGTATTTATGTAATTGCGTATGTGTCACCTGAAAAAACTTGTAGAAGCGTTTAAAAATTGTTTATAATGGCCTCCAGCATGTCAAGAGATTGCCTTGATCCTCTGCTAGTCATTCAAAGGGCTAAATTCCAAAGCCGACAGCAATTTTAATATCGTTTAAGGTTGAAATTATGACAATAATGCTTCTATGTAAGCCTTGTAAACACTATTCAAAAATTAAAAATAAATGACTTTAAAGAGTTTGGACCTGTGATGAATGGTTTATGCATGATTAGGTTTTATCAAAAACTCTGGTCCCAAAACTGTCTTCTCTAACCCATACATGCTAGTTTTGTGTGCTTTCGTTCTGGCTTGTTTTGCAAGTCCTGATTTATTTATCCCCTAGAAAAGAAAACCTTCGGAGTAGGTTTACACTGGCACGTTGTTACTATTTGAACTGTAGGAGGGAATAAGAATTATATAGACTGCTCAAAAGAAGTTATATTAGACTTGAATGTTACGTCTATTTCTCTCTCAACAGTTGCTGCCAGACCTGCTATGTTGCTCCAGTTCTTTCTGGTTTTATTTCAGATCTCCTGCATCAGCAGTATTTAGCTTTTATAACAATATCATTGGTTGAAATCTGGCCTGGTTTCTGAATTAGTCCAATGGTTGATCATTTGTTCATTTCTTACCACTGAAGGAACAAGTGCCAATGAGTTGCAATAAGTATTAATATTTATTGCAACTTATTGATTGTGTTGTGGGCACTTCTTTTGAAAGTAAAGTATCCATGTTTCCTTGGTTACACGTTTGCTATATTTGCAAATGCTCCTTTTCATTGGAACAGTTCTCAAATACTAAGTCATGTACTTTAGAGAACTCTTAAGAAGAACAGTAATTGCTGCCTTTTATATTTTTCCTGTGGGCTGTTGTGCAATGTGTTAACATATTTACAGTTACTTCAACTAGTCATTGTATACCAATTATGGGAAAATTAGTTGATATTAGGTTAACTACAAATAGTGAAAAATATTGTGTTCTATTTTAAATAATCACTGCTAAATAGTTTGACATGGGTGTGGCTATACCAAGCTTGGCTTCTAAGGTTAGACATACAAGATGTCGTTTATTTATCTCCAATAATTTTAGAAATACATTTTCTTCAGTGATTGTGCCCAATCTCCTTTGAAATTGCGGTTTAATTGATTAGTTATGTGCACTCAATGTAAATGTTCATCAAGGCACAAATGAGGCTATTTCCTTAGGATTCTATTGCCATTTCTAATGAAGCAAATGTTTTATTGCCTGCATAGTTACACTGAGGTGTGCCAGTTTGTGGGCTAGATATGTAGAAAATAATAATACATGATGCGTTCCAAGATACTGGGGCAAGTTTTCTGACCCTAAAGATTAATGCTGCAGCAAATACAATTTTTCCACTCAAGTCATGCATTATAAGATGCTGTGATGTAAATTGTACAGGTCGCTTACTCAGCATTGTAACCCCTTCTTTGTGGCACAACACTCCGGCAGTTTAATTTAAAGTACAGCAGATTATATATTGAAAAATAGATGGTTAGTGGCAAAATGTTGTCCTAGGGAAAAAAGTAGCAACAATAGAGAGGCAGCTCACTTTTCTACCCGAGACAACAAGGTGCAGGGCTGGATGAACACAGCAGGCCAAGCAGCATCACAGGAGCAGAGAGGCTGACGTTTCGGGCCTAGACCCTTCATCAGAAAAGCTTTTCTTTTCTACCCTTTCTGATTCAAACAGCAAGACCATTCAAGGGAGCACAAATTGAAACATAAAAGAAATATTGATGAGGCAGCAATATTAGCCATTTCTTTTATGTAGTGCCACTCAAGGAAAAAAACATTCAGATCAATTTCTGGGGAGCAGTTTGATAGATGCTGAGCAGTAGATTGAACACTTTAAGTTTAGGTTCTTAGCAGGTTTCAGTAGAAGGGGAGAGATATCAAAATGAGTGAAGTCGTTCAGGGATAAGACAGAGGGACCAGATATGGTCTCTGAAGGATCACACAAGTAGTGGAGAGGAAGGTATTGTGGAGTCTGCAGAAATCAACAGGCAGGTGACTAAAGAATACAGGCAGGGTAATAGTTCCCATAGCCTGGAAGGAAGTCATGTCAGAATTTGACAAGAGGAGAAAGAGGTGAAGCGAATGACCTGGGGGCAGAAGGATTCAGCGTAGATCACGAGGATAAGATTAAGCAGTTGTACTCTTCATTGAAGGCGACAAGCATTAGGTTTCTAAACTAACGGTAATTACTGAAGGAGAAGTTGATGAAGAAGACATTTAAATAAACTCAGTCTTCAACCTATTAAAATGTGGGTGAAGATTTTGTGAATAAAAGGTGAAGCATAAGTGGACAATCAATTTGAGCTGGAAGAAAGCAATCTCGACAACAAACTAGACATACTTTTTTGATTTCTTTGCCACAGTGACATCCCTCCCTTCAAGTTATCTGGGTTCCTTTCTACCTGTCTACTTCTGTCTCCTTCTTAAAGAAGTTCCACAAAACCTGCCTCTCTGACAAGACTTTGATCATCTGTCCTAACATTTCCTTGTCCTTGGTGTTGTCAGATTCTTGACCAGAGGATCTCCATAGCAGATACTAAGATGAAACGTTTAAAAGGTTTGCAAACAGTTCCTCTCAATTGAGTTAAATGGTTAAATATGATAGAGGAAGTGGTCACAAATACTGCGTTTGAGCTTCTGCATACAAGTTTCAGGCAGAGAGGAGGTGTGACGAGACTCACAGCAGGAACAGCGTTGCCTGTCAAATTCCAAACAGACTTATTGTCTGACACAAAACACTGAGATGTAGCTTCAGCAGCTACTGAGCAGTTGGCGTAAGCCTGGTTGTGTTTCTCGAACACTGTCAATGCCCGTTTCAGACTAATAGCTTGACAGCCAAATCTCCTCTCTGATATAAAGACAGTCAACAGTCATGGAAAAGTAAATTGAGTCAGTCTGTGTTGTTTTTAGGATTGCTCTGGGTTCAGGAGCTGGACTTAACTTAAGTTTAATTAAATTCCTATGAAGAATCATAAATTAGTTTTAGATTTAACATGCTATTTACTCAATTGTAAAACAACAGATGATGTTTCTCTTTTATTGCTGGGTGTTAAATGAGCAGTGGCACACTGGGGACCCACTTTACGCACAGCCCAATGTTCCACCAAAGAAATGAAAATGGAGAGGGGTGCAGAGCACATGGCTGATGACCAAAACTCATTCTCTACCTGGTGTTAAAAGTGAAAGTCATCCTAATGTTATGGTCATGTGTTTTGGTGTCGAATTTTGTCTGATAATGGTCCTCTAAAATGCCTTGGAAGAATTTCATAGAATCCCTACAGTGTGGAAACAGGCCCTTCGGCCCAACAAGGCCACACTGCTCCATCCCCCTGTAACCCACCCCATCTACACATCCCTGGACACAATGGGCAATTTCCCATGGCCAATCCACCGAGCCTGCACATCTTTGGCCTGTGGGAGGAAACTGGAGCACCCAGAGGAAACTCACATAGACACAGGGAGAATGTGTAAACACCACAAAGACAGTCACCTGAGGCTGGAATCGAACCCAGGTCCCTAGCACTATGAGGAAGCAGCGCTAACCGCTGAGCCACCGTGCCACCCAATTTACCACATATGAATGCTAGATAAATGCAAGTTCTTGTTGGTCCATTCCTGTGTCGCATAACAGGCTGTGGAGAATACCGCAAGTGTTTAACATAGGCCGGTCAGCTTTGGGTTCCTCACAGTTAAGTATTTTTAGACTTAAAACTACAACTTGCAACTACATAACATCTTTAAATAATGAAAAATCCCTAGGTTTTCCAGCAGCGTTACGAAACAAAATACAGCTGTAAGCTTCATAAAGAGATACTAGGAGAATGACCAATAGCTCGATCAAAGCAGTCAGTTTTAAGGAGATTCCTAAAGGAGAGAGATTTTTAAAGAGGAAACTCCAAGGTTTAGGGCCAAGGCAGTAGAAGGCACGGCCAACGATGATGGAGCCATGAGAATCAGGTTTGCTAAACTGGCTAGAATTTGGACAAAGGCAGATCCATTTGAGTGTTGTAAGGTTGGAGGAGGTTTCAGAGATAGGCAGGGACCTAGATCAGGAAGGGAACTAACTACAAGGATGAGAAGCAGTGGCTCCGTAGGTAGCAATTGCACTTTGAGTCAGACACTTACAGGTTCAATGAAAACCGAAAGAACTGAGGATGCTGTAAATCAGGAACAAAAACAAAGTTTTTTTTAATTCATTCATGGGATGAGGGCGTCTCTGACCAGACGGCATTTATTACGCATCCCTAATTGCCCAGAGGGCAGTTTATAGTCAACCACGTTGCTGTGGGTCTGGAGTCACATGGAGGCCAGCCAAGGTAAGGATGGCAGTTTCCTTCTCTAAAGGACATTAGTGAACCAGATGGGTTTTTACGACAATCGACAATGGATTCACGGTCATCATTAAACTCTTAATTCCAGATATTTTAATCGAATTCAAATTCACCATCTGTCATGACGGGATTTGAAACTGCGTCCCCAGAACATTACATGGGTCTCTGGATTAACAGTCCAGCAATAACCACTAGGTCATTGCCTCTCTATTGTTATGTTCAGTAACTTCTATATGTAAGTGTAAATATTGTGTTCCAAAGCTGACAAAAGTGAAAGAATTGAGGATACTCAAGGATAAGTACAAATTAGGGATGTTTAAGACTCAGAATTAGCAACCTCGTCAACCAGTGCAGTTTCTCAGAGTGCCAGTGCCCAAGAGAGTGTAGAATCCATGAAGAGACAAGCAGCAGGCACAGCCCAAAGACTGGACTACAACTGCTCAGGGCACGGTTACAGCAGAGTTACCTCAAGACTGCCATTCATTCAGTTCTGCACTGGACATGTAGCTGGGAATTTTAAACTCAGGTCTACAGTAGGACTTGAACCTGCAAATACAAAGTTGCTGGAAAAGCTCAGCAGGTCTGGCAGCATCTGTGAAGGAAAAAACAGAGTTAACAGTTCAGGTCCAGTGACCCTTCCTCAGAACTGATGGTGGTTGGGAAAAAGTTAGTTTATATGCAGAAAAAGGGGGAGGGGTATGGGGTCGGGAGTAACCGATAGGATAGTGCCTAAAGAGAGAGAAGAACAGTTGGACAGACAAAGAGTTGCTAACGATCAAGCTGAGAGAGTGAATAGTTGTTAATGAGGACTTTTAGTGACTAATAACATACCTTACCTTCCAGGTGAAGCAACACTTCACTTGCACTTCCAAGAATCTAGTCTACTGTATTCGCTGCTCACAGTGTGGTCTCCTGTACACTGGGGAAACGAAGCAGAGACTAGGTGACCACTTCGCAGAACATCTACGTTCCGCTCGCAAAAAAGACCCTGAACTACCTGTTGCCTGCCACTTTAACACACCACCCTGTCCCCTGAACAACATCTCTGTCTCTGAGATAGTAGGAACTGCAGATGCTGGAGAATCCGAGACAACAAGGTGCAGGGCTGGATGAACACAGCAGGCCAAGCAGCATCATAGGAGCATGATGCTGCTTGGCCTGCT
>NC_063346.1:13367861-13384614 GCF_021869965.1 Rhincodon typus
TTTTCTGAAGAAGGGTCCAGACCCAAAACATCAACTTTCCTGCTCCTCTGTTGCTGCCTGGCCTGCTGTGTTCTTCCAGCTCCACACCTTGTTATCTCTGACTCCAACATCTGCAGTTCTTGCTATCCCATCATGAAAACCAGCCTTCTTTCCATTGACTCTGTCTACACTTCCCACTGCCACAGGAAAGCAGACAGCATAATCAAAGACCCCTCCTATCCTGGTTATACTCTCTTCCACCCTCTTCCATTGGGCAGAAGACGCAAATATTTTAAAACACATACCAACAGATTCAAGAACAGCTTCTTCCCTGCTGTTTTCAGATATTTGAATAGACCTTTCATACATTACAGTCAATCTTTTTCTGCACCTTCTCTGTAGCTGTAATACTATATTATACATTCTGTTCTATTACCCTTATGTACATTACGTAAGGTATGATTTGTCTGGTTAACAAGCAAAAGAATACTTTTCACTGTATCTCAGCACATGTGATAATAATAAATTAAATCAAAGCTAAAAGTGCTACCATGAAGATCCAGAAATCATGAATTTTCTCTCTGTCCTCAACCTGCTGTCCTCCCATGTCTATCGGCACAAGAAAATACCAACAATTCAACGAGAAGGCCATTGTATCTGCTGAATTTTACTTCAAGTGTTAACCTCTTTGCAACAAGGAATTCAAACAACAAGCCTTAATGAAAAGATTGATGAGGGCAGAGCAACAGAGATTGTTTATTTGGACCTGAGTAAAGCCTTGGACAAGGTTCTGCATTGTAGACTAATTAGTAAAGTTAGATCACATGGGTTCCAGGGTGAGCTTGCCAATTGGATAATTGGCTTAACAGCAGGAGATTGGTGGTAGAAGGAGACTGGAGGCCTGTGACCAGTGGTGTTCCACAGGGATCATTTTTGGGTCTTCTTTTGTTTGTCATTTATGTAAATGATTTGGAGAAGAATATGGAAGGCATATCTGGGAAGTTTGCAGATGACACCAAAATTGGTGGGATAGGAGACAGTGAAGAAGGTTTTCTACAATTACAAATGGATCTTGAATCAAGAGTCAGAGGGCTGTAAAATGGCAGCTGGAGTTCAATTTGGATGAATGTGAGGTATTGCATTTTGGTACAACAAACAAGGGTAGGGCTTATACAATTAATGGTAGGGTCTTGCCTAGTTCTGTAGAACAGAGAGACCTAGAGGTACAGGTACATAATTCTTTGAAGTTTGTGTCACACATAGACGGGATCTACCATGGTTGCCATCATTGCTCAGTCATTTGAGTATAAAAGTTGGGAAGTTATGTTGAGATTGTACAGGATGTTGGTGAGGGCTCTTCTAGGGTATTGTGTCCAGTTCTGGTTGCCCTGTTATAGGAAGGATATTATTAAGCTATAGAAAGTTCAGAAGGGATTTACCAGGATGATGTCGGTATGGAAGGCTTGAGTTGTGAAGATAGACTGGGACTTATTTCACTGGAGCATAGGTAGCTGAGAGGTGACCTTGTAAAGGTTTACAAAATCATGAGGGGTATAGATAGGGTTAATGATTGGTGTCTTTTCCCCAGGATGGGAAATTTCAAGACGAGGGGTCATATTTTTAAGGTGAGAGGAAAGAGATTTTAAAAAAGACATGTGGGGTGAATTTTTTTACACAGAAGGTGGTTCACATATGGAATGAACTTGCTGAGGAAGTGGTGGAAACGAGCACAGTTACAAAGTTTAAAAGGTACTTTGATAAGTACACAGATTAAAAAAAACGTTTGGAGGGATATGGGCCAGGAGCAGGCAGGTGGTACTAGTTTAGTTTGGGATTATGTTCAGCTTGGACTGAAGGGTCTGTTTCCATGCTGTATGACTCTGTGACTCTACGATATACCACAAAGACTTACTGAGGCTTTATTCTTATTAGCATTCTTTTGTCTTCTGTGTTTGTTTTAATTATTTGTGTCTGTAACTTTTAATTAATAACATTTTATATATTTATTCTTAAGGCATCATCATCAGTAACAACTTGAAATACCTAACCTTTAACCTGTTTAAACAAGAAATCTGACTGCTGGTTTATTTTTCTGTGAATTTCTACAAATTAAGAAGGGAGCTGAAAGATCCTTGTAAATTCTGTTCACTGACCCTGTGATGTGGACATGCCTGGCACTCATGATAATGATGAACAGCCTAGCCACAGAAATAGAGCAGCAAAGTCTAAGTAGGGAAGAGTTGGAGATGGGCCATGTGAAGGGGAGAGAGAGGTGAAAATTTGAATGAAAGGTGTTGAAATTTTCCAGTTCAGGGTAAAAACACCAACCAACATTTGGAACAGACACTAATGTACCAGAGAAAACAAAGGAAGAGGACCTGAGTAGAGCTGAAGTGAAGAAGGTTCTACGTAATCCATTAAAAGGAATGCATTACTAAGACCTATATAGGTTTCCATAGCAACAGCTTTGATTTGGAGGAATTGAGTCGAGTCAACGAAGAAGCTGGTCAATGTAACAACACGTTCTGCCAGCCTGATAGTCACAGTTAGGGACTGTTTAGGCCTCTGTTCGAAGATTAAATGCCTCAGGCCTTAAAAACAATCAATGGTTGCCCCTTACAGACTGCAGCTTCTTTACCTCTGGTGGATGCCATAATTACACCAGCCCATAACAGCATGCAACTTAAAAGACCATAACACCATTAGAAATAGGAACAAGAGGAGGCTATTTGGCCCCTCTCTGCTATTCAATAGGACCATGGATGATCCAACTTCCACTTTCCTGCCCATTCTCCGCAACCCTTCATTCCTCTACAGATCAAGAATCTACCCATCCCAATGTTAAAAGACAGGGATTCTGTCCCCACAGCTCAGTGGCAAGGGGTTTCAAAGACTCTCAACCCATGGGAGAAAAAATTCCTCCTCATCTCAGTCTTAAATTGGCACCCCTTTATTCTGAAACTATGCCCTCTGGTCCTAGACTTCCCCATGAGGGTAAACATCCTCTCAGCATTTACCCTGTCAAGTCCCTTAAGAATCCTATATGCCTGAATGAGATCATCTCCCATTCTTCCAAACACCCATGAGTAGAGTCACAACTTCTTTAGTCTTTGCTTATAACATAAGCCCTCCACACAAGGATCATCCAAGTGATCCTTCTATGAACTGCCTCCAATGAAGTGTTGATATATCCTTTAAATAAGGGGACCAAACTGCTCGCAATCTTCCAGATGTGGTCTCACCAGCACCTTGTACAGTTGCAGTAAGACACCTTTACTCTTATCCTCCAATCCCCATGAAATAAGGTCCAACATTCCATTAGCCTTGCTGCTGTATCTGTTGTTTCATACACAAGTGCCCTCAAGTCCCTTTGTGTTGCAGCTTTCTACAATTTCTCTCCATTTAAATGAAGTTCTTTTCTTTTGTTCTCCTTTCCAAAATGAAGAACTTCATATTTTCCCACATTATACTCCATTTGCCAACTTGTTGCTCAATTACTTGACCTATCAATATCTCTCTGTAAGCTAGGCACAATGAAATCCATGCACCTACAGTATATCATTGTAGAGCTTACTATTGGTGATTCAAAACAACTTCTCAGCTCCCCTCAAATCAGGGGCTGTCAGAATCTCCACGATCTTCACACCTAGATGCTTCACAACTTTGCAAAACAATTGAACCTAACTGTGGAGGACGAAGGGGTTAATCTGCAATCAATGTCAGAGCAAGTGATACATTGCATAAAAGTTTGGAATACTTTCTAAAATGCTTCCTACTTCTTCAACCACCATCAGTGCCTATTCTTTACTGTGCATTTCACCTATATTGTCAGAAAGAAACTCTGGATAAAATTCAAATACATAGAGTCAAAAAGATCTACAGGACAAAGGCTCTGCACCCCATCACATGAACATCGTCAAAAACAACCACCTGATTATTCTAATCCCATTTTCCAGCACTTGGCCCACAGCTTTGCATGCCTTGAATCACAAGCACGCATCTAAATACTTATTAAATATAATTAGGGTTTCTGCCTCTACTACTATTACAGGATGTGAACTCCTCTGGGTGAAAAATGCTTTTCCTTTCATCTCCTCTAAGCCTTCCACTCCTTACCTTAAACCTATGCCCACTAGTCAATGATCCCTCCACAGAGTGGAAAATTTTCTGAGATAACAAGGTGTCGAGCTGGATGAACGCAGCAGGCCAAGCAGTATCAGAGGAGCAGGAAAGCTGACGTTTCGGGTCTAGACCCTTCTTCAGCCCATCTATCACGGCCTTAAATATACATAAGGACTCTGCCCCCACAGCTCTCTATAGCAAGGAGTTCCAAAGACTTAGAATTCTCCCAGAGAAAAAAATATTCTCTTCATCTCAGTCTTAAATGGGTGACCCTTTATCCTGAGACTTTTCCCACTGGTTCTAAACTCTCTCATGAGAGGAAACATCCTCTCAGCCTTTACCCTGTCAAGTCCCTTAAGAATCCTATATGTCTCAATGAGACCACCTCTCATTCTTTTAACTACCAGTGAGTAGAGTCCCAACCTGTTTAATCTTTGCTTATAAAATAATCCCTCCATACAGGGGATCATCCAAGCAAAGCTTCTATGAACTGCCTCCAATGAAGTGATATATGTCCTTAAATAAGGGGATTAAAACTGCTCACAGTACTCCAGATGTGGTCTCACCAGCACTTTATACAGTTGCAAGTAAGACTTACACTCCAATCCCCTTGAAATAAAGGACAACATTCCATTAGCCTTCCTGATTATCTGCTGTACCTGTGTACTAGCTTTCTGTGTTTCATGCACAAGTACCCTCAATTCCCATTGTGTTACAGATTCCTGCAGTTTCCCTCCATTTAAATAATATTCTGTTTTTTTTTGTTCTCCCTTCCAAAATGAAGAATTTTGCATTTTCCTGCATAATACTCTATTTGCCACTTGTTGCCCACTTATCTGACCCATCAATATCTCTCTGTAAGCTCCAGTGAGCAGAATCCCAACTTGTTCAGCCTTTGCTCATAAGACAATGCCTCCATTGTGAGCGTCAGTGATATGTCTTTCTGATTTGTGATGTGCATTATACGCGATTTGCAAGTCCTAACTTAAGACTCCGAAGTAGAAGGAATAATGGCGCTCCACGGTTGCACAATTCCAGTGGGAAGCTGCATGGGATTAATATATCTCCTCCTACTTGTTCTTGAAACGACTGGGCATTTGATTTAAAAGCATTTGCTTTTGCCATGTCCAGTTCAACTTGATTTCTTGTGCATTTACTGCCATGAAATGAATGAATATTAAGGTCTCCTTGAAAAACAGTAGCCTCATGGTTGGCAACACCAACTTGACAGAAAACAGATCTCTTGGGGCATCTCAATGTTCAATCAAACAAGAAATACTTGCATTTTTACAGCATCTGTCATGACCTCACAATGTCCCAATGCAATCTACAACAAGTTAAGTACTTTGGAATTACAATCACTGTTCCGATGTAGGAAACAAGGTAACTGGTTTAGGCATGGCAAAGTTCTACAAAGTGAAATAAAATAAATGGGCAGATAATATGCTTCAGTGTTGTTGTTTGAGGAATAAGTATTGATCTGCACACCAGGAAAAGTAATCTGTTCTTCACTGAAATGCTATCATTGATTCGTTTGCACTCACCTGAAAACTCAAATCGGATCTCCGTGTAACATTTCATCCATAAAGACAGCACCTTTGACATAAGAGCATAACAAAAGAAGCAGGAGTAGGCCATCTGGTCCCTTGAGCCTGCTCTGCCATTCAATAAGGTCATGGTTCCACTTACCAACCCACTTACTATAACCCTTAATTCCTTTACTGTTCAAAAATCTATCTTTGCCTTAAAAACATTCAACAAGATAGCCTCAACTGCTTCACTGGGCAGGGAATTCCACAGATTCACAACCCTTTGGGTGAAGAAATTCTTCCTCAACTCAGTCCTGAAACCTGCTATGCCTTAGTTTGAGGCCATGCCTCCTCATTCTAGTTTCACCTGCCTGTGGAAACAACCTCCCTACTTCTTATATATTCCCTTCATAATTTTATATGCTTCTACGAGACAGAAAAACTCTCCCTCAGTACTACACTTAAGTATCATTCCAGACAATGTGCTTACATTTCTGCAGTGGATTGAGAACGCACAATCCTCTGACTCAGAGCTGAGAGTGTTACTGTTGACAGAATCCAGTCACCCAGCACCATGAGGACAGAGAAAACTGCCTCTTCCATATTGAAGCCCAAAACAATAGAAGTCTGAGCAATTCAGGAGAAGTATTCCAGCCAGACTTGGAACACATGCCACTCAGGATTGTGCTGTAAATGACCCTGGAATTGTAACATGTTCCAGGGTAGACTTTTATTCAGACACCACCATGCACCACGAATAGACAGCTGTTCACAAAGTTATTCTTGACTCTTCACATTTTCCTTAATGTACAATCTTCATCTCATACTCGGTATTCCTTTAACAGTACCCAGAAAGGTCACATAGACACAGATCAAGTGTTTGCATATTTGAAAATTGGTGTTTCCTTGAATGTTTTAAGGAATCTAGTCAATGTTAAATGTAAGTAGAAATTAAAACTCCATTTGGGAGTGTGTACAAACTGGGTAAAACAATGCAATGCAGAAACAATCAACATATCTCTAACTACATAATCAATTCCTGTCACTATCTGACATATAAGCTAAATCATCAGTACATCTGGAGTATTGCGAGCAGTTTTGGTCCCTTTATTTAAGGAAAGATATTATTTCATTAGAGGCAGTTCCGAGAAGGTTCACTGGCATGATACAAAAACAGAAATTGCTGGAAAAGCTCACCAGGTCTGGCAGTACCTGCGGACAGAAATCAGAATTAACGTTTCAGGTCCAGTGACCCTTCTTCAGAACTGAGGAAGGGTCACTGGACCCGAAACATTAACTCTGATTTCTCTGCGCAGATGTTGCCAGACCTGCTGAGCTATTCCAGCGATTTCTATTTTCGTTTCTAATTTACAGCATCTGCAGTTCTTTTGGTTTTTATTCACTAGGATAATCCTCAGTATGAGGGAATAGTCTCATGAGCAAAGATTAAACAGGTTGAGACTCTACTCACCGGTGTTTAGAAGAATGAGAGGTGATCTCATTGAGACATATAGGATTCTCAAGGGGCTTGGGTAAATGCAGAGAGGATGTTTTCCCTAGGGGAGAGTCTAAGACCAGATTGCATAGTCTCACAATAAAGGGGCGTCCATTTAAGGTGAGATGAGGAGGAATTTTTTCTCTTATAGTTTGTGAGTCTTTGGAATTCCTTGCTACAGAGCTGCGGGGGGTTAAATCCCTGTGCATATTTAAGGTTGAGATGAGTAGATTCTTGATCAGTAGACGAATCAAGAGTTGTGGGGAATGGGCAGGAAAGTAGAAGTGAGAAATGTCGGATCAGCCATAGTCCTATTGAATAGTGGAGCAAGTTCAAGGGGACGAACTGCCTCTTATTTGTTCCTATTTCAGAGAACTGGAGGGGAAATTCCTTCTGAATATCAAAGGCTGAGATAGATAGATTCTTGATCAACTCACCTCCTGACTCCCCAAATTCTATTCACTAAGGCACAAGTCGGTATTCCATTCCCACTTGCTTGGATGGGTGCAGCTCCAACAATACTCAGGAAACTTGACACTATCAAGCATGAAGCAGCCCGCCTAACTGACAAGCATCCACTCCTTTGACCTGAAACTCAGTAGCAGCAGTGTGTACTATCTACAAGATGCACTGCAGAATTGCACAAAGATCCTTAGATATCACCTTCTAAACCCACAATCATTTCCAACTAGAATGTCAAGGGCAGCAGATACATGGGAATGCCATCACCTGCAAATTCTCCCCCAAGACACTGGCCATCCTGATTTGGAAATATATCGGCGTTCCTTCACTGTCACTGGGTCAAAATCCTGGAATTCCCTCCTTGATGGTGATGTACACCACATAGACTGCAACGGTTCAAGAAGGCATCTCGCCACCTTCTCAAAAGCAACCAGGGATGGGCCATAAGTGATGCCCACATCCCATGAGTGCTTAAAAAAGAAAGTAGGGGAATCCAGGGTTATGGGGAAAATGTTGGAAAGTGTTTGGGAGGAGGGTTGGATCGGCCGTGATCCCATTGAATTGCGGTGTATTCTCCAGGGGCCAAACAGTTTACCTCTGTTCTGATATTTTATGGTCTTAAATGATCAATTGCCAAAAGGTCACCACATCCTTCAATAATAATCTGCCCAATAGGTTAATCTCCAGATTTTTCAAACCGACTGCTGATAAACCATATTCAGCATGTACAGGCAATCCCAGCATCACCTGCTGTTTCCAAAAGTCAGAAAGGCTGACTTAATACGATTTAAGTTTCTCTGATGCCATGGTACTGTTAAAAAACACTTTATGACTGAAAGACAGATACAGCCTCATGTCATGATTATTGCATTCAGACTTAGAATAGAACTCCGACTCAATGCGGAAGCAGACCATTCGGCCCATCGAGTCCACACAGACCATCCATGGGTTTCCTTCGGGTGCTCCGGTTTCCTCCCACAGTCCAAAGATGTGCAGACTAGGTGAATTGACCATGCTAAATTGCCCATAGGGATGTGTAGATTAGGTGGGTTGTAGGGGGATGAGCCTGGGTGGGATGCTCTGAGGTTCGGTGTGGACTTGTTCGGCCAAAGGGCCTGTTTCCACACTGTAGGGATTCTATATTTAAAAACATTTACTCGGTTAATCAGCATTTCAGAGATTTGGAAGTTGCAGCACAAACAACAGAAGCCTCTAGCCTTAATGGTTATGTATGAGAAAGATAATGTCAATTTTTAATCGTATGTGTGAATGGCTACTGGAAGTGTGGACCCAGATCTCATGCTGGACAAATTAAAGCTTCTTGGACCTACCACTTCAATACATTACATTTTTGTGAACCTGGAGACGGGAACGGAATCCCGTGTTGCCCCAATGATTGTCCTCACCTAGTCCATCATTACTGTGTCAAGAATTCTTTTTCTCCTTTGCTGAATAAATTAGCCAGTATAGAATTGGCCGGTTCTAAGCTACTCAATGAGAGAAACTTAATAACTTTCAGTAAAGGTATGTGTGAATTATACATGATTCAATCTGTAAGTGTCAATGTGTTGCTAAAGTGATTACTCAACTGAACCTTTCTCTCTCATTTCTAAAGTCCAAGCACTCCATCATGCTTGCTGTTGAAAGCAAGGACCATCGCATTACTTCAATAATGAGAAAGAGAATGGCATAAATAGCTCCAGGCAAGAAGCTGACAATGGAACAAAAACAGGCTTCATTGTATTATTTATTCATGAGTGTCACCGGCTGAGCCAACAATTGTTTCCCATTCCTAATGGCACTGAAGAAATTGGTGGTGACTTGACTTTTTGGGATTTGGGTATTACCCACAATGCTGTTAGGAATTAAATTCCAAGATTTTGATCCAGCAACAGTGAATCAATGGTGATCTAATTCCAAGTCAGGATGGTGTTTAGCTTGAAGGGGAACATTCAGGTGATGGTGTTCACCTACATCTGGTCCTTTGAGGTGATGGAGGTCCTGGGTTTGGAAGGTATTTTTGAAAGACTTTGGTGTGTTCCTGCAATGAATCTTGTAGCTAGCACACACTGTGGCCATGTATGTTGGTAGTGGAGGGACTGAATGTTGAGCGAATTGCGAGCTAAGTAGTCTCCTTCAGTGCTACAGTTTCTACGTTTTCCTTCTCTGGCTCGTCATTTCCCTATATCTGCTCTGTTTGAATAAAAATAGGAGCTCGCTAGTGTAGAGACCTATCTTTATCCTTCAATCAAAATCAACAAAAGAACAGTAACAGGAATGCAGATGCTGCAAGTCTGAAATATAAACAGAAATCGCTGGAAGTACTCAGTAGATCTTTACAGAAAGAGAAACTGTGCCCTTTTATCCTGTTGATGATCAGTATTTCCTGTTATTTTTAAGTATCTGGTCCTAATCACATTGTTTCTGCAAATTGGCTGCCATGTTTTCAATGTTGACAATGGAGATACCATTTCAAAAGTATTTAAATGGCTGTGAAGCATTTTGAGTTTGCCTGAGGTTGTGAAAGGCACTATATAAATGCAAGCCTTTCATTTAAGTCTGCACAACATAATTTTTAGTATTGTCATGCAATCAGGGCTTTTTAAGGTACCTAACTTTTCGAGTATCCATAAGAAGATAAGATATATTATAGAAACAAGAACAGGAGTTGGCCATTCAGCCCCCATGTTTGCCCCACAATTCTATAAGATCATGGCTGATCTGCTTCAAGCAGCAACACCAGCTCTCCATAGCGCTCAACTCTTCAATATTTCAAAATCCCTCTACCTTCTCTTAAATGTTTTCAGTGATCTAGCATCCACAACTCTCTGGGGTAGAGAATTCCAGACATTCAATACCCTCTCAGAGAAGAAACTCCTTCATATCTCAGTTTTAAGTAAATGTCCCCCTATTCTGGAACTATGTTGAGACTCCCCCTTTAATTGAAACATCATCTCAACAGCTATCCTGTCTAACTCCCACAGAATCTTTTATGTTTCAATCAGCTAATCCTTCATTCTTTGAAACTTTTAACAAATAAGAGCCTAACCTGTTTACCTGTTCTTGATAGGTCAGCCCCTTCATCTAGTGAATCTCTTTTGAACTGTCTCCAATAAAAGTATATGCTTTCTTAAATAGTGACCAAAACTGTACATAGTACTTCAGGTCTGGTCTCAGTAATACCCTATACAGTTGTAACGAGATATCCAACAGTCTGGCAGTAAAGGTCAAAATTCCATTTGCTTTCTTCATTACTTTGGGGCTGGCATGGTAGCACAATAGTTAGCACTGCCTCACTGTGCCAAGGACCTGAGTTCAATTCCAGCCTTGGGTGACTGTTTGTGGAGTTTGCACATTCTCCCCATGTCTGTGTGGGTTTCCTTCCACAGTCACAAAGATCTGCACGTTAGGTGGGTTAGATGACCAGGTGTGTGTAATCTAGATGAATAAGCCATGGTAAATGCAGGGTTTCAGTAGGATGCTCTTTGTAGAGTTGGTGCAGACTTGATGGGCCAAATGGCCCCTTTCTGCGCTGTAGGGATTCTACATTCTACTTGCTGCACCCACACATTAATTTTTTATGTTTCGTATACAAGAACACACTTTTGTGGATAATATATCCATTTAAATAATAGTATGCATTTGATTTGTCTCCCAAAATGTAAGACCCCACACTTTCCTAAATTAAGCTCCATCTGCTAAATTTGTGTCCTGCTGACTCAACCCACATATATTTCCTTGCAGATTCCTCATATTCACATCACAACATGCCCTCCCATTTTTGTGTTGTCAGCAAATTTAAGTTCGCTACACACTTTCTCCTCTTCCAAGACATTAATGTAGATGGTAACTAATTGAGGCCCTAGGACTGAACTTTGTTGCACTCCACTAGTTAAGACTTCCTAACCTGAAAAAGATACGTTAGCCCCAATTCTTTGTCTTCTGAGCATTAGTCAGTTCTCAATCCATACTAATTCATTACTCCCAATATTGTGAGCTCCTATCTTATGCAGACCATTTATGTGGCACATTATTAAGTGCCTTCTGGAAATCTAAATACACTACATCTACCAATTCCCCTTCACCAAATCTGCTTGTTATATCCTCAAACGACTCTAGTAAACATGATTTCCCTTTCACAAACAATGTTGACCCTCTTTGATTATGTTACACTTTTTTACAATGTCCTGCTATTTCTTTCTTAATAATGAACTTTTGTATTTTTCCAACAACAGATATTGGGCTAACTGGTCTATAGATTCATGCCTCCCTTCTTTAATAGGAGCATCACATTAGCAGTTTTCTAATTCATTGGAACCCATCTGGAATCCAGTGAGTTCTGTAATATTTCAACCAACACCTCCACTATCTTTGCAGCCACTTCTTTTAAAATCTTTGGATGCAAACCATTAGGTCCTGGTGACTTGTCTGCCTTTAGTCATATTAACTTGTCATAGAGATGATTAAGACACATTTCTTCCCATTAGCACCTTGCTTCTCTGATGTCTTTGGGATGTTTACAGTGTTCTCCTGCAAAGACTGATGTGTACTTTTGGTTGAAATTATCTGCCATTTCTATATTCCCCATTACCAATTCTTTAATCACATGGTCCAAGGGTCCCCCCATTCACTTCAGCTGCTGTCTTTCTTTTCATATACCCTCGAAGCTCTTGCCGTTTATTTTATATCTGTTGGCATTTTATTTTCATTATCAATTTTCTCCCTTTTTATTAGCTTTTTAATAATTTGCTGTTGTATCCTAAAAATTTCCCAATCTTCTGGCTGGCCACCAGTTTTTACCACTTTGTGTGCCTTAATTTTTGGCTGGATACTATCCTTGAGAACCTTGTTAACCAGGGATGGCTCATCCTTCTCATCAAATCCTTCTTTTACCCCAGAATAATTTTTTTCTGGGCAATATGAAATATCTGCTTAATTATCTGCCACTGCTCATCTGCTGACTTTCCCCTTAGTCTATTTTCCCAGGCAACTCTAGACAGTCTTTCTTCCTATATCTGTAATTGCCCTTATTTAAGTTGAGGACACAGATTTTGGACCCAAGTTAACTCTCCCTCAAACTGACTTTGTGATTGTTACCTCTTTAACTATGAGATCTCTTATCAATCCTCTGTCATTACACATTACTAGAGCTAAAACTGCTCTGCCCAAGACTGCAAGAAATTACAGAGAGTTGTTAACACAGCCCAGTCCATCAGCAAACCAGCCTTCCATCCATTGACTCTATCTATACTCCCTGCTGCTTTGGGAAAGCAGTCAACATAATCAAAGTCCCCTCCCAACCCAGTTATACTCTCTTCCACCCTCTTCATTGGGCAGAAGACAGAAATGTTTGAAAACACATACCAACAGATTCAAGACCAGCTTCTTCCCAGCTGCTACAAGACTTTTGAATGGAGCTTGCATATATTAAATTTGATCTTTTTCTGCACCTTCTCTCTAGCTGTAACACTATGCTCTGCATTCTGTTCTATTACCCTGATATACTTATGTAAGGTATGATTTACCTGGATAGCATACAAAACAATACTTTTCACTGTGTGTCTGTACATATGACAGCAATCAAATCAAATCAAACCAAATCAAATCAAAATAGCTTGTTCCCAGGTAGGTTGTATAACACACTGATCTAAGAAATGCACTCTACACTGTTGTCTTCCATGTTACCCCTGCTCATCTGATTTGTCCAGTTAATATACACATTAACATCACACGTTACAATTGTACATTTTACATGCAGCCATTATTTCCGATTTGTACTTTGTCCTACAGTGAGGCGGTTCTTCATGGGCCTATAAACAACTCCCACCTGTGACTTCTTTCTTTCCTATACCTTGTTTCCAGCCAAACTGATTCTATGCATCTAATGCATCTATGTCACTACTCATACAGCATTGATATTATCCTTCTGTGGATATTTTCTGTCTCTTCCAAACACATTTTGATTATCATTCACCTCTTCTCTAGCCTACACCTCTGCCATCTTATTGCTTTTTAAATTTTTTAAAACTTCCTTCAATTGAACCGTCCCCCAATTAATTAGTTCATAACCATATCGAAAACCTTAGTTGGACAATTTGTCAGGAAACTCGTTCCCAGAATCGTTCAAATGAAGCCCAAAAAAACCCTCTCTCTTTCTCCAGTACTGGTATCAGTAGCCAATGAATCATTTTCCCATATCAATCTTTGTGCTACATATTTACCTTTCTAATCCTTCTTAACCTATGTCAATGTGCAAGTTGCTCAGATAGTAATCTTGATATTATTAGCTTTGTAGTTCTGCTTCCTAATTTAGCCAATTCTCAGCAGATCCTCTTTCCTAGTCCTATCTATGTCATTGGTATCTATATGAACTGTAATGTTTGGACCCTTCCCTCCCACTCCAAGTTTATCTCCAGCCAAGAGGAGATGTCCTCAACAATGGCATCAGGTAGGGGATACAGCCTTTGGGAGTCCCTGTCTTTGGTACAGAGAACTTTCAACATCTCAATATTTGTGGTGTTTTGCCTTGGCTTTTCCTCTACATTTCTCAATCTATAAAATGTACATTCCAGTCACCAATGTGTCACCACCCACTATCCACTTCTCACTAGCAAATTAGAATCCAGAATCAGCTGTAAGATCCCAAGATTTTGTCTTAGTTGCTTTTCAATACATCCCTGTAACTCGTACGCATTCTCACATAGCTACCTGACTTCACTGCCAAATTGTTCTGTTAATACTTGTGCACAAAACAGCAGCACTGCAGGTATGAAATCATAGGGTGAATGCAGGTCTATGAAGCTTAATGAGACCGCTAATCACATTGTGAAATTTCATGACTTGGCCACCAGTCAGGCAATACTCAGGAGTAAAACAAAAGTACCTCAAGGGATCTGAATATCCCTCAGAGGCCACAGGTGTGCAAAGCACATGCTGAACTCAAAGGACTGAGAACTTCAGAAATCCTGGGAGGAAAGCTTGACTTGTTGACACCACTAGGTCTTGGTAAAAAGGTGGCACAAAGTGCTGAGACACTTAAGCAGATCAGGCAGCACCCGTGGAGAGAGAAAAAGAGTTAATGTTTCATGGTTGATGGTTGTTGATAGTTATTTTTGTATTGGTTGACGACTCACCACAGTTCAATAATAGTCACATTTTTCATTGCTGTAGATGTGCATTGACTTTTCTCATATCCAGCAACTACACGGCAGTAATATGTGTGACATGTTTGACTTACTTGGGTGCAAGTTGCTTATCACATAAGACCGTCTCATCCTCCATAAGGGATCATAGATTTGAAACTTATTAAACATTACCATTTGCTTGCTAGGTCTCAAGGTGCATCAATTCCAACTCTTGAATCCCTCCTCTCCTAATGTTAAAGTGTTGAGGCAAACTTTGCACACAGTTTGTCTTTTCTGATCAAATAACCATTTCTTTTGCCGAGATAACTCACTGTTAAAATGGTTATTTCACAAATACTGTGGTACAAATGGGCATGGTTGTATCACAAATATCCATACCATCATGTATACATTTGTTGGACAGTGCATCTATTACAGAAAGGGCCAATTATTTTGAATGCATTTTTACATTCAGGTCCGTGGTTCAAATTAAAAATGGTAAGAATTTTTTCTACAACATTGTGGCACATTGGTATAACCATTAGGAGTATAACTTTTCAAAATACTGATGCAAAGTATGTTTGAATTAAAAATTGTGAATATGTTTGCTTTCCCAACGTTAGGATGTTTTGTAATTATTTTTTAAAAAAACAAAAGCATATTCTAATAAGAGTTTGCAATGCTTTATCTGTTTTCCAAAGCAGTGGCAGGTTGATACCATTGAAAGTATGCTCATGCAGAAGCGTATTTCTGTTTTCAAAAAGCATGAATGTTTTTGTTCTCAAAAAGCACTGGCATGCAGCATACCATAGAGCATGTGATTTGCAGGCATATGTATCAATTTTAGCAAATTTGGTTTTTTTTGCCCTGCAAAGCAGTATTCAGCATTGAGGATGTTAGTTTTTGGAAGAGGATTTTTTTTTCTCCTGATCTCAGGTGTTGAGGAGGAGACACTGGCCAGGTAAGTCATGCCTGGGTAGACAAACAGGAGGCTGGAAGAACACAGCAAACCAGGCAATATCCAGAGGAAAGGAGCAGTCAAACGTTTCGGATATTACCCTTCTTCAGGACTGAATATCCCTCAGAGGCCACAGATGTGCAAAGCACATGCTCAACTCAAAGGGCTGAGAACTTCGGAAGTCCGGGGAGGAAAACTTGAGTTGTTTACAGTACTAGCTGAAGTCCTGAAGAAGGGTAATACCCGAAACGTTGACTGCTCCTTTCCTCCAGATGCTACCTGGCTTGCTGTGTTCTTCCAGCCTCTTGTTTGGCTACCTTGGACTCCAGCATCTTGCAGTGTTTTATTTTGTCTCTAAGTCATGTCTGGGGATGTGTTAATGTCTCTGTCCTCTCGCTACTTGTCCTGTTCCTTTCCGCACGTGGGGACGGCCGTACTAGTTTGTTAGGCGCCGCGGGATTGGATGGGGCGTTTTGTTACTTCCTCCTGTTACACTGTAGCGAGAGAGAGAGAGAGAGAGAGAGACGCTAGCGGCGGATTCTGCGCATTAACTCAGCCCCCTGTATATATGTGTGTGTATGTGAATGTGTGTATGTGTGTGTGCCTGTATATCAGCCTGCAAAGGAGCACTCAGTACCCGGCCGCCAAAACAACAACAACAACAAGAGCAACACCAGAAACAGCAGCAGGCAGCGACCAGGTCTCAGAGCGGGATGGCTTCAGGAGATCTGTACGAGGTACTGCTCTTCATTTTTCTCTATATCGCTGATCACCTCCCCCTCCCACCCGCCTCGACCCCGTCTCCAACTAGATACAACACGAGGGGGAAGCGTTAGAAAGTAGCCGAAGCTCTTCCGAGGCTGACTGGCTTGCATTTTTTTTCCCTCCCTCCTCTCTCTCGCCCTCTCTTGCACACAGGGCGAAACAGAATTGAGAAGCTGTGGGATCGCAGCGCTGTCGCTCTGCTTTCTCTTTAATGCTTAAATGCATTGCTTGATGATAGGCCTTGTGAAGGGGAGGGGGGGAGGAGGAGAGGTTGCGGGGCGGGGGGGGAAAGCGCTGAGTGAGTTAGCGGTTGCATCTG
>NC_063346.1:13385114-13401506 GCF_021869965.1 Rhincodon typus
GCATCTCTGTCTCTGGCTTGCTGCAGTGTTCCAGCGAAGCCCAACGCAAGCTGGAGGAACAACGCCTCATTTTCCACTTGGGGACCCTACAGCCTTCCGGATTCAATATCGAGTTCAATAATTTTAGGGCCTGAACTCTCCCATGTCCTAGCCCCCTAGCCCATACACCAGTCCTTGTTACCACATAGCCTGCCATTACACACGACCTATTATTCGTCACTAAGAGTCCCCATTAACAACTATTCACTCTCGCAGCCTGATCGTTATCAACTCTTTGTCTGTCCAACTGCTCATCTCTCTATTTAGGCTCTATCCTATCGGTTACTCCCTACCCCATCCCCCTCCTGGTTTTTTTGCATATAAACTAATGTTTTGCCAACCACCATCAGTTCTGAAGAAGGGTCACTGGATCTGAAACATTAACTCTGTTTTTTCCTTCACAGATGCTGCCAGACCTGCTGAGCTTTTCCAGCAACTTTGTATTTGCAGGTTCAAGTCCCACTCCAGACCTGAGTTTAAAATTCCCAGCTACATGTCCAGTGCAGAACTGAATGAATGGCAGTCTTGAGGTAACTCTGCTGTAACCGTGCCCTGAGCAGTTGTATTCCAGTCTTTGGGCTGTGCCTGCTGCTTGTCTCTTCATGGATTCTACACTCTCTTGGGCACTGGCACTCTGAGAAACTGCACTGGTTTACTAGGTTGCTAATTCTGAGTCCCTAACATGACTAATTTGTACTTATCATAGATCCTTTCACTTTCGTCAGCTTTGTAACACACCCTCAAACAGTCTTTCTCTCCTGCTCCATTACATGCTCCTCTCTACTAACATCTTCATTTACATCATTGTCATTGGTACTGTCATATGCCATTGTACCAGAAATGGTACATCATAAGAAGTGCTGCCTGCCAGGTGAGACATTAAACAAAAGTGCCAACCAGTCTCCCCAGTGGATATAAGCAATTTATACTTCAAAGTGGAGTTGAGGAGTTCTCCTGTCCTGGCCTATATTTGTCATTCATTCAATAACACATCATATTGCCATTTATGTGAACATGTGTGTAAATTGGCTGCCACACTTCCTACAATACACAGTGACTACACTTTGAAAGCATGCCATTGATTGTAAAGCTCTTTGGGACAACCTAAGTCATGGTATGAGCAGTATAATAGCAAATCCTTTTTTGATTAATTTTGAGATTGAGGCATTGCTAGAGACCACAAACTGAAAGTGAGGGCAGAATGAACACTCCATTATAATCAATGAATGATTGATTGGCAATCAATGATTGATTATTTTCAGAGGGCTTACACCTGGCAGTGAACTAACCTGCCCGGGTCAGGTGTTAAACAGTTTAATTTGGAAAGCAGGTACTCATGATATACATAGAATCCGAATTGCTACTTTACAATTGGTATATCATTGCCAATGAAACTGAAGAGGCCCTTAAACATGACCTAGATCTTTATTGCTGATCATTTTGCAGCTATGTCTTCCTTTGCCTAGGTTTAAAGCACTGAAAGTTCTTGGCTGAAGTTCTCCAACTCTTTCTCTCCCTTTAACTTTTAAGGAATATGTTATTATTTCCAGCAAGTTTTTGGTAAGTTGTCCAACATCTCCTCGAATGAAAATGGAAAAGTTCTAGAAATACATACAGCAGGTCAGGTCGCTGGTGTGGAGGAAGAAACAAAATTAGAGTTTCAGCTCAATGACTTTTTATCAGAGGGGGAAGAATTTTGTGAATTAACAAGTTTGAAACACATATGGAATCAAGGAAAGGGAAGGGAGAGAGGAGGAATAGAATGGCAAGGTCTTATAATATTGAGGAAGGTTGTCGATACTAAACATTGAACGTAGGGGGTGATTCTGGAACAAAGAAAAGTGAGTCCAGAGGAGCTGTTATTGATGGCTGAATTGTTTTCACAGCTACAATTTGAATAAAGTTAGACAATGGCTAAGATCTGAAATTGTCGAACTCAATGTTCAGACTGAAGGCCTGTTGACATACCATTCCTTAAGCTACCATTGAACTGCATGAGGACATTTTCTGAGAAGGGCACAGAGATCAGACTGGAGGGGTCGGACGAGGAATTAAAACAATGAAAGATCTGAAACTCGAGGGTCATGTTTGAAGACTGAAAGGCATTCTTCAAAACCATCACCACATTGGGTCTCTTCAATACATAAGGTACTGCAGCCTGAAAAGGCGAGCCTGCATACTATCGTTTCCAGAAAGGATGTCATAATTTTTGTTGTTTGCTGCTTGTTGTCATAATTCTCGCTTTCACGATGCAGATTTCAGTCAACATTGACTTTTTAAAATTAACTTTCAAAAGCAATCAAAATGCTGCCATACACGGCTGCTGGGAGTCAGCAGACCTTTCATGATTTCCAGTCAGATTACCTCATGTTGGGACATGCTTCTGAGAAGTTCTTAAAATGTAAATGATGCTGGCTGGAAATGCCCTCTCTTGCACAGACATTTGCAAAGCAAAAACTACTTACAAATTTACACTTCCTGTAGACTGGGTATTTACCCAAAACTCAAGTCCAGAACTCACGTGTCCTTTTGTGATACTTAACAAGACAGAGCCATTTAATCGTGAGTAGGCATGAACAACCCATCCTTCTCCCCATTGTGTAGCAATGGCTTCAGCTTTGAACTTCCACACCATTTTGTGTGAACAACGGAATCATTTACTCAGGGTATGAAACCTGTCTTCAGTGAACAAATCTTGCACTCAAAGCACCAGGGAAAAACCAGTCAGTCTAAAAAAAAAACACACCAGGTCTAATCCTGAGACCATTTCAAGAATTCAAGATGGCGCCAGAGCATAGCGACATTTTGTGAGCTGTCTGCAGCAGATCTTATTCTTACATATCTTATCATTGTTCTGCTCTCCTAAACCTCAATTCTCAACTCAATCAGAATTACTAACAATGTTCTCTTAAATCTGCTTTCAGGTTTAAAGTTTCGACAACCAACCAAGTTCAACTTCCAATGCTGACCCGACATGGAGGAGGCCCAACTGGCCACAAGAACCCCTGGAATGCTCAGGGCCACAACTGGTACCCAGGACCCCATCGGGAACACACACCTCTCGGAACAGCAGACTTTTCTCACCGACACCCGGGATTGATTCGGAGCAGCCACCTACCCAGGAAGCATGGGAGATGCTCTAGATTTCAGGTCAGACTGAAACTTCAGGGTTTCAAGTCCTGCCTCCCAGCATACTCCTGGCAAACATCCAAGCCATTGAAAACAAGATGGATGAACTTAAAGCTGGACTCACTTTCCAAAGGGAATGAAGAGACTGCTGTGTGCTCCCTTTTACGGAGACATGGCTCCCTCCTGCTACACCTGACTGTGCCTTATATACTGAGGGTTTCTCAGCTCACCGAATGGGCCACCTGGCATCCTCGGGCGAGGCATGGGGCACTGGGGTTTTCTTCCCAATCAACACCTCTTGGTGCTCAGATATGGCAACTCTGGGAGTCACAACTTCCCGGATCTAGAATATCTTAAAGTGCTCTCCCTACTACCTACTATGCAAGTTCACCTCCGCTGTCCTTTATTTTATTCATTCATTTGGGGGATATGAGCATTGCTGGCTGGCCAACATTTATTGCCCGACCCTAGTTGCCCATGAGAAGGTGGTGGTGAGCTGCCTTCTTGAACCACTGCAGTCCACCTAGTGTGGGTTAATCTACAATGCCATTAGGGAGGGAATTCCAGAATTTTGATCCAATTCCTGACAGCAATCTACATCCCACTCCATGCAGAAGTAAAAAGGTGCACCAAGTATACAACACTACAGATAGTCTTGAGACAGAATACCCCGAGGTTTTGTTCATCGTAGCCAGAGACTTCAATCAGGCCAACCTCAAGAATGTGCTACCAAAATACCATCAATCCTTCTCCTGTCCCACCAGAGATCTGAACATCCTTGACCATTGCTATACAAAGATCAAAGATGTCTACCGCTCCATCCCCCGTCCGCATTTTGGAAAATCAGATCAGAATGCTGTGCTCCTCCTCCCGGCTTACAAGCAGAAATTGAAGCATGAGGACCCAATAAAGAAAGTAGTACAGTGTTGGTATGAGGCAAGAGAAGGACTTCTACGAGACTGCTTAGAGTTGGTGGACTAGTCCATATTCAAGAACTCAGCAGCCAACCTAAATGAGTATGCCACTACTGTCACAGACTTCATTAGTAAGTGTGTAGAGGACTGTGTGCCAAAGAACTTAATCCAAATGTACCCCAACCAGAAACCATGGATGAACTGGGAGATCCACTCCGTATTGAAGTTGAGGTCTGAGGCAGTAAAGCTGGGCAACCCTGGCCTCCACAGGAAATCCAGGTAGGATCTTCATAAGTCCATTAGAGATGCCAAGAAGCACTACCAAACTAAGATTGAGACCCAGACCAATCACATGGACGCCTATTGTTTGTGGCAAGTCTTGCATGACAAAACTGGCTGCAAAGCGAAGTTGAACAGAACTGCAGGAATAGTACATCCCTACCCAACAAGCTCAGTGCATTCTGTGCTTGCTTTAAACTGAAGGTCAATGAAACGATGTCACCTATCCCAACAGCCTCAGATGCACCTGTACACCCCCGTCAACACCACAGATGTTAGATCCGTCTTCCTGAGAGTGAACACACGGAAAGAGACCAGCCTGGATGGTCTCCCTGGCCATACGTTCAGATTGTGTGTGGACCAGCTGGTATGGGTATTCACAGACATCTTGAACCCCTTCTTACTACAATCTGAAGTCCCCAGTTGCTTCAAGAAGACCACCATCATCCCAGTGCGATAGAAGAATCATGCAGCGTGCCTCAATGACTACCGCCCTGTGGCTCTGACCTCCAGAATTATGATGTGCTTTGAGAGGTTAGTCATGGCCACATCAACTCCAGCCAACTAAACTGTCTTTATCCTTTCCAATTTGCCTACCGTCATAACAGGTCCACAGTAGATGCCATCTGCCTGGCCCTACACTCATCCCTGGAACATCTGGATAACAAGAATACCTAAGTCAGGTTTCTACTTATTGACTACAATTCCATCTTCAACACCATAATTCCAAACAAGCTCTAAACTCTGAGACTTGGGTCTGAGCTCCCACTCTGTAACTGGATCCTTGACTTCCTGACCCATAGATTGCAATCAGTAAGAAGAGGCGACAACACTTCCTCCAGCATAATCCTCAACACTGATACCCACATGGCTGAAAACTCAGCCTCCTACTGCACTCCTTATACACACATGGCTGTGTGGCCAAATTCCGCCCCAACTCTATTTACAAGTTTGCTGATGACACCACCGTTGTAAGTTGGACTTCAAACAATGACCAGACAGAATACAGGTCAGAGATTGAGTGCTGAATGGTAATGGTGTAAAGACAACAATCTCTCCATCAACATCAGAAAAATGAAGGAGCTGGTCATTTGCTTCAGGAAGTGGAGTGGAGGGCATGCCCCTGTCTGCATCAATGGTGCTGAGGTCGGGATGGTTGAGAGCGTCATGTTCCTAGGAGTGAAGATCACCAACAATCTGCCCTGGTCTACCCATGTCGACGCGACGGTCAAGAAAGCACACCAATGTCTCTACTTCCTCAGGAGGCTAAGGCAATTCAGCATGTCCACAAGGACTCTTACCAATTGTTGTAGATGCACCATAGAAAGCATCCTATCTGGATGCATCACAGTGTGGTTTGGCAACTGCTCCCAGACCACAAGAAATTACAGAGTCATGAACACAGCCCAGTCCATCACATGTACTAGCTGCTGCCTCAGAAAAGTAACCAATATAATCAAAGACTCTCCCACCTCAGTTATACTGTCTTCCACCCCTTTTCCATCAGGCAGAAGATATCAAAGTTTGAATACATGTACAAGCAGATTCAAGAACAGCTTCTTTCCCACTGTTATCAAGCTTTTGAACTGACTCCCAAACATTAATTCTGATCTCTGACTCTGCACCTTCTCTGCGGCTGTAACACTGTGTTCTGCACTCTGTTCTACCACCCTGATGCACTCTGTATAGTGCAATCTGGCTGTATAGCATGCAAAACAACACTTTTCACTGTATCTCGTTACATGTGACAACAATAAATTAATCAATTCATCAATTTCTACAGTCAGGAGAGCAGAATCCAGCCTAACACTTACATCACATGGTTCAATTTTGATATGTGTTCATCTTCTAGCTTCATGTTTTTTCCTCCAAAATATGTCTTTACATACATCTGTTTGTCTGTATGCATGAGAGAATGAATATTTTTCATTGTGTTTGTGGTTGTGTGAGAGTACATGCCAAATTTTCTTCTGGTTTAAACTTGCCCAAAAGCAGGCTTCATATCTGTCCTAAAAGTCATGATGCTCAAAGGTTAAAATACTCCCTCTAAATGCAAGACAACAAGGTGCAGGGCTGGATGAACACAGCAGGCCAAGCAGCATCATAGGAGCGGAAAGGCTGATGTTTCAGGCCTAGAACCTTCATCAGAAAAGCCCTTTTTATAGGAAACCAATAACAATGCTGAATTAAAGTAAGGACAAATGCATCACTATTTCACCTGGAGAGTGTGTCTCTCTGCAAAGTGGGAGGGAGGAGATAAAGATGGGTGGAGACAGCAAGAACTGTAGATGCTGGAGTCAGAGTCAATACAGTGTGGAGCTGGAAGAACACAGCAGGTCAGACAGCCTCAGAGGAGCAGGAAAGCTGATGTTTTGGGTTTACACCTTTCATCAGGACTGGGGAGGGGGAAGGGAGCTGAGAAATAAATAGGGTGTGGTGGGGCTGCGGTAAGGTGGATGCAGGTGGGTGTTCATCTCCTGGATTTGCTGAATCAATTACAATGGAAAGTGGGGAGTTTTGGAGGTGGTTGAAGAGTGGCTGAGATGGTGTGGAGTGAACACTCCCTCGGAAGGAGAGGTGAGGATCTGTTTGATAGTGACACTGCATTGGGTCAATTAAATGTGAAGGTCACTGGGGTGGAAGGTGAGGACAAAGGGAAACTCTGTCATGGTTCTGGGAAAGAAGAGAAAAGGGTATGAAGAGCTGCAAAAAAAATAGGAGGAATGTGATCAATTGCCTCGTTAAGCATGTGGTGGCAAAACCTTGGTTGAGGAGAAAAGGAAGATATATCAGAAGTGCAGGTATGATAGATTGTAGCATCTGAACAACTGCAGGTGTAGCCAGGGATTTCAGTTGGGATGGTGATGTTCTCGAAGAATATATTAAGATTAATAAGGAGAAGGTATTAGATGTTTTAGTGAGTGTGAAGGTGCATTAATCTCCAGGGCCTGATGAAATGTATCTGCGCTGTTATGGGAGGCAAGGGAAGAGACTGCAGGGGCCCTGGCAAAGATATTTAATACGTCACTGGCCACAGTTAAAGTGCCAGATGATTGGAGGATAGCTACCGGATTTTCTTTGTTCAAGAAGGATAGCAGGGATAGGCCAAGTAATTACAGCTCAGTTAGTCTGATGTTAATGGAAGGGAAATTATAGGACAAAATTCTGAGAGACAGGATTAAGCAACTTGGAAAAGCAGAGATTGATCAGAGATAGCCAGCATGCATTTGTTTGAGGGAGATCCTGTCTGACTAATTTAATTGAGTTTTTTGAAAAGGTGACTAAATGTGTTGATGAGGGTAATGCAATTGATGTGGTTTATACAGACTTCAGTCAGGCTTTTGACAAGATCCCACAAAAGGTAACAGCCCATGGGATCCAAGACAATTTGGCAAACTGAATCCAAAATTAGCTTGCAAATAGGAGGCAAAGAGTGATGGTGGGGAGTTATTTTTATCATTGGAAGCCTGCGACCACTGGTGTACCAAAGGGATCGGTGCTGGGATCCTTACTGTTTGTTACGTACATTAATGACTTGCATGTGAATGTAGAAGGTATAATTAGTAAGTTTGTAGATAATACAAAAATTGGTGGTCTCAGGCTACAGTCTGATATTGAGCAGCTGGTAAATTGGGTAGAGCAACGACAGATGGAATTTAATTCTGATATGTAGGAGGTGATGCCTTGTGAGCAGTTCAATAAGGGAAGGATATATATATAATGTATGGTAGGTCCCTAAGGATTACTGAAGATCAAAGGGATCTCGGAGTACACGTCCATGGATACCTGAAGGTGTCAGCATAGGTCAACAGGGTGGTGAATAAGACATACGGGATGCTTGCCTTCATTAGCCAGGGTGTACAATGCAGGTGCAAGGATGTCTTGTTACAGCTATATATAACATTCGTTAGGCCATAGATGGAATACAGTGTGCAGTTCTGGTCACCATGTGATTGCACCGGAGAGGGTGCAGAGAAGATTCGCCAGGATGAAAAGTCTCAGTTAGAAGGAGTGATTGGTTCGGCTGGGTTTTTTTTCCTTGGAGCAGAGGAGGCTGAGAGGGTATCTGATTAAAATATACAACATTAAGAGAGGCATAGACAGTGCAGATCAAGAGAATCTTTTCTCCATGGCAGTCATACCTCAGACCAGAGGGCACAAGTTTAGGTCGAAGAGATTAAGGAGATCTGAGAGAAAAAAAATCACCCAGAGGGCAGTAGGAACATGGAGCACGCTGCTTGAGAAGATAGTGGAGACAAGTACTCTTGCTACATTTAAGAAGCATCTAGCTGAGCACTTAAAATGCCAGGGCTTAGTAGGCTATGGACTGAGTGTAGATAAATGGGATCAGTGTAGCTTGGTGTGTGGAATGGCATAGACATGGCAGGCCAATAGGCCAGTTTCTACGGTGCATGACTCCCTGACTCTAATGGAGAAACTGGGAGAATCCTTGCTCACACTAAGCCCAACACACCCATTACACTTGTACTGGCTACCATTTCGGCAACGCCTTGATTGCAGAATTCTCAAACTTGCTTTCAAATACCTCCCAGGCCTCTGGTTCTGTTTCCATTCCCATAACTTCCTCAGATATCTGCACTCCTCTATTTCTGATCTTTTGAGACTTTCTAGTTTTAATTGATACAACTTTGGTGGCTGTACCTTCAGCCGCCTAGGCCCTATGCTGTGAAGTTCCCGATTTGAACCTTTCCAGCTCTCTCTCCTTCTTCAAGAATCTCCTCTTGACTGCACCTTCGGTGATGTATTGCCTTATGTAGCTTGGTGTCAAATTTTGTGTATAAGCCTCCGCTGAAGTTAATTATGTTAAAGGTGCTGTATAAATTCAAACTGTTGTTGACCTATTTCAGAGTAGCTATAGGAGTCACTGCATTTATAGTGTGCCAAGAGTGTGAAGTTATTATCTAATACGTTTTAGGGAAAGAAACTGTTTTAAAGACTATTTCTTTTGGCAAAACATGGCTGCTATAAGTCTCCTGACTATACAACTGCAAGGTCAAAGCAGATCACAGAGGGACATTTAAGGACTCTCATCCACGAAATAGTAATATCTTATTGATGACTTATTGTGACAAGGTCATTACTGACCAAAACCACCAAGAAACCCAATTGGGGGAAGGGGGCTGTTTGCAAAATGGCAACATGGAACATGACTTAGTTTTTTGCAAAGGCCACCTGGTAACAGGTGAGCACATCAGCTTTTAATAATACAAAAAGACAAACTGTATAGACAAAGAGAGATTCCATTTTGAACATTCTGACAGAAACCTCTTGCCAGTGTAAGAGAGAGATATCTCACAATAACTAATGGTCTGCTATAGAAAATAACTAGGCAGAAAATAACTGGTGACCCACAAGGCTTTGCACTCAGTCCCATACTGTCCTCTTTATACAATCCTGGCTCTGTGGCCAAATTCAACGCTAACTCCATTTACAAATTTGCTGATGACACCACCGCTGTATATCGAATCTCAAAGAGCGATAAGACAGAGTACAGGAAAGAGATAGAGACCTTAGTGGCATGGTGTAAAGACAATAATCTGTACCTCAATGTCAGGAGGCTAAGGAAATTCAGTATGTCCACAATGACTCTCACCACTTTTTATTGATGCACCATAGAAACCGGCTTGGTATGGCAACTGCTCTTCCCAAGACCATAAGAAATTACAGAGAGTTGTGAATGCAGCCCAGTCCATCATGAAAACCAGAAATCTCCCCATTGACTCCATCTATACTTTCTGATACCTCGGGAAAGCAGCCAACACAATCAAAGAACATGTCCACCCTGGTTATACTCTCTTTGGTCCTCTTCAATCGAACAAAAGATACAAAATTTTGAAAACAGATACCAACAGATTTAAGAACAATTTCTTCCCTGCTGTTATCAGACTTAAAGTTACGGAGTCATGGAGATGTGTAGCACGGAGACAGACCCTTTGGTCCAACTCATCCATGCCAACCAGATATCCTGAATTAATCTAGTTCCATTTTCCAGCATTTGGCCATATCCCTCTAAACTCTTCCTTTTTATGTACCCATCCAGATGCCTTTTAAATGTTGTAATTGTACCAACCTCGACCACTTCCTTTGGCAGCTCATGCCATAAACAGACCACTCTCTGCATGAAAATATTGTCCCTTAGGTCCCTTTTAAATCCTTCCTCTCTCACCTTAAACCTGGCCCTCTAGTTTTGGACTCCTCCACTCCAGGGAAAAGACCTTGTCTACTTACCCTATCCATGCCCATCATGATTTTATAAACCTCTTTAATGTCACTCCTCAGCCTCCGATGCTCCAGGCAAAATATCTCCAGCCTATTCAGTGTCTCCCTATAGCTCAAAACCTCCAACACTGGCAACATCCTTGTAAATCTTTTCTGAACCCTTTCAAGTTTCACAAAATCTTTCCTATAGCAGGGAGACCAGAACTGAACACAGTATTCCAAAGGTGGCCAAACCAATGTCCTGTACAGCTGCAACTTGCCAACCCAACTGCTATAGTCAATGCACTGACCAATAAAGGCAAGTGTACCAAATGCCTTCTTCTCTATCCTGTCTACCTGTGATTCCACTCTTAAGGAAAACTATGAACCTGCACCCCAAGTTCTCCTTGTTTGGTAACAATCCCCAGGACCCTACAATTTAGTCCTGCCCTGACTTGCCTTTCCAAAATGCAATATCTCACATGTATCTAAATTAATCTTCATCTGCCACTCCTTGGCTCATTGGCCCATCGCATCGGAGTTATGAACGGACATCTCACGTATTAGAGTTAATCTTTCTCTGCACCTTCCCTGTAGCTGTAACACTATATTCTGCATTCTGTTCTATTACCATGGTGTAATAATGTAAGTTATGATTTGTCTGATTTGTACGCAATACAATACTTTTCACTGTTTCTCGGTACATGTGACAACAATAAATCAAATCAATGTCACCCTCATTGTTACTTAATCTCCCCTCAGCAATGCACGCTCTCCTATTCTACCACCCAGTAGATGTAAACGAGACGCTGAGAATTCCTAACATGAGAATCAGAGCAGGGTCCCTGGCAACTCCAGCTCGCCACTTACTCTTCCAAACCACCATTTTGGACACATCAACATCTTGGGGCATGTTCCATAGGCAATGGGCACATGCAGCCATATCCACAGACACTGGTATTCGACACACGCCAAGTTCTCTGCACTATTGTGGCACAACTCTAATCTACTCGCAGTACATTTCTGTTCTTCAATACTGCACTTTGCATTGCTCCAGCATCTGTCACTGAAATGCTGCTGCAAGGGCACATTATGTGCAGGGACTGGCATGCCGCTCTCAGCTTTGACCAGGCTGTGTCTCAGGGCCGCTTGCTTCTTTACCTGGATGGTCACAGAATTCATACCTTGATTTGCCTAGTCTTGCATTTTAGGACTTTGCCCGAAAGACAGAACTTAATGATTCACAGTTCTGCTGTATTATCTGGTGACTTAGCACAGGCACAAATCCGGGAAGCTTGTCATGTTTGTCAGCAGTATCAGTCTAGGGTTGGGCATGTTGCTATGCAGCACCATCTTATGTCAATCTTATAGCTGCACTATGTGCCAGCAGCTGAAGAGGCAAACATACAACATGTATTTCAAGTAAATGGCCATGTCCCAAAGTCTAAGTGGAGTAGTCCTCAATCAAGCATTTATTCTGTCACACCCCCCAAGAATAGTGTCAAAGACAGAGAGAGAGTCAGAGAGTCATACAGTATAGAGAAGGCCCTTCAGCCCATTGGATCTCTCCTGCACTGAGCCTATAGCCTTGAATGTCATGATATTTCACTTATTTATCCATGTACTTTCTAAAGGTTGAGAGGTTTTTCCACTTATACTGTCTCCCAGGCAGTTTATTCCAGATTCCCACCACATCTGTGTAAAAAAGTTTTTTTTCTCAAATCCCAACTAAACCTCCTTTCTTTTACCTTATAATTGTGCCCCTTGTTATTGGCCCTAACTGCTCCCTGTACACTCTATCCATGCCCGTCATAATCTTACATACCTCAATACCATCTACTTCAATAAGATCTCCTCCCTTTCGCTTAATCTTGAATGAGTACAGGTCTAAACTACTCAATCTTTCCATACCTGAGACCAACCTAGTGAACTTTCTCTGGACTAATTTCAATGTCATTTTATCTTGCCTTAGATAAGGGAACCAAAACTGTTCAGAGGCGGTTTAGACTGAAGTGAGTTTACCACCACCTCTCTTATAATGTTAAGTCCATTCAACCCAGTGTGAACCTGCTGGCTCTTAAAAAGACCAAACCATACAACTTTTCCCAAGATGTGAAAAATTATTGCTTTTAAAAATCAGTTCCCTTTGAAAGGTCAGAGAATCTGCTACTCCCTCACTTTTTTCAGTGTGTTACACGTAATAACTTCCTAGGTTAAAAAAAACTTATCATGCTTTCATCCTTTTAAATCCGTAAACGGTAAGTAGCCATTCATCAGCCCTCTGTCTTTTTGCCGACTGTAATAAAATTAACTTCTATGTGATGTAGCAGCACAGTCATCCAGTGGTTTGCAAGTTGCAAAATTTTAAACACAGCTCCCCAAATACAAAAGGTAGCTTTAAACAAGTAGAAATTCAGAGTGACAGAGCAAGTCCTTTAAATGATAACAAAATAAAAGTCAGAAAACCAATAATATCTTGGTCTTTCAGACACACTAGCTTGTCTTCTCCTCTCTGCACTGCAGAAGATGACTCAGCCCGGTCTGCAAGCACTCCATTAAAAAAGGGGCTTCTGAAAAAAAGATAGAACACTGTTGTTTATAATGAAAACTTATTAAAGTTGGTAAGATATCCCACGTAAGTGAATTGGCAGTGCAGAGGACTTGCAGGTTTAGTAATGTGAGAGACTGGGGAGTAAGTGCGAGTGAGGGAGGATGCTACGTGCAATAGTGAGAGTGAAAGAGATTGAGCCTAGGTAGGACTGAGTGCAGTACAGAGATAGAGTGAGTCTGCGGTGGTAGAAAGCAGATGATAACATTTACCCTGGTGGAGCAGACAAGGCATTGATTTTCTCTCTATACTACTGGGCATATCTTCAGATGGCTGAGACTGCACTGACCCAACTGGCAACGTTGGACCAGGCTGGCAGGGCCTGGTGTTCTGGCCTTCCCTACTAGTTTCATGGGAAGAGAATGACCTTCTTCTTTACCACCCCATCAAGTAGGACCTCCAGGTTCACTGTCCACAAAGCAGAGAGCTAATTTATTCTCATCAGCTAGATCTGGGGCAAATATCATGAATTGCACAGCATAGCTCTGGATTGCCAGCACTTGACAGGGTGCACAATGGTTTTTTTACAAATGGTGCTAGCACTAGGTTTGCTGGGATATTCTGACAGTGACAGATACTTCCAGCTTCAGCAAGTGGATGAATTGAGCTAGCATCAAATGAGGGGGGCATCCGAGGGGAGTGGTAAGTAGTTAATGAGACAAATTTGGGATTTTGAAAAAAACTCACTAGAACTTGTGGAGGGAATGGACCATGAAACTCGACGAAAATAACATTTTGTCAAAAGATGATAAGATTCAGTCCTGTGTTCCTGAATGTAAATGCAGTTATTTAAATAAAACTTGCACACCATTGTAAAGAAATGCAAATCAAAACATGTATTTCTATTCAATACGGGCCCTGAATATTCACTGGTGAAGAGTGTATGCCTGAAACATCGACTTTCCTGCACCTCTAATGCTGCCTAACCTGCCGTCCTCCTCCAGCTCCACACTACATTACTCCAGGTGTGATCTCACTAGGGCACTGTTCAGCTCCGGTAAGACTTTCTCGCTCCTGTGCTCAGTTCCTCTTGCAATGGAAGCTAACATGACATTTGCCTTCCTGACTGCTTGTTTCACTTGCATTCTTACTTTGGTGTATAAGGATACCCAGGTTCATTTGGACACAAGCATCCCCAAAGGAGTGGCAAGGTGGCTCAGGGGTTAGCACTGCTGCCTCACAGCGCCAGGAACCCAGGTTTGATTCCAGCCTCAGGCGACTGTCTGTGTCGAGTTTGCATATTCTCCTTGTGTCTTTGTGGGTTTCCTTTAGGTGCTCTGGCTTCCTCCCACAGTCCAAAGATGTGCAGGTTAGATGAATTTGCCATGCTAAATTGCCCGTACTGTCAAGGGACGTGCTGGCTAAATGAATTCGCCATGGAAAATGCAGGGATAGGGTGGGTTTGGGTGGGATATTCTTCAGAGGGTCAGTGTGAACTCAGTGGGCAAATGGCCTTCTTCCACTGTGTAGGGATTCTATGATCTATTGCAATGTAAATAATACTCTGTCATTCTGTTTTTTCCTACTGAAGTGGACAACACCATAGTTAACCACATTATTCTGCATCTGCCATGCATTAGCCTATTCACTCAATTTGTTTAAGTCACCCTCACACTCCCAGCTAGTTGTGTCATCAGCAAAGTTTGGAAATAGTACATTTGATTCCATATTGATGTTGTTGGGGCCCAAGTATTGATTCCCGTTGTTCACCACTCATCACTACATTCCACTCTGAAAACAATCTATTTGATTCCTACTCTCTGTTTCCTGTCTGCTAAACAAAAATTTCAGTCTGTGCTAGTACATTACTGCCAATTCCAAGTGCTTTGATTTTGCACATTAATCTTTTATGTGTGACTTCATCAAAAGCTTTCTGAAAATTGAAATGCACCAAGTGCATTGGTTCTCCCTCCCTATTCTCCTACTTATGTCCTTAAAAAACTCAAGTAGGTGTGTGAAACAAATCAATTCTTAGTCTAACATACCCAGCTTGTGTTATTAGTGGGGAAAACAGGAAATTTGGAGTGACAGTAACACCAGCTCCTATTGCACTATATTTAAATATATTCAGATATTTATTTTGGGGACTTGGTGCATATCATAGGAATGATCAAAAATGGAATTCAGGGGAATTGAAAAGATTAATTTTCAGGGTGCTCATGACTTTTGCCACCTCTCCCTGTCAAAAGACATTTGTCCCACTCATACACTAAAATTAAATTGACAATCAGGTCTGCATTCTAATCTGGCCACTTTACCCACTTTGTTGAAATTGCTTATGAGCCATTTCTTAAGAATTATTGTGAACATTTCACACCCACACCATTCCCCATTGTATTTGAAGTTAAAATCAGGTGTAATATTTCCATTCTACGCAGATGTTCTAGCCATTGCATAACTGTTTCTATTGTTTCACAGTTTAATTAAAAAAATGCCAGCTTTCCACCTTACAGATTTACAGAAGTATAAGAGACAAAGGACTCATAATATCAGCAGCCAAACATTATTGGTGAATTTAGAGGAAAATAATGTCAGGGCTTATATTTTCATGGATGACATCTTCATAAACAAGAACTTTACAGTTATGATTGATTCCTAATTTGTGCATTTATTGTAACACAATATTAAACCAACTGACAAGATGGAATGTAACATTTCAGCCTGATTTTAAGGATTAATGAAAAACACTGTCAAATCTACTTATCTTACTGCTTTAGGAATGTTAACTTACTCTGAGGAGACTTTCAGCTGCAATATACCAATTTGTCTATTTGTTGCAGTGTGTTAGAATTCTGACTCATAGTTGTAAGTTATCAGACTGTTTGGAAGAATTAGGTTTTGTGCTGTTTCGCCTGAGGTTTCTGCTGGTCTCTTGCCAAATTTATACTTGAAGATAGCTTCTAGTGGATATCACTAATGAAGGGGGTAAACCCGAAAAGTCGACTTTCCTGCTCCTCTGATGCTGCCTGACCTGTTCCTCCAGGTCCACACTGCATTGACTCTGATTCCTGTATGTGCAGTTCTTGCTACCCCCTGGAGTATTGTAAGCAGTTTTGATCTTATTCAAGAGGGTGTCATAGAAGGAGTGCAGTGGAGGCTCACCAGACTGATTCCTGGGATAATAAACTTGTCTTACGACGAGAGAGTGGATCAACTGGGCTTGTACTTACTACAGTTTAGAAGAATGAGGGAGTCTCATTGGAA
>NC_063346.1:13402006-13446824 GCF_021869965.1 Rhincodon typus
AAATGCAACACACTTCTATATCATTTTACGTTTCAGCCATTTATAAATACTTTAATCCAAAAGTATTGATTAAGGTGCTCAATTCTGAGAACAGTGAAGACGAAACCACGTTCAAACAAAACAAAGAATTACTTTGAGCATGACAGCAAAACAGGTGGCATAGTGAACAGGTGAAGAAGATTATCTCAAAGGGACCGTGATCAGATGGGCCAATGAGTCGAGGAGTGGCTGATGGAGTTTAATTTAGATCAATGCAAGGTGTTGCATTTTGGTAAGGCAAACCAGGGCAGGACTTATACAGTTAATGGTAAGCCCCTAGTGAATGTTGCCAAGCAAAGAAACCTAGGGCTGCAGGTGCATAGTTCCTTGAAAGTGGAGTCGCAGCTAGACAGGGTAATGAAGACGGCGTTTGGCACGTTTGCCTTCATTGGTCAGAACATTAAATATAGGAGTTGCGATGTCATGTTGCGGTTGTGCAGGACTTGGTGAGGCCACTTTTTGAATACTGTGTACAGTTCTGATTGCACCTCCATAGGAAGGATGTTATTAAACTTGAAAGGATGCAGAAAAGACTTACAAGGATGTTGTTGGGACTGGAAGGTCTGAGTTGTCGGGAGAAGCTGAATAACCTGGGGCATTTTCCCCTGGAGCATCAGAGGCTGAGGAGTGACCTTATAGAGGTTTATAAAATGAGGGGCATGGATAGGGTGAATAGCCAAGGGCTTTTTCCCAGAGTAGGGGAGTCCAAAACTAGAGGGCACAAGTATAAGGTGAGAGGAGAAAGATTTAAAAGGGACCTGAAGGGTAATTTTCTCATGCAGATGGTGGTGTGTGTATGGATGAGCTGCCAGAGGAAATGGTAGAGATGGGTACATTTACAACATTTAATAGGCATCTGGATGGGTACGTGAATAGGAAGGGTTTAGAGGGATATGGGCTAAATGCTGGCAAATGGAACTAGGTTAGATTGGGATGTCTGGTTGGTGCAGATGAGTTGAACCAAAGAATCTGTTTCTGTGCTGTATGACTCTATAAGAGTTTTAATTTGTTATTGCTATGGGTCTGGAGTCTCATGTAGGACAGAACAGGTAAGGATGGCAGTTTCCTTCCCTCAAGTGAACCACAATCAGTAATGGATTCATGATCATCATTAGACCCTTAGGTCCAGATATTTATTGAATTCAAATTCCACCATCTGCTGTGGTGGAATTCGAACCTGGATCCCCAAAATGTTACCTGGGTTTTTGGGGGCTAACAGTCCAGCAGTAATACCACTAGGCCATAGCCTCCCCTTTGGATAGCGAAGAAATAAATTTATAGAGTGTATTGATCAAGAATGAGCTGGCTGGGCCTCTATTCACTGCAAAGAAGGATGTTAATAGAAATCTTCAAAACTAAGGGTAACCGATTGTGGAAAAGATATAGGAAGTTGAAAATTAGGAGTTATAGATGTAACATAGTTACTGGTAATGACTCCACACAGAATTCAGGACAAACCCCTTTACCCAGCAAAAAGGATTTATTATGAAGGTAAAAGGGATGGGGGATTTCAGTTGCGCGGAAACACCAGAAAAACCGCATTTGTTCTCCTCAGACCAGAAAAGGTTATGAGAACACAGGATTCAAAACCGTGAACGTTACACTCTTGGTCTCACCCTTATAAATATTTCTTGTGCCTTCTTTGGTCTTCTATATTCTTTGGTCTTGAGGAGACCAAGACTTTACACTGTCACATTTAGACTTTTGTCCCTCTGATCCTGTGTGGAGTAATGGGCAATAGGATTATGCCCATTGGGTTCCTGCCCACTGCAATCTCTTTGGCTGCAGCCCAGGTGGCATCGCACTGTTGGAGGACCTGTATAAGGAAGCTTCGCCAGGTCTTATGTGATTGGCTTATTCTTTTACCACCTGGCAGTGCCCATTCTACTGCCAGCTAACTTCAATAATCCCTCCGTCGCAATATCCTGTAAATGCCCCCACCGGTCCTGTGTCAGACTTCTTCATTGCTAATGTTCCCTCTCCATGTGATCCTGCACAGGCAAGACATTGATTGGTGTGACACCTTTGCTGTTCAAGTCTTACTAGCACAGCTTTATGGCTGGTACTAGTACGGACATGGAGAGTCACAGCATCATAACAGTGTGGGAGGGCCGGTACTGCTTTGCCGATTCCTGTATGGACATCGATCTCTGCAGCACCCTCCCTGGGAATGTAGTCCCCTCGATGGGGGAAGTGGTCAGGGTCCTCCATATTCTGTTGCCCGATGGTGATGGAGGTGAGGGAGGGGTGTCTTTTTGTCAATTAATTAGCATTTGCCTTGGCCTTTCCCACAGCTGATGCAAAGTACACAGTAATCTGTATCAATGCAGTGAGGCAAATGGCCTGTGGACATTTGGGGGAGCTGGTATATGAGGAAGAGTTGATTAGAATAGTGTGCTGACTGGATTAGATGAAAAAGGGTGGGACGAATCTCATGGGGAGTCTAAACACTGCTTAGGTGTAGACGAATTAAACTGAATGTGCCATTAAATTCAGTGTCAATAGCTCCCTAGGTAGACCAGTGAAAACAGCTACTATAATAAATTATTTAATAAATGGTCCATCAGTGTGTACTAAATTCAACCACTGCACCTTTTTGTGATCGTGCTGAGTCAACCATCGATTTTGTGCAAGCCAACAAAATTATATAACACTGCAAGTCTCTTCAAGTTTTAATTCAGTAAGGCTATGCCAGAGTAGTCATGTAAGTAAAGTTTTTAAAAGATGACAGTCCCTCATCTCTGGCTTATGACAGCACACCAATTCAATGGGCTACCTTCTTCACAGATGTGGGTTTTCCTTTGGTGCAACACTTTGCAACCAGTGTAGCAAAAAACATGAAACAAACTCTGTTCAGCAGAACATTGCTTTCCACCAAACACCCTCAACCTTCAGCCAGTCCAACTTAATGAAATCCGATATTGAACTCTCATAAGGTTGTTGCTTGGTAGCACAGAACTCAGGCTTTGCTGGAAAATCATGTATGTTGTCAAAGCTTTTTTATCTTGCACTCGTCAGGACAAGTCACAAGAACACCAACTCAAGGGGAGAAGCTTTATTTATAATGTATGGCATTGCCATGGGGAAATGTGTCAGTTGATGATGATTGACAGTCACCTGCCAGGCTAACGTTAAATTCTAAATCAAGCAGATTGACCCTGATGGTCAGTGCAATGAAAAATGAACCAACAAATGACTGTCATTTACTTGAAGTTGAAACCAGTGCAGTTTGTATGTATGTTTTTTTAAACAAAGATTTGCGCTCTCTGCATTAATACAGTAATTTTAAAATTCTCATCCTTGTTTTCAAATCCGTCCATGGCCATCTATCTCTCCCTATCTCTGTAACTTCTATATATCTTTGGAGTTCTCAATGCTGCTCCATTTATCAACCTCGTATATTACCGACTTTCTGCCACTAGCCACTATGTCTTCATTTGTATAAATCCTACCTTTGGAATTCCTTCTGTAACCTCTCTGCCTTCTTACTTCCGTTTTAAGGTGCTGCTTAAAATTGACCTCTGTCCAAGTGTTAAATTATCTGTCCTAATACTTCTTTACATGGTTGCTGTCAGGTTAAGTTTGATAATACTCTGGTGAAGCACTTTAAGCTGTTTGACTTTGTTAAGGTGATATATAAATGGCAGTTGACCTTATTGCTATCCAACCACCACCGCCCCCCCCCCACCCAACCCAGCAAATGTAACAAAGCACGGAAAAGGAGTTTTGCCTGTTGCCAGTAGCCTTGAGGATGTGATGCAGCACCCCATGTCAGATGCACGTTGAAAGCCTGGCCGTTATGTGATGGAGTCTGTCTGTCTTCTGCTTCACCTCCTGGTTTTTGGTGAAATGGTTCTGTGCTCTGTAGAGATTATTTGCAGCATCTATTGATTGTGATCTGCTTATGTCAGTCAGTAAATCTTACTTTACTATCTTCACAGATTTTCCACCTCTACTTACTTCAGTTGTCCGACTCTGTGACTGCCTTACTGGCTTAGAATAACACAGAACAGTACAGCTAAGGAACTGTCCCACTAAGACTGCGGCAACACATGATGCTTTTCTAAACTAAAAACCTTTTGCCTCTACGCTGTCCATATCCCTGTATTCCCTTCCTATTCATGCATCTGTCAAGATGTCTCTTAAATGTTGCTATTGTGTCAGCCTCCACCACCTCCTCTGGCAGCGCATTCCAGGCACTTACCACCCATTATATTTTAAAAAAAGAACTGCCTCTTACATCTCCTTTAAACTTGTCCCCTTTTTTACTTTAAACCTACATCCCCCACTAAAAGACTTCTGACTATCCATTCTACCCATACCTCTCGTAATTTTGTAAACTTCTATCAGGTCACCCCCTCAGCTGACCTGGTTGTGCAAACTCTGTCTATTGCTGAAGAAAAGAGGCATTCTGTTGCTTTTTGTTGTGTACTCATCAGATGCAGGTACACCAAATCGCAAAGGGAATAACAATTTTACACTGCATGAGAAGATAGTGTTGATTGGTTGGCAAGCTTGGTGTTTAACTCTTTCCTAGTGTATTGTGAGGGAGTGCCTCCACCAGTTGGAGTCCATTTATCAACCAATCAGCACCATCTTCTCATGCAGTATAAATTGTTACTCCCTTTGAGATTTGGTGTTCTTGTGATTCCGTCCTGATGAGTGCAAAACGAAAAGCTTCAACAGTTTGCCTCTTTTTGTCAGCAATACTGTTAAAAGCAGTATTTTCTCTTATCTTTATGTGAAGTATCTATTACTTTAGCCGCAATGTGAAGTAAATGAGTTTGAAAAAAGTGTGTGTGGTGAGGAGAATGCACCTTATTTTTGACAAGTCCAAAGTGTGAACTCCAATTTAATGTACCAACTGTGTGCTGAAATTGATAACACTCTCTTCATGTCCACCTTTTAAAAGAAAGAGGAACATTGCACAAACCCTGAAGTTTCAATTGAGATCCAAGATCATTCTTGCACAATTTATCTTGCATTTACAAAGCTCCCTGAATGCTAAATTAATATTCTAATACAAGAGAAAGGAAAGAGTGGGAGATGACCTACTGGAGGTCTTTCATATTCAGAGCGGGTATGACAATATAGACATAGGGAAGGTGTATCCACTTGTGGGGAAGTCAAAAAACAGGGGCTATTAATATTGGATCATCACTAATGAATCCAATAAGGAATTCAGGAGAAATGTCTTTCATCATGAGACTGGTGAGGGTGTGCAACTTGTTCTGACATGGCAGACAAATACAGTAAAGTCTCAATAAATCAAATTGCATGGGAATCCCTGCAGAATTTGACTGTACTAAAAGCTTTGTTATCCATGAGCTGGCCCTGAGGTGGCAGCCACACTATCTCACAGCACACAGTAGAGAAAGTGATTGGACGAATGACAGTTTCATACTAACAAATGAAATCGGAGTAGAAGTATACCTTTTAGTCCCTTGAGGCTGCTTCAACATTCACCTCCGTTTAGAACTTGCATTCCTGACTACTCCCGAGGACTTTTGATTCCCCTGGCTAACAAGAACCTATCTACTGCTGCATTAAAAATGTTTTAATTATCCCACCTCCTCTGACTTCTGAAGTAGACAGTTCCAAAGTTGCACAACGCCCTGAGAATTCTCCTCACCTCTGTTCTAAAAGGGCAACGCCTAATTTTAAAATCGTTCCTTATAATTTTGGGCTGATGCACATGAGGAAACGTTGTATGCCCACCTTATCAAAACTATTCAGGATCTAATTACCTTGAATCAAATCATTCAAAGCTGGGGTGGAACAAGTCCAACCTAACCTAACTAAGATACCAGCCACCGCCCCCCACCCCGCCCACACACACACACAACCCCACACACACACACACACCCAGGTATCAATCGAGTAAACATTCCCTCAACCCCCTCCAATGCATTTACATCCTTCCTTAAATCAGGAGATCCAAACTGCACACAGTATTCAAGATCTGGTCTCACTGATGCCTAATGTGACCGAAACGTCATCATATCCTTATTTTTATGTTCAAAACCTCTCGTGATGAAGGATAGCAACCACTGGCCTCCTTGACTACTTTCTGTTCCTGCAGATCAGAGGCTTGTATGGAAATGCTCTGACTCTTCCTACCTTTTGGACTTAACTCCAAACGGAAAAAGATTTGAAGCATTTTCCAACAAGATGCTTACACATTCCCCAATCACTTTCCCCACTGGCAGTAGCCAGATGATCATTTGGACAGATTACACATTTAAAACAAAGCACCAGCTTGGAAAGTTTTCAGAATCTTTCGACCCTTTTCTTTTAAGTTTCGAAACCTGCCTGAGCTTTTCCTGTTAAGGCACTTTGTGATTGCTTAGTGTGAACACTTAAGTGGCTTAACGAGGAAGCTGATCCGATATTGCCCCTTTCCAAGGTTGGCTAATCCAGAGTAACCTCTGCAAAAGTTCAGCTTAATCACAGACATTGCTCAATGGGATTTGAAATTCCGCCCTCTGGAATGATTGATAATTTAAAATTCTGGGGGTGTTCAAATTGTCTGACTTTGACATCCCACGGTTTCACTGTGGTTCAGATACATTTAATGGGAAGCTGGCTGAGCACGTGAGAGCACATGAGAGAAGGAATAAAAGGATGTACGGACAGAGTGAAATGAATTACGTTGGTAGAAAACAATACGTGGCCTGTTACTGTGCTGTAAAACTCCATGTAATGGTTTTCAAAGCTGAAGTCTTTTGTCTATGAACTGTTCCATCTCCTTCAGAATTGAAGCCTGAACAGTGTTTTGTCCATCACTAGACTCCTGTCAAATTGTGGCAATTAAACAACATCTCACTCAAGATTTGTCACCATCTATAATTTGCACCTAGTAAATGTCTATTATATAATGAGGTGAGCTGCTAGCATTACAGACAGAAATAAATGTGTCGGAGAATCTGCATAACTGTGTATAAAAAGTAAAATAAAACCAGTCCGCTTGTGGCAGGCTGCCTCTCAGGAGAGAAATAGAGCCAATGTTTCAAGTGATCTCAGAGCTGGAAGATGTTAGCGTTTAATAGTTTTTTAAGCAAGTGCAGGGTCAGGATAAAGCAGGATAGGGAAGGGAGAGAAGGGAAAGGTCTGTGATAAAGTGATTAACTCATAAAAGTGATGATGATGCAGGTGATAATGCAACAAGAGTTGAAACCTCAACTAAGCATGTCACAAAACAGGAGCATGATTTATCAGTGGGAACGTTGTGTGTTAATAATGTTTGGCAGGCTGCTACCCCTTGGCAAGATGAAAGTGACAAGCACTCTGATCAGTAGAGCTGGTAATTAGATGGCTGTGTGGGAGACAGAGGCATATTTTATCATGTTTTGAAAGTATTAATGACTAAATGTAGATTAGTGCCATTCTATAGGTGACAACCTATAATACCTAATTATTTATGTTTGTACGTTTTAAGCAGACCATTGTGGTGTTCTGGCCCTTGAAATGTGATCACATAATTGAAGTGCAGTTCTCCCTGAGAACAATCTAAATGAAGTTAGGCAATTGTATCAGTTCAAAATTATTGTAAGATAGTGTAAGCTTCAAGGACATTGTGCTGTTATTTAGTCATAAACCAATGATTTAGTCATAAACCGAAAGTACTGCACATGCTGGAAATCAGAAACAAAAGCAGAAATTACTGGAAAAGCTCAGCAGGTCTGGCAGCATCTGTGGTGAGAAATCAGGGTTAACATTTCGGGTCCAGTGACCCCTCCTCAGAACGAATGGTAGCCAGAAAAAAGTTGGTTTTTATGCAGAAGAAAGGGTGGGGGGAAGGGTAAGGAGTAAATGATAGGTGGAGATTGAGCCCAAAGAGAGAAAAGAACAGGTGGACAGACAAAGGAGTGGATAACAACAGTCAGCCGAGAAGAATTGCTGCTAATGGGGACTATTAGTGTTTAACAATGGATAGTGTATAATAACAGACCAGGTGATAACAAGGCTCAGTGTGTGGGATTTGGGGTAAGGACATTGGAGAAGGTGCCTCAGACCCTAAAATTATTGAGCTTGATATTGAGTCCAGAAGGCTGTAGAGTCCCCAAGCTCAAAATAAGGTGTTGTTCTTCCAACTTGCACTGAGCTTCACTGGAGCACCGCAGCGAGCCTGAGACAGAGATGTTGGCTAGGAACCAAAGTGGTGTGTTGAAGTGACAGGCAACTGGAAGCTCAGGGTCTTTTTTACAGACCTTGAATTATTCCAAGGTCTTTAGTCGTACGTTACAATGACTTTTCATGCTGTCTGCGGCTGCTCACCGTCTCTGTTCTTGATCTCTCTGGAGACTATTATGGGAGGCACTTATATGATCATTAGCTCACTTTTATCTTGCTGTAATGTTTTAATTTTAATATTTGCTCCCCTCGTTTACCTTGTTCTGTTTTATATGGAGTTGTCAGTTTTTATTTTTAATCACTGGATAATTGACGACAGTGAAGTCTGAGAATCTGCTGGTGAATTGTGGCTGTCTCTCCTCATCATACAAAAGCTGTAACAATAAGTGGAAGATTGTGTAGGTGACTCATTCATGTGTACAGAAGATCTGTATCACCTTGAGGACACCAGCAAGGCAACAACTAATGTCTTTTTAGCATTGTAAACCATAAATGGTGCTTTACAGGAGCATTATTGAATTGAAATATGCACGTTCTTCCTCTGTTGGGACAAACATAAAGTAAAATTTGCAGCATACAGAACGCTGCCATCTGGAATCTGTTATCTCTCCCGCATCATGATCACTAGATAAAATACCGATGTTGTCAGTCCAAAGTGAATTGTAAAAGAACTGAAGGGGTGAGGGTTGAGCATATTTTTCCCCCACCCTCACTGTTTACTGCCACCAGCATTTTGCGTCCATGGATGAATCAGGCTGGATCAGAATTCAGGTCGGACAGTCCAGTAGGGTTCTGAAGAAGAGTTACCAGACTCAAAACGTTAACTCTGTCACTCTCCACAGTTGCTGCCAGACCTGTTGAGTCAAAGGAGAGGCTCTGAGCATCTGCAAGTTGCTGTCTATGCCAAGACATGTGTTTGTTCGATTCCCACGATCACCACAAACTGCAATGGGTTTACTGGCATTTTTTAAAATTTATCAGCACCACACAATCCCCATGCATGTCAGATAAAGCAAATTTTACTCTTATTCACTGCTGCAGCTGTCATATTAATTTAGGAAAAAAAACACAATTTTGTCCTTTTTATCTACTTCAGCTTCTCTCTGCTGAATTATGGAGGGTTTTGTGCAATCTATCGAAATTTGCCAGATATTTTTCTATGCCCAGTAGTCATTAGGGCTGGTAATAGCTACCTGGGCAACACGGATCTGTTTCTGATGATGAACTTGCCTTGGATCAGGAGCCAAGTCTCAAAGGTTGAATGGAGTGCAGTAATCCGCTTTTTGTGTCATAATCCATTTCTGTTAGCATTCTTCTAAATGACTGAAGCAAGGTAAAGAGTCATGGCTTTATGTGGAGCACACCAAGGTTTTACTGAAAGAAAGAGAAGAGAAATTAATCCCGGAAGTAGCCAGTTAGGACACATTTTGAAAACCAGAATGTTATAAGAGGGAGATAACAAGAAGGGAATTAAGTAGTCATGAAACTGAGTGGACTTAGGCTTCAATGGATTGGGGTTAAACAGTGTGGAAGGAGGGTAGATATATTTGGAGGTTAGGAGGGGAAAGAGAAAAGTGAAGTGGACTGGCCATTGTAGGGTTGATGGAGTATAGAAAGGTTGAATATTATGATTGAGAATAGAGTCACTGTCAGATGACAGTCAATGTATTGTATCCTACTCAGAAATGCAAGTTCAGAAGGGGTGCTCAAGGAACTTTTACAGACATGGAAATCTTGGAGACTTGGACCCTGAAATGACTCCACACAGGCTGTCATCAAATCACCCTTTAATTACACCTGAGCAGTACTTGACTATAGTTAGACACCAGAGTGTCAGTATCACTAGCACTCACCCTCTTTAATGTCAGCCAGGGCTCCCTGATTAGTGTGTCACTTTGGTCCAGTCAGGGAGCTCATACATTCTAAGAGGTCCAGTTGGCTAACCTCGTTACAATCACGACAGGCCCCAGTTCTGCTCCCATTTCAAATATGCAGAGATGAGAAAAGCCCCAGCTTTGCGAGCCTGATCCTCAAAAATGGCCTCCAGCATTTTGCGTCCATGGATGAATCAGGCTGGATCAGAAGTCAGGCAGGGCAATCCAGTAGGGTTCTCAAGAAGAGTTACCAGACTCAAAACGTTAACTCTGTTTCTCTCCACAGATGTTGCCAGACCTGTTGAGTTTCTCCAGCAATTTCTGTTTTTTTTTGTATAATCCAGTAGGGTTGCTGAGTCTTAAGGCACACTAGATGGAAAACCTGCCTCGGGTTTCAGGTGCTGTTCAAATACTAAAATAAAGGAATAAAATCTAAACCATTCCTCTAGCTGTCACATCTCTCACATACTTCACTCCCACACATGTCACACATGTCCCATGAACACTCACACCTGCTATGTTACCCCATGTCCTTCTATCCATGGTACCTTCTACAGTTTTGCCAAATTAATTCTTATTTCCACACATCACCCTTTCTCTCTTCACATATCATGCCAACTCAGCTAAATAAAAAAAATCTGTATTGCAGTCTATACTCAATTGAGAAAAGAACCCTCATTCAAAACACTTTTTGGAAAATTTTGCCTGCTTTGACACTTCTTGGCAAGTCTTGACATTTCTTAACAGTTCTTGAGAAGTGTGACACTTCTTGACAAGTTTGTTTTTAAGTTGTTGACACTTAGTGACAGATTTTGACACATTTGACAGGTCTTGAACAGCTCAACACAACTTGACAACTGTTGACAAGTTTAACACTTCTTGACATACATCTTGACAGCCCATGACAAGTTTGACATTTATTGACAGAACATAACAAGTTTGATAATTCTTGACTGGTTTGTCACGTATTGACAGGTCTTGAACAATTTGATGCTATGTGACAGGTCTTGACAATTTTGATACTTGACAGATTTGAACGCTTCTTAACAGGTTTCACATCCCTTTCAAAGACTTGGCTGTTCCAAGGGGTTTGGGCACTTTTTACACAAATTTTCGCTTATAGAGTTCCCAAAGAGTACCTGACCCCATAAATGGGTTCTTAACTCCTTTCTGAAGAAAACCTGACATGCTAGCCCCAAAAGGATATCAGATCCTCATCCCAAGGATCTTTGGACCACACTACATGGGCACCTCAGCTCTCCTGTGAAAATGCTAAATGTCACTTTCCAGGGTGGACTTTGGGAATTCTGACATCTTCTTCCATTGGTCTTTCAAATGAGGAGTTAGTAATTGCTAAATGGAACAGAAGTAGAAACTGTGTTTCTTAAAAACAGATTTAAGAGTGGAGAATGCTGGTGGTATAAAGAAGCAATGCAGATGGAAATAAACGGAACAGACTCAGACTGTGTTGTAAATGGTCATTAGGGCTGCAGATGATAAAGGAAGCTTATACAGTGTTTTATTTCTCCACTGGTGCTTTATTTTATGGTGACATTTACCTTTTACTACCAACTGGAAAAAGTGGAGTATCCTGTTCTGTGGTGCTGAAATTAACTGGCTGAGTGCTCTGTAAGGAAAAGCTAAACTGTTTTCAAAGATTATTCTGGGTAATGAAGGTTTCATAATTGGCTGTGACATTTGGTTACACGTCGAGTATCAGCAGTTCTAGGTCAATCACCAGCAATATAGAGTCTAGATCTACAATGTTAATATCTTATAATATCGATGCAGTTACGGTAGCAGTTGCTGCTGTTTTATTCAGGAAGATTTATAGTTGGCTGGAGCTTAGCAACCACAGTCATCTTTGGTGTTTTTCCAGTTTTATACTGTCAGATGTCTTTTTTATATTAAACTTTCTTGGCATTGCAGACTTCAAGCAGTTTTAACCCTGTAATCTGGGCAGTCGGTTTGTTTCTGTTTTATTATAACCCACAATTTTAAAATACTAATTATATGTTCTTGTTTGATTCATACAGCCTATATGCCTGAACCATGTCTATCTCGTTCATCGTCTTTTTTGGTAGAGAACTGACTACAGAATGGAGTTCCTAATAATGTAAAACGTCAGAATGCTCGTGGAATGAATTTTATGTGGGGGGCCTATTGCTAGCTGTTCGACCAGAAGGAGCATGCACATATAGGAATATAAAAATTAGGATCAAGAGTAGGCCATTCAGCCCCTCAAGCCTGCTCCGCCATTCAATCAGATCATTATGGGTCTGTTTACATTTTTTTTCCTTTATTCATTCACGGGATGAGGGCGTCGCTGGCTAGGCAGTATTTATTGCCCATTCCTAATTGCCCAGAGGGCAGTTGAGAGTCACATGTAGGCCAGATCAGGTAAGGATGGCAGTTTCCTTCCCTAAAGGACATTAGTGAACTAGATGGATTTTTCTAACAATCGACAATTGATTCATGGTCATCACTAGATTGTTAGTTCCAGATATTTAATGAATTCAGATTCCACCATCTGCCATGGTGGGATTCAAACCCAGGTCCCCAGAACATTATCTGGATCTCTGGATTAACAGTCCAGCGACAATACCACTAGGCCATCACCTCCCCTGTCTTTCAAAGACAGTGTTTCTATCTAACCCCTCGATTCCTTTGACTAATAAAAATCAATCTATCTCTGTCTTAAAGCTATTCCAACACTCTGCCTCCACTGTCTTCTGGGACAGTCTGTTCCAAAATCACGCAACCCTCTGACAGGAAAAAATGGGTGACCCCTCAGTTTTTAAACAGCGACCCCTAGTACTGGACTCCTCCCCAAGAGGGAACACCCTTTCCACGTTCACTTTGTCAAAGCCATTCAGGATCTTGTATACTTCAATCAAGTGTGAAGAAAGTGTGTTTTTTTATTTTTCTGTATTTTTGATTATGGACTGAAACAGAGAAAGGGCTGTTTTCCAGCAAGGGACTGAAGTAGGAATTGCTATACTTTTTAAAAAGCAAACTTCTGAAGCTCATTTTAAGTCGTGATTACACTGCTGCTTTGTTTAAGCAGTGAAGGATGGTGTTTGTAGACAGGCCAGCACCAGGGGTGTACAAAGCGAGATTCAGTCAGCAACAGGTTGCAGATTGGTTTGTGGTGTTGTGCCCATTTAGAGATTGGGGCACAGAGAACCGAGAGAGGTAAGAGGGTTAGAGTTTTGACTGGTAGTGTTATGTGTCAGCAGTTCGTAGTTGTTTACCTCTATTTATTTGTAATAAATAGTAGTTTTTGAAAGTACAGAAACCTGATCAATGTTTCTGTTTAGCCTGGGTCTGTTCTACAGGTAACGTGGGGACTTTGTGTACTTCGATAAAATGTTTAATTTCTGTGATGACTCCAGAAATAGAGAGCCTTCATTTTTACCCAGTGAGACATGATACAAGTCACCCCTGTGAAGTGAGACAATTGATTAAAACTGATATTAAAGCATAAGCATAGACAAATGTGGCTATGAGGACTTTTTTTCTAGGCATCATGGGAAATATAGCCAATACGGTAAGTATCATGGAATAGGAAGTACTTTTTCTGGGAACCTAGCTCAGAATGTACATTTTTAAAACTGAATGACCTTCACAGCTTGAAATTGAATCTCAGGGCGATAAGGGAATTAGTAGGAGACATCATTAGGCTCATAGTGATAACAATTGTCCCAGAGCTAATGGCAACATGGAAGGGTTGTCTGCAGAACATGTCTGTCCCTGTTTTATTGATAAGGATATGTGATGTAAGTGCTCAGATAGTTGATGGCAAGTGAATAAAAACATTGTAATGAAACGTGAGAATTAAGACTATAAATTATCATGTTTCAGAGAGAAACCTTGATGAACTTAAACCAAGTTTGTCTGCCAGCATACATTTGTAAAATAGAATCCATAATAATTGTAACAAAGTCTCAAAGTGGCTTTATCAAACTACACAAGACTTCATTTTTTCGAAACTCTAGTGGAAACAGGCCGAGTCTATTCCAGTCTTTCCTCATCAGACAACTCAGTTGTTCTAGGTATTAATCGAGTAAATCTCCTCTGAACCACTTCAAATGCAGTTACATCCTTAAACAAGGAGATCAAAACTGCATGGTGTATTCAAGATGTGGTCACACTAATGTCATATATCAATGAAACATAGCATCCTTCCCTTTATGTCCAATTCGTCTCCTAGTAAGGGATAGCATTCCATTAACTTTTATAAACATGCTGTAGCAGTATTGCAATATTTTCTTGACTTGTGCACTAGAAACCCAGCTCATTTTCCACCTTAGAATTCTACAGTTGTTCTCCATTTAAGTATTCTTCCTTCCAAAGTGAACAGTATCATGTTTTCCAGCATTGTACTCCATCTGTCAGATTTTTACTCTCTCATTCAACATATCTTTATACATTTGCAAACTCCTTATATCCTCCTCATAACATATTTTCCTATCTATCTTTGGGTCATTAGCAAATTTAGCTACCATGTCTTTGTTCCCCTCATCTGAGTCATTGATGTAAATTGTAAAAAGCCGAAATTCTCTGCATGATTCCACTTGTCACATCCTGTGAATCACGAATTGACTAATTCCTACGGACTCTGTTTTCTGCCAATATTCTATTTTTAAAAAACATCTTCTGAAGCCCCTTGTAAGTTATGTTTATGCTGCTGCTTTGTTCAAGAAGTGAAGGAGGATACTTGTCGACAGGCCGGCACCAGGTGTGTATGAAGTGAGATTCAGCCAGCAACAGGTTGCAGATTGGTTTGTGGAGTTACGACTAGTTGTAGATTTGGGGATGGAGGTGATTGGGAGTTGAGCGTTCAAGTTTTAGCTCGTAAAGTTTATATGTTAGCAGTATCTAGTTGTTAGAATCTATTTATTTGGAATAAATAGTTGTTCTTGTAAGTACAGAAACTGCCAATCTTCTGTCTGTGCTGCTGTGTTAACCCTTACATCATGAGTGCTACTTGAAGCAATAGCCTTTTCTGTGAAACTTTATCACATGTCTTCTAGAAAACAGAGTATGTCTACTGCTGGCTCCCCTTTATCCAGAGCGCATGTAACACTAAACAAATGCTGCAACAGATTGGTGAAACATGATTTCCCTTTCACAAAACCTCTTCCCAACTATCTTGAGTTTTTCTGAGTACCCAGCTATAACCTCCTAGTTGACTGATTTAAACATCTTCTTCATGACAAATGTTAAGTATCTATTTTCTACCCCCTTCCCTCCTTGTAATAGATGGGTTATATCGATGCTTTCCAGTCTGATAGAACCTTTTCAGAATCCAGTGACTTCTGAAAGACTGGCAGCAACACATCCACTGCCTCATTGGCCACCACTTTTAAGGCCCGAGGATGAAGTCCATCTGGACCCAGAGACTTGGCAGTGCACACCTCCATCTCTTTGTTGACTACTGCTTCCCTGGTGACTTACTTCCGCAAGGGAAGTTGATGCAGTACCAAGCATCACTCTGCTTTGGCCAGGTGGGGAGGAATAAAGGCTGGCGAGGGGGGAGGGCACGAAGAGCATTCTGTGGTGTGGTGTGGTGACTGCCCCGATGCACGCAAGGCATTCCACCTAAAAGATGTGACCACTATCCTTCCAATATTGACACTCTCAATATTGCTGGAAGTGGAGTAAGCCTCAGGACAGTTTTAAAAATCAGCACTTGGTGATCAAGACATTGCTAAAGAAGGACGGAGGAGTTGAAAATTATCAGATCAGCCATGATCTCATTGAATGGCAAAGCAGACTCGATAGGCTGAATGGCCTCTGTTCCTATGTCTTGTAGGTAATGATGGCTAGAGGATGTTCAAGATCTGCATAAAGAAAGTGCAGAAACTTATTATGCAAGTGCACTATTTGGGAAGCAAATAGTTTCCTATAGCAAAGGATTGGAATGTCAGAATAAGCCTGCAAACATCAGACTTTGGTGAGTCTGCATCGGGGTATTCTGTACTTCTCTGTACTTCTTTTAATGGGGTTACAGAGAAGGATTTACGAGACTCATGAGGGAGTTTACTTTTGAGCATTGATTGAATAGAATGGACCGATATTCTCTGGAGTTCAAGTGGATGAGAAGTCACTTCATTGAAACTCATTGAAACACTTCTTTGAGAGCTTGACATACTAAATGCTGAGAAACTGTTTCCCCTGTCTCTGAAGACTATAAGATATAGGAGCAGAATTAGGCCAATCAGTCCATCGAGTCTGCTCTGCCATTTGATCAGAGCTGACAAGTTTCTCAACCCCATCCTCCTGCCTTCTCCCCATAATCCTTAATCCCCTTACTAATCAAGAACCTATCTACCTGTGTCTTAAAGACACGCAGTGACTTTATGTTGAAGCTTGTGGAGGCAATGAGTTCCACAGACTAACCACCCTCTGACTGAAGAAATTCCTGCTCATCTCAGTTCTAAAGAGTCATCCCTCTGTGGCTGTGCCATCAGGTTCTAGTCTCTCCTACTAGTATAACCATCTTATCTACTCTATATAGGCCCCTCAGTATTCTCTAAGTTTCAATTAGATACCCCCCACATCCTTCTAAACTCCATTTAGTACAGACATAAGAGTTCTGAACCGCTCCTCGTATGACAAGCTCTTCATCCCTGGGATAATTTTTGTTAATCTCCTCTGGATCCCCTCCAAGTTCAAAACCGCTCACTATTCCAAATACGATCTGACCAGAGCCTTGTGCAACCTCAGCAGTACGTCCCTGCTCTTGTATTTTAGCCTTCTTCAAATGATTATGAGCATTGCATTGTCTTCCAAACTGCCAACTGAACATGCATGTTAACATTAAGTGAATCCTGAAGTTGGACTCCTAAGACCCTTCGTGCTTCAAATTTCCAAAGCCTTTCCCCTTTTAGAAAATAGTCTACACCCCTGTTCTTTGCACCAAAGTGCATAACCTCACACTTATTCCATGTTGTGTTCCATCTGCCCACTCTCCTAGTAAGTCTAAGTCTTGAATTAGGATGTGTGATAAGGAGAAATTGTTTCTCAGAAGATTTTGGTTCCTTGAACTTCAGTACCCCAGTGGGCTGTGGTATTTCAGGGCTGGGATTGATCCATCTTTGCTGAATAATGCAATCAAGAAATTTTTGGGTGGGGTGGGAAAGTGCAGTTCATGTAGAATCATAGAATCCCTACAGTCTGGAAACAGTCTATTTGGCCCAACAAGTCCACACTGCCCCTCAGAAGAGCATCCCACCCAGACCCATTCCCCTACCCCTGCATTTCTCATGTCTAATGCACCCAACCTAAACATTCCCAGGCACTATGGGCAATTTAAGCATAGCCAATCCACCTACCCTGCACATCTTTGGACTGTGGGAGGAAACTGGAGCACCCAGAGGAAACCCACACTGACACAGGGAGAATGTGCAAACTGCGCACAGAGTCACCTGAGGGTGGAATTGAACCCGGGTCCCTGGGGCTGTGAGGCAACAGTGCTAACCACTGAGCCACCGTGCCACCCATTCAGGTTCAGCTGTGCTCCACCATTCAGGTGGAGAAGGGTCAAGGCAATGCCTAACCAACTGCTGCTCCTATTTCTAGGGTCTTCTATTCAATTTTTTTCACTGTCAATTGAATGTGTTTGAAGTGTCTTCCAGTTATATTGCATGAAAACAGAGCATCTAATTTGCATATAGCCCAGTTACACAAACAGATCATAAGGAACAAAAGTACATCATTCAGCCCATCGAGTCTGCTCTGCCACTCATTGTGACCAAGGTTGGTCTGATAATCCTTAACTCCATTTTCCTGCCTTTTTCCCCCACAACCCTTGATTCCCTTAATGATTAAAAATCTGTCTGACTCAGCCTTGAATATACTTAACGACTCAGCATCTATTGCCCTCTGCAGTAAAGAACTCCTCAGATTCACTACCGTCTGAGAGAAGAAATTCCTCCTCACCTCTGTATTAAAAGGGCCATCCCTCATTCTGACATTATGACCTTGGTCCTAGAATTTTCCCGTAAGGGGAAACAATTTCTTAGCATCTACGCTATCAAGTCCCCTAAGAATCTTAAACATTCCAATAAGATCACCTTTCATTCTCCGAAAATGGTATAAGTACAGGCTCAACCTGCTAAACCACACCTCAGAAAACAGTCCCTCCATACTGGGGACCAACCCAGTGAACCTTCTCTGGATTGCCTCCAATGCTAATACATCTTTCCTTTAGTAAGGGGACCAGAATTGTTCACAGTATTCTAGGTATGTTGCATAGTTTTGTTGGCCTTTATTTCAAAGGGGAATGTAATCTAAAAATAATAAGACTTTCCTATTTTTAGACTCCATTCCCTTTTGAAGTAAAGGCCAACATTCCATTTATCTTCCCTATTACAGGCTGAACTTGGATGCCAGCCTTTTGTGATTTATGCACCAAATCCTTCTGTGCTACAGCTTTCTTTCTCCATCAGTTAGTATTGGCTAGTAGAGTGGCCATGCCAATTTAGTTCTTGAAGAGATAAATATCCCTAATGGGCCAGTTTGGAAGATAAAGTAATTTTCAGAGTTACCTATAATATGATAGGTAATATTACGCTAATATAAGTGTTATTTCGCCGAAGTTTTCGAGGTTTCAGTACTGTTGAGGTGAAAGCAGCAGATATTCTGCCATTTTTTTCATGTCAGCCGGCCTTGACATTATTGCTTGGCTGCCTGTTCTTCTATGAATGTTACTGTGATTTGCATTGAAGGCCTCTGTGTCCCAAGTGGTGGTGTACAGGGATGGCCAGGCTACCATTCCTTGAATATTTTCCCCAGAAATGAGACAGAGGCAGAGATATTGAATGTGGCATTGGCCTTAAAAATAGGCCTGTACTCGATTAACGCCACTGATGCTGGGCACTGCCTGGACATGTCCACTAATCTGCATGAGGAACTGTCTTTTTAGGCAGCAGTGACACCTCGAGATTCTCTCAATCTGGTCATCCAGCATCATGTGATGGGTAAGTAGCACTAGAGCCTAAAACCTCTGTTGCAGGGACTTTCAACTTACACAAGAGACATCTTGACGAGGGGAAATTGATGCTTCTGGTCCCTGGAGTCCTTTCTTGTTCTGTGATAGACTTTCATCTAGCAAACCCTTTTCCTGTGACTGCACAGAAGGACTAGCAATTCCCTGTACTCCTAGTCAGATCTTGAAAGGCAGTGATATTTTTAAACTATGTTTATCTTGAGTCCTCTTTCTATTGTTGAGTGCACGCCATTGTTCCAGTGAGCAAGTAGAGGCAGCAAGATCTTTCTGGAACAGAATAGTACTAGCTTTGACCTGTCGGGCAGCACCCTAACTTTACTTTTCCTTTGTCCAGAGATGTCCAGAGTGACCTTTAGAAATGGAACGAGGTCAAAAATCACACGACACCAGGTTGTATTTGAAATTTGAAAAAATTTGAAGGTTTATTTGAAAGCACAAGCTTTTGGAGTCTCACTCCTTCACTGGTGAAAAAGGTTGGCATCAGACACAATTTATAAACAGAAGATCAAAGGGTCATAGAACTGACGCAAATGTATTGAACAAACCTAATATGGCTGTCAAATCTTTAATCACTTAGAAAGGAGATACAAGTTTTGATTGATTTAATATGTAAATCCCAGAACTACGTAAGGTCACTGCCCTGAGATAACTAAAGGTTTTATCAATAGACCAGAGGTGACATTTCAGGTCAGACAGTGCATTTTAGGTGTGAGGCCTTGTTTAGAATCTGTCTGTGATGAGAGCAAATATTAACTGGAATGAATTTCAGTTCTAATCATACCTTTCTGTCATGTTCCACCTCATCCCATACAGGAAACTTATTTCATGAAACTGTAACTTGCATGTCCATCCTGACGTCTGCTGTGACTTGTCTAATGCTAATCATAAATACATTTTTCTTACACATGTTAGTTACTCAACAACTAGGCGGCAAATCTTATCAAGCTTGCGTCAGGAGAAGGAAGAGAGTAATTCGGAGAATTGTTTTTAACTCCGTGTTTTTAAGGCCTAGATTATCTTTGCAGAAGCAATGGTGTAGCAAAAACAATAGTGTTTCTTAAAAGGAATGTATCAAAGTATATAAAGCAAGTTGACATTTGTTTCATGGTAGTATAAGAATACATAATAGGCATCAATGCCTTTCTTGACTCCTAACAGGATAATGCTATGCACACAATAAAATTGTAGGAATGTTTGCAATGGAGAAAGTGGAAGTCGGTTTCAAGTTGTGAGGGAACATGCTTTCTGATCAACATTTATCCCAAAACCAAAAACGGATGAGTTAATTTATCTCTGTACTTTGAGGGCTTACTGTGCATAAATTGGCTGTTGACTGTGAACAGTTTTTGAGATTGCGAAAGCCACTATGTAAATGTAACACTTTTTTACCTTGAGTTGGCTGCTTAGCATTTAGAATTGTTTTATGACTTTAGGACATGGTGCACATGCCTTTGGACTCAGAGAGCTTATGGTGCATGCTATCTATCTTCCATTCTTAGGATTCAACAGATTAAATGATGAGTCAAAACAACTTAAATGCAGTTTAACACTTGTGGGGGCCATATAATTCCCATTGAACCAAATGATCTACTCGGGCTAAGGAGGAAATAGTGTTCATGATGAAATACACCCTTTAAAATTCAGTAACAATTTATGAATTGCCCTTGTGTTGAATCAGTTTCGGGGTGAGTTTGGATTTCTATTTGACACATGTTTGTTTTATTCTACCAACTTTTGAAATAACCGCAGCAGTAAATAGATAATTTTAATTAAATGTTATTGTTGTTCCATATGCATTTGTGAGGAGAATGAAAAGTAACAGAATCATATATCTCTGCTTGAAACATGCAAAATACTATACTGAAAAATGCAAGGCTGTGGAAAAGAAGGGAGTGTGGCTTCTTGGATAATTCCTCTAGTGAGTTGGCACAGACATGATGGGGCAAATGGCCTTCTCCCTGGGCTGTAAGATCTTTTGGTTCCTGCAAGGGGAAAGAGAAGATTAGGGTTTCTGTCTTGAGGAAGCTCTTATAGAATATTACAGTCTCCTTACACAAAGCAGATCACTCACTGTATTGTCAAGACCACTGACTGAATAAGTGATAACTTTATATTACATGGACAGTATTTTAGGAATTGCATTCTGCAATTGACTATTTTTATCTGAAAACTGTAAATCAGTGGCCTTTGTTATTCTCACATAAACTATGCAAGGTCTTTATTTAATTCATATTTCATACCTCAACCATAAATTTGTTACAGCATGGATGACAGAGAAATCATTGGCTTGTTACATCTGTGCAGCACCTCTGCAAGGACAACCCAGCTAGTCCCACTCCACTGCCCTTGTTGTGCTGCAATTTCTTTTCTCCACAAGGTGTTCATCTAATTTCTGCTTGAAAACCAATATTGAATCTCCCTTGTTGCAAATGCACAGTTTTATCTTTTAATGCAAGACTTGGAGGTTAGATCACGTTTCTCACTCATAATGTGTGATTTTCAACTGTAAATGACCTTGGGGTGGGGATTGAGGTTCCTTGCAGGAGGCTGGCTAATCAGATATCCTTTGGAGGATGTTGGTGCGGGATCTTTTTCTGGAGAGTGGGAGAGGAATGGGCAGTCTGGTGCCCTTTGAGTTTGTTAACTGAAGAAGATTGTGCATAAGTGGCTCAAATCCTTTGGAATTGTCCAAATTGACAAGCGCTGTCAAGAAGCGTCAAGGGCCATCTAGAAGTGGCACGACCTTCCAAGAAGATAGTGGGGCACTGAGTTTTACCAGAACCCGGAAGCTAATCACAGTGTTTGAGTGGCAAGTATGCACAATAGCCATGATACAGTCTGTTGTTATCTCGCAGGAGAGAGGAGGCAGAACCAAAGCGGATAGCAGCCTCCATGCACGTAGAAGTGGCCAAATAGGCAAATGAAAGTCCAAGGACACAACCTGATACAGGATCTCCCAGGTCCCACAGTGTTGCAGCATGATTTTAAAAAATCTTTAACATCTTTCTGCTTTGAACCCCACAGCTATAGCAATACGTGATAGACTGTTTAGGTTCAGATGTTTCAAAAATTGCCATCCAGCTCTGCTCAGCCCTTTAGCAAACTTCTCAAGAGGCGTTATGGAGTGTCATTTGGAAGGGAATGGATTTGCCATTACTTCCCCACCTCCCCCCCCCACCCCCCAAGCCCTTCCACTGAAAACCACTTTGTGTACTGAAGGTGGTGGCATTCTGTGTCACCCTCTGGAAACACAGTTTTCCAATCATACCTGCAGCCACTCTTGCCCCCACCAGCAACTGTACCGACCAAATTGAGTCAGGAATTGAACGGAAAAGCCATCACAACATTGATCCCCTGAAGGCAGAGATGAAATAATTTGGCTGCCTTTTGAATTCTTTGATGGAATGTCCACTGAACAAACTGGAATGCACGTAGACACATGGGTGCAAATAAGGGTTTAGATTTGCTGCTTCATTTTCTTTTGTTTATATTCATGCTCACCTGAGGTGATGAACAATAGCATTGAGGAATGTAACATTTTTCCAGTATTTAGACTTGTCTGGTTGTGTTTGGGTGGATCATTGAGTTCGATTGAGGGTGGTGCACATCCTTCTACAGTGACAAAAACCTGCATGGTGTACCGTTGTCTCAACTGCGAAAGAGCCCTTTTACTGATTTGCCTTCTGTTGACGGAGCATCTTCAGCATTTTGGGACATCCCTGAGGTCCTGAAAGGCGCTACAGAAATGCAAACCTCCTTTCCCCTCTCTTTCCTTTAAACAAGTGTTTACCCTGCTCATGACCTTCCCCCCCCCCCCCCCCCCCCCGCCCCCGTTTATCTCATCTCAATAACATATTTTCCTGTCTCTTTCTCCAAATGTGGTTATCTCTCTTCTCAACTGTTTGCTTCAACTCCTCCTACTGTTCTGACCATATTCTCAGTGAGGACGTTACTCCTGAAGCAGGAAGGACAGAGGTTACTGACGAAACTGTGGTTCACAGCAGGTGGTGTAAGATGTTGCGGAGGGCCGTGGGGAGGAGGTAGAGGTAGAGGGCGAATGGGACATGAAGGCTTTTGTCTGAGTTTATGGAGCTGAAGTTCATATTTGGACTTAGACCGCCATCAAAAGGAAGGCCATAGTGCTATGACATTTCTTCAGGAAGTCAGAGTCTATTAAGAACATAGAACAGTACGGCACAGTACAGGCCCTTCGGCCCACGATGTTGTGCTGACCTATTAAAACGAAAGAGGGAGGGTTAGATGGAGAGTGATTAAATAATCCTCACCACCGGCAAAAAAACGTTACTGGTATTACAGGAAAGGCAATGGATAGCATGGATCTGGGATCCCAAAGCAAATGATAGAACTTGAAATGTTTTAGTACAATTGGAGTTAAAAATTCTTGTCCCATTCGTCATTCCTGAATGTGATGTGTGGAGGCAGGAAAATTCCTGGCTTTCTGACCTTTAGAAATGACAACCCATTTTCAGTTTGGGGGAACTATCTGGAGTGGGATTCAGGCCAATTCCAGCCCTTACCCTTCATACTTGCTTCGTTCATCTTATTCCCCCATTCACACACAGTCCATGCTTCATGCTCACCTCACACCATATGCTCCTCTACCCACCTCCCTGGCCACTCATACCCCCTGTGCCAACTTAGTACCTGCTTCCATCTACCATCCTTTCTCCCATCACCTATCGTTAACAACTCAGCCAGTATTCACCAATACCCACCCACACAGGGGGAAAAAAAAACTTCCATTATTTAGTTTCCTTATTGCAAATGACACAAATTGTGCAAAACACTATTACATCATTAAAAAAAATGCTTGACAAGTCTTAACTACCCTAACACTGCTTCAAATGTCTTGGAACGTATTGATAATTCTGAACACCTCTTAACACTTCTTGACAGTAAGGGCAATTCCAAATTGTTTGCACTCCTTTTCCTCACAATCAGCTGCACAGTTAACAATCCCAAAGTCTACTTGGGTTATCCTCCACCACCACAAAGAATACCTAACCCGCACCCTCCCAAACAAGTCCTAGCCCCTGTCTTTGAGGTGTCCCCAGACCATACTCTTAGGATTGCTCACTTTTCCCAAGGCAGTACCCTAACTATCCAAACTGAATGCACTGAGAGCCATCCTGCTCTAATCTCCAGGTTTCGGAAAGCTGTGATTCTTAAGTCCTATTTGAATGGAAGCAGGTGGCCATCCATATGGCTGGTTCCCTCCGTAAACCACACATGCCTGAACTACAGCCCATCCTGGTGAAAATGAGAAGTGCTCGGTTTGGTTCAACGCTTCAGATTTTGGACATCTTCTGTTATTTTCAGCAAGATGGAGAGAATCTTCCCTGTAATGAAAATCTAGGCTTAAAGTTGGTTGTTAAAATGTGCTATTTCTTCCTTAGTGTGCATGCAAATGCATATGCATATATGTGCATGCTGCAGTTAAGAACACGTGTTTACTTGTGAGCATTTTTAGTGAGGCCCCTTCTTCTCTATGGAAATGAGGAAAGGAAAGATCTTGTCCTTTAGTCTGTGTGTGAATTACTGTCTCTTGTTGATAAAGGCGATTGCTTGCTGCTTAGATAAGCAGTATGCATGGTTACGCAATGAAGGTTGCACAAAGCTCTTTAGTGTTGATGTGAAATGATTGCAATAACCTATACAGCACCTTTTCTTTCCCAATAGGTAGAGAAGATTGTCGATAAAAGGAAAAATAAAAAAGGGAAATGGGAGTACCTTATACGATGGAAAGGTTATGGAAGTAATGAAGACACTTGGGAACCAGAACATCACCTCCTTCATTGTGAAGAATTTATTGACGAGTTCAATGGACTCAATGCTTCCAAAGAAAAGCGAACTAAATCAGGGAAACGGGGAAATAGCCCAAGGCAGGTCTTACGGGACAATCATGGAACTTCGCCGCTGAGAGCCTATGAATCCGCAAAGGGGAAGGGGGGAGGATTACGCAGAAAGCGGACTAATAATGCACATCAAAAGCAAAAACGGGGTACAATAGGGAGAGATGGAAAGCACACATCTGGAGAGCCCAAGAAAATCATTGCTACTAAAACAGTGCATTACAGAACAACTGCGAGCGGAGTACAGATTATGCCTTACAGAAAGACTGATAACTCATTTCAGAATGGGGATGCTCGACACGGCAGAAATGCATTACAGTTTGACAATACCTCAAGGCAACAGGAAGTGAATGTGGATCTAGGAGAGCAGGACTTTGCAGAGGATGGATCAGTTGCTGATTCTCCTTTGGTAAACGGTGTAGGTATGTAATAATAAGTGTTGGTGTTGCACTGACAGCAAGTCATTCAGCTTCTCTCCTCCCCCTCCCCCTCCCCCTCTCCCTCTCCCTCTCCCCCAGGGCTACACTGGTGTTTATCCTACATTGTTCATTGATGTACTCATATTTGGAGATTGCATTAACATTTTTAATTATTGCAAGCAGCATGATTTGAACTTGCAAATGGTTCAGTTAAACATGCCTCTGTCTTTGTGATAATTCTAAAAATAAATTGCTTGGGGTTTGTTAACAGTAATGTTCATTGACTAAATAGAATTGTTCAATTGCAGGCTGACACTTCACCACATTCTATTTCAATAGGGATTTCCAACGGACAAGCTAACTTGCCATGTTCTGTGAAAAGAAAGCTTGCGGAAGACAAAGAAGATTATGTATTTGACAAACGGCTCAGATGCAGTGTACGACAAAATGAAAGCAACTATCGATTCAGGGACATTGTTGTTAGGAAGCAAGATGGTTTTACACATATATTACTCTCGAGCCAGACTTCAGACAACAATTCTTTAACACCTGAGGTAAGGCCCATAGCACACTTTTTTTAATTAGTACAGTTGGTTCTGATGTAATGCAAAAGTTCTGTTCTTGTGTGATCTCGCATTATAAGAAAATCAAGCAACAGTCATTCCATTTAAATTAATAGGGCCAGAATCGTGTTATAGCCAATAAAAGTAAGGAAAGTTTGCATTCTACAAATAGCGGTCTAAATTTTTCAATTGCATTAAAGCCAATTTGTGTTGAAGAAACACAGTTTATGGCAGAACCAACTGTTTATGACCCTACAGATGGGTCCTCAAATCTACAGTTCTGAGGGGGAGTTTCAGTTGTCCTGCCCGCTGTTTAAAAATTAGTATGTTGCTCGAATAATAAGAGAAAAGACACAGTTAACATAAACGTCGTTGATTTCCATCTTTGTGTTAATGAGTAAATTAATGAACAGAGTGTGGGGCTGGGTGAAAATACTTTCACCACCAGGCTGAGCCACATTGTGATGGCAGGAGCATCATGATTGAAGATTCTTTTCTATTCCCACTCCAGCTCTTGCCTCTCCGCCTCCTTCCCCAAACACTCTTCTCCCTCATTGCAGTCCCCACCAATGCAGCTTTCAGAGATCAGGAAAATATTCAGGAACAAAAGAAGGAGTCAATACTGTGGGTCATTCCTCTCCCAGCCCAGCACTAGTGATTGAAACTGGTCCAGCAGATCACATGCATGTTATTTATAAAGACAGTGAACCTTGTTATCTGATGCAGTTACTGCCCCAATCTGGAATGAGTCCAGCGCTCTTTTGAAGATGTACAGAGAGCCAGCACCTAACCTAATAAATTAAGTCTTAGTGAATACAGTTTCACTGTGGAGCAGTCTGCAAGAAAAGTTAGTAGCAGTCACGCACTGAAAAGTTTAGGGTGTATTTTTCCCTCCAATCATATCCTAGTGCTTTCTCTTTATTTTGTGAACCCCCGTATTGGGACATTCACAAGTTTCATTCACTTGTTGATGAGCTTCTCTTCAAGATACCTGTCCAGTTTGACCTAAAAGGGATATGGGGAAAAGACAGGAGATTGGCACTGAGGGATAGAACCGGCGCAGGCAGCATGAGCCGAATGGCACCTTTCCACACTGTAACAAATCTGTGATTCTGAAATCAAATCAACTTGCAATTTTTTGATGCGGTTTCGAAAAGCTGAAAAACCTCTCTGTGATGTAGCGTTTTTTTTACTACTTTTCCAAATTTATCACTTTTCATCCTGACAGGTTTTCATAGAATCATAGAATCCCTACAGTGTGGAAACAGGCCCTTCGGCCCAACAAGTCCACACTGAACCTCAGAGCATCCCACCCAGACCCATCCCCCTTTAACCCACCTAATCTACACCTCCCTGAGCACTATGGGCAATTTAGCATGGCCAATCCACCTAACCTGCACATCTTTGGACTGTGGGAGGAAACCGGAGCACCCGGAGGAAACCCTGTTCTTTTAACATTTTATTCATAGGATGTGGGCATCACTGGGCAAGGACAGCAGTTTTTTTTTCCCTAAAGGGGAAGATAGGTTTTTGTGGAAATGGCCACAATCAGGCCAGCTCTTTGTTCTTAATTTTATTGAATTCCAATTGCAGCATCTGCTGTGTTGGGTTTTGAATCCACATCCCAAGAACATCAGCCTGGGGTTCTGGATTGCTAATCTACTGGCATTAACACTGCACCATTGCCTCCTAAATTTGATGCATCATGTTGAACCAAAACACTTCTGGTCCACTCTTCAACCTGTCAGTTGTAATCCCACTTCTCCATCCTGCTTGTCTCCCAAGTAATATTCCAGTTCTGTCTGTCCGTGTTCCATTCTTTAAAATGCTATTCGTATTGTTAGCGATTCTCTGTGCTCTTCTTGTTCAGCTGCCTCATATTCTCATGAGGGCTTGTACGTCAGAACTGGCTGACCCTAATTCTGCCCTCCCAGAGGTATTACCGGGCATGAACCACAAACAGCAATCCTTTGATGATCTCACTTTTCCACTCTCTTGTCCTGAGGGACGAGTTGGAGTGCTTTGCCGCTGCTGGAGTTGAGATATGCTAACTCAGCACAGATTGGACCTCGGGCTTGCAGTGGTTAAAGATGGATTAAGTGCAGGTTCCATGGCTGGTTTGGCTCTTTTCAGGTTCTGTTTGCAACATCACAGATGAGGGTGAAAAATTAAAAGGTAAAATCTGAACTCTGCAAATTCCTGCAGATTAGAAGTCACATATATTGTACACGAGTCATACAGGAGGTAACAGCTTTTCATATAAGAGCAGCACACATTGTTCAACCGTAAGATATAGGGGCATAATTAGGCCATTCAGCCCATCGCATCTGCCCCACCATCAGTCATGGCTGTTAGATTGTTTGGCTCTTTTAAATGGAGGGACAACTTGCTAGTTGTCAGAATTAAGTTACAACTTATTGGTTTGGCAGTTTACGTCGGCTTTTCGTGGGACATGGAGACACACACAAACACACACACAATTGCTGTCACCAATGCAGAAACACGATATTTCAAGGGATTTCAACCAAAGCTAGCAACTATCTCAAGGATGAGTCAGTCATTGTTAAAGTGACCACTATTTGAAAATTTGTGACCGTAAATTCTTTTCAAACAAGAACTGCATGTGGAGCAGTTCCGAGAATGCTTATGAAACTAATACCTGGGATGGCCTGGTTATCTTATGAGTAAAGGTTGAACAGGTGAGGTTTGTATTTCCACTGGAATTTAGAAGAATAAGATGTGACTGAAACATATAAGATCTTAGGTGGTCTTGACAGGGTGGATGTGAAAGGTCCCCTTTATTCTGGTCCTATTTTGGGAGAATCTAGAACTAATCGTCAGCATTTTTCAAAAAGAGACAGAGAAGGGGAGAATTATTTCTTTGAAGGTTGTGAGGATTGTAATTCTCTTTCTCAAAAGGCAGTAGAAGTAGGGTAGATGGGAATGCGGAGTAATCCAATGAGCCATGATCTTATAGAATGGGCAAGTAGATTCAAGGGGCTGATTGGCCTTCTCCTGCTCCTAATTTGAATGTTTGCATGTAACAACCTCCAATAAAATAACATCTTTTAACTTCTAGTACCTCCCAAGGTGCCCCAACACCGAGAGATAACAGTTAAATCTCCCAATTCTGAGTGTGAAGTCACATTGAGTGGGCGATTATTGCAATTCCTGCCAAGATACTTAATTGGTTTCCATGTGAAAACTAATCAGAACCAGCAAAGGGTTCCTGACATGGGGCAGGCAGGTAAAAGAAGACACCCAATAAAAAAGTTTAAACTGATGGACCTCCAATGACACACCTTTACCACACCAGTGATCTGTATCTATACAAAGTCCCATTAAAATGAAAAAGCCTTTGGTCCATTGCTTTCAACCTTCCATTGACCTGTGAAATCAGAGGATTTTGTCACAACGCCATGGGTCTGCCTTATCTGAAGTGAATTGTTAATACATTATATCTTCATATCTCCTACGTTTTGTTCATCCAAACTCCATCCTAGGCTGTGTCCCACATGTTTCATCTTTGAGTCCCACCACCTTGAAAGTCTGCAGCGCGTGGCATCCTTTTGATGATGGATCAGAAAGCGAAGTGAATACCTGTTGGATGTCGGTGTTTGCCTCAGGTGCTGGAGGTCACCTGTAGCACTGTGTTAGTCGGTGATCCCTGCAGCTGCAGTTGGCATGAGAATTGTTGGACCTGCTATTGGTCTTATCTGGAGTCTGTTAATTTTGCGGCTGGTTGTTACAACCCCACTCACAGATGCTCGGGGAATTCTTTAGCTTGTCTGGAGTTCTGAGCAGGAGTAAACCGTTGGGACTGCAGTGAGTTTGTTCAAATAGTTTGCCCCAAGTTGTCAGTCTGATACTCCATGTTGGGCAAGGCGCTGTCTGTAGGCTGGAGAAAGACCACATTTGGAGTACTACATGCAGTTCTGGTCACATTACCATAGAAAGGATATTATTAAAGTAGAAAGAAGAGTACAGAACTGTTTTACCAGGATGCTACCTGGACTGGAAAGCTTGAGTTATAAGGAGAGGCTGGATAGGCTAGGACTTTTTTCCCTGGAGCGTACGAGACTAAAGGGTGACCTTTGGGGTCTATAAAATTATGAGAGGCATGGATAAGGTAGATAGCCAACAGGTTTACCCCATGGTAGAGGAGTCTAAAACCAGAGGGCATAGGTTTAAGGTGAGAGGAGAGAGATACTAGAGGGTCCAGAAGGGCAATTTATTCACACAGAGAGTGGTGAGTGTCTGGAACGGGCTGCTAGAGGAAGTGGTGGAGACTGGTACACTTTTGTCATTTAAGAAACATTTAGACAGGTAGATAGCATCAGACGAGCAGGAAAGTTGATGTTTCGGGTCGGGACCCTTCTTCAAAAATGGGGGAGGGGGAAGGGAGCTCCGAAATAAAGAGAGAGAGGAGGGGTGGGGCTGGGGAAGGTAGGTGGAATGGTGATAGGTGAGTGCAGGCAGTCTGCGACTGCTCCCAAGATGGGGCGTTCCACTCCCGAACATCCCAGACGTCCTCTTATTACAAGGACCGCAACTTCCCCCCTTTGGTGGTCAAAAATGCTCTCGAGCGCATCTCTTGCGTTTCCCGCACCTCTGCCCTCACATCCCCTCCCCCCAACAAAAACAAAGACAGAATTCCCCTTGTCCTCACGTATCACCCCATTAACCTCTGTATCCAACGTATCATTCTCCACCACTTCCGCCACCTGCAATCTGACCCCACAATAAAGGATATATTTCCCTCCCCACCCCTATCTGCCTTCAGCAGGGACTGCTCTCTCCGTGACTTTCACTTCCGCTCCACACTCCCCACTAGCCCCACCACCCCCAGCACCTTTCCCTGCAACCGCAGGAAGTGCTATACCTCCCCCCCTCGCCTCCATCCAAGGAGCCAAAAAGCCTTCCACGTCAGACAGATGTTCACCTGCACATCCGTCAATGTGGTGTATTGTATCCGCTGTTCCCGATGTGGCCTCCTCTTCATCGGTGAGACCAAGCAGAGACTGCTTTGTAGAGCACCCATGCTCAGTTCACGACAAACGACAGCACCTTCCGGTCACGAACCACTTCAACTCCTCCTCCCACTCCCTGGGTGACATGTCCATCCTCCAGTGTCACAATGACGCCACCCGGAAACTGGAGGAGCAGCACCTCATATTCCGCCTTGGGAGCCTACAGCCCAATGATCCCAATGTGGACTTTGTCAGTTTCAAAATCTAGCCTGGCCTCATTCCATGACCAACCCTCCCTCTCATCCCCGCCTCTTTGACCTGACACAACCTGTCCATCTTCGCTCCAATCTATCCGCCCCTTCCATCTCACTGACCAATCCCCACCACTCCCTTCCTGCACTCACCTGTCACCAACCCACCTACCTTACCCAGCCCCACCCCTCCTCTCTCTTTATTTCTGAGCTCCCTTCGCCCTCCCCCATTTCTGAAGAAGGGTCCCGACCCGAAACGTCAGCTTTTGCTGCTCCTTTGATGCTGCCTGGCCTGCTGTGTTCCTCCAGCTCCACTGTGTTATCTCTGACTCCAACATCGGCAGTTCTTACTAGCTCTAGACAGGTAGATAGGAGTGGAGGGATGTGTACCATTTGGGCTGAAGGGCCTGTTTCCATGCTGTAAACCTCTTTGGCACAGCTTGACACTGAAAATCCCACGATTCAGTGTTTACAGTTGTTCCTCATTCATGGAATAAGCACAAATTTTACATTTGAGAAAAGAAAGAGTTGTATTTTTATAACACCCTTCTTGATCACGGGACGTCAGCTATGGATTGACAACAGATGTCAGCATTGCCACAGCCATGTCAAATCTCAGCAATTAATTCCAAAACACACATTTGAATTTACAATCCATTTAGGGTTAGGATTAGGGTGAGCCTATGCACATTGCTGCACAGTTGCAAAAAAGTGCTGTGTTTTCTTCTGTTTGCTGTGCTTTTACTTTGATGGGACATAAGTATTCAACATAGTGTACAAATCAAGGGCAGTGCATTTTCCCGTTCATTCCATTTTCCGTGAACAATCCATCAGTGTAATTCCCACCTCTCCCTTTCTGCAGATGGTTTGTTTTGCAGTTTATGTTGGATTGCTTTCTGGCTGCAAGTCATTTTTTTACTTTAAACATCTATGAATACAAGTATCAGTTGTAACCATGCAGAATTCGATCTTTAAGGAGATTTCATGCTTCGGAAACCTGTACATATGCTAAAGTTTCGATGAGACAACATACAATGCAATGCAGTATGTGTGTTGAGGTAATTTCAAGCATCAGTGTAGTATACAGTGTTTCAAACACAGCTGTTTGTGGTTCTTATGTGGTGGATGCCGGGCCATTGAGTCCATTTAAGGACAAGATAGACAAATTTTTAATTAGAAATGGGTCAAAGGGTTATGAGGAGAAGACAGGAAAATGGAGTTGAGGCCGAGATGAGATCAGCCACAAAAACAGAAGTTGCTGGAAAAGCTCATCAGTTCTGGGAGCATCTATGAAGAAAAAAATCAGTGTTAACGTTTCTGGTCCGGTGACCCTTCCTCAGAACTGATGGTAGTTGGGAAAAGTCAGTTTATATGCAGAAAATAATGAGCGGGATGGGGTAGGGAGTAAATGATAGGATAAAGGATAGAGCCCGAAGAGAGATAAGAGCAGGTCGATAGACAAGGGAGTTGCTAATGATCAGGCTGGGATGGTGAATAGCTGTTAATGGAGACTGTTGATTGTTATCAATAGGTAGTGTGTGATGGCAGGCTATGTGATAACAAGGACTGGTGTGTGGGGTAGGAGGCTAGAACATAGGAGAGTTTAGGCCCTAAAATTATTGAACTCGACATTGACTCCAGAGAGCTGCAGGGTCCCCAAGTGGAAAATGAGGTGTTGTTCTTCCAGTTTGTGTTGAGCTTTGCTGGAACACTCCTGCTAATCTGAGACAGACATGTTGGCCAGGGAACAGGGTGGTGGTTCTGTGAAGCGGTCACCCTGTCCACGCTTCGTTTCCCCAGTGTAGAGGAGACCATATTGTGAGCAGCGAATGCAACAGACTAGATTCTGGGAAGGGCAGGTGAAGTGTTGCTTCACCTGGAAACTATGTTTGGGCCCTTGGATACTGGGGAGAGAGGAGGTAAATGGACAGGTGGGGAAACGAAGCTATCGTTTTACTCCCTGCCCCATCCCCCTCCCTATTTTCTGCATATCAACCTTCATTTTCCCAGCTACCATCAGTTCTGAGGAAGGGTCACTGGACCCGAAACATTAACTCTGATTTTTCTTCACAGATGCTGCCAGACCTGCTGAGCTTTTCCAGCAACTTTTGTTTTTGCTCCATCCGCAATTTTTTCGGTTTTTATGAGATCAGCCACGATTGCAGTAAATGGTGGAGCAGTCTTGAGGGGAATTGCCTTCTCCTGTTCCTAATTCTTTTGTAGTTCTACCTTTTGATCTCTGTATTCCATGCATTCTGCCACTAAATGGCATAAAAATGGCATCAGAATATTGACACAAAGTCCACAAAATGCACTTAACCCCAGTCTCTTGTAACCATTTTGTTGCTGTCATTTTATTGCCCTCACAAATTCTTCCAAATGTTTGACTGCTATAAACACCAGTGACTTATTTAATATTTCCAAGACTATTAGCTCCTTGTATCTGGTTTCCGGTCACATTGAAGCTGATTTTTAAAGTTTGGTTTTTAAAGTTTGAATCCGCTGAGTCTCAATAGAATGGAGAAGTTTTGTGTGAGCTGGATCTATGTTGTGCACTGCATGCAAACTACTGCATTATCACTGTCCAGGCATTTTTAAACAAACTTTAACTTAAGATCCACAGATTTTAAGACCGTCCTTTCAGGTATAGATTCTTGTGATTAAGAATTTAGTAAAATAGCCCATTCAGAATGACTGATCTTTTCAGCTACACCAGAAATATAATGCTTTCAACCATAAAACTTGTTCCTCAACCCCAAGGCATTATCTACAACCATGGAGTAGCTTATGGGTTTGTTTATAGCCTGATGGTGTTTTATGATAAATGAATCATTTGAAACAGTATGCAGTGCAGTGTGTTGATCTTATCCCCATTATAAAAACAGGGCCCTTACTTAATTTTTTTTAAGATTCCTCAAGTTAATATGATCCAGCTGGAAAGTCGGAAGGTGCAAATGTGGTGCTAAAGGCAGTGGAGGTAGCATCATTGAATATTTTAAAGTAGATGGGATAGATACACTTGCCTCAGAAAAATCTATCAAAGGTTATGGGGAATAGATGGGAATGTGGGGTTTGAAATGCAAGCAGATTATTCAAAGTCTGATTGAATGAGAAAACAGGCTGAAGGCCCAAATCACCTACTTCTGCTGTAAGTTTGTATATGTGCACTTCTTGATGTTACCTATCTCATATATAACCATCTCCATTCGTTCTAAGTATTCAAAGCTTAGGGGAGGTGATGCCTAGCAGTGTTAACACTCGACTGTTAATCCAGTGACCCAGGTAATGTTCTGGGCACCTGGGTTCGAATCTCCCCATGGCAGATGGTGGAATTCAATTTGAATTCAATAGAAAGGAAAAACTCTGGAATTAAGAATCTAATGTTGACCATGAATCCATTGTTGATTTTTGGGAAAACCCGTTTTGGTTCACTGATCCTCTTTTAGGGAAGGAAACTGCTATCCTTACATGCTCTGGCCTACATGTGACTCAGATCCACAACAATGTGCTTTACTCTTAACTGCCCTCTGGGCAATTAGAGATGGGCAATAAATGCTGCCTAGCCAGCGACGCCCTTATCCCGTGAATGAATAAAAAGAAAGCCTTTGCTCTCTCAGACCATTATTGCATTTGGCAGGCACCTGCCTATTGGCTTGCTTGTGTAGGTAAGATAGAAGTAAAATTTCAGTGGGCTGGTTTTCAATAGGTCCCGTCTCAGCCAAGATTTGTCATGCATAACCAAATTCTGTTAAACTTTGGATGTCTTTACCATGGAGGACTCTGTATTTGCAGTTGCTGGGCATATTCAGGATTAAAATTGGTAGATTTTGGACTGTATGGGACTTGGGAGTAGTTCAGGAAAATGTCACAGAGGTAGAACATTAGCTATGTTTTATTGAATGATAGTGTAGGCATGAAGGGCTGAATAGCCTACTCCAGCTCCTATTACTTAAGTTCTTGTCAACCTCGAAGTGTTCCAGTTTCCTCCCACAGTCCAAAGATGTGCAGGCTAGGTGGATTGGCCATGCCAAATTGCCTGTGGTGTTCTGGGATGTGTCGATTAGGTGGGTTATAGGGGGATGGGTCTGGGTGGGATGCTTTGAGGATCGTTGTGGACTTGTTGGGCCGAAGGGCCTGTTTCCACACTGTAGGGATTCTATGATCTGACTAGAGTTGTTGTTTCTTGATGTACCCTTCACTGTCTTGCATTCAGTTGAATCTTGTTGATTTGGGAGTTTGCATTGACCTTCTCAATGACATCTTGCCATGCCTGCTGCATCTCTTGGAGGAGGGATGGCATCTGTATCTCCCAATCAATCCGACAATTCACGCTTCCTGCACTTTGTCAGTGAAACAAAATTTCCTTTTCCTCCTTGGCTGTGTTTTTAGGCGGGGAAATTGCACAGTAAGTAGCAGTGTTTGAATACCATGCTTCTACTTCATAGTCTCAAACTGTTCTAACTCTTGCAAAGTGTCGCCTTTAATAATTCAGTCGTGTATCCTCTTGTACACTTTGCAGTGTGCTCTTTATAGCTCGTGCAGTATTTGGGCAATTTTACGGGTGAAATCGATGTATTCATGAGCGTTCTGTATTACCTTAGTAATATATAAACACTACTCAGCTAACCTTTCCTCAGCAGATAAACTACTTCTGCCTTTTTTGTAGGATACCAATTCTGGCCTTTTGCCCATCCCCAATTTTAATTGCTCCATCTTTGGCTGCCAAAGTCCTAAGGTCTGAAATTACTCCCCGAAAGCTTTCTGCTGTTCTGTCTCTCTTCCATACCTCTTCTCAGACGTCCCCTAAACCCCACCTCTTTGACCAAGCATTTGGCCATGTGACCCTATATCCCATGTGGCTCCTTTGAAGCACCTCAGGGTACTTTGCGACATCAAAGGCGCTATATAAATGCATGTTGCCATTGAATCTTTTACCTTGGTCTCACAGTAAAACAAAATTACCCCATTTTGATGATTTGTGTAGATCCAGTCATTGACCATAAAATGTGGCCCTTTTAATAAAATTAATGTGTAGTTGAATTGGTTTTTATACTGCCGTCTGTTTTCTGATAATATTTGAATTACCAATTACTACTTGGCTCTTGATTCTGATGAGAAAACAATTGACCGAAAAATAGCTGGTAAGAAACACCTTTTCTCCATTAAGTGAGGAACCAAAGGGTAAGAGACAAACAAGGATGAAACATGTTGGTTTTTTTTTTGGAATGTGATTCATTGCTTAGGCAGCTGTCCCAAGAGCAACACAATTTCTTTCAGATTAAAGCAGACAGCTTCCTTATATTGTTGACATATTGTAAAGCATGGCAAAATTTGTAAGCACTGCTGAAATCTCAGCAGACAGTTTGTAGTGCAGTGCAATGAGTACGAGTTAAAGGTCATCCTTTCATTCCTCCTGATGGGTCTGTTTTTTTGTTGTATCTCTGCACCAATTTCAATCAGTGACAACACATGTGGGACTGTAGTATAATCAATAAATCACAAGACAGTTAGGCGCTGGTGGTGTTCTGCCAAATAAAGGCATAGCTCTAAATGTGGCAAAGATTCCAGTCAGGTAGTCAATTTCACCATGCAATAACATTACTGCTTTACGAATTGGGCACTGTGCCAGTTGTCAACCCCAAATAAGTGTCACTTCTCACTGTGTTCTTCAGTACGGGTTCTCTGAAATCTTCAGAAAATTATAGTAACGGAGGAACTGATTTCAGCTAAGTCTCGCTTTCCTGCCTTCTGTCAGCAGTGTTTTTAATTTCTGCTTTAGATAATTACCCGCTCCTTTTTTTCCAACGTTGTGACATATGATAGCACTGATCACCACTTGTGACAGGATACTGCACATTCTGATAACTGTGGGCGAAATCCTAACGATTGCATTTATGTAGCTACTGCTCAATTAAGAATTGACAGCAATCTGATTGGCTCTATGTCCAACTTTGGAGGTGATGTTTTTCAAAGTTGCCTTGCTTCACTGCAGTAACTTGTGGCAGAAATACAGGGGAACCCTGTTAACGTGCACAACTGAGAAAAGTTTGTTCAAACTCCCTGTCCAGGCCATTTTGCACTTGCACTTGAGACTGCTGGGGGTTGGTTAGCTCACTTGGCTGGTTTGTGATGTTGGTTGGTGCCAATTCCATGGGTTCAATTCCCACACCAGCTGAGGTTACCATGAAGGACTCTCCTTCTGAACCTCTCCCCTTGCCTGAGGGATAGTGGCCCTCAGGTTAAACCACCACCAGTCCTCCCTCCAATGAGAGAGGAGCCCCATTCTCGGACTATGGCGACGTTCCCCTTCCCTCTTGAGACCGCTCCATTCATTTCTATCTTACATTTCTGCTGTTTGCCATAGGAAGCATTTTGTCAGCTTCACATCTCAATGAGCTTGAAAGCTCTAAATAACCTGATAAATTATTTGCTTTTCTTCCAGGTTTTGCTGTGCAAATTAGTATCAATGGTATCAATGCAGGATGACACAGGGCTGATAAATATGCTGTTAATATTTCTTATGTCAAAAATACGTAGCATGAAATATGGCTTACAGATAAGGCGCAAATTTCCATAAATGCTGTTGGGTGTTTTGTTTTCCACTCACTTTTGGGAAAGTCAGCATGGATATAAGTGCCCCCCCCCCTCCCCCCCCCCCCCCCCAGGTTTATGCCTGCAACAACTTTCTTTGTTAATATTAGTGCTTTAAGGAATGCGTCTGCAAAATGGATTTGGGTGCATTATAAAGCCAGAGACACAAAAGAACAAAAGTTTTCTAAAGCTTTGTTGTCCATTCCCCATCTGTTATTGCTGACAATAGTTGAATGTTACTGTTGTCTTTACAGATTATGAAGGAGGTGCGGAGAGCACTTGGTAATGCTTCAGCTGATGACAGCAAGCTTCTGCTGCTTAGCGCTGTAGGGAGCGTGTTCTGCAGCGGCCTAGACTATTCCTACCTAATTGGCAGGTTGTCCAGTGACAGAAGGAAAGAGAGCACTCGGATTGCAGAATCAATAAGGTATTTTGTCAACGGCGAAAGACTGTGTATTTGAATTGCATGCAAGTTGTAGAAATGGCTTGAAACATACAGCTCGCAATATACAGCAATCTTCAAACAAAACACAGAGGAAGCAGGTTCATCTTTCACCTAGTCACAGAAGGTCGATCATACATTTCAGACACTTGACAGATCTGCCTTTCTTTTCCAGCATTTTCTATTTTATTTCAGTGTTTGCAGTTCTTTTTCCCTTCTTTGAGCATAGGAACCAGAGTACGCCATTCAGTCCCTCAAGCCTATTCTATCATTCAATGGCCAATGTGTGGCCTAACTCCATATACCTTCCCAAGGCTCCATATACCCTAACACCCCCGTTTAACAAAAATTTATTGATCTCAAATTTAAAACTAATGACTGATCCAGGATCTACTGCTGTTTGTGGAAGAGAGTTCCAAACCTCTACCACCTTTGTGTTGAAGTGCTTCCTAATACCTTTCCTGAATGGTCTGCCCATAATTCTCAGACTATTCCCCTAGTTCTAGAATCCCCGACCAACGGAAATAATTTATCTTTATCCATCTTGTCCTTCCCTTGATCTGACCACCAAAATTTTTTTTCTTTTCTTGGCACTTGGGCATTGTAGGCAAGGCCAGTATTCGTTGCCTGTCCCTACTTGCCCTTTTTTACTGAGTGATGTTATAGGCTGTTTCAGAGGGCAGTTAAGTGTCAACCCTGTTGCTGTGGGCCTCAAGTCACCTGTAGACCAGACCAGGGAAGGACAGAAGATTTCCAGTGGTTTCGCTGGTGACGAGCTTTAATTCCAAAATAATTAATTACATTTAACTTCCATCAGCTGCAATGGTGGGGTTTGAACCTGTATCCCCAGAGTGTTTGTCTTCAACCTCTGGATCACTAGTTTAGTGACATTAGTGCTATGCTGCTGCCTCCACGCCTGTTTCAGATATCCACACAGATAAATCTACACATCTGTTTTCATCATGGGTTGTCTTGCTTTCTTGGTAGCAGAGTCCTGGCGATTTTAACTAATATTTCCAAACTGGCCAGTGAGCAGGCAAGGTATTAAGTAGGACCAGTACCAAGGAAGAGTTATATCGGAACTCAAAATGTTACCTCTGTTTCTCTCTCCACGAATGCTGCCAGACCTGCTGAGTTTCTCCAGTAATTTCAGTTTTAAATTCAGATCACCAGCATTGACGGGAATTCGTTTGTACTAAGTAGGATTAGCTCAGCAGAAGCTAGAACTCATTTATCAAGTGAGGCAGCATGGTGGCTCAGTGGTTAGCTCTGATGCCTCACAGCTCCAGGGACTCGGGTTCGATTCCACGCTCGGGTGACTGTCTGACTGGAAGCTGTTCGTCCTCCCTGTGTCTGTGTGAGTTTCCCACAGCATAAAGATGTACAGGTTAGGTGGATTGGCCATGCTAAGTTGCCCACAGTGTCTACGGATCTATAGGTTAGGTGGATTAGCTGTGGGAAATGCAGGGGGAATTGGGGTGGGTCTGGGTGGGATGCTTTTCGGAGGCTCAGTGTAAACTTGATGGGCTGAATGGCCTGCTCCCACACTAGGAATTTGATGAAGTTGCTTTGATTTGTAGAAGCATTTTAGGTGTCTTGTGTCCTGTAAGCAAGGTGGACACTAGTGCATTGACAAAGGACAGTGGATGGATCCTGGATCCTCATGTACTTCCCTTACCTCGGCTCAAAATACAAACCAAAGGGCCATTTAAAGAGCAACAGCAGCCGTCAATGAGTGTTAGTAGATTTGGCACTTAACACGTCCAATCGTGGTGAGGCACTGCAATGTATAAATAGAATGCTGAGCAATAAAGCTAATCATATTACAGGCTGGGGGACAATGTGCCAAAACCTAACAGTACTGTACTCTGATCAGACCACACCTTCGGTACTGTTCCAAATTTGTCACAAACTGGCACGTTCATCTGGACACAGCATGGAGAAGAGGATCAGGGGACAGAACTGTCGTAAAAGTCTGGAAAAACTGGAGTGGCTTAAGGTTGCAGACCTAGACAATGCAACCTTTGTTATTCTTGAGTCCCTGCCGATTTAGAAAAAAACGAGCGAAAATGTTCCAGTCCTAAAGATAATTTAAAACAACAATTTATGACTTCAGAAATATTAGACCACGTTGAGGAGGTTTTCTTCTCTCAGTGGTTTGAGAGTCTTTGGAACTCTCTTCCTCGAAAGACAGTGGAAGCTGAGCCTACGAATCTTTTTAAGGCAGAGGTGGATAGATTCTTAGTGAGCGAGGGAGTCCAAAGGTGGTTACAGATAGACAGGAATATAGAGCAATCAGACAAACTTAGAGAATCGCTTAGCAAGCTCAAGGAACTGAGTGGCCTACTCCTGCTTCTGAGCCCTGTATTCATTTGTTGTTCGTATGACAGTGAGATGGCGGCAGTAATCCAGGGATCTGAGGGACCCAGGGGACACCAGTTCAATTCCCCGTGAAGGCAGCTGGTGGATTTTGAATTCCGTTATCGAATCTAGAATTGAAAGCTAACATCAGCAATGCTGAGCGCAACATTATTGATTGCTCTAAAAACCCATCTAGTTCAGTGTTGTCCCAGAAAGAAAGAAATTTGTGACTCCAGACCACAGTAATATGGATGTCCCTTAAACAGCCTCTGAAATGGGCCGAGCAGAATGCTCATTCAAGGGCAATTAGGGAACAAATGCACCAACACCCCATCTCATGAAACAATAAAGCAAAAATAAATAGATGATGTGCATGCTCTCTGGTATTCATTCATTAATTGATTGCATTTAGTTCTTTTAACGTACAACAGCTTGCTCACCCGGTGAGCCAGTTGTGGTAATCTCGAGTTGCTATTTGTATTTTATGAGTATTCGACCCAATTAATTATATCCATTACTTTATGTGGCAGCACATCAGTGTCTTTCAGGCAGGAATATCCCAATGGAACATATCCATTAGGCAGTATATGTCATAGCTTCAGTTAATTAATACAGGTCTGAGTTTCATAGTGTTGAAAGAATGTTTCTATGGGTTCTTTAGGAAGAGCCCTTTGATGGAGAAAATCTGATTTTGTTCTACGTTCTAAAATGGGATGTAACCCGGCCAGGATAGATGTATAATTTATTGATTCTTTGCTCTATTAATACCACATCCAAACCCAGATAAACCTGACTAGATGGAATCCTCTTGTGTTTTTTTTGGCTTTCTGTATCATTCATCCCAACTGCTTGTGGATCTCAGTGTGTGGAAAATGGCTATAGAATGGCATTTGTCCAACAAATGGCATTCACTGTAGTCCATTCAGAGATAAAAGGACCAGCTGCTTTTATTTTACCCTGTAAATTCAAGCCTCTTTAATGAGATTAACTTTGGCTGATTTATAATGAATTTAAGAAAGGTACTGCTAAAATGATGGATCTTCATGTTTCTCTGTGGTCGATATTTCTTTAAAACTCAGCTAAAGTCCAAACAGAGTTACCAGCTAGCTGTCTCATGGTTTTCAAGTAGACCATTGAGTCAGAGAATAATACAGAACAACACATTATATGGCTCTCATGCTGTGCTGTACAATTCTTCAAAAGAGTTTCCAATTAGTCCCATTCAACTGCTCTTTCCCCTTAGACCTGAGGTTTCTTCTCCTTCAGATATATCCAATTCTCTTTTCAAATTGGCTATGGAGTCTGCTTCTGTCATTCTCTCGGACAGTGTATTCCCAATTGCAACAACCTGCTGGTTATTAAAAATAAATTCTCTTCAACTCCCCTTGAACCTGTACCCTGCTTCTGGGACGAACTCACCACCTGTCTGTATGAAGCCTGCCCCGAAGCACAGTGTGATTCCATACTCTCCACATATCTGGATGGGTGCAGCTCCAACAACACCCAATAAGCTCGAGAGCATTGAGAACAAAGCAGCCCACTGACTGACATCCCATACACCACCTTCAACATTCACTTCCTTCAACAGTGATGCTCAGTGGCAGCCATGCATACCACCTACAAGTTGCACTGCAGTAACCAACCAAGCTTGTTGCACACTTTCCAAACCCATGATATCTACCAACTGGAAGTAAAAGGGCAGGAAATGCATGGGAGCGCCACCAGCTGCAGGCTCCCTCCAATTCGCACTTCCTCTTGACTTGGAACTAAATCTCTGTTCCCTCACTGTCACTGGACCTAAATCCTGGAACTCCCTTCCTAACAGCGCTCTGGGTGCCCATACATCTCAAGGGTTGCAGCAGTTCGAGAAGGCAGCTCACCATCACCTTCTCCAGGACAATTTAAGGATTGGGAGTAAATACTTACCTAGCCAGAATGCCCACATCCCACGAACAAATTTTTAAAAATCATATCGAAGTATTGACTGCTCATGATAAACTGAATGTTACTTTTTGAATCTAAGACAGTGGTTATCCAAAATGCAGCTCAATCTCTTAATCCTTTTCCATGATAAATGGGAAGGCAAGTAGTGAGAATGGCACAGAGTCTACAGAGGGAAATTAAACAGGTTAACTGAGTGCACAAATACTGGCAAATGGCATATGGGGGGAAAATGTGACTTTGTTCTTTACTTTGGTAGAGAGAGGAGATAAATATTGTTTAAATGAAGAAAGTCTGCAGGGATTTGAGGGTTCCTCGTGCATAAATCACTAATTCCCTGTCATACGAGTTTATCAGGAAATAAGCAAGGTAAATAGAATGTTGGCCTTAATTTTAAAAGGGAATGGAGTATAAAAATAAGGAAGTTTTCTTAAAACTAAATAAGTTACTAGTTAGGCCATGCTTCGTACTGTGAACAGTTTTGGTCCTTATATGTAATTAAAGATATACTGGGATTAGAGCCAGACCAAAGATGGTTTACCATGATGATCCTGGGTATGAAAGGATTTTCTTGTGAAGAAAGGTTGAGTTGATTCGGTCTGTGAGGAGTTTAGAAGAATGAGAGGTGACCTTATTGAAAAATTTAAGTTTCTTACAGGATTTGATAGGGTAGACGTGAGTGGTTGTTTTCCCCCTTGTGGGAGTCTCTCGGACCAGAGGGCATAATAATCTCAGAATAAGGGATTGCCCATTTAAGACAGATGGGCAGGATTTTCTTCTCTGAGTGGGAAGTGATTCTGTGAAATTCTTTACCGTGAGGACTGTAGAGGCTGGGTCATTAAGTGTGTTCAAGGTTGAGATCGACTAACTTTTAATCATTAAGGGAATAAAAGGTTTTGGCGAAAAGGCAGGAAAGTGGAGTTGAGTATTATCGGATCGGCCATGATCTCTTTGAACAATAGAAGACACTCGATGGGCTGAATGTCCTATTTCTGCTGATTGAGAAGAGATGCTTTTTATTTGTGTTTGGGAGATTGGGCATTGAGATGGAGAACTTCACAAGATGTGACAGCTGTAGAGTTGTGTGAGACCTGTGTATTTTGGTTAAATATGAAACACATTGCTAGTATCCTGTTGTCATTATGGGGTATAGAAGGACGCCATTCAGCACATTACATGCACTTTTTAGAACCATCCAGTCGATGCCATTCTTCTGGTTCTATGTCTGCAAGTTTATTTTCTTCTAGCACCCATTTAATTCCTTTTTAGGTTCCTTCATCTCTGCTTTCATCAACCTCATTGGCAGAGAGCTCCAGGTCATCATTACTTGCTGTGCAAATTATTTCTTCCTCACAATCCCCTGAATCTGATGCTTTGAACCTTGATTCTGTGTACACTAGGACAATTTACAATGAGCTAATGGAAACAGTTTTTTTTTGTCAACCCTATCTAAAGCTATAATTTGTCACAGCCTTGATTAGCTGTTAGAATTATGATCACTATTATTTTGTTAATGCATTAGTTAAAGTATTTCCTACTGTAAATCTGTAACCTGTATAACTGTTAAGTTATTCACTCGTTCATAATTTAGTAAATGCATTCGATGTTTTAAGCTTTAAACAAGGGCTTAATCAATCGCTTTCAAAGGCTGATGTGGGTTTAGAAGGCATAAGATTATCTAACACCTAAAAGCAATTTCCAATCATGTTTTTTATTTCATTTCCTGAACACTTATCTGAAACCGCTTCAAATCCCAGGACAGGCCCCTGAAAGTTTGAAGATTCAGCACTTGTCTATCAGAATAATTGCTACCTCCCAGAACTTCATGCTTCAAAACTTGAAAATCAACAAGTGATAGCTCAGTGGTGAATGCTGGTCAATTTTTGACCACTCCTGTAGTTAGGGAGGGTGTGAGTCTCCACACACACACGCGCGTGCGCGTGCACACATACCCACACACACGTACACGTGCAGCAGGCAGGCTATAAGGCTAAGCTTACGAGGGTTGTATAGCCCATGGAAGTTAAACATTGGAGTATACATTTAGCTGTACCTTGACTGGATGGATGGAGTGAGTTCAACATTGTGGCCATTTAAGTCAGCTGCTCTCCTGGGTGCAATTATGTTATTTCTAGTCCTTAATCATATACTTTTCAAATTTTATAGTGATTCTGAGAGGCCCTAACAGCAGTTTCTCACCAGCAAATTAACTGAAAGACTTTCTGTGAAGTCACACTTGTTGTTTCTTTCTAAATGAACTGACTGCAGGACAGTCTGTTCCCAGACTGTAGCACACTCTTCCCAGACTGCTTCACCATGATGCTGTCTGCAGGACAGTCTGTTCC
>NC_063346.1:13446834-13452006 GCF_021869965.1 Rhincodon typus
GTCTCTTCACAGACTGCTTCACCATGATGCTGACTGCAGGACAGTCTGTTCCCAGACTGCTTCACCATGATGCTGTCTGCAGAACACCCTTCCCAGACTGCTTCACCATGATGCTGTCTGCAGGACAGTCTCTTCCCAGACTGCCTCACCATGATGCTGAATGTAGGACACTCTTTCCAGACTGCTTCACTGTGATTCCGAATGCAGGACACTCTTCCCAGACTGCTTTTTTAAAATTTGATTTGATTTATCATTGTCACATGTACTATTGACAGTGAAAGGTTTTGTTTTGTGTGCAGTATAAGCAGATCATACCATACAAAGCACATTAGGGTAATAGGTCAGAACGAAAATACAGTGTTACCGCGGCAGAGAAGGTGTACAATGAGCGAGATCAACATTAAATCAGAACTTTGCAAGGTCCATTCAGAAGTCTAATAACTGCGGGGAAGAAGCTGTTCTTGAATCTTTTGGTATGTGTGTTTAACCTTTTGTCTCTTCTGCCCAGTGGAAGAGATTATAATCAGGATGGGGGTGGGGGAGATATTTGATTATGTTGGCTACCTTCTCAAGGCAGCGAGAATTATAGATGGAGTCAGTGGATGGAAGGTTGGCTTTCAAGGTGGACTGGGCTGTGTTCACAACTCTTCGTAACTTCTTATGGTTGTGGAATTGCAGTGCCGTACCAAGCCGTGATGCATCTGGATAGACTGCTTTCTGTGGTGCATCTATAAAAATTGGTTCACTATATTGCTGACTGCAGGACATCTTCCCAGACCTTTCATGTGATGTGGGGGAATTGTTGGCTGGACTAGCATTTATTGCACATGCCTAATTAGCCTTGAAGAGGTGGTGGTGAGCTACCTCCTTGAGGTTCTGCAGTCCATTTGGTGTAGATAGACCGACAAAGCCATTAGGGAGTGAGTTCTAGGATTTTGATCCAGTGACTGTGGAGGAACAGCAATATATTTCCAAGTCTGGTTGCTGAGTAGTTTGGATGGGAACTTGCAGATGGTGGTGTTCCCATGTATCTGTTGCCCTTGTCCTTTTAGATGGAAGTGGTCATGGGTTTGGAAGATGCTGTCAAAGGAGCTTAACTACTATCTGAAATGATGTCACAAGCCGGAGTCGATACAGTGTGGAGCTGGAGGAACAGCAGGTCAGGCAGCAGGACCTGATGAAGGGTCTAGGCCCAAAATGTCGACTCTCCTGCTCATCTGATGCTGCCTGACCTGCTGTGTTCCTCCAGCTCCACACTGTATCGACTGAACTCCAGCATCCGCAGTTCTTGCTATTTCCTGATGTCACAAGCCATTCAGTTCAAGGTCAGTTAGCAATTGGCAAGAAATGCTGGCCTTCTGAGTGACAGCCACATCCCATGAGAGAATAATAAAGAATGACTGACTGCACTGAAGTTTTGGATGGCTGCCCCTGTTGTTTGGTTTGCAAAACTGAACAGAAATGGAACATTATCGTTGTGGAACATAAAGAGCACATTTTAAAAGTGATGCAACTTTATTTGACCACCAATTGTAAAAATATACCTGGAAACAAATTTCATCTGATTCCTCCCACCCCTCTGCCATCTTCAAAAGACATTCAAAAGATTCCTGTGAATGAAGATGTTAAGGGATAAATGTCATGATCATGTATTTCACCATTGACACTTTTAACCTACATTGTCATGTTTATTCTTTTTACAAATGAGATAAAGCTTTCTCGAGCAAAAGTGGTACTGTACCGCTTTCAGCTAAGAAAATGGAATCAATTATTCCCGTTGCTTTCTATGGAAATAAAGACTTGCATTTGTATAGTGGCTTATATGACCTCTGGACATCCCTCCATGCTTTACAACCAAGGAAGTAGTTACCTGATGTGCAGTTGCTTTTGGACTGTAGGAAATGTGGCAGCTACTTTGCTCACAGCAAGCTTCCACAAACGATGGTGTGATTTAGGACTGAGTTGAGGAGGAACATCTTCTCCCAAAGGATTGTGAATCCATGGAATTTCCTGCCCAGTGAAGTAGTTGAGGCTACCTTATTGAATGTTTTTAAGGCAAAGATAGATGGAATTTTGGTTTGGATTCATACCGAACTGGATTTATAAATTGCCATCATAACTCTTTGGATGGTGTTGAGCAAATGAAGCTGACACAGGGGATTGAAGCTTGTGCCATTGCTGAGTCTCAGTGCCTGACAGCTGCCACTAGCTTAGCCAACACATCTTATCACATTCTTCTCAATGTGAAGCTGGCAGTGGAACTGGCATGGAAACCAGCGTTGAGTTCAGAATGCCTGCTTCTCCTGAATCAGTGTTCCAGTGCCCTCTCAGTAACTCCAGATATCTGACACGTTTGAACTCATTGTAAACACACGTTTGATTGCCTCCTCAATTCTTTGGAAAGGTGTGATCATTTGGGTGTTGATCAAGATTAACTCACGCTGTGGGATATAGAGATTTGTCAAACTGCTGCCAGTGAGATGGGAGAAGCAGCACATGCAGATGTTGCAAATGAGGTCTCTGAGGCCAGAGCCACAAGTATCACATTCCCGACTCTTGCCATGACAGAAGGACAGTGGTTTTGTCCTGAAATCCAAATTTGTTCATTGCTACAAAAGAGCTGGACGCTGCAGTTCCCAAACAGCTACTGGGGTCAGGGCAATAACGTCCAGGTAGGAGACTCAGGGAGAAACAATATTGCTTGGCAGATCAACATGTTGACTGAATCCCTTTAGCCTCTTCTTCACAGCTAATCAGAGTAGTGTATGCATGCAGAGAAAAAGAGGCACAGTTTTCTCCCCACAGATGCTGCCGGACCCGCTAGGTGAGCGAGGCCACTTGTGGAAAGCCCACATTGTGGAGAGACTGCAGACTACAGAAGGACTGTAACATTTATCTTCTAACTTTATTTCGTTATCTTCCTAATTTATACTGTGGAAAACTGTTATGTAGAACTTTTAGCTTTTCTCTTTATTTCTCTATTTTTGTACCTAATCTGTTTTAGTACCTAAGATTTATACCTAGGTACTTTGTATATAAGATGGCACCTGGGAGGCAACATTGTACACATTTTACTGTACTCCTGTACTTTATATTTGAGTACACATGACAATAAACCTAATTTTAATTCTAGGCTTCTCCAGCAATTTCTGTTCTTTTGTTTCAGATGTCTGTTTCATTTTAATACGTATGCAGTATCGTGCATATATGTGTGTGTGTGTGTGTGTGTGCGTGTTCAACTATTTACAATCTGTATCAGTCACGTGGAAGGAGGGGACTGCATGTATAGTTGCTAACGTTGCCAAAGAGGAAAGGATAACTGGGAAAGTAAGATGTGAAGAGAATATGAGGGGTTTGCAAAGATTTATAGACAGGTTAGGTGAGTAGGCAACAATTTGGCAGATGAGATTATAATTTGGGAAGTGTCCATTTTGACAGAAAACTAGAAGAATTGCATATGATTTAAAAGGATGGAGTTAGCAGAACCTTGGGAGATCTGGGTGCCCTAGTGTATGAATCACAAAACAGTTAGTATACAGGTTCAACAAGTGATAAGGAAGGCAGTATAGGATGTTTTCATCAAGTGCAAGTAGAATGGAATATAAAAGTAGGGGTGTTTTACTACAGGGCATTGGTGAGACCACATCTCGAATGCGATTAACAATTTTGGTCCCCTTCTTTAGAAGGACATAATTACATTTCAAGCAGATCCAGGAAGATTCACTTAGCTGAGAGGGGGAGGTTTATGTTATGAGGAAAGGTTTCACCAGAGGAATAAATCGTGAGCTTATAGAATTATGTAAGATCCTGAAGGGATGTGGGATGCTAACAGGAAGTTTGCCCTTGTCAGAGAAATTAGGATGAGGGAATGCAGTTGAAGAAGAAAGGATTTCTCATTTAATAGGTAGGAGGAACCACCTCCTTTCTGTGGTCAAGAGTCTGTGGAATTCTCTTCCACAGAGAGCAGTGAAGACAAGGTCATAAAACAACATCACAGTGGCTCAGTGGTTAGCGCTGATTCCACCCACACTAACACGACTGTCCGTGTGGAATTTGCACATTTCTCCCCATATCTCCAATTTGCTCCCAAAGTCTAAAGATGTGCAGGTTAGGTGGATTAGCCATACTAAATTGCCCCTGGTGTCCAGGGATATGCAGGTTAGGCGAACGAGCCGTGGGAAATGCAGGGTTACAGGGATAGGGTTAACGGGGTGTTGGGATGCTCTTCAGAGGCTCAGTGTGGACTCGATGGGCTAAATGGCCTGCATCCACACCGTAGCAATTCCAGGAAGCCAAGAACAACCCTGTCTATGAAGAAAATTTCTAAGGCAGTGATCGATTCTTGAGTCAGAGGATTAAAGTTTGTCAAGAAAGTGAGTTGAGGCTACAAACCGATCAGATCCTTTTATCAAATGGTGAAGCAGACTTAAGGGACTAAAGGCATACTCCTGCTGTTGATTGTTTTTTTATTAATTTGTTCATGGTTGTGGGCATTGCTGCCAAGGCCAGCATTTATTGCCCATTTGCAATAGCCCTGGAGAAGGTGCTGGTGAGTTGCTTTCTTAAACCGCTGCAGCCTTTAAGGTTTCAGTCCATGCACAATGCTGGTATGGCATTCCAGGATTTCAACCCCACGACAGCAGAGGAGTGGTGATATAGTTGGATGGTGTGTGGCTTGGAGGGGAACTTGCAGATGGTAGTGTTCCCATGTATCTGCTGCCCTTGTCCTTCTAGATGGTGGAGGTTTCCAACTAAAAAGGTGCTGTCAGAGGAGCCTGAATGAGTTCCTACCAAATATCTAAATCACATTGTTGTCAGTGATGAAGGGAGTGAATGTTGAAGTTGGTGGATATAGTGCTGCTTTCTTCTGGATGGTGTCAAGCTTCTTGACAGTGTTGTTGGAGCTGTTGCAAAGTTGTGTAGACTACTTGTGAATAGGAAGGCAGGAAGTTAGAATTTGTTTGTAAAAATGATAGGGGGAAGCGTGCGTAGTCTCTTTAAGAGGTGCAGGGCTTTTCTAAGCTTGGAGTTTTAAATGAAAATGTGTCTAAGTAGCTGAAGATGTATAGCCAGGTCTGAAATGGAAACATGTATCAATTGGCTGTGTGATTGGAAACCTTAGGCTGGTTTTTAATGTTTTGACAACTAGCTTGAAGATCAGCCAATTATTTT
>NC_063346.1:13452506-13472590 GCF_021869965.1 Rhincodon typus
AAACCAAGCACTTAGAGATTGAAAACCAATTGAATTTAAATCTGATGGTTTTGAAAGCATCAGACCAATCCTATTATAAGAAAAAAGATGGTCATCAGTAGTATATAAGAAGAAGGTCTTTGAAAATTGGTGTGAGACCAAGCTGCCATCTGAAGAGTAAATATCTGGCTCTCACAGAAATCTGTAAGCTCTCTGAGAAAGCACCATCTATTGATAAAGATACTACAGCACTGCTAGCTGAGATTCCTGACAGAAGAATTCACAGAGAAAGCATTCCTGACAGAAAGATCAACAGAGAAGGCGAAGAACATTCCAAAAGACTTAACCTGGCTGTACTTTTGAGAGTCTAAGTTTTAGTTTATTTTTAATTATTACTTGGGTTTTTATAAGTGGGACTTATATTTATTGGAACAGCATACTATTAGAATTTTGTTCTGTTTGAGAATAGTTAGTACTTAAGGGGGAATTGTTTAATTTGTTAGTAGTTCTGTTAATTTGTTCACTGTTTGGGTTAAATAAATAAATTGTTACTTGTTGCTCATAAAGTGAATATTAGGAATTTTCTTTCGTTTAACCCCTCCTTTTTAACAGATTAGGTGAGGTGAGGCGAGCTTCTATGGGTGTTTCGGGTTTAATTATTAGAAGGGGACCTGTACTCCTGCCATAACAGATTGGGGGCTTGTGTTTCAATTTTAATTATCAGAGGGATTTGACCTCCCCTTCCCAACCGAGTTGCACTCATCCAGGCAAGTGGGGTGTATGTACCTTCCCCATACCCCTTAATTCCCTTTGTAGCCAATAATTTATCTACCTGTATTCCAAACGTACAGCAAACTTTTTATTTACCGGCACTTAATCAACCAGTAGTCTTGATAAACTAATAAAAATTATACACCTCAAAACCGCAATAAAATGATGTCCAAGTATTTACGCTGTGAATAAAGTATAACAGTGAGACGTATAACCCCTGCATTATGTCTCTGTTGCCTACTGTGTGTTTTTATGGAGACTTTTTGAGGGACATTGATATCTCGCAGCTTCGCTTGCTCAGAAGTTACTGCGTTTACGCGTACCTCTTAACTATCTGGGATATTATCCAGAATATACTCCTGGTCCCTTTAGGGCCTTTAATAAAAAGGTTGCTACACTCAATAACTGAGCATCCACTGCTATATGGGGTAGAATGAAGAAATTTCTCATTATCCTAATCTTATCTTCTTTTGAAACTGTGGGGTCATTTTCTAGGTTCCCGAAAAGGGGAAACGTTTTCTCAGCTTCTGTCCAGTCCAGCCTCCTTGGGAATTTTGTGTTTCTGTTAGATCACCTCTGATTCATAGAATCCCTACACTATGGAAGCAGGCCATTCAATCCATCAAGTCCACACTGCCCCTCTGAAGAGCATCCCACTCAGACCCAACCTCCTACCTGATCCCTGTAACCTTGCACTTTCCATGTGTAATACACCTAGCGAGCACATCTTTGGCCTGTGGGAGGAAACCAGAGCCCCCAGAGGAAACCTACACAGACACGAGGAGAATGTGCAAACTCCACACAGTCACTTGAGGATGGAATGGAACCCAGGTTCCTGGCACTGTGAGGCAGCAGTGCTAACCACTGCGCCACCCCATGCCAATTCTTCTGAAGAATATGGGTCTAGCCAACTCGATCCCTCCTCAGAGAACAATTCACTCATCCCAAGAGCCACTCCAGTGATTGTCAACTATTTGCTTACTCAGGCAAGTGGGCCACCAACTGTGGTCTCTCCAGTACCCTGTAGAATTTTTTTTGTTATCTTTGATAAGTTTTATGTATATCGTTGGCTAGATCAGAATTTATTGCCCACCCCAAATGCCCTTGTGAAAGTGGGAGTGAACACCCTCTTGAACTGTTGTAGTCAGTGTGGTGTAGACACATCAGCAGTACTGTTTAGAGTGAGAGCTCCAGGATTTTGGCCCAGTGACAGTGAAGGAATGGCGAAATAGCCCCAAGTCAGGATGGTATGTGGCTTGGAAGGGGATGTTGACTTTCTTGATCGCAGAGGCTGAGTATTTGGAAAGTGCCATCTAAGAAGCTCTGGTGAGTTGGTGCCAAGTATTTTGTAGATGGTGGACATTGATGCTGCTCTGTTTCAGTGATGAAAGGAGTGAATGTGAAGATGGTGGATGGGATGACAGTCATGCAGACTGCTTTGTTCTGGCTGGTGCCAAGATTCTTGAGTGTTGTTAGAACGTCACAGCCAGACAAGTAGAGAATATTCTCCATCACGTCCCTGACTTGCGCCTTAGAGGTCATTGACTTGCTTCGGAGAGTCAGGAGGAACTTACTGTGGCACAATATTCTCAGCCTCTGACTTGCTCTTGCATCTGCTGTATTTGTATGGCTAGGCCAATTCAGTTTCTGGTCAGTAGTGGTCCCCAGTATAATGTTGATAGTGGTGGATTCCACAATGATAGTGTTATTGAATTTCAAGCGGGATGGTTAGATTTTGTCGTGTTGGAGATCGTCAATGTCTGCCTTTTGTGTGATGCAAATGTTACTTGCCGCTTTCCAACACAAGCCTGAAGGTTTTCCACAAGGCATTTGGACACAAACCGTTTAAGTATCTGAGAAATCACAAATAGTGCTGAGCAGTGTGCAGCCAACAGGCCATATTCCCACTTCTAATTTTATGATTGATAGAAGACCATTAATGAGGGAGCTGAAGATATTTGACCCTACAATGGCACTCTGAGGAACTCCTGCAAAGATGTTATAGAACTGAGATGATTGGCTTCCAAAAATCACAACCATCTTCCTTTGCACTCGGTATGATTATCTATTTAAGAGGAAGCTGAATAAATGAATGAGGGAGGAGCGAATAAAGGATTACATTGACGGAGTTAGGTGAGGAAGGAGGAGGTCAAATTGGAACATAGCCAGGTGGGGCTGAATGACATCTTGATATGCTGCATGTTCTGCTGCATATACTATGAGAAAGAAACTTGACCAGAGTAAATTAGCCTGATTCCAGAGCTGTCTTCACTCTGCTGGAGTGATTTTATTGATCTATATTTCTACTAGTGTCATTCTTCACAATGCAATAGTTCTTGCTTCTATTCATTATGGAGGTGGAGGGCGCTGTTTTAATCCTCCTGACAGATAGACCTGCCAGTGCTATCACAATCTTGAGTGGACCTTTTTGAAGAGATGGCGGAGGGGGACATGGTGATTATTCACCCACGCCCTGAACGAACTGTAATCCCTCCACTTGAACAAGTAACACATTATCACTGTAGAATGCATCACAGGAAGGAATTTAGTTAAATTTGCTTTAAGGTTTTAGTGAAGATTTGTACCTCAGGTTGTGGGTGAGGTTGTTGACTTGCTCGCCGAGCTGACTCGTTTTCGTTCAGATGTTTTGTCACCGTGCTAGGTGACATCATTAGTGGGACCTCCGATGAAGCGATGTTGTTCTACTCCACTTGGAATTTATACTGTCCGGTCTGTTATGGTGAGTACTGTCATTTCTGGTTTTGATTTGTAAGGGCTTGTATATGGGATCCAACCCTATATGTTTGTTGATTGCATTATGGGTTCAGAACCTTGCTTTTAGGAATTCCTGTGCACGTCTAAGTTTGGCTTGGGCTACTATGGTTATGTTGTCCCAGTCAGAATGATGGTCTTCATTGTGCAAGTGTACTTATATTAAGGAAAGTTAACGACATGACGAACTTTCCCCAATATAAGTACACTTGGACAATGAAGGCCATCATTCTGACTGGGACAACGTAACCATAGTAGCCCAAGCCAAACATAGACATGCACAGGAGTTCCTAGAAGCATGGTTCTCAGCCCATAATGCAAACAACAAATGGATAGGATTGGATCCCATATACAAATCCGTACGGATCAAAACCGGAAATGACACTACTCACCATAACAGACCGGACAGTATAAATTCCAAGTGGAGTAGAACAACATCGCTTCATCGGAGGCCTCACTGATGATGTCACCTAGCATGGTGGCAAAACGTCTGAATGAAAACAAGCCAGCTTGGTGAGCAATTCAACAACCTCACAGTTAAATTTGCTCCCTAATTTTAATTGTTTTGAATTTACAGCTTCAGAAAACCACTGCACTATTTGAGAACACAGTGTGCGGTTAGTCGAATAACCTACAAGTGGTGGAATAACTCCAAGACTTCCACAAGTGCAGTCCTTTCTAACTCCAAAGCGCTGCTGTTATCAATATAAACTGGTGGACGAGGCACTTTATGCAAGGAATAAGCATGACTGAAAAGGAAGAATTTTTTAAAAACTTGTGAGACAAGTTTGTTCTTTTGTAGTTGTAAAGAGCAAAAAGATCGAAGTCTATACCGAAGAGTTGCTAAATAGTGACAGAAACTTATTTTTGACTTTGTGTTAGCAAGATATTATTATTTAAGGACTATTAATCAACCATACCGCACTTACTTTGCATAATCTGCGCCTAATTTTTAGCTGAAAAGGAGGACAGCATCCCACATGATACCCTAGCAAGGTGGTCAAGCATGCATTGTTCCCCACAAGGGTCTGAGTTCGCTCCCTGTTGAAATAAATGCAGTGTCTGACCGAGCCCTAGTAACTGCTCCCAGGCAGTGACCTTCCACAATGCAGCAACGAGTCACAAAATTGTTCCTTTGTAAAATGTGACTTTTTTTCTTATTAACAAATGTCAAGGAACATTATTTGTTTATTTTTTTTACACAATGGGGAGCAAGTTCTTGGAACAAAATGTACTCTCCTTGGGCTTAACTTTCCCTCCAAGGATAATACTAATAACAGTTTCTGTGGGAATTTACTGGCCAATAACAATATTTACTTTACCCACTGCAAGTAAATAAGCATATTCCCAATTTTATAATTGCTGCATGTAACCTCAGTAAGTAGCTTCTTATCTTTACGGTCCTTTTTCTCAAGGATATAGGTTTTTATTGGGAAGGTCAAAATACACATGAGGCTAGAGAATTACAATGCTTTATAGTATTTGATATTGCAGTCGTTTCAACTTCATGCATTTTTGAGGGCAGAACATCTGCAAATTTGAATAATTTTTCAAGCTGTCCAGATCTCACCACTGTTCTGTTTTATATGCTATTTTATATTCCTAGTTATTTTTCAGTCATGGGCAAATAGAAATAAAAACTTATTTTTGACCTTGTAACACTCAGAATACATTACGCTATTCAGAATGCATTCCAATATGTTTCTGCAGATAGGGGTTTTTTGCTGTCTCAGCTCAATGCAGGTGTTTCAGTTTAATTGCTGACTGTAGTTGCTAGGATCAGCTGGTAGTCTTGCATTAACAGTGTATCTAGCGTGTACTTCCTGTCACACAAGCCTTCTGTATCACTCTTCAAAGAAAGATATTACACAACAACAGACATGGTGTACAACCGCTAAATAAAGGAATTAAGATCTCTTACTTGGTATCTGTACCGTCCCATCCAAAATTTACTTGGAAACAGTTGCTTTTGTAGCTTTAAAGGGATATAGTCCTGTACTTTCCGTTGCTCAATATAAATTGGAGTTTAGGGTCTTGTAGTGCAGTGGTAGCATCCTTACCTCTGAGCCAGATTGTCCATGTTACAGTCCCATCTGTCCTCCAGAGATGCGTCATAACACTTCTCAACAGGTTGATTAACAAGTTTCCAGCAGGATTCAATGTACATATTCAGCATAAAAAGAAAATAGACCGTTGTGACACAGAGGTTGTGTCCCTACCTCTGGTTCAGGAGGCCTGGGGTTGAAGTCCCTACCTGCCCCAGAGGTGTGTCCTAACATCTCTGAACAGTTTAACTAAATATGTCTCTAAAATGGAGCTGAAGTGTATAACCAACGGGGGGGGAAATGTATTAGTAACATTCCAAAAAATTTACACATGCGCGCACTTTCTGTTCTTCACAAGCAGAGAGCAAAAATCTGTGAATGGTGAGGAAAATCCATCAAAGATCGGAAATTGAACCAATCTCTTCCATCAAAATATTTATTAATTTGTTCAGAGCCCTATTTTTATAACAGCTAATTGAATACTTATCGATGGAAATGTTGAGACTAAAGTTGGTAACAATGACAGGAAAGGCAGACATTTCATTTAAAACAAAATCGTTGTTTGTTCTGGTAGAGTGCAAAAGTTACAAAGCGAGTTATTAAGATTTCAGTTGCACTTTGGAGAATCTCTCGAGTACATCAACACGATGCTCTTAAGAGTCACTTAGATCATTGTACTTGGCTGGAACTCCAACCCTTTCAAAGGATTGGACTGGTCAGCAACTCTTTACGCAAATTGCACCCCTGGTTTTGTGGTTGTTGGAAATTATATTTAGCTGTGGTCTGTAAATTATTGTGCATTAATATTCAGAAATATGATCATCAATAAGCTAATAATCCTGAGCAAAAAAGACAAAAAATAAACCCTGTGAGTGCAGCAAATCTAAAATACAGTATCTTGGGAATGTACAGCTTACTAGCCAACATCTGAACGTTGAATAATCATTCAGGTAGAATGCTCAGTCAGTGCAATTTCTGGCTATAGTATAATTTGTTAAGGTCACTGTGTCTGAGTAAGCAGCTGGGCTGTGTTTCAGTATCCACCAATTCAATCGTTGACATTTTGCCAAGTGTGTCAGCAGGATCCAGAGCCAGTTACTAACAGCTTTCTATCACCAGTTCAAAACCTGCAAGGCTTTTCCTACGTCATCAATTTTGTTGATCCTGTTGGTGAATTTTATTGAATTATGCACATTTTAATTATCTGCATTTTTGTATACGGTCTAAATTAAGCATCCCATCTGTTCCACCTGATGGACTCCAAATGAGGAATTTTATTTCCGTTTATCTTTTATTTAAGTCAAACTATTAAAAAAAAGTTCTAAATCACAGAAGGTGGCCCTTAGCCCATCATATCTGTGCTAGCTAGCATAACTCAAAGGAATTCCATTAGCCAACACTCTGTCTCTCACTCTCTGTGTCTCTCTCTCTTTCTCTCTCTCTGCATCATTATATCTTTCTCAACTTGAAATATTTGTATGATTTCTCTTAACTATGTAATGGTCCTTGCTTCATTCACTTTCAAGGCAGTTTCTTGTGAATCCCTGTTCTTGTCTGCCAAGTCGTTGGTCGAGGTGTTACCATGGAGAAAGCAACACAGTACAAGCTCCAAGTTGAATTCCGTTTTTTAATTAATTTATGTGGGCATTGCTGGCTGGGCCAGCATATTTTGTCCTTCCCTAACTGCCTGAAGGGCTGTTCAGAGTCAACCACACTGTTGTGGGTCTGGAGTCACATATAGAGCAAACAAGGTAATGACAGTTTCCTAGAGATCTGATTGGTTGGTAATCCCCTTCTATCCATGCCAGTGTGTTACGCCCCACACCAGGAGATTTTATTTTCTACAATAACCTTTGATATGGCACCTTATCAAATGTCTTCTGGAAATCCAGGTATAGTGCATTCACCAATTTTTTTTTTTGTTTTGTTTTTTTTTTTCCCCCCCCCCCCCCCCCCCCCCCCCCCCCACCCCATTATCCATAGCACATGCAGGACCAGCAGACAGGCCCCCTGACATTACCCGCATATTAGAATGCAGTATAAAGGAAGAATTAGTGGAGGTTTGTCAGAAAGGTAAAGTGTTAATCAGTAGAGACTGGTAAAGTCAGATTAGCGTAGGTAGCCTCAATAAGGAGCCCATTGCATGTTTTGAGATAAATAGTTTCTTAGAACAGTATATAGTGAAGCCGACCGCAGAGCAGACTGTTTATTTATTTGTAAAACAAGGGAGGATTAATGAAGGGGTAACAAGGTGTAGAGCTGGATGAACACAGCAGGCCAAGCAGCAGCATCATCCAGCTCTACACCTTGTTATCTCAGATTTTCCAGCATCTGCAGTTCCTACTATCTCTGATACAGGATTATTGAAGGCACCCTCAGTGGCAACAATCATTTTATGATTAGATTTGGTATTCAGTCTGAGGGAGAGAAGAGTGAGTCTAATACTTAAGTTTTGAACACAAGTGAGGGCAATTGTAGGGGTATGAAAGCTAGAGTTTCTAAAGTGAATCAGAAAATTAGGCTAATTAGGACCCTGTCTGATGTGTCAGCATCTGTAGTTCACCCTCCAGCTCATAAACTGTCAACTGAAGCTGCTTAAGCTGTAAACACGAACTCAGCTAGCATTCAGGAGATAATGGGATTCGCTGAAAATTCTTGGCTCAAAGAGAGAACCACCCCGTTAGTTGTATAAGTACGTATCTGTATGTATTGTTCCTTACTTTATGTTTTGAAGGCTTCATCCTTGAAGAGTTAATGTCTCTGCTGTCTCCACAGATACTACCTTTACCTGTTGTGTGTTTCCCACTATTTCCTGGTCTTGTTTTAACTAATGAAAATATCTCTTATCTCACATTTTCTATATTCCTTGACCTTCACATGATACAGACCCTTCAGATCACGAGGAAAGAACAGTTGCACATCACCTGTCCTGCTATTCTTAGTTTCATAATGTGTTTAATGAAATGTGCAGCTTGTCAGGATAGTCGAGTGGTCTAAGGTGCCAGGCTCAATGAGTGTTAACCCTTGCCTTGCATCAGCCTGGTGAATTCTGGTCCTGGGCGGCACGGTGGCTCAGTGGTTAGCACTGCTGCCTCACAGCGCCAGGGACCCGAGTTTGATTCCACCCTCGAGCGACTGTCTGTGTGGAGTTTGCACATTCTCCCCATGTCTGCGTGGGTTTCCTCCGGGTGCTCTGGTTTCCTCCCGCAGTCTAAAGATGTGCAGGTTAGGTGGATTGGCTGTGCTAAATTGCCCATAGTGTTCAAGGGATGCCTAGATTAGGGGGGGTTAATGGGGGATGGGGATGGGTCTGGGTGGGATGCTCTGAGGGTCGGTGTGGACTTGTTGGGCCGAAGGGCCTGTTTCCACACTGTAGGGATTCTATGAAATCCCAGCTCCAGCCTGAAATAGATAATTAGCAGTTAAATGGCTGCAAGGCTGCCAATATTCCCTTTGGCAGGGCTAACCCCAGCAGCTCACACCTTTGTCCACAAAAGGAGGCAAGGATAATGCCAGTGACTATCGACCAGTTACTACAATATGGGCCAAATGGGACTAGTTTAGGTTGGGAAACTTGGCCAGCATGGACAAGTTGGACCAAAGGGTCTGTTTCCGTGCTGGATGACTATGATAATCAGGACCAAAATGAACTATCGCTTGGACAAGTCACTTCAGGAAAGCCGGTGTGGTTTTGTTAAGGACACATTATGCTTGTTTAACTGAACTGAGCTTTCTGATGAGATAACGAGAGAGTGAATGAAGATAAAGCAGCTGGTGTGGTGTACGTAGACTTCCAAAAAAGAATTAATTAAGCTGCCACATAGCAGGCTTGTCAGCAAAGTGAAAGCACGGGGAATGAAAGAGACGGTGGCAGCATGGATAGGAGATTGGCTAACTGGCAGGAAACTGAATCATAGAGAACAGTCATCTTTTGGACTTGTGCCGGTTAACTATGAGGGGCAATGATGAATTTGAAGACGACAGAGATGAGCTGGTAAATGAGAGAACGTATGACAGATGAAATTCAGTACAGAGAAGTATGAAGTGACATATTTTAATAGGCAGAACAGGGAGAAATGGTATAAAATCCAGGGTACAATTCTAAAGGAAGCGAGAAGATTCAGAAGGCCAATGGTATCCTGGCCTTTATAATGGTCTCAAGCACAAAAGGAAGTTGTGCTGAACATTCATGAGGCATTAGTTTGGCCAACACTGGGTGCCATCATCTAGAAAGGGGGTGAAGGCACCGGAGGGTGCAGGCGGGATTCCCAAAATTGGATCCAGAATTGTGGGACTTTGGCTGTGCAGAGGTTGGAGAGGCTGCAAGCTGTTGTTCTTAGAGAAGAGGAGGTCGAGAGATTTGGCCAAGTTATTCAAAATCACATGGGATCTGGACAGAGAAGATAGGGAGAAATTGTTCTCAGTAGCAGACTGTGTGGACCAGAGGACCCCAATTTAAAATAAATAGCAAAAGAACCCAAATGACTTGTGGTAAATCTTTGATTACACATGAGTGATTAGGATTTGCAACGCAATGTCAGAGAGTGTTGCGGAGACAGATTCAGTGGTGGTTTTCAAAAGAGAACTAGATAATTATCTGAAGAGGGAGAATTTGCAATGCCAATGGGAAAGGCATAGGCCTGAACGAGCTGGGATATTGTGAAGAGCCAATATAGAGATGACGGACTGAATGGCCTGCTTCAGTGCTTTATCCAGTCTGTGGTTGATGAAGTTTAAAATTGCTTCCCTTTCACTTTATTGCTGATCTGGGATGAGAATGTGGAGACTGCAGTAAAGCTGACTGGAGGCAGCCAGCATATACAATGTCAGAAATTGTACTCCAGCTCCCAGACTAACCTGAAACAATACTAAGCTCAACAGGAACTATCTGTTATTGCTTACTAATGGATGTTTCTTTTTTGCTGTGTTCTCTTCTTCCAGGGATTTTGTGAATGCCTTCATTCAGTTTAAGAAACCCATTGTCGTAGCAGTCAATGGACCAGCTCTGGGACTGGGAGCCTCTATTCTCCCGCTCTGTGATATTGTATGGGCCAGTGAAAAAGCATGGTTCCAAACTCCGTATGCGACTATACGTCTAACGCCTGCTGGATGTTCATCGTACACCTTTCCCCAGATAATGGGAGTCGCTCTAGTGAGTTCTTGGCTTAAGCAAATAACCTTTCTCGTTAACTGTAAAAATACGTGTACTTACTGTTCCCCACCTTATATTTTCTTCAAAGTTCCACCCTTGAAGGGATAATGTTCTCTCTGCAGACACTGCCTTTACCTGCTTAGTGTTCCCACCTAATCTCTGGTCTTGATTTAGCTGATCAAAATGCTTGTGTTATCTCCAGTTCATGCTTGCATTGTCTGTTGACTTTGACATGGTATAGACCCTAGAGCTGATGGACATGAGGTTGGACCAACCAGTGCAAGTGGACCAAACAACAGTTGAAAGTAACTTTCTCTCAACGTTGCACAGCCATGCAGCCGTTCAGAGGGTCCAGGAGTCACTGCCATGGACCTCGGAGCGTAGGCTAAAAGCAGCAATGGGTGAAGTTAAAGCTGCAACTCCACTGAATGCTAAGTCAGCAGATACACAATACCCCTGGCTGCTTTTGATGACTGGAGTGTGACAAAGGTCATTGTTGCCAATGGTGGCCCGGTAGGCACATTCTAGTGCATGACATTGTTCAATCTAGAACAGAGTCCAGCAGCCATTTCTTTTATGCACTGGAGGGACATACTTTGTCTTTAAGAGTTGCGTAAAGTTGATATCTATTCGGGGCAGCACGACAAAAATTCAGCATTTCTGAACAAAAAAGTTTGCAGATTGCCAGCTGTCTCCCATAGCCCGTGTAATTTGTGTAGACAAATAAAATGTAGGCATTGAATTTAATTATGGGTTTAAAGCATAGTGATGTTAAAGTCAACCTGATTTTGAGTTCTAGAGTTTTGTTGGCTTTGCTTTAGCATCATTTTGTCAGTAAAGTCAGCTTTGAAATAAACTTTTTAACAGGGCGCATAGAGTTAAGATAATCTTTTCACCTGTTGATTAATAAAATGATTCTGGCCACCCATTCAGAACTGTGCATTATCTATGACCATGGTGTGGCCATACCACTAGAACTGGTTCATTTAGAGGACAATGATGTTTTTCATTAAAATAATCATTTGAAATGGTAAAGTGCAACATAATGGTTCTCTTCTGAAGAGAGATTGTGCAGTTTGGGCCTATATGTCTGGAGTTTAGAAGAATGAAAGGAGATCTAATTGAGATATATATGATGCTAAAGGGGATAGACAAAGTAGATGTAAAGCAGATGTTTCCTCATGTGGGACAGTCTGGAGCAAGAGGTCATAGTTGCAGGGTAAGGGGTAACAGATTTAAACAGAGATGAGGAGAAATTACTTCTCTCATGGAGTCACAAATCTGTGGAATTTACTAGCCCAGTGTGTTTTGGATGCTGAGACACTGCGTAAATTTAAGGAAGAGATTGACAGATATTTAATTAGTAATGGGTTGAAGAGTTATGGAGAGTGGGCAGGAAAATGGAGTAGAGGCTGAGATGAGATCACCCATGATTGTATTGAATGGTGGAGTAGGCTCGAGGGGCTGAATGGCCTGCTCCTGCTCCTAGCTGTTATGTGCTTGTGATGAACATTTCAGTGCCAACATAACTTAGTTCTTTTTTTAGACCTTTGTCATGTGGCGTATTTGCTGCAGGTTACAAGACTGTTGTCTGGACTATTGCAAAGACGAATGTTTCCACAAGTGAACCATCTCTTTATTGGAGAGAGTGCGCAGCGAGCAAGCATGACCCATAGTTTGGTTTGGCATTTGGCTTCCAATTATGTCAAACTCCCCACTGACAGAAAAAAAACCGTGGTCAGATGCAAGTGTCACATTTTGAGATGTTTTGACCATTCCTTCACAGATTAGATTTTAGGGAAACATTGGTTACGTTTAAGTGTTGTGTTTGAAATCATTCTCTATTCTTGCAAGAATAGGATGCTTATTGACAAATGTCTTTGTTGGTTTATTGTGGATGGTGATTAATGAGCGATTCCTAAACCTGTCAAAACAATACTTCAGACTTTTCATTGGAAAACCTTTTGTCCCTTTCTCGAAATGAATATTGGGAGATGCGGTAGAGACCAAGACGTAAGCAGGAGCTGAGAGCTCTGAAAGCAGAAAGCTAGTCAGCCACTAAAAAAAGCAGTAATAAATGTTTCTTCGTCATCAGGAATTAACCTGTTTAAATTGACAATTCCTGCTTTGAGGAGGCACAGTGTACTTAACATTTTGTATTATTAAGGAAAAGTAAATCATATTGATTTAAATAAGTAAAATTCGTCAGAACTGATTCTTTTCATCTTGGTAACCTTGCCAAGACTTCCAAAGCAATGGGTATAAAAGTCAGCTCAGACCACTAAGGGATAATATTGTTGTACTGCTAGATCATACTGTTGTATTGTCAGGTATTATACAATACAGAGTGGTCTTGAACTATAAGGCATTGAGATTGTTTATAGGAATTATGAGCACTGCTTTGCTCAAGCGTTATGGCAAGACCCTAAATTTATAAAAGCTGCTCTCTCCAGGGTGTCGTTACCAGATGAAGTTACACACCACAAAGAAGTGCTTCCACAAAGTTTGTATTTGTTGTCTCAAAACCTTAAGGCTGTGTCACTTAAGGAGTGTTCCAGCTACAACACAGTTCCTGCTGTGTTAGGCTGCAGAATTGAAGAGAAAAAGCTAGTCTTTGATCTACTTATCTCTATACCTCAAGACAAAAGAATGGCCTGCATTTATTTTAAAAACCACATTTTTTCTTCTACTTATTTTTGACCGTGGAATAAGTTGAGAAAAGGACTGTTTTACAACAGAGGAATTGCTGGAATTTTGAACAGCAAGTTACTGGAACTGTTTGTGGGTTGCATTGACATGGGGGAAGGTGTAGGAGGAGATGGCACTACACTAGGTTGTATATACAGAGTGAGACTCAGTTGGCAACAGGTTGATGATTGGTTTGTGGAATTGAGACCTATTGTGGATGTCAAAGGTCATCAGCCTGATAATAATTACCTAATTGGCTCATGGGCAGCTGAACAGCTTGTGGTTGTGACCAATACAGCGAGAAGCTCTCAGACCTCTGGAAGGGGAGGTGATGTGTCTTTTATCTCCAGTAAACTGACCAAAGCTAAAGAAAGCGAATTGTTACTTAATCCCAACCATTGTTGTAAAATGAGATAACAAGGTGTGGAGCTAGATGAACACAGCAGGCCAGGCAGCGTCAGAGGAGCAGGAAAGCTGAAGAGTCCAAACCCGAAACGTCAGCTTTCCTGCTCCTCTGATGCTGCCTGGCCTGCTCTGTTCATCCAGCTCTATACCTTATTATCTCAGATTCTCTAGCATCGGCAGTTCCTGATATCTCTCGTTGTTGTAAAGTTTTGCTTTTAACCAGAAAGTCAGAGACTTTATAATTTGTGAACCAGTAACTCTGTGCCTTCTGTGAAAAAGTGAAAGAACCCAAAGGTAAAGCTCAGGGAGCTAGAGAACTCCATTGAACCTTGAGGACTGGTGCTATTAGAGGCGTGACATCATGGAGATCATAAATAGCACAGAAATAGGCCTTTCAGCCAATCGAGTCTGTGCCGGCCAAGAAGGGTCCCGACCTGAAATGCTACCTTTCCTGCTCCTGTGATGCTGCCTGGCCTGCTGTGTTCATCCAGCTCCACACTGTGTTATCCTAACTATTCTAATCCCATTTTCCAGCAATTGGCCCATAGTCTTGTATACCTGCTTCTCCAGTATTTTCTTTTCTGCAAGCCTAAGCATGTCTGCCTTCTATTTTAAGGTGGTTTAGAGGCATCATAGCTGAACAATAACAAGATGAATAGTTCCCTTAAATGCCAAGGGTCTGAAGTGCTCCGTCCTGCTGCTCCTTCCCCATGCCCCCAAATCAGACGACAGAACAGCAAACTGGGTCCTACTGGCTTCTACTGGTTATGATACCAGTGTTTTTTTGTCTGCCTGTAGTGGGATTTTAGAAGGTGGTTAGAGTTTTAACTAGTAGAGTTATATGAATAGTTTGTAGTCGTTTACCTGTAGTTAGAATGTAATTTTATGTACAAATCCATGTTAAGTACAGAGAGCTGGTCAGTATTTTTACCTGTCAGATTCAGATAAATTGGGTATTTCAATAATACAATAAAATTTAACTGTTACGGTGACTCTGGCATTAATGGGACTTGATTTCCAATGCACAACCTCAGTGTGGTGTAATATTATCTAGCACCTTTCACAACCTGAGAGTTTCCTTTAGAACCACGGGGTTGCTTTTGGAGTTCAGTAAGGAAACGTGACAACCAGTTTTCATGCTGCATGATGACGAAGTAGTGATGGTGTTTAGGGTGTAAATATTGGCCAAGACACCAGCTCTGCTTCAGAACCATGTCACAGGAATGTTTATGTCCACATGAGAGTGCAGATAGAAGTATCAGCAGAGTGGATTATCTGCCAGCCAGGAAATCAAGCTGACTGCCTGCAGTTTGCTGCTGTACCTGTTTTTCTTCCCCTCTGACCTGATAGTGCAGCACTTCTCCTGACACACGGCTCCTCCAGTGACATGAGACCTTGACAAGGAAGTGGCCAATACGCACAGTTTCCCCAGTGCATCCACTGGTTGGTCTGGTGGGTGGTGAAACCAGTAGGACCCGGTTTGCTGTTCTGTCGTCTGATTTGGGGGCATGGGGAAAGAGCAGCAGGACGGAGCACTTCAGACCCTTGGCATTTAAGGGAACTATTCATCTTGTTATTGTTCAGCTGTGATGCCTCTGAACCACCTTAAAATAGAAGGCAGACATGCTTAGGCTTGCATGTGATTTGGTCATTTGAATAAAGCATTGAAGGATAAATGGGGTATCAAAAAATAATACCACGACACAGAGCCAGTACCTTATTTCAAACAGGGACTGACCAGTCGAGCATTTCTTTCTGTTTCTATTTTTAGACTGTGAACATTCACAATCATTTTTAACCTCAAGGCTTGTGTTCTGACTTTGTACTGCGCCTCTTGAGACCATTTTTGTGTCGCTACTAATGTTATTGCATTTACTTCGTGAAAATGCGGGAGACGACTTTTTTTAAAGGCAAGAAACAAACAATTACAAAACTGTATCTTCCTCTTTCAGGCAAATGAAATGCTGTTTTGTGGGAGAAAGTTAACCGCACAAGAAGCGTGCAGTAGGGGACTGGTGTCTCAAGTCTTCTGGCCAACAACCTTTAGTCAAGAAGTGATGTTACGAGTGAAAGAAATGGCATCGTGCAGTGCAATGGCAAGTTTACTGCTCACTTTAACAACCAGGTTTATGGTTCACATGCTTGCGGGATGGGTACATTCGAGCGAATTTGAGTTTACAAATCCCGGTTGGCCCTTGGTAACTGTTTTTAAAAAATGCAGATCCCACAATTGGAAAGCTTTTTGTTTATTTTAGAAAGATAACTATAAGTAACAGGGATCCTCAGTGATATGGAAGACCAGAGCTGAACCTTCGATCATAAACAGTGATCCTGAGTAGTGACTGGTTCAATTCTGATTTACCCTTGTGACCAAATATACAAACCTGCTGATGTACAAGAACGAAGCATTTATAGAGGGCTGTTTTGCTGTTGCTACGTTAGGAAACAGAGCAGCCAGTTAGCACAGAGAAAGATCCCACTTGTAGCTTTGGTGTTATTAGTTGAGGGATAAATACCAGCTGAAACTCTCAAAAAGCTTTCTACTCGACAGTGGAATATGCCACAAGATCTCTCCGATTCACCGGACCAGGCAGACAGGACTTTTCCACTTTTCATTTTAAAGATGGCACTGTCAAAACTGCAGCACTCCCTCAATCCTATATTGAAAAGTCAGTTTTAGCAGTGTGTTTAAATGCTGCAAGCATCTCTGGCCTTCTGACTAAAAAGTAATGAGAGTATTGCCTCTGAACAAGGTGATAGTTGTACTGTAAACCCACTCCTTTCCTACTTTTACTGATTCAACCCCCGTCCCCCCCCACCAAGCTGCAGTACCTCATGAGACATGCTACTTTTCCTTCGTTCGAACAGGACTGGACAGGGTGAACACATGATGGATGTTCCCGATGACTGGACCATCCAGAACCTGGGATCACAGCGTAAGGAAACAGGCTAGGCCATTTTGGATTGAGATGAGGAGAAACTTTCTTCACCCACAGAGTGGTGAGCGTGTGGAATTTTCTGCCAGAGAAAGCCATTGTGGTCAAATGATTGAATGTCTCAAGAAAGTTTGAGATATAGTCCTTAAGGTTAAAGGGAACAAAGGATCCGGGGAGAAGACAGGAACAGGGGACTGAGTTGGATGATCAGCCATGATCATACTGAATGGCAGAACAGGTTTGAAGGGCCAATTGGCCAAATAGTTACTGTGTTGGATTCTGTTTGGCTAGTAAGAAATATCACCGCCAAGTCTAATCCTGTCCTCACTCAAAATCCATGCAGTGGGGAATCAACAAGTAACAATGCAGAAACTAAAAAAAAAATTGCATTTATATAGCACCAAACTGCTTGATGCCTCAAAGAACTTTACAGGAAATAAAATTCTTAAGCAACAGTGTAATGTAGGAAACGTTGCAGCCAATTTGCACACAGTAAGTCCCCGCAGAGACCATTGTTATATTGACTAGGTGATCTGTTTCTGGGATGTTGCTTGAGGGATAAGTAGTTGCCAGGACTTGGCGTGAGAGCTCCTCTGCTCTTCCTCGCAATGGTGCAACAGGATCTTTCACTTCCACCCAGACACCACTTCAGTTTAACGTCCCATATGAAAGATGACAGCTCAGCAGTCCCTCGGTATTGCATTGGAGTGTCAGCCTGGACTTTTGTGGGACTAGAGCATAGGATATAGGAACAGGGGGAAGCCATTTGGCCTGTCAAACTTGGCCTGTCCGTCAAGACCACCATGGCTGACCAAACACTTCAATGCCATTTACTCACCACATCCCTACAGCCCTGATCAGAAATCTATCAACTCTGTACCTTAAACATACTCAACGGCTGAGCCTCCACAGCCCTCTGTGGGAGAGAATTTCAAAGGTTCACGACTCTTTGAGTAAAATAATATCTCCTGATCTCAGACCTCAGTAGCATCCCCCTTATTTTTAAATAATGCCACCTTGGTTTTAGGTTCCCCAACCAAGAGGAACATCTTACCTGTATCCTTTTAAGACTCCGTCATAATTTAGACTCACCTTTTTGCAAGCCCTGGTATTATTTCTTGGTTCAGCTGCAGTTGGTGTCTGCTGTTATTCTTTATCCTCAAGCTTTTGCAAAGACGGAGTACAGGAAGGAGATAGACAGCTTAATGGCATGGTGCAAAGACAACAATCTCTCCACGCTCCTGTCTGCTTCAATGGTCCTGAGGTGGGGATAGTCAAGTTCCTGGGCATAATGGTCACCAAAATCTGCCCTGGTCCACCCATGTTGACACCACGGTCAAGAAGGTTCAACAACGCCTCACTTCCTCAGGAGGCTAAGGACTCCATAAAGACTCTGACTGTTTTTTATAAATGCACTACAGAAAGCATCCTATCTGAATGCATCACAGCTTGGTGTGGCAAGTCCCAAGCCCACAAGAAACTACAGATACATTAGAGACATTTAAGTGACTCTTGGATAGGCACATGGATGATAGCATAACGTAGGGTATGCAGGGTAGTTTGATCTTCGTAGGATAATAGGTCGGCACAACACCTTGGGCCGAAGGGTCTGTACTGTGCTGTGTGTTCTGTGTTCTAGGTTCTATGTACAGAGAGCAACGAACATAGCCCAATCCATTACGCAAAGCAGCCTTCCATCCATTGACCTCATCTCTAACTCCCCCTGCCTGGGGAAAGCAGCCAGCATAATCAAAGACCTTTCTCACCCCAGTTATACTCTTTTCCACTCTCTTCCTTTGGGCTGAAGATATAAAAGTTTGAATACACATACGAATAGATTCAAGAACAGCTTTTTCCCCACTGTTATCAAACTGTTTGATTGGTGCTGTTTAATGTTAATGTTGATCTCTCTCTCTCTCTGCACCTTCTCAGCAGCGGTTAACATTGTCCCCTGCACTCTGTTCTGTTCCCCTGATGCACTTGTATAGTACGATCTGCCTGTAAAGCATGTAAGACAACACTTTTCACTCTACCTCAGTGCACATGAAGTATTAAATTAAATCAAATCAAATTTTCTGGCTTTCAGTGAGATCGTCTCTCACTCTTTGAAACATCAGACAATTCAGGACAGTTTTGCTCAATAACTTTTCATAGGACAAACCCAGTATCAATGTGGATGAACCTTTATTGAACCATGTGACCCAGACAATAGAGTATTACCAACTGAGTCAGGCTAAGTAGGAGAGAATGACAATTTGGGTGGCACCCTGTTGGGGTTATGAAGGTCTTGTGGATATTTTTAATTCGAGGCTTGTACACTGAAATGAGAAATCTCATAGTCCTAAGATTCTGGGAGCAGATTATGTGAGGTTGCAGATTTTCTCCTGTCCTACGCTGACAGTGCGAGAAAGGTGTAAGAAGAATCTCCACAGCCTTGAAGACCGTACACAGGTCTTGGATAGACCTGGAGTTTTATACAGCATTGAGGATTTAAGCGAAAAAGAATGTTTGCAACGGAAAAGAATATTGAGCTTCCCGGGTGCAGCTTTAGCCGGAGAGGTGACCCGAGGATAGATTTGATGTTGAATAAGATAAACAGAAGTTTGAGGAGGGTTGATGAAAGGTGAGAGGTGTTAGCTGCTGGATAGTTTTCTGAGAAATAATGAAAAGTCTTCAAATAAATCAAACTTTTATTCCCCCTTCCCCAACAAAGTTCCTGGGCATGACGGTCACCAACGATCTGACCTTGTCCGCCCACATTAACCCTATGGTCAAGAAAGCACAGCAACGCCTCTACTTCCTCAGGAGGCGAAGGAAATTGAGATTGACTGTTGCGGTTCCCCTTCAAGAGAAAAGTGATACATATGGAGAATGTGCAAGTCTTAAAAAATGCCAAGGGGAGTCACAGTCAGAGAGTGGATAGGTTTTGATGATCAATGGGCAAGATCTACAATATGAATGAGAAAGAGAGTATCTTTAAGGTGGTCAAAAATAATATCTCATCACCTGTGCTCTAGATTAAAATGACTAGAAAGAAAGTGATGTATTGGATCACTCTGAGTACTCCTCCACTTCACACACCATCGGGCCTTAGATATATATTGTTGTTCCTTCATCACCGGGCTGCCAAGGTTCAAAAAGGTAGCTCACCACCATCTCCCCAAGGGCAGTTAGGATTGGGCAAAAACGCTAGAAATACCAACAATAGCCATGTCCCGACAGTGAATGAATTTTAAAAATTATAAACACTGAGCTTAATGGAAGAATTTTTACCAGATTCATAGTTTGAAAAGTAAAATAAGCCAAAAGAACAGCTTCCCATTCAGAACTGACAAG
>NC_063346.1:13472990-13488795 GCF_021869965.1 Rhincodon typus
CTAAGCAGCATCAGAGGAGCAGGAAAGCTGACGTTTCTGGTCGAGACCCTTCTTCAGAAGAAAGGTCTCGACCCGAAACGTCAGCTTTCCTGCTCCTCTGATGCTGCTTGGCCTGCTGTGTTCATCCAGCTCTACACCTTGTTATCTCAGATTCTCCAGCATCGGCGGTTCCTACTATCTCTGTAACGCATTCCAGATATATCTTTTCAAAGGAGCAAAAATGAGAGACTGCTGGACAGACGGGAGGACATTAGTTGTTATTCCTTTGCAACAAAGCTGCATTTAGTGAACAAATGAGCAAGATAAAATTGGTGCAATGTACTTCCATCAAACACTGAGAAAGGAAGTCCAAAAAGCAAAACTTGAGGATAAAGTATGACAACAGCAGGCATATTGAACCAAGAAATAATACCAGGGCTTGCAAAAAGGTGAGTCTGAATTATGAAAACTTTCAAAAAGGCTAAAATAGAATCAGTTCCTCCTTTAGGAGAAATGCAAGTTAAAGTAAAATCAACAAAGAGTTCTCGAAAACTTGCTATTGTATAGTGGTCGCGGTTGGCTTACAACAGGCTACTGTTGTTACAGCTAACTGGTTTACAATGGGATGCTGCAAGGAAACCAACACAATATGAGTTGGGATTAGAGGTGAGTTGAAAGTCTCGTAAATTGGCCAAATAGAGTAGAATTAGACTTTCTTACTTTGAGTGACAATCATTACACATGAAGTTCAAGGCTGCAGCACCGATTAGATTACTTTAATAAGAGAGGCTGGATGCACTTTGATATTTACAGTATGAATTAGTCACATCCCTGCTTTGTGTTACAACCTTGTACCGACCACCTAAGCATCCTTTTCCCTTTGAATTCAATTTATCGACTGATGCATAGTAAAGGACATTCTATGTAAAAAAAAATCAACCGCAATCAGTGTGCACTTGAAAAGCAGGATTGTAATAGAAGATTACAACACACGTGAAAATAATAATACATCAGCAATTCAAGTTAATAAACTCAACATCCATTAATGCAGTGAGCCATGAATTATTTGACACCTTGCTGCCTGAATTATGACAAAGGTGATGATGATGACACTCCATGTTTTATGTAAGTAGAATTAACCCCAATTCCCTGCATTAAAGGGAACACATCAATCAAACATGCACTGGGTTTCCTAAAAATTCTGCAAATGTCTCCAACAACCTCTTGTGGCGTATGCTGAATTGTGATGAGCTATTTATGACTGAGCTGCAAAGCGATGCTTTATATTTAAAGATTTGCATTCTTGATATCAAATTATGATTGGCAAATTCCAAAATCGATTAATTTGAATTTCACATGAGCACTGAAAGTTGTTGAGATGTAAAAGTCAGGTCATCCCAAGCTTCTCATGACCCTTTTCTGCACAGACAAGAAACAGACAGGCATTGCACTCCAGCAGTCTGAGGTACATGCTAACAGAGTGATAACAGGGCAGGAGGATCAAGTCTCATCATTAGTGTCACTGTTTTCATTCAATTGTCAAGATGACCAGTTGTTTCCCTCTGATATTACAGTCCACAATATAAGAGACTTTCACCAGGTTTCTTGAATAAACTCAAAAAAAACCCATAAAACCAGTAGCGAAACTAGTTAACAACTGAGATATAATTCAAAATTAGAACTATATTTCCATTTAATCCCAACACAAAGAGATAGAACATAGAACAGTATAGCACAGTACAGGTCCTTCGGCCACGATGTTGTGCCATCCCATTATCCTACTACCCTGCATACCCTATATTTTACTGTCATCCATGTGCCTATCCAAGAGTTGCTTAAATGTCTCAAATTAATAGATGAACGACACAAAATACAGAAAAGTTCTCCAAAAATGATATTTTGAAATGAGCCTTTATCGGCCAATGGTCTGAAAATTAAGAATGGAATTTGATGAATTCCTACAGTGAACTGAGTTTCTTGTTAACAAAATCAAGTTGCTGACAAATGCAGACCGGTGGAAGGATTTTCAAGTAAGCTTTGGTTTGGCTGGAAATCGAGCTGGTTCCCAGTCTTTGGGAGAGTGGTCACAGTTTGCAAAGTAGACAAAATACAGACATATGGAAACTTTGTCAGTTTTGCAATTACTTCACCATGAGAGACTGAGCGATTCTTAGTTTTTATTGAAAGCCTTGAAAGTCTTCCTTCTGACTGCCTTGGTTTTTGAAGTAGACATCAAGACCAGAAAGAGTTGTAAGATCAACCTTCAGCGCAAGACCCCATAGTCTCTTCAAAAACCAGGGTTTCCAGCAATTAAAGATTATAAACCCCATTTTTATCTCCCTAAAATTATTTGACATTCTGTAATCAGCAGAAAGCTTACAGTCCACATTAAACTATTGACTTAATTCCTTGGTTAAAAACCCTATTTAATTGGAAAGTGTCCAAATGGTTCAGCATCTTCCAGTCTTTCTCACAGTATTAAATATAGATACGTCATCCCAACTATACACAATTTAGAATATACTGTTACATAGTTAGCATGCACATGCTGTCATTTGGCACATATTTGTAAGAATCTGCATTTGCTTATTCCATTCAGACTTTGAAATAATCCCAGCCTGTAGCCAATGAAAATCACTTTGAGAGCATGCATTTTGAAGTTGGCTGTTTTTCCCTGAAGTTATGTGGTGTTCCAACAATCCTATGTTCTGCATCATTGAGAAAAACATTATAGCTGCATGAATATGCCACCATGTTTGGTAGTCAAGTAATTAGGTGCACACTCAAAATTTACGAGCACCAACGAGTGGGAAAATAGATATGACACTTACAGAGCAGAGAATGGGGAAGTGTGCAACAAAGGGTGATTTCTATCACCCTGCCCATTTGTTCTTGTCACTCAGAAGTAACCTGCACCAGTGCCCAAAATAAATTGTAAGTAGACTAATGTGATGTTTTGGGCTTGCTTTAAGAATTTATTCAATCAAAGGAGTAGAGCTTCCTTAGAAAAATCAAATTTTTCTGATGGTGGCTCTTGAATTGATTGCACAGCTTCAGTTTTCATATCTTATGATGCAGTGCACTCACAATACCAGATTAAGGAATATAATGCATTGTGCAGGGTGCATTTACTGTCAAATTACATCAAAGTGTGTGCTGACCCATGTACATTGTTAGTCCTGTTGGTGTACTGTGCAAGAATTTGTTCAGACGTTGATGGAAATATATCTTTGAATCTCTGTCAAATTCAGCGCTGGAAAGAATCTCAAGATTGTAATCTCTTGGGAAATGTCAAAATGTGTTATTCTTTTAGGCAAGAATAAGAACGTAAAATGGTAGTTAGAAATACTGTGTCTGTGCAACAGAAACACAAAAGATGGATCTACTTGGTAATTAGAGTGCATTGATCACTAAATGTTTGTTTCAGTGCCACAAACAAGATGTCTTTCTTTGGGATTTTTAGATGCAAAGCATCCAGTATTCTCATCTTTCCTGAAATTGAATCTGTGAGCATTGGACAAATCCTGAGTAGCCTTTCTACAAAGTCAGTATCTCAGGAAGCCCTTCATGCATATTTGGTCTGTGAAGCTGTTGGAAAGCCACAGTGAGCATATGCATATTTTTTCCAACCAGTTGTTAATGCTCTCTCGCTTTGCCTGAACTTGATGGGAGGCAACACACCAGCTCTAGGCATCTCACCCACATGACCATTGCCACCTACACTGTGAGAGTTTGTGCCGTGGAGACTAAGCAGAATTAATCGTGACCTTGTAACTGCCTTGCCCCAGTTAGAGATCAGAAGCAGGATCCTGAGCCAGTCTTCACTTCCTTAAGTGTAACCTGAACATGTAGCCCGGATTGGGTAGGAGCCATGGAGCGGAGCAGGGATGGCCATCGGGCTAGAGGCTCGGAGTGGAGCGGGGGCAGTTAGTGGCCTGGAGAATTGGAGCAGAGCAGGGACGGTCAGTGGGCTGGAGGATTGGAGCAGAGCAGGGACGGTCAATGGGCTGGAGGCTCGGAGCAGAGCAGGGACGGTCAGTGGGCTGGAGGCTCGGAGCAGAGCAGGGACGGTCAGTGGGCTGGAGGATTGGAGCAGAGCGGATGTTGCACTGGGGACCGATGCGGGTGGTCAGCAGCTTACAAGCCCCGTCAGACCATGTGCGGAAGCCCCCTGCGCTGATCTGCTGCAGGCCCTTTATAGAAAGACCTTCAACTTTATTCCTCAGTTTTTCATAGCTGTAAGTAATATCAGATTTTTTTCCGTTCTTTCCCCTTTATTTCTCTATTTTGAATCTAAGTTCTGTACCTAAGCACTTTATACCTAAAATGGCGTTGTGTGGGGCGACATTGTAAATGTTTCGCTGAACTCCTGTACTTCTGTACTTGAGTAGATGTAACAATAAAGGATATTCTAATTCTGAAAACAAAATTCTAATTCTAGAGTATGATGCCTGAGACAAATTTTAATGTTCCTAACTACCACTTCATCAAGATCAGCCATTTCAACACAAACTAGTAATCCAGTCAGGGGCTTTTTGGTTAATATGGTTGAATAATTATCTTTTTTTTTGTATAATGGTTGATTTTAAGACATTAGGACCATTTGAACTAGTTGCTAAGAAGACCTCTAATAAGGAAACTCGAGTGAAGTAGCAACAAAATCATGCATTTCTCCAGTAAAATATCCCAAGACATTTCAAGGAATGCAATTAAAACAAAACTTGAGCCGCTTGAGGAGACTTTAGGATGAATGAGGGAAAACTTGCTCAAAGAGGGAGGTTTTAAGGAACATCTCCAAGGAAGAGAGAAGTTAAAGTGGTTGAGAGGATTGGGGAAGGAAATCTAGGACATCCAGCCAAGATAGCCAAGGGCATGCCGTTTAATGGTGGAGTGCTTAAAATCAGTGATGTGCAAGAGGCCAGAATAAGAAAAGCAGAAATCTTTTAGAGTTGTAGGGCTGGAAGACATTACAGAAAGAGGATAAGACTCTGGAGGGACTTGCAAATAAGAGCAAGAATGATAAAAGTGAGGCAATGCTAGTGTACATCAGCACATACAGGGTAATGAGTGAGCTTATCATGTAACTAACCGTATTCAAAAATGAGTAATGGAATACAGTGAATTATACAGTTCCAAAGTTATGTCGTGAAACAAGAATCCTTCAAGTAGTATCAAATCTCGTAAGGTTGTGGAAATGTATTTGATAAAAGATCTTCTTTTATGGATTTCTTAAAATCTTCTTAAAATGGATTTCGATTTACCACTGGTGACTGCTCCTTTTGGAGAGGTCATTCACACGTTGGCTTTCTGGTTTTCCTAGAGCTTCTTGAAGCTTTAAAAGATTTTCCTGTTCTGGCTTTCCTCCCAACCCAGTGCTGAGGAAATTTCCCTCAAGGGAGCATCTCAGGCTTTTTCCAACAGTACGTTACCATGGGGACCAGGAGAACAAGGCGCACTGTGCAACCCCTGGTTTCAGGAATATCTCAGTAAGCATCTGTGCAGAAGCTTTCTGCTGTTTTCTTACACTTAAGGAGATGCAGTGCTGCTTATTTACTTCAGATATCACTGAGCAATCCGTCATGGCGTTCGGGATAATCACCAGTTTCACAGCTAAAACTGACTCTGGTTGAAGATGGGAGATTGACCTAGAAGCTAGACCTTGTCCATTTGCACTTTGGTCTTGATGTACCCTGGCCTATTTGTGGGCTTCAAAATCTGAACAAATTACTGAATTATTAAGACCAGCATGTTTTAAAAGCATGTCATCCGCAGCAGATTGACTTCGCTTTGACGGAAACTGATGACACTACATGCGAAGCTAATTCATGGGAAGGATGAATGTGTTGAAACACTGCTGGTGCAGTCACAGTCTATAGCTATTTCCAGTTCTTGCTAATGCACATGTTCTGTAGAGATTCTGTGCCTTCAGAGTGTAATGGTGATAATGTGTGATCTGTTGACCTGCCATTTACAGAACGTACTCAATCATCAAGAAGGATGTGCTGGTGTACATATTGAGTACGTCTGTTTGTTCAAATATATAACAATGAAAAATTGTGATGATCAGTGAATAATGTAGTGTCTTGCCTCAGGCAAATTGCAATGAGTTGCATTAATCATCTAATTGAATGGATCTTGGAAATGGCACACGACAGCAACATGTATGTTGATTTAAATTTTGGAAACATTAAGATGTAAGATATTGACCAATAAATTGAACACATGCCTTTGTTGTGCTATTTTTTCCAATGTCTGCTCCTGGTAGTTTATGGTATTTGCTGCCTCTACTAGTTGAGATAGTCTGCTGCCACCAATCTTCATTATTCTTTGCTTTGCCTTGGGCCTGTCTGGTGATTAATGGGAGGGCATACACCACCACAGAGTACCTACAGAAGAGGCACTGTCCTTCGATACCAAGAAGAGTTATTGCATGATAACAATAACTACAATTACAGTTGGCCAGGCAGAATTACTAGGACTTTAGGAAGTTTGGTATAGACTCATCTGCTCCATTTGCAAACTAGAGTAGAACCCAGTTTTCCTTCACAGGGCTGGTAGTGGAGGTGGGAGACCTCCAGCTTCCATGAACCCCAACTTGTAAAATTGTTGTCCACATTCCACCATCATCCCTGTACCTAAGTAGGCACATGCAGTGTGCCTTACTGACTACTGCCCAGTGGCTCTGACTTCAATAACCATGAAGTGCTTTGAAAGGCTAGGTATGGCCCACATCAGCTGCAGTCTTCCAGCCTGCCTCGATCCCCTACAGTTTGCCTACTGGTGTAACAGGTACACAGAGGATGCCATATCCCTAGCCCTTCACCTGTCTCTGGAACATCTGGACAACAAGGACACCTACGTCAGACTCCTGTTTATTGACTACACCTCCGCCTTCAACACTACTGTCACGTCCAGACTGATCTCAAAACTCCGTGACCCTTGGTCTTGGCTCCACCCTCTGCAACTGGACCCCCAGCTTTCTGACCCACAGCCCACAATCAGTGAGGATAGGTAACTGCACCTCCTCCACAACAACACTCAACACTGGAGCCCCCCAGCGCTGTGTCTTCAGCCCCCTACTGTACGCCCTGTACACCCACGACTGTGTTGCCAAATTCCGAATGAATGCCACCTACAAGGTCACTGACAACCCCACCACACTAGCATGGATATCTAACGATGAGTCAAAATACAGAAGGGAGATTAAGGGCTTGGTGATATGGTGCAATGAGAACAACCTCTCTCTCAACATCAGCAAATCTAAAGAACTGATCATTGACTTCAGAAAGAAGGGAGGAGAACATGCCCCCATCTGCAACAATGGAGCTGAGGTTGAGAGGGTGGAGAGCATCAAGTTCCTCAGAGTGACAATAACCAACAACCTGTCCTGGACTTCCCACGTAGGTGCAACAGTCAAGAAGGCACAACAACACCTCTTCTTCCTCAGGTGGCTCAGGAAATTTGGCATGTCCATAAGGAACCTCACCAACCGCTACAGATGAACCATCAAAAGCATACTGTATGGCAACTGCTCTGCCCAGGATTGTAAGAAACTACAGAAGGTGGTGTGCACAGCTCAGAACATCACAGAAGCCAACCTTCTATCCATGGACTCTATTTACACGGCTCACTGCTGCAGAAAGGCTGCCAACATCATCAAACCATTGCACCCTGATAATGACCGCCTACAACCTCTTCCATCAGGCAAAAGATACAGAAGCCTGAACACAGGCACCAGCAGGTTCAGGAACAGCTTCTTCCCGGCCATTATCAGACTGTTGAATGGACTCTAGCTTCAAATAACGCTGATCTCACTAATGTTGATCTTGCCTAGCGCCCACCCTGTGCGAATGTAACCTGTATGCCTCTGTCTAAGTCTTTTTGGTCTGTATATCCTCGCTTATTATGATCTCCCTGTACCGTTCGTAAGCAAAGCTTTTCACACACGTTATAATAAATCAATTAATCAATCATTTTCAGTCTGGGAAGAGTGGGGCTAGTTAGAAGTTAGGCTGGATGGTGAAGGAAGAGCCTGAGAAGCTACCTGCACTCTGAGGCAGGCTGCCCAGGGACTCCGGCTTTGAACCATGTTCAAAGTTTTAAAATAAAGATTAAATCAGAAAATATCCCTCCTGCTGTCACGCACTCGCTCCCTGTGCCCCATCTATGCCAACCTATCCACTTGTATGAACCACCATTGGCCTCTTATACCCTTAGTGAATGTACAACCCTTTAACCACCAAATGGCCCTTGATACTTCCTGTGCCAATCTACTAACTTCTCATGGCCCTTATACTCCCTACGTCAATTACCAATCTCCCCCGATTCTCTCATCCACCCTATACCAATCTACCCATCTTCCACAGCCTTTCATACACATGGATCTTTGTAGCCTCAAGGACAACTCAATGCAAAGTCATATCAACCCACCTACCACCCTTTGCCATTTCCTTCTCCATGCCAACTCAACTGTTGTCCAGCATGTTTATTGATCAGGAGCCATCTGGCAGAAAATAAAGTTGCCAAAGTATTGTCGATATCACTGTTGGAAAAAAAGGACCACTCTCATTGATGTAAAAGATGCTCAGTACATTGAAGTTGCTTCAGCAAGTCCTTTATGTGAACAAACATTTCACTCAAATGCTTAATACCTCATATCATCAAATATTGAATTAATAGTTAGGGTTAGGCATTACATAGTGAGAATGATACTTTGGGAAATCAGCCACGCAATATAAATCCTTTGCTGATTTCTATAGGTTACCTGACCTCCATCAAAGGTGTTCCAGGACAAGATACAAAACAAAGTGGAAAAAAATAAAACATTTTTCAAGCCCTTGCTGCTCAAATTCCCCTCAGACCACATCCCACACTCCCATGCAACCTAATGCCTAATCCCCCTTCCCATGGCTTCTCATAACTCTACACCAATGTAGAGCTGACGTCCTCCCACCACTCTTTCTCCTTTTGCCCACCGCCCCAATTCATTGAACACCCTGGATGAGTGCAGCTCCAACAACACTTGAGAAGCTCAACTCCGTCCAAGACAATACGCCTCACTTGATTGACTTCCTAACTACCATCTTCAACACTCAGTCCCTCCACCACCAATGCACAGTGACAGCAGTGTCTACCATCTACAAAATACATTGCAACAATTCACCAAGGCTCCTTAGACTGAACTTCCTACCATCTAGAAGGGCAAGGGCAGGAGATACATGGGAAAGTAACCAACTGAATGTTCTGCTGCAAGCCAGTCACCATCCTGACTTGGAACTATTCCTCTGTTCCTTCTCAGTAACTGGGTCAAAATCCTGGAGCTCCCTTCCAGATGGCATTGTGGATGTAACGACACTAAATGGATTCTAGCTGTTCAATAAAGCAAATCACGACCAACTTCTCAAGGGCAATAAATTCTTGCTTCGTTCTGTGACACATATCCCATGAATGAACAAAAAAAATCTGCAGTGTACACATGGGAAGAAGAATATATTGCTCACATCTACATTTTTATATGACAAACTATATCTTATTGGAAACATAAGTAATTCATAAACACACATTTTGAGACTTCTTGATAGATTGACACTTGAATTGAATAGAATTAGCTTTATTATCACGTACTCAAATGAGTACAGTGAAAAGTTTATAAGTCACCATTTATAGCACCATCTTAGGTACAAGTTCTTGACAGGTTGACACTTCTTGACAAGTTGGACAATTCCGGGGATTTATGCACCATTTACACACAACCTTCTCTTTAGTTAAACAAAAACAAAGTTGCTGGAAAAGTTCAGCAGGTGTGGCAGCATCTGTGGAGGCGAAAACAGAGTTAACGTTTCAGGTCCGGTGACCCTTCCTCAGAACTGATGGTGGCTGGGAAAACGTCAGTTTATATGCAGAAAATAGGGAGGTGAATGGGGTAGGGAGTAAACGATAGAATAGAGCCCGAAGAGAGAGAAAGACAGTTGGACAGACAAAGGAGTTGCTAACGATCAGGCTGGGAGGGTGAATAGTTGTTAATGGGGACTGTTAGTGACTAACAATAGGGGGCGTGTAGTGGCAGGCTATGTGGTAACAAGGCCTGGTGTGTGGGGTGGGGGGCTGGGACATGGGAGAGTTTAGACCCTAAAATTATTGAACTCAATATTGAGTCTGGAAGGCTGTAGGGTCCCCAAGCGGAAAATGAGGTGGTGTTCCTCCAGCTTGCGTTGGGCTTCACTGGAACACTGCAGCAAGCCAGAGACAGAGATGTTGGCCAGGGAGCAAGGTGGTGCATTGAAGTGGCAGACAACAGGTAGTTCAGGGTCTTTTTTGCGAGCAGAATGTAGATGTTGTGCGAAGCGGTCGCCAAGTCTACACTTCCTTTCCCCAATGTAGAGGAGACCCCATTGTGAGCAGCAAATGCAGTAGACTAGATTCTTGGAAGTGCAGGTGAAGTGTTGCTTCACCTGGAAGGTCTGTTTGGGCCCTTGGATACTGGGTAGGGAGGAGGTAAATGCGCAGGTGTTGCACCTTTGCCGGTTACAGGGGAAGGTGCCGTAGGGCTATGGGGAGGTGTTGGAGCTGAAGGAAGTATGGACGAGGGAGTCCCAGAGGCAACGGTCCCTGCGGAAGGCGGACAAGGAAGGGGAGGGGAATATGTGTCTGGTGGTGGCATCTTGCTGGAGGTGGCGGAAATGGCGCCTGATCTTCTCCATGTGGATGCTGGTGGGATGGTAGGTGAGGATAAGGGGAACCCTATCGCTGTTGCAGGAGGGAAGAGAAGGGGTGAGGGCAGAAGTGCGGGAGATGGGTCGGACCCGATTGAGGGCCCTGTCGACAACGGAGCTGGGGAATCCTTGGTTGAGGATGAATGTGGATATTTCGGAGGCTCCCTTGTCGAAGTTGGCCTCATCTGAACATATGCGATGGAGACGGAGGAACTGAGAGAATGGGATGGAGTCTTTACAGGAAGTGGGGTGTGAGGATGTATAGTCCAGGTAGCTGTGGGAGTCGGTGTGTTTGTAATGGATATTAGTGGCCAGTCTATCCCCAGAAATGGAAACAGAAATGTCGAGGAAGGGAAGGGAGGAGTCAGATAGACCAGATGAAAGTGAGGGCACAGTGAAAATTGGAGGTGTAATTGAAGTTTTCCAATTCTCGACGAGAGAGGGAAGCAGCACCGATGATATCATCGATGTATCGGAGAAAGAGTTGAGGGTGGGGGCCGGAATAGGACTGGAACAAGGAATGTTCCATGTACCCCACGAAGAGACAGGCATAACTAGGGCCCATGCGGGTACCCATGGCAACCCCTCTTACCTGAAGAAAATGAGAGGAGTTGAAAGAGAAGTTGTTGAGGGTGAGGACAAGCTCAGGCAAGCGGAAGAGGATGGCGGTGGGTGGGGATGGTTCAGGTCTTTGCTCCAGGAAGATGCGGAGAGCCCTAAGACCCACCTGGTGGGGAATGGATGTGTAAAGGGATTGCACATCCATGGTAAAGAGGAGGTGGCTGGAGCCGGTAAACTGGAAGCTTTGAAACTGGCGTAAGGCGTCAGATGAATCATGGATATATGTGGATAGGGATTGGACCAGGGGGGAGAAGACTGAGTCAAGGTAGGAAGAGATGAGTTCTGTGGGGCATGAGCAGGCTGAAACAATGGATCTACCTGGACAGTCCTGTTCGTGGATTTTTGGCAGAAGATCAACAGACGCCATTTCTGCCACCTCCAGCAAGATACCACCACCAGACACATATTCCCCTCCCCTCCCTCGTCCGCCTTCCGCAGGGACCATTCCCTCTGGGACTCCCTGGTCCATACTTCCTTCACCCCCAACACCTCCCCACAGCCCTATGGCACCTTCCCCTGTAACCGGCAAAGGTGCAACACCTGCGCATTTACCTCCTCCCTACCCAGTATCCAAGGGCCCAAACAGACCTTCCAGGTGAAGCAACACTTCACCTGCACTTCCAAGAATCTAGTCTACTGCATTTGCTGCTCACAATGTGGTCTCCTCTACATTGGGGAAAGGAAGCGTAGACTTGGCGACCGCTTCGCACAACATCTACATTCTGCTCGCAAAAAAGACCCTGAACTACCTGTTGTCTGCCACTTCAATGCACCACCTTGCTCCCTGGCCAACATCTCTGTCTCTGGCTTGCTGCAGTGTTCCAGTGAAGCCCAACGCAAGCTGGAGGAACACCACCTCATTTTCCGCTTGGGGACCCTACAGCCTTCCGGACTCAATATTGAGTTCAATAATTTTAGGGCCTAAACTCTCCCATGTCCCAGCCCCCCACCCCACACACCAGGCCTTGTTACCACATAGCCTGCCACTACACGCCCCCTATTGTTAGTCACTAACAGTCCCCATTAACAACTATTCTCTCTTCGGGCTCTATCCTATCGTTTACTCCCTACCCCACCCACCTGCCTATTTTCTGCATATAAACTGACGTTTTCCCAGCCACCATCAGTTCTGAGGAAGGGTCACCGGACCCGAAACGTTAACTCTGTTTTCGCCTCCACAGATGCTGCCAGACCTGCTGAGCTTTTCCAGCAACTTTGTTTTTGTTCCTGATTTACAGCAACCGCAGTTCTTTTGATTTTTCTCTTTAGTTAAGCCTCAAAGGTAACCTACCCACTCTCGCCCCAGTGGATCCCCTCCCCGCCCCAAAAGGATGCCAGACGGACTCTGAAATTTTCACTGGAGGTAGTTTGATCACTTAACTGGCCAGCTGTCTCAGCGATCTGTACACGTGAAAAAAAATGGCTCATCCCCAGAACCGTCCAGAAGCTGAGGTGCCTGGTTCCCAACTCTTTCTGGATTTTCCGCCACGGCAGATACACTCCCCTTCCTGTGAAAATGGGAGCCCTTGTCCTCCACCCACAAACTGTGTTTGACATCAGTTGAATGGTTGTAGCAATGTAAATGAATATCATACCCCTTCATAACCATTACCTTATAAGGCATTCACCAGATGACATTGCCAACATCAGTGTTGACTGTGCACTGGCTAAAGCATGATACCATCACCCCCGACTATCAAGCAGAAACAAGGATTTTCATTTTCAAAATACATTGTTGGGTGCCTCACAGTTTAGTGGTAGCTAATCAGATTTTATGTTGTTCCCTCAGTGATTTAATCCTTAACAATCTGCTGTTGCTAAATGGGTGAAGTTCTTGTATTTGGAAATTGACTCTCTTTATTTGGCTTCCCAGGGTATAAACTGAAGCTTCATTTTCACAAAAGTACATCAACTAGAAACTAAGTGCAAGGTTTGAAAGATATGACACGTACACATGACCTGTGTCATTGCAGCACCTTGTGTCTACAGGCACAGCATTCCGATTCAGCAATTTGTTTTTAAAGATAGCTGTTTTATGCATTGTAAAATGTCACATGCAGCAAATGAGGCAAGTGGCTATTTCCAGTCATGCTGGATAAGTCAGGATTTTTTTAAAAATTCATTCATGAGGTGCAATCACTGCATCTGTATATCTGTGCCCTTGAGAAGATGATGGTGAGCCACCACCTTGAACCACTGGAGTCACTTTAGTACAACCACAGTGCTGTACAGGTGGCGTTTGCAGGTTTATGTCCTGGGAATAGTGAATGGACGACAACATAATTACAAATCAGGATGGTGAGTGGCTTGGAAGGGAACTTGCAGGTGGTGGTGTTCTCATGCATCTGCTGTCCTTGTCCTTCTAGGTGGTAGAGGTCGCGAGTTTGGAAGGTGCTGTCGAAGGACCCTTGGTGAGTGCATCTTGTAGCACTACTGCCACTATGTGCCAGTAATAGAGGCGATGCTTGCTTAAAGTGGTGGATGGGGTGTCAGTCAAGTGTGTTGCTTTGTTCTATATGGTGTTATGTTTCTTGGGTCTTTTTAGAGCTACATTCCTCCAGGGAATTCCATCACGTTCCTGACTTTTACATAAAGACGGTGGAACAGGCATCTGGGGAGTCAAGAGATGAGTTACTTACCATAACACTCCCAGCTTCTGACCTGCTTTTGTAGTCACAGTATTTATATGGCTAGTCCAGTTCAGTTTCTGATCAGTGGTGAGCCCCAAGCCATTCATGTTGGGGCATTCAGTGATGGTGACATCATTGTACATCATTGCACAAAAACAGAAGTTGCTGGAAAAGCTCAGCAGGTCTGACAGCTTCTGTGAAGAGAAATCAGAGTTAACATCTCGGGTCGGGTGACGTAGTTCTGAGGAAGGGTCACTGGAACCAAGATGTTCACTCTGATAGTAGTTCTGAGAAAGGGTCACCGGACCGGAAACGCTCCTCTGATTTCTCTTCATAAATGCTGCCAGACCTGCTGTGCTTTTCCAGAAACTTCTGTTTTTGTTTCTGATTTACAGCATCCGCAGTTCTTTTGATTTTTATTTAGTACATCGTGGCAAGTTGGTTAGATTACCTCATATTGAAGGTGGTTATTTCCAGGCACCTATGTTATTTGCCACAAACAAACCTGAGCCTGAATGTTCTGTCTATGGACTCATACTGCCTCAGTTTCTGAGGAGTTGTGAATGCTACTGAATACTATGCAATTCTCTGTGGATGTCTGCACATCTGACTTTGTTATGAAGGAAAAGTCATTGATGAACCAGCTGAAGATGGTTGGGTCTAAGATGCTACTCTGGAAAATGAACCAGCAATGTCCTAGGATTGAGATGTTTTGCCTCCAACAGCCACAAGCATCTTCCCTTGTGCTAGTTACCATTCTAACCCATGGAGGATTAACCCCTGATTCTCATTGACTTCATCTTTACTAAGGCTCCTAGCTGCCACGCTTGGTCAATTGCTGCCTTGATGTCAAGGGTAATAACTCAGCTCACTTCTGGAATCTTCTGGCCATGTATGATGCAAGGTTGTAATGAGATCAGGAGCCGAATGTCCTGCTGGAACCTAAACTGAGCATCAGTGAGCAACATATTGCTGCGCAGATATTGTAAGTAACACTCATTGATGACACCTGCCACCACTTTGCTGATCGTTAAGAGTGGAGTGATGGAGCAGATTGGATTTCTGCATTATTTTGAGTACAGGACATCTAGGACATCTGGAGAACTAGCTTTTAGGACAGCAACCAGAATGTGGAAAGGACTCATAGTCGTTTTTTATTCCTCTGAATTTGTTTGTGGGATGTGGGCATCACTGGCTAGGCCCAGCATTTATTGCCTATCACAATCGATTGCCTAAAGGGCAGTTAAGAGTCAGCCATATTGCTGTGGTCTGGAGTCACTTGTTGGCCAGGCTGGGTGAGGACAGTAGGATTCCAAACCTAAAGAACATTAGTGAACTAGATGGGCTTTACGACAATTGACCGTGGTTAGAGAGTTCCCATTGGTTTAGTCTAATAAATCATGCTTTAGCAGTATTCAAGACAAGAAGAATTATAGAGGAAATGTCCCTATTTGAAGAATAGTGCCATGGGAATGGGTGCATCTGTTTATAATAAGTTAACCTTGACTTAACTTCCCACTTGAAAGATAATTCTTCCAATAAAGGCTCCCTTGGTACTGCACAGCAGCATCAGCCTCAACAACGAAAACAGAAGTTGCTGGAAAAGCTCAGCAGGTCTGGCAACATCTGTGAAGAAAAAAGAGAGTTAATGTCCGGTGAGGAAGGGTCTGTTCTGAGGAAATGTTAACTCTGATATTTTTCTTCACAGATGCTGCCAGACCTGCTGAGCTTTTCCAGCAACTTCTGTTTTTGTTCCAGATTTACAGCATCCGCAGTTCTTTCGGTTTTTATTTAGAATCAGCCTCAAGACCTGGAGACAGACTTGAAACCACAAATTTCTGATTTACTGCAAGAGTGTTACCA
>NC_063346.1:13488805-13552506 GCF_021869965.1 Rhincodon typus
TATCCAATGGGAACAATTTCCCTCTGTCTGCTTCGTCCAGAATCCTCGTGGTTTTGAACACCTTTATCAAAGCTCCTGTCAACCTTCTCCAACCTAGCCAGCCGACAAGACAGAAAGGAATTGGAAACACGCAAATACATGAAGAACTGAAGAAGAATTGCTAAGTTGAACTTTCTCTTTGAAGCTTAAATGAGCATCTGCCTATATTTTGAAAGAAAACCTAATTTCTCAAGGGATTTACAACCCTTAGACAAAACTTACATGTATTCAATGCCCTTCACATTCTCATCATTTCTAAAACACTTCACAGCCAGTATCCCATAAACAGTGTAAAAATGAATGCCCAGCGTAGTGATTGGTACCAGATAGACTCGTTGACTAAGAGATCCTTAATTGGGGTTGTTAACCTGGTCTAATCAGGAAGCCCTGGCTCTCAGATGTAAACAGGGGATTTAGAATCTCCTCAGTTCAGGGGACTGACTCCGAGCTGGCTGGCCACAGTCAGTGTACTCTGCACAAGTAAATAAAGGGTGACTTGGTGACAGGATAACCGCAGTTATTTCACCCACTTCATCTGTTCCAGAGCAATTAGTTAGTTGATGCATATTGGTCAAGGTATCGGGGAATACTTTGTCAGAAGAGTGGACTGGTGGAACAGATTGGATTTCTGCCTTATTTTGTGTGCAGGACACCTAAGACAGGGGAACCTTTTATTTCCACCTGAAATATTTTAATTTCTGAACTGAGGCACAGCAACTCTGCCAATGCAGCACTTCCTCATTACTACACTGGAATGTCAGACTACATTTGTGGGCTCAAGTCCCAGCACGGGTAGAAACACACAGCTTTCTAACTCTTTGAGGTTACACTGTAATAACTAAGCCCTACCTCTATTTATTTGAAGAAATATGTTGCAGTTGTTAAAGACAAAAAGATGAATTTTGACTGATTGAATTTGGCAGTGGTAGAGCTGAAACTAGGACCAGTAGTCAGCCATTTGGCCCTCCAAGCCAGTTTCACCCATTTAATATGATTATGGCTGGTCCTCTACCTCATTGCCATAATTCTGCTATCTCCCCATTTGCGTTTATTGTCCAAACATTTATCAATATCTTTCTTGAATTCACTGTCCTGGCCTTCACAGCCTTCTGAGGTAGTAAATTCCACAGGTCGACTTTCCTACAAGTGAAGAAGTGTTCATCATCTCAGTCCTCATTGGCTTACCCCTTACAGACTTGAAACCACAAATTTCTGATTTACTGCAAGAGTGTTACCACTTGAGCTCTGCAGCTGTTTGCCCTGAAAATATTTTCTCTTAAATGTGTGTACAGTTTAAAACCCATGATTGAATCTACCTCTAACTGCACTCCTAATGCAATTCAGATCATAACTAGCTGCTGCGTAAAAAAACAATTCTTTATGTTGTTGTTGAATTCAAAGTCTTATCATTCAAGACCCTTATCCAATGGGAACAATTTCCCTCTGTCTGCTTCGTCCAGAATCCTCATGGTTTTGAACACCTTTATCAAAGCTCCTCTCAACCTTCTGCAGCCTCTTGACACTGTGACTCCTGGTTCTAGACGTTACAGACAAGGGAAACATCCTTCCTGCATCTAGTCTGTCCAGTCATGTTAGAATTTGATACACTTTAATCAGACACTTACTCATTCTTCTAAACTGTGGTGAATACAGGCCCATCTAAGCTAAGCTCTCCTGATACGACAGTCCTGCCATCCCCATCATCAGCCTTTGCCGCAGTCTTTCAAGAGCAAATATATCCTTTTGCAATTACGGAGACCAGAACCGCTCATAATACTCCAGGTACATTTTCACAAAGGCTCTGTACAACTGTAGGTGGACGTACCTACTTCTGTACTCAAATTCTCATGCAATGAAGGCTGGCATGAACTGTAAGTTGGGCCCCCTAGTGAGTAAGTAGGGCGACCTCTAAATGCAGTCATTCAGCATTGCTGGCTTTTTGGAAGTTGTAGATTGGTGGAAACTGCATGTGTGCCAGGAACATTCTGCAGCAAGGATGAGCTTGCTGGCACAAGATCCTGATCTTCTAATTTGGTTTGGATTCAAACCAAGCCTCAGAGCTGATGAAATGGTAGCCATTTTGAAAAGGGTTTGGGGTAGATAATTAAATTTGAGCCCAGGGTAAAACCAGCCTTGTAGGTCAGCTATTTGATCAGAAGCAGGAGATCTGCCATATCAGTTTTATACCCACCAAGTCAACAATCTATCTCTTTTGGTATTTATTTATTTCACAAGATTTTTTATTTGGGTTTTGGTTATAATTGCTGAGGAATGGTATGTTGTTTACCCTCGCTTATCCTGCGTTGTTCTTTTCACCTTCAGGTCCTCGAAGAATCGAAATGTCTGGTACGTAGCTTCCTGAAAACTGCCCTGGAGCAAGTGAATGATAGGGAATGCCAGATGTTAAAGCAGCTGTGGAGTTCCTCAAAAGGACTAGATTCCCTGTTTAGCTACCTGCAGGAAAAAATCTATGAGGTCTGAAGCCACTGTTAAGACTTGAATCTACTGTCCATTATTCCAGTGTCAGCGAAGGGAGTTGATGGACCCAATAACTGATTTTAAGAAGGCTAATGCATCAGCAGTTGGATTTAGTGCTACGAGCAGTACAAATTGGCCAGCAAATGTCTTTGATAAGCACTGACATGTTCAGTCAAACATACCCAAGTGGGTATATATTGGATGCAACATCACTGCATGCATTTTCAAATACTTTCATGCTCATATTCAAATTATGCCATGTGATTTTGTTTTTTACTGTTGGAGTTAACATTCCTAATATTGTCTCACCTCCAACTGACTAGATCTATTTACCTAATTTATGTAGAATGTTGTGCTTGTGAAAACACTTAAAGGACTGAGTCGTAGATAATCCTTTCACTCCTGAACCACAACAAAAGTAAGGAAGAGTCATGTCATGGTTGTATGTTTGGACTCAATTTGTTATCAATTTAATTAGCAGGGAAGGAGCCGGGGTGGGTAGTGTATGGGAAAATTGACAATTCTTTCACTGGAGCTTGTAAGTAGCTTCAAGAGACAGAAGCCTTTCATTGATGTAGATTTTCATTACAATTGTTACTGAGGAAATACAGGAAAAAAAAATTAAATTGTGGGCTTTCATTTAGTAGCTTTTTAAATAATTATTTTCCAAAAGAAAACTCAAACTCTAGCTACACGACAAAAGATTTTATGTATTTATTATGTCTTACAGCTATATGAACAATAAGGTTTAATGGATCACAACATTTTTTTCTTGTGGACTTTTGGGATTCTGGGTGAGAATCTTATTGGGAACGTTTATTTCTACATTTTAGTTTTGAATTGATCCCAACTACCTAAGTTAGCCATGCAGGAGCTAATTGTGAGTGCAGTCTTGAAGCTATCACGTATGGCTCCATTTTGAAGCATAAATTATACAAGCAGGGTTTGTATGCCAAATACAATACATGTACAGAAGGAATATTCCGATTGTGAAAAGCATTCTTTTTCAATGCGAAATACCACAAAAACCTACCTTCTGGTGTTGACCGCTGTCATAGACCAGTTTACGGTCCAAAGTCAATTAGTCATATTCCATGTTCTAAAATAGTAATGATTTTTTGTCATTGCTTATTTATTTAAAGAAAATGCACTAATCAGACAGTGTATGTGCTGTTCTTAAGTGACTCAGAGGAGTATGTTACGAAGAAGATATGGTTTTTAATGTCACTAAATTGAGAAAAGTTCACTAAATAGTTGTTGGTTTAAATTTAGTTGTGCAAAAATACATGGGTGTCTCTTCGCTAGGAAGGCCTGTGTGTGGGTACTGGCACAAATACAGTATTTACTAACATAAAATGGGAAGCCATGTCGAAGGGAGTCGAACACTCTGAAGTGTGTTCATTATTAACTGCTGTGTTTTGTTTTTAAATATTCACTGGTATCTACACCTTGTAAGTATGGAGTCGACTATATGGTGGTTTCATGGAGACATACATACACTTGATCATCACCTTTGCTGAAGTTGCTTCTGTGACTATGTAGATGAGTTTGGTACACCATATTACAGAAATATGGTAAATCTGCAAGGCAATATATATTTTTTCAAACGATGAACTTTCTTTTATACATGATTACCCAAAACCTGACGGTCTGCTTCTTTGGAGAGTCCATTGTCCCGAAAGAGCGGTTTTGGGTGTTTCGTTGATTGCTTCTGCCACCTCAATGCTTTGTGCCAATATATATTGTTTTCGATGTTTATGAAACACAGTTTGCCCCTTTTTCATTTAAAGCAAAACTGTGCAGTGTTTGAACCTTCACGCACTTTTATTTTAGAAAAAGGCCGTTCATTTTGTGAATTTTTTTTGCCAAGCTGTGATTTTGTTCAAATTACAAAGCATTTGACGTGTGAAAATCATTGTACATCTACCGCTGGGAAACCTGAAGTTTAGTTTTTGGATAATCCGTGTCACTTGTGAAGAAAACTGGACACTTCAGATGACAATGTCCTTCGCTAAAAGGACCAGTAATGCATTCGAAACCTGTAGGGGCTGTGTGTTTGTCAGAAACTTGTTCATTGTATTTATCCCACAGCAGAACACAATGGGGTTTTAAAAAGACTTTTTGTAAGTAAATGGGGGCTGTGTTTATTTAAAAAATGTTAGCAATCTGTTTTTGGTGTGGGCACCCTTTTTCTTACTGAAGAATATTATCTAAATGTTCTATAAACTACCAGGTAATTCTGTTCTGTGTGATGACTAACTCGTGCAAGACAGAAACCCCTCACACACTGTCTACTGCTTTTGTAATTAGTGTATGAACACTTTTTCTGGGTGCCTTAGAAGTTGTATTTTTCATGTGTGTTAATATATTTATATATTGTGGAAAAGCTGCTCCCAATAAAATGATTTAAATTCATCTCAGTTGAAAGAGTTGCCTGCTGTTCACCCTGATGTTGGAAATGTTATTCTGAGTCACTTGGTCAGTTTTAACATTTCATTTTGTCCAGTTATTTGTTCACATCCCAAGTGTATATAGAAATGTAACAACAAGGGGCAGGAGTAAACCATTCAGCCTCAAGTCTGCTCTGCTATTTTATAAGAGCATGGTGATTGTAACCTCAAATCCACAATCCTGTTTGAAATAACTCTGCAAAGGCCAGTATCCCATCACCAAGTCACCCTTTATTTACACATGCATAGTTCATGACACTGACCCAGCTAGCTCAGAGCCAGGTCCTAGAGTGAACAGGATGTCTGACACTCCTGTTTCTGTATGTCAGCCAAGGCTCCCTAATTGGACCAGATTAACAGCCCCAATCAGGGAATTCATATTCTATGAGGTCCACCTGACTGATATTGTTACAATCAGTACACCGTCCAACCGTGATAAGTTTTTACCCCTTGCCTATCAGTAATCCATTCATCTCGGCCTTAAAACTATTCACGGACTCTGCTTCCCCTATCTTTTCAGGAAGAGAAGTCCTGAGTGTGGGTTGTCCACGGTTTGAACACTTTGATCAGTTTATGTATTAAAAACACTTTACCCAAGTGCTCTTGTCACTGAGACAGACAAAGGGGGACAGAATTCAGTTTGCAGTTCAACTTGATTTTATTAACAAAATATTCCTTACTAAAAATTACAGGAAGGATGTGAAGGCTTTGGAGAGGGCGCTGAAGAGGTTTACCAGGATGCTGCCTGGATTAGAGGGTATGAGCTATAAGGAGAGGCTAGAAAAACTTGGGGTGCTTTCTCTTGAGCGACTGAGGCTGAGGGGAGACTTGACAGAAGTCTATAAAATTATGAGATGCATAGGTAGTGTTGATGGTCAGAATCTTTTTCCCAGAGTTGACAAGTCTAATACTAGGCGCATGCATTTAAGGTGAGAGGGGAAGTTCAAAGGAGATGCTAGGGGCAAGTTTTTTACCCAGAGAGTCGTAGAAGTCTAGAAAGCACAGCCAGGGGTGGTGGTAGAGGCAGATACAATAGGGGCATTTAAGGGACTTTTAGATAGACACATGAAAATGCAAGGAATGGAGGGATATGGACCAAGATCAGGCAGATGGGATTCGTTTCATTTGGCGGCATGTTTGGCACAACATCATGGGCCGAAGGGCCCGTTTCCTGACCTGCGTTATTGTATGTTCTATGAAAACACCACGTGATCATTTCCCAAATTCCCACAATATTTACTGTCTATCTGGCTCTATCCATCTGAACATAGAACATTACAGCGCAGTACAGGCCCTTCGGCCCTCGATGTTGCGCCGACCTGTGAAACCAATCTGAAGCCCATCTAACCTAAACTATTCCATTATCATCCATATGTTTATCCAATGACCATTTAAATGCCCTTAAAGTGGGCGAGTCTACTATTTTTGCAGGCAGGGCATTCCACGCCCTTACTACTCTCTGAGTAAAGAACCTACCTCTGACATCTGTCCTATATCTATCACCCCTCAATTTAAAGCTATGTCCCCTCGTGCTAGCCATCACCATCCGAGGAAAAAGGCTCCCACTGTCCACCCTATCTAATCCTCTGATCATCTTGTATGTCTCTATCAAGTCACCTCTTAACCTTCTTCTCTCTAACGAAAACAGCCTCAAAACCCTCAGCCTTTCCTCATAAGACCTTCCCTCCATACCAGGCAACATCCTGGTAAATCTCCTCTGCACCCTTTCCAACGCTGCCACATCCTTCCTATAATGCGGTGACCAGAACTGTACGCAATACTCCAAGTGCGGCCGCACCAGAGTTTTGTACAGCTGCAACATGACCTCATGGCTCCGAAACTCAATCCCTCTACCAATAAAACCTAACATACTGTACGCCTTCTTAACAACGCTATTGCACATGGACACCGAGATCTTTCTGCTCATCCACACTACCAAGAATCTTACCATTAGCCCAGTACTCTGTATTCCTGTTACTCCTTCCAAAGTGAATCACCTCACACTTTTCCGCATTAAACTCCATGTGCCACCTCTCAGCCCAGCTCTGCAGCTTATCTATGTCCCTCTGTAACCTACAACATCCTTCTGCACTATCCACAACTCCACCGACTTTGGTATCATCCTCAAATTTACTAACCCATCCTTCTACACCCTCATTCCAGGTCATTTATAAAAATGACAAACAGCAGTGGCCCCAAAACAGATCCTTGAGGTACACCACTAGTAACTGAACTCCAGGATGAACATTTCCCATCAACCACCACCCTCTGTCTTCTTACAGCTAGCCAATTTCTGATCCAAACCGCTAAATCACCCTCAGTCCCATGCCTCCATATTTTCTGCAATAGCCTACCATGGGGAACCTTATCAAACGCTTTACTGAAATCCAAATACACCACATCAACCGCTTTATCCACCTGTTTGGTCACCTTCTCGAAGAACTCAATAAGGTTTGTGAGGCACGACCTACCCTTCACAAAACCGTGTTGACTATCCCTAATCAAATTATTCCTTTCTAGATGATCTGAGAAAGGATATTAACCACAACAATCCACGTGTTTGAGCTGGGCTGTTAGAATCTTGTTCCCCTCCAACTGGGCTGTGTCTGTTCCATGAAGGGGTTTCTCGCCAGTCAGGGTGGATCTTCTCCTGGGTCTTCTTGAATTGCCACGCGGTCTTCTGCCACAAGCCATGCTGCGAATCTTTGCTGAGGGGATGGTTTCCAGGTGTGTGTTTTTACTCCCATTGCCCCAGACCTTCCTGAATGTGGTCTGTGGCCTTTGGCCAATGGGGTTACAAACAGGGTTTAAAGCATCCAATGGGGTTGCACCAAAACCTTTTACTGTTGCCAGGGCGGTATAAAGCCATGTCCTCAAGCGCTGGCTGGAAATCAAGGGGCTGGAAAGTCTGACTGAAACTTCACCAATACACAACCTCAGGCTGGTTGTAACTAATTTCCCTTCTTTGATCTTGGTTTCCACTATTCTCTAGAGCTTCTGGCTGCTGTTTGATTTAGTTTGGCCCAATTTTCTATTTGGCCCAATTTCTCCAGCTGTGGATCAATCTAGAATGTCCAATTTTGGTTGCTTGACAACAAAAGACTCACAAGCCAAAATTCACCTCATATATGTCTTAAAGGGTGACCTCTGACTTTAAACCATGACCCCTAATTCTTAACTCTCTTAAAGGAGGAGACTTCCACTGCACACCTACCATGTCAAGATCCGTCAGAATCATATATCTTTCAATCAATTTACCATTTACTCTTTTAAACTCCAGTGGATACAAGCCTAGCCTTTTTAACACTTCCTCATAAGACAACCTACCCATTCCAGGTATTATCTGGTAAACCTCTGAACTGCTTCCAATGCATTTATAGCTTTCCTGCAATAAGATGACCAATTACTGTACAAAGTACTCCAGATGTGGTCTCACCACTGCCCCATATAACTGAAGCAAAGCCTGCCATTTTTGTACTCAGTTCCCCTCATAATAAATGATAACATTCTACTAGTTCTCCTACCTATTTGCTGGACCAGTATACTAACATATCCAGATTCTTCTGCATCTTAGAGCCCTACATTCTCTCTCTGCTTAAATAATATGTTTCTTTTTTATTCTTCATGCCAAAATGCATTTCACATTTCCTACGTTGTTCTCCATTTGCCAGATCTTTGCTCACTCACTAAGCTATCATTTTGTAGCCTCCTTGTGTTCTCTTCACAACTCATACTCCTACCTATGTTTGTGTCATCAGTACATGTGCCAACAATATCTTTGGTCCCTCCATCAAATCATTCATGTAAATTGCAAAGAGTTGAGGGCCCAGCCCTGATCCCTGTGGCACCCCATTCATTACATCTTGCAAACCAGAAAAAGACCCATTAATGCCTAGTCACTGTTTCCTGTTATCCAGTCAATCTTCTGTCCATGCCAAAATGTTATCCCTTAGACTACGAACTTTTATTTTCTACAAGAACTCCTAAGAAGAGCACCAGTTCCTATTTACCCATAGCTCATGTTGCTTGCTCTAAGGACTCCAATAGATTGTTTAAGCACAATTTCCCTGTTTTGGAGAACAGGAGTTCCAAATTGGACAATCTTTCAATATAACAAAGGTAAGATTTGGTACAGTGGTGTTCTTGAAGTACATGTCAGTGCAAACTTTATAACTATGCATTGGATTTTGTGATTAGCAACAAGGCACAAACGCTCACCTCTGACCTCAAAGGATAACATGCTGAATGGTCCTGGTCATTTCTGTGGCATGGTCTTGCCTTTTCCAAGAACAGATTAAATCTAGTGTCAAGAGAAGCTGTGATGTTAGCAAACGGATTTAAGTGTTCTCATAATCAGCAAACTAGGGAGTTAAAAGACATTTTTAAGGTTAGGGGAGATTTAAAAAGGACATGAGGGGCATCTCTTATAAAGTGTGGTTCACGTATGAAATGAACTACGAGAGAAAGTGGTAGATGCAGGTACAGTGACAATGTTTAAAAGACATTTGGATAAGTTCATGAATAGGTAAGGTTGGGAGGGATATGGACCAAGAGCAGGCAAGTGGGACTAGTTTAGTTTGGAAACTTCGATAGCATGGACTAGTTGGACCAAAGGTTTCCATGCTGTATGAATCTATGATTCTACACTTAAATCCAACATTATGTCTTAAATGTGCAGATAGCAAAATGAATGCACAATTACATGAAGCTAGAAGTGAAAATGAAAAGTGATTTAAAAAAGGATTTTTTTTTTCTTTTATCACTTGTGGAAAATTCTGACATTCCACAAATTGAAAATTAGATTTTCGGTGCCAGTGAAGGTGTTCAGCTGTAATTTTTAAAAATTCATTCATGGAAGCTGAGCATCAGTGACTGGGCCAGCATTCATTGCCTATCCCCAGTTGTCCTGGAGAAGGTTTGGATGAGCTACTGTTAGGGAGAGTCCCAGGATCGTAATAATGAAATTGCTACTCAATTAAAATCCAGTTATACTTCATTAAACAAGGAGTTAACTTTCCTCATGTTAGTGTGTTGACAATATAGCAATGGAGGCTCTCAATGTGATAGAGATTGACATCTGTGGCAACTTATATAGCAGCCTCAGTAAAGAGTAATATATTGTGCACTCGCTCGCTGCAGTTATAGGGGCCTAAACAACAAGGGCTACGTTGAGAAATGTGCCAGGTCACTCGGGAAGTGCAACAAGAACTATCTCAGCGTCAGGTGTAATTCAAGGCATCTTTTAAATTTTTGAGCAGTGGTGAGTTGCCTATTAAGGGGGATTATTGCTTGTTAACAACCTTCTTAACAGTATGCTCTGCCTCATTAATATGCATCTTCATATCCTACCACCTGCCATGTGTAAACTCGATGCCAGGAGTTCTCTACCTGGAGATCAGAGCAGGTACTTGGATAGTTCAGCTCACCACTGGCCCACCATGCAACGGCACCAGCTACATTCACCTCGCGCCCTTGGACATTGGCACCTGATAATTGCCAGCACTTCAGGATCCTCATGGCACCTCTCCCATCCATTTGCAGGAAGTTGAGACCCACATTTCAGGTTGCGCTGATTGAAAGACAGCTGCAGGGACAGGCACCAGCTCACAGATTGGACCGGGCTGCTCATTTGGTCTCTTAGCGCTCACTCACTTCGCGTCTATCTGCATGCTCACAGTATTCGTGCTTCTATTCCATGCTGACCAGCAGAGTCACATTACCAGGCAGCTTGCCCTGCTGCTCGGAGGTACTCAGCTGTACAGTGTCCTGCTGTGTCAATCCTCACACCGTACCATGTGCCAGGAGCTTATACAGCAAACACACTGCATGGGCAGCAAGCAGGCACCCATCTCTCAAAGTCCAATGGGAGCAGTCCTTACATTAGAGGCACCCATCGGTCAGGGCTCCTGGCACAGTCCAGGGCAGCTCCTGTACCAGCCCAGAGGATTAGCTATGGGCAGGCATCCATCCAGGATCTTCTTGGTCAGGGGGTCTTTGCCTCTACAGTCCAGGGAAAGGGCTATGGTCAATCTCATGGGTCCTTAGCAGCCAGTCCCAGGGATAAGGAGAACATAGTTAGCAAGATGGGCAGACATCAGCCACAGCTCTGAGCACTCCTTGTCCGAATTGTCCAGTTAGGTTGCTCAAGATGCGGGGACGTGAACAGTCAGTCCATCAGGCCAATCCAGATGGAAAGTGGGGGTGTGGCAGTTCGAGAGGGGACCACTGCCATTGGATGAAGACTTGGGAACGTGTTTGTGGGGATTGGGGCTACAGACTTGGGGGGGACAAGGTGAAATATCTTTAAGCATGGATGGGAACAGGGTAATGCAGGAGGGGAAGAAGTGTGTTTACGGTCAGGAGTGCCCTGGCTTCAGGTGGGAGGCGGGGGAGGCACAGTGTATGGTCATAGTTGCATGTTCACCTCACATGCCAGGGGGCTTGAAGTGGGAATAACAGGTGGGCAGCTGTAAATGCACATAGAGTCACAGAGATATACAGCATGGAAACAAACCCTTTGGTCCAACTCAGCTATGCCGACAAAATATCATATATTAATCTAGTCCTATTTGCCAGCATTTGACCCATATCCCTCTAAATCCTTCTTACACATCCAAATGCCTTTTAAATGTTGTAATCGTACCAGCCTCCACCACTTCCTCTGGCAGCTCATTCCATACACACACCACCCTCTGCTTCAAAAAGTTGTCTCTTAGGTCCCTTGTAAATCTTTCCCCTCTCGCCGTAAACCTATGCCCTCTAGTTCTGGACTCCTCCACCCCAGGGAAAAGACCTTGCCTATTTATCCTATCCATGCTCCTCATGATTTTATAATCCTCTATAAGGTCACCCCTCAGCCTCTGACGGTCCAGGGAAAATAGCCCCAGTCTATTCAGCCTCTCCCCATAGCTCAAAACATCCAACCCTGGCAACGTCCTCGTAAATTTTTTCTGAATCTTTTCTAGTTTCACAGCATCCTTCCTACAGGAGGAAGACCAGAATTGCACATAGACAGGCAGGATGGCACCTGGGGAGAAGTGAAGCCCATGGGCTTTTCTGGGGTGGGTTTCTAGGAAGGGGATCTGGATATGGAGGTGGAGACTGGAAGCTCACTGACCAATGAACACTTAATGTCACCTTCCATCATGCTGGAAATTGAAACAATGGGATGGGGGAGGAAATGGTTGTGACCGCACCCAGAGTGGGTGGGCTAAGTATATTGACCTATGAAAGAAGGGGCTGAATGACCTACCAATGTGTGTTCCTTCAGAGGGGCAACAACATTACACCCAGACTGTGTGTGTGTGCTGTACACTTTCATTCCCCATACATTGCACTTCACCATTTCATTCAGCACCAACATGAACAGGCCAGGGAAAGGATAGGAATGTTTCACCGCAAAGGCCAATGGTGCCAACAGAACCCATTGCCCTGTTTTATACATAAGTAGGCCATCTTGCTGCAGTAGGTTTTCAACAGCCTGCCCGCCACCCACTCCAACACCTGGCACTTCAAGCTTAGGAGGGCGCACATGCCCCTGGTAAGAATACCCTCAATATGTCTGGGCCATACATCATTCATGGTACATCCTGTATGGACATGAAGATAGGTATCATGCTGGCACAGTTACATTCAGGGCTACACAGAGACTCCAACAAACAAATGTATTGCAAAAACACGCTCATTTATACAAACGTGAGACTTTAAGTACAGTATGCTGTTACCCATGCCACGTAAATGCCATCTAAAGGTTTTTTTTCTTTCCCTCCCACAGTGAATTCCCAGTTTCTGCAGCTGGGTGGAAGAGGGCTCTGCTCGACAGTGCTGCCCATTGCTCTGGAGATTTCATTTGGCTGACGGGTGGGATCTATGTGTCTGTATGGCTCAGACATACTGAGGGTCTTCTTACCAGGGGCATGTATGCCCTCCTAGGCTCGAACTGCCAGGTGTTGGAGTGGGTGGCAGGCATGGTGGAGGTGTAGGGCCTGGCCTGTGTGTGATTTCTCCTGCACCCTGGGACCTCCTGGAATTGCCCTGTAACATTGTGAATGCCAGGTTCCCTGGCCCCATGTCACCATGTCTTTAGTCCTCAGGACCATTGCTGGGGAAACGGAATGCAGTTGTGTGCACCTCACCAACAGCCCCTGAGGATGCTGGGCCTGGGTCTCCATGGCAATCAGCAACATCTCCGAGGAAGAGGCCGGAATTCACATGTTTCACTCGTGCAGCTTCTAGGCTATAAAAGTCATTATGTCCCACATACCTGTCTGTAACTCCCAATCCTCCATATGAGTGAAATCTCTGATTTTCTGACATCACAGGGCCCCCTCCTTCTTGGGGCTGAGAGTGTTTCTCATCCGCAAAAGTCATCCGAGTGCCAGTGGCCTGGCGTGGCTTCTTCCTCAGCCAGCTGCTGAGCTGTTGCCATGAGGTACTCACCAGATTGTACTCCCACACTCTTTCTAAGCCTAACCTTCCCACTGAGTTGTCAGTATCTGAGCAGGTGAGGGATGCAGGAGGCAGCCTTGCCAATCCTTCCTCTGAGATCAAGGAGATATCTTCTGGCAGAGCAGCCTGTTTCACCATCAAGGTGGTGGACATCCTGTTGAGATCTACAAGACACAAGAGAGAGGGGGAGGTGATGGCCTCATGGTATTATCGCTGGAGTATTGATCAAGAGTTCCAGATAATGTCCTGGGGCCCTAGGTTCAAATCTCAGAGATTGCAAGACCGTGGATGCTGGAGTCAGAGATAACACAGTGTGGAGCTGGAGGAACACAGCAGGCCAGGCAGCATCAGAGGAGCAGGAAAGTTCATGTTTCAGGTCGGGTCCTGACCCAAAATGTCAACTTTCCTGCTCATCTAGGTTCAAATCTCGCCATGGCTGATTTGAAATGAAGGAAAAAAAATCTGGTATTAAGAGTCTCATGATGACCATGAATCCATTGTTCATTGGTGGGAAAACCTGTCTGGTTCAGTAATGTTCTTTAGGGAAGGAAACTGCCATCCTTACCTGGTCTGGCCTACGTGTGACTCCAGACCCATAGCAACGTGGTTGATGCTTAACTGCCCTCTGGGAAATTAGGGATGGGCAATAAATGCTGCCTAGCCAGCAATGCTCTCAACCCAGGAAGGATTTTTTTAAAAAATGAGACAGCCAGTGGTTAGAAGTGATGTGTAATGAATGATACTGACACAGGGGTTACTGTGACAGCAATGGAAATGAAGAGAAGTAATTTATTTTAATGTTTACTCATGGTACGTGGGTGTCAGCAATTGTTGCCTGTGCCTAGTTGCTGTTGAAAAGGTCATGGACCTTCTTGAACCAGCGCAGTCCATGTGCTGTGTGTTGACGCACAATGTCCTTAGGGAAAGAATTCACTTGGAATAAGGTAAAAATGGGTGGCATAGCTGTTAGTGCTGGTGCAGGTGGTGAGGTGTCCTGCGTGAGTGAGTAGACAGCTCAAAGACCTTGCAGGGTTAGTGGTGAAGCACATTGGTGGAGGTAATTGCAGGCATTAGTGAGGGAAGTAAAGCATGAGCCTTGGTGGGAGGTGGGCACAGTCACGAGATAGGGTGAGTGTGAAGTGGCAGAGAGAGGAGTGTGACATTTACCCTGGCAGAGCAAAGAAGGTCACTGACCACCCTGTGGCACTGCTGGCCAGTCCTCCAGACCATAGAAGCCACACAGACCCATGTGGCAAATCTGACCAGGCTACTAGTGCCCAGTGGCATGGAGCTGTCTGCTGGTCCTCCAGATAGAGGATGGCCCTCTTCCCTGACCACCAGTACTTCAAGGTTCCTGTTGGAGAATTGAGGTGCCACTTTCTCCATATTCAACATCATGGAAATAACTGCTTGTCATCAGGAACGGTAGCCAGGGCACATCGATGTAGGCCTTTTTACAATGGCCCTGCTATAAAGGCTGTACCATTTTATATTTTTAATTTTGGACTGAAATAGGAAAAGGATTGCTTTAAAATGAAAATTTAGGGAGAAATTTCTCCACTTTTAAGAAAGCAAGTTACTGAAACCCATTGTAAGGCATGTTTACACCATTGCTTTGCTCAAGTAGTGGGTGTGGGAGTCCAAAACTAGAAGGCATTAGGTTTAAGACGAGCGGGGAAAGATATAAAAGGGACCTAAGGGGCAACTTTTTGAAGCAGAGGGTGGGGCGTGTATGGAATGAGCTGCCAGAGGAAGTGGCGGAGGCTGGTACAATTACAACATTTGAAAGTCATCTGGGTGGCTGTATGAATAGGAAGGGTTTAGAGGGATATGGGCCAAATGCCGGCAAATGGGACTAGGTTTATATCGGATTTCTGGTCAGCATGGGCGAGTTGGATCAAGGGGTCTGTTTCTGTGTGGTACATGTCTATGACTCTACAACTCTAACTGGTGACTGCAATAAAACAGCAAATGATGGAAATACTACTCAGCAGGTTTGGCAGCATGTTAGAAATGTCACATCTCTGAGTACACCCAATTCTTTTCACAGTTTAAAAGCAAACAGACTTCCATGATATTTAATTGATGTTGATTGAATAATAAAAGGTTTTGGGCTTGGTTAATGTGGATAAACTTGCTTGAATGTAATAGGGAGGATCAATGAATATGATCTTAAGTTACATAACCATCAAACTTGGTTAGATGTCAGGTGGTAACTGTCCTCACAGGGGCTTGGTTCCCTGTGGAATGACAAGTTTTTGACGTCAGCTGAGGATTCAGCTGCAAGGATTTGTAAGCAGCAGTGATCATTCGCTAAGGAGTGTCATCATCCACCCACGAAATTCACTGTCACTGGTCCCGAATTCTGGGCATTCTTGTGTAGCTGGTGAGTCTGATCCTAGAGTCGCATCTTCAGCAACACATTTGGCAGGTTTTGGCGAAATTAAAGCGTTTGTAAAATATCTAAATGAGCCTCTGTACTCCATCAACGTACCTACATGCTGAACATGGGTGAGTATTGAGGAATGTGCCTCCACAGGTAACGTACAACCTGTCTCAGTGCTTTCAGGAGTCAGAGAGAAATTTCCCACAGTATATTTTTCTTCTTGAGTTGACCTCAGTTTATTTTTTCCTTCCCTTTGATTCTTCCAGGAGATAGCATTCCTGGTCGATGGGGTCAAGGTGTGTGTGAAGTTGCACCCCGGCATTATGAGATGACTAAAATGATTTCACTGGGCTTTTTGCATCTTCCGCAGCTGATTGGTTAGCTCAGTTGGCCGGATGGCTGGTTTGCAATCCAGACCGATGCCAACAGCATGGCATCAATTCCTATACCATGAAGGTCCTGCCTTCTCAGCCTTGCCCCTCATCTGAGATGTGGTGACCCTCAGGTTAAACTCCACACCAGTCGTTTCTCTCTGAACAGAGAGCAGCCCTCTGAGAAAAAAGCTACGTCACCTTCAAATATTTGTAAAAGTGCTGAAGATGTTTTGGGATGGGATGTTCCAGATGCATTGCAGGGCCCAAATGAATGTGAAAACACATATTTACACCACGTTTACAAAGAAAGGAAAAATAACTATAGTTACTATTGCAATGTAGGAAACACAGCAGTTCGCAAGGAATAAGTTCCCACAAACAGCAACAGCCTGCTAGTCTCTGTTCTTGATATGGTTAAAGGATAAATATTGGCCGGGATAACCTGCTCTTCTTCAAAATAATGCTATGGCAAATTTAAATTTACCAGGGTGGGTAGACAGAGCATAAGATTCATGTCTCATCTGAAAGATGGCATACCCAACCGTGCAGCATCCCTTCAGTATTGCACTGATATGTCTGCCTGGGTTATGTGCTCAGATCTTTTGAGCCAGAATAGGAGAGCTCCTAAATGTGGCACAACAGATACAGTATTTGCAATGTACGTCCAGTGCAGATGCAACTGTGGAGCAGATGTGGTTCCAAGAAAATTCTGGACCAAAAACTCCTTTATTTTTGACAAGGTGGACATGTAGGAAATTTGATGTGGATCTCTACAGAGGAAGCAGATTCTCAGAATTCTGGAGGTAATTATCAACTTATTCTATATAAAAGTGTTCCCACTTTCAGGCAGTGTATAGGACCATCCCTCCTTCAGCAAATAGGGAGCCCATATAGATGCGAAACAAGTGGAAAGTTCACTGATTTACAGCAATGATGACTTTATCCCTTAGCCACGCAATGTTTTCTCTGCCTGCTGTGATGATTCATTAGTCCCATTATTCTTCTGTAAATTAGATTACACAATGATGGGGTGGAGGTGCAAATTGTAATCAAAAGGTCATACATTTAACCCCACTGGCTTTGTACAGTATAAAGCAACTTGAGAAATTTGCACTGCCATACACAGTACCCATGGCCTCATGCTTGCCTCAGCTACACTATTTTTGGTTAGTGATTGGTTAAATTCTGAATTCAGCTGCAAAACTACAGTATACTCATAGTTATAGGCAGAATGTCATTAGCACCCACACATAGCAATTTGAAAGATAATTTATTTTGTTTTCCCTAATTGCCAGCTTACAAAGCCTTCAGTTCACCTTTAAAAGGTAGAAAGTATTCTTTTCTTGCAGGAATAGCTGTTGGGATTAATTGATTCACACTCTATTTATTGGAATTGGTTTTTGAACACAGGATGTGTAAGTGTTGTCCAGAGTATATTTTTCATTACTTAAGCAGTTATGGTCACTTTACTTACTCTATTCCAGCAATGGTCACGAAGAAGATCTTACATTTACATGTGGTTTTCACAATCTCAAGGCATTACAAAGCACCTTACAGCCAGGAAAATGACAGCCAATTGTGCACAGCAAGCTCCCAAACATAGCTATGTGATAATAATCAGGTAATCTTTGAGTGATGGCGGCTAACTGTTAAATATTGAGCTGGCCACCAGTCCAGTCTACTCTTAAGTAATGCCATTGGACCTTATAACCAACTGAGAAGGCGAACAGTTTAATGTCTTATTTGAAAGCACATCATTCCCTCTGTATGGTGTTCCCTCAATATGTTAGCCTCGACGATATGCTCCTGTCCTGGAAATATAACTTGAACCCCACAACCTTCTAACTCACAATTAAGTTTTTCTTTAAATTTATTCAAGGCCAGCATTTGTTGCCCATCTCTTATCCATAGTGGCTTGCTACACCATTTCAGTGGACCTGAAGTCACGTGTAAGCCAGATGGTAGGTTCCTTCCCTGAAGGGAATTTGTGAATCACTTGGGTTTTTAACAAGAATAGTTGTTGTTAAATCTCCATTAGGATATATAATCAACATAACATTATTGTATTCAAATTTTACCAGTTGCTATGGTGGGGCTTGAACTCATGTTCCCAAACTTAGTAAAACACCCTTCAAAGCCTCCTGATGTTACCACTGGGCCACAGCTTCCCCACACAAGTTATAGGTGGGACATTGACAAGTGTCCTGTTGCTTGTATAATGTATGTGCTTTATTATGGTTCTACCATTAGCCAGCCAATCACATACTATAACATCATGAGTTAGTTCAATCACCTAAGACAGCGAGTTACAGAAAAGAAAGATTACCAAGAGTTATAGATGCTGTCTAGTTCTATGAGTTCAATGCTGATTACTTTGTATTTTGTCTTTGCAATTTTTCTTTATATTGTCATTTTAGTTTCACCAATCAATTTGAAGTGCTGAATGATTTAAAACCAGATTGTAGTAAACAGGTCTTTGAATTATCAAGAGTAGACAATTTGTCTAATTCCTGTATCTAAATGGTATTGGAGTTTCAACAATAGAGTACATAAAATGATTGCAACTAGGTGACTGAATGTTGTATGGCCTGCAGAATGAAACTGTTCTGTTGCCATGGAATGAAACACTATTGGGAGTTGCAGTAAAAACAACTTCTATTTAAAGAACCCGCCTCACTTAGGAAACAACTCTGATTGCTTAAGTGGATAGAAATAGGCACCAAATAGCAAGGGAGGGCATTTAGCTGGAGAGTGGAAAAATCAAAGGACAAGTCAAAAAGGCTGGTTATTCGCAGTCTTGTGAAGGCAAGAAGGAAGGAGAAATACTTTATGTGGAGAATTTTAGAGGGTAGTGTGGTAACAGTCACAAGATCAGCCTACAGTGATCACTAGTGAATATGGGGAACAAACAGATGGTCACATGCTTAATGAAAGATCCTCAAATAAGAGGGCACAATGCCAGGGAGTGGTTTAAAATAAAGATTTTGAAATTGATTTTTCTTGGAGAGGTGCAGAGTCTGTGAAACTGAACGAGGGAAAGGTTAATGATTTCTGGGATTTGTTGGACATGAGCTGAAAAGGACAACATTAAACAAACTGATCTTTGAGCAGATCTAGTTGTGCATCCGGGTTTGTTAACCAATAGTGGGAGAGATAGGCAATATTCTGGAGATGGAAGAAGATAATCCTTGACAAACTGTATGTGGGCTTGAAAGTTGAGCTCCAGATCAGACAAAGCTTCCCCTTCAGTGGTTCAGTAAGTCAGAGCCAGAGGCACTTGGCTGTTGGTTTGTTTTTCCCAGTATTGAGTTCAACTCATCAGGGGCTTGACGTCAGGGGAAAAAGTACAGTATTATTAAAGAACTCTAATTGGTTATTTGTGTTGTGCACTTCTGTGTAAGAAATTTGACTAATGATTGTCTTCAAGACGGCATTTGTGTGCTGTATTAAAATCAACTGATTATTTCTTTTGTGAGAGGCTTGTTTTCATTATTCTTGAGATATCTTCTCCTCAGACAGGTTTCTGTTTTAGTTGAGGAGATTCTGAGCAAGTAGCTTGTCCCAGTGATCAATGTTCAGGTTAACTGGGAATAATCTTATTCCCATCATTTCTGATATTGATTTCTTCCATTTTGTACTGCAGATTTAAGCTGGGAATTGGGCACACACAAAAGGAAGCATTTGTAAAGCCACAGAGATAGTGCAGGAAAGTGGGACAAATGGGATAGCTCTTTCAAAGAGCCAGCAGAGTTAAATGGGCCGAATGGTTTTCTGGGTAGGTACTCTATCACTACATTATTGAATTAAAGTTGGATTTTTAATGAAGCTAATAATTACTTAATACCTGGATATAAATAACTCAGGCACAAAATCTAAATCAGTCCATTCATAACTAAGAGAATTCTGTACCATCTTTTGGTGAGACTTTAAACCATTCATCCTTTCAAGTAAATGTATTGATTGATTGATTTTTGTCACATGTACCGAGATACAGCGAAAAGTACTGTTTTGCATGTTGTACAGGCAGATTGTACTATATCAGGGTAGCAGAACAGAAGCAGAATAAAGCTGCAGAAAAGGTGCGGAGAGAGAGAGAGAGAGATCAGAATTACTAATTGAGAAGTCCATTCAAAAGTCTGATAACAGTCGGGGAAGAAGCTGTTCTTGAATCTGTTCGTACTTGTATTCAAACTTTTATATCTTCTACTGGACGGAAGAGGGTGGTAGAGAGTATAACCAAAGTGGGAAGGGTCTTTGATTATGTATGTTGCTGTCCCAAGGCAGCTGGAAGTATAGATGGAGTTAATGGATGGCTTGCGTGATGGACTGGGCTGTGTTCATAACTCTCTGTAGTTTCTTGCGGTCTTGGGAAGAGCAGTTGCCAAACCATGCTGTGATGCACCCACACGTAAAAGAACGTGCAGCACAATTTCACAGAAGAACTGGGAGTTTATCCTGAAGTCTCGACCAGTGTTTATCCCTCAATCAACATAACCATTGTACTCAGTGTCCCCAGCCGATATGTGGAAACACCACTCACCATCCTGACTTGGAAATATATCGCTGTTCCTTCAGTGTCTCTGGATCAAAATGCTGGAATTCCCTCCCAAGTGGAATTGTGGATCTAGCTACAGCACCTGGCATGAAAGCAAAGGGCCCTGGTATCCTCAGAACTTTGCTGACCATTCCCTGTTTCAAGGCCTGAGTTGTAGCTTTAGTTCAGTAAGAGCCACATTGGTGAAGTGAAGACTCCCTAAACCTAGCTCCTTAATGATGTTGAAAGTGGTGAAGACCCCTCTACAGATATAGCCTCCTGCACAGTGCCTTCTAAGCCCACCACCACCACTTCACCCAGGTGTCTCTGCCCTCTATTTGTTTCATTGGCTAATTTCCTTCATCTTCCATCCCAAAACTTTTAAAATTTCATTATTTTTCTAATTGTATATTAAGAAGGACTGTTGCCTTATTTCTTTATTTTTCTATTTATACTTAGATGGTCTGCAATACTTAACTTTTTAACTTTGTTTCTCTCTTTTACTACTTAGTACCTAAGTTTTTTTGTACCTAGGTACCTTTGTACCTAAGATGGCACCAAATGTGGCAACATTATACACTTTTCACAGTACTCCTGTACTTAAGTACACATAACAGTAAAATCTAAATCTAAATCTAAAAGGCAGATCTGCCAGATGTCCCATATATGTCATGTAACAGTAGTGAAGTGGAACCTAACCACACAGAAACCATCAGAGCAGAAATCAAGTGGCCAGTTCTCCAACAGCTTAAAATATGCAAACCGACCACAAATTCATACTTGAATTGATCAATGCTATTGTTTAAGTTATTTTTCCCTTTGCCAAATAGCCCTCCCTCATTATTGGCGCCATGAGTTGTCGAGTGAGTTTATCATACAGAGATTCAGACATTAAGACAAACCAATTCCACAGGAACAAAATGGAGATCAGGGCCCTTGATTAAAGATGCTAATGAAGCTTGTCAATAATTCGGGAATTCAGTTTGGACTAATGTGAAGGAACCCAATCAAATACAGTGGGCAAGAGATTGCCCATGGTGTATTGGAGCGTACGTGCTGTTTGCCATGTTGGACGCTTAGGCACCTGGTTCATGCCTGTAAAATGGACATTGCCTGATCAAATTTCTAGGACAACATATCCAACGACTGCAGAGCAGCAGTCAACATAGTCAGTGATAAACATTTCCACCACAGCAATAGAATGCAAGTCAAAAAAGTCACAATCAAACAGTGTAGTGTCTTGGCCTGATTGAGTACTGTGTTCCATTTCTTGGCATTGAGTCATAAAGGAGTTGGTCCAATGTTGTCTTTACTGCAGAGGAGACCTCAGAGAGAAAGTCAGGAACTTGCTAAACTGTGAAGTGAACACATCGTAACAAGAAAATAACCTTTTAACCAAACGAATGATTGGACTTCTGTTCCTTGTTTTCGCATATTCAGATCCATGAGGAAACATCAATGATCCTTCTGCTTTGGAGCCTTAAAATTAGATGTCTTGTCAGCACTAGGGACCCGGGTTTGATTCCAGCCTTGGGTGACTGTCTGTGTGGAGTTTGCACATTCTCCCTGTGTCTGTGTGAGTTTCCTCCGGGTGCTCCGGTTTCCTCCCACAGTCCAAAGATGTGCAGGCTAGGTGGATTTGCCATGCTAAATTGCCCGTAGCATCCAGGGTTGTGTAGATTTGGTGTGTTAGCTATGGGAAATTCAGGGTTACAGGGATAGGGTAGGGGGAATGATCTTTGGAGGGTTAGTGTGGACTTGTTGGGCCAAATGGCCTGTTTCCACACTGTGGGGATTCTATTCTAAACATGTATATGGGTAAAATTACCTGAACATTAACCGCATGATTTCGACAAACGTACCAAGTTAGAGCAGTTTAAGACTCATGTTGGAGCTTTCTAACACAAGATGACTAAGAGATGGAATCAGAGGGTTGGAACAGTAACTTGATTTAAACAGGAAACCAACTGGGAGGGATGAACAAAGATTCATTAAATAGTTTCCCACTTCCATGGTTTCAGCTTCCACTTATGCAAAAAATAGCAGGAATGACACTCTAATGCAGTCCTGAGAGAGTGCTACAACGTCAGCATCATCATCTTTCAGAGAGACATTAAACAAGTATCCCCCTATGACTGTTTGAGTGGATGGAAAAGATCCCTTGGCACTATCCTATTGATGATCAGAAAATCGTGGAGGCAATGGTCTTATGGTGTTATCACTAGATTATGAATCCAGGCACCCTGGTAATGTTCTACGGATTAGTTTTGAATCCTGCCACAGCGAATAGTGGAATTTGAATTCAATAAAAATCATGAATTAAGAACCTAGTGATGACCATGAAACCATTGTTGAATGTCAGGAAAAGCCCATCTGATTCACTCCCCAGTCTGACTTACATGTGACTCCATCCCACAGCAATGTGGTTGCCTTTCAAGCCTCCAATGGCCAACCAAACTGCTACAAAGGATTGAAACAAGCTGGGCCATCTGGCATTGACCCTGGAGAGGACAATAGCAAACACAACATTGCTAACCTTGCAAAGTCCTCCTTAGTAACATTGAAGGCTTGTGTCAAAATGGGAGGGTTCTCCCATCGACTAATCAACCAACAACCTGAGTCATAATCACAGAATCATATCTTACAGATAATTTCCCAGACATCACCATCACCATGCCTGGATATGTCCTGTCCCACCAGCAGAAGAACCAAGCAGAGGTGACAGCACAAGAGTGTACAATCAGGAGTTGGTCACCTTGCAAGCCCTCAACACTAAATCCATATACAATGAAATCTCATGGCATCATGTCAAACATGAGCAAGGAAACCTCCGGTCAATTACCATCAACCGTCCCTAGCACCTTGCCTGATGAATCAGAAGTCCTCCATGTTGAACAGCACTTAGAGGAAGGACTGAGGGCAGCCAGGGCACAGAATGGATGCGTGTCTTCAGTGTCTACCACCAAGAGTGTCTCGGTACCAGCACCACTGACTCACCAAGCCCTAGAGGACATAACTGTTAAATGAGATCTGCAGAAAGTGTTGAGAGAACCAACAGGATGGAAAAACCTACACAGCCTCATCATCACCAATCTACAATTCTCACACAATATATAACCTCATGACCCGTCATATCTCCCACTCTACCATTGCTGTCAAACAGGAGATCAATGCTGATTCAATGAAAAATGCAGAGGGCAGGCCAGGTACAGCACCAAGCATACATAAAAATGAGGGGTCAATACAGGACTATTTGTATGCCAAATAGCTGAAGCGGCACTTAATGGAGAGCAATCTTAAACCGATCGATCAGATCTCAGCTCTGCAGTCCTGCCACATGGAGTCATGAATGGCGGTGGGCCAGTAAATAACTCACTAGAGGAGGATACACCACAAATATCCCATCTTTGATAATGGAGAAGCCCAGCACATTAGTGCAAAAGAAGAAGGTAGAAGTATTCAAATCCACTTTCAGCCAGAATGCCAAGGGGATGATCCAACTCAGCCTCCTCCAAAGGTCCCTAGCAGCACAGAAGCCAGGCTTCAGCCAAATCAATTCACTCCTTGTGACATCAAGAAATGGCCAGAGACACTGGACATTGTGGACTCTTGGGCTTGAATAATATGACCAAGTGTAAGAATTATGGGTAATTTAGTCTATTTGTGTGAACTCATGCTGAATGTGCAAGAAGCAGGAACTGGGCTCTGACAATGGAATGTATTGAAACTATGATAGGGTTAGGGCTAAGGTTAGTGTTAGGAAAATTAGGGTCAGGTTAGCATGAGGAAATCATAGAACAATGGAAACAGGAACTAGTCTTGGAAACATCTGGATGTGATGACAACAGAAGCATGTAGAAATGTGTCAGCTGAATATGAATGTGCATTGGGGGTGGATTTTAGAAATAAAATTTAACCCCAGCCAAAACATCAATCAGTGGTGAGACCCAGGACCAACATTCGTGGAAGTATCCCAGGGACAGGAGCCCAGTGACAGAACAGGAAAACTGATGCTCAGACTGATCACCTTGTGTCTTAACCTGATAACCTCATGTCTCACAAACAAGAAGCTGGAAGAGTACAGCAACCCAGGCAGCATCTGGAGGAAAGGAGCAGTCAATGTTTTGGGTATTACCCTTCTTCAGGACAGCAGAAGACTAAGAAGGCTTCTGTTTTAGTTGAGGAGATTCTGAGCAAGTAGCTTGTCCCAGTGATCAATGTTCAGGTTAACTGGGAATAACCTTATTCCCATCATTTCTGATATTGATTTCTTCCATTTTGTACTGCAGACTTAAGCTGGGAATTGCGCACACACAAAAGGAAGCATTTGTAAAGCCACAGAGATAGTGCAGGAAAATGGGACAAATGGGATAGCTCTTCCAAAGAGCCAGCAGAGTTAAATAGGCCGAATGGTTTTCTGGGTAGGTACTCTATCACTACAGTATTGAATTAAAGTTGGATTTTTAATGAAGTTAATAATTACTTAATACCTGGATATAAATAACTCAGGCACAAAATCTAAATCGGTCCATTCATAACTGAAAGAATTCTGTACCATCTTTTGGTGAGACTTTAAACCATCCATCCTTTCAAGTAAGTGTATTGATTGATTGATTTTTGTCACATGTACCGAGATACAGGGAAATGTACTGTTTTGCATGTTGAACAGGCAGATTGTACTATATCAGGGTAGCAGAACAGAAGCAGAATAAAGTGTTACAGCTGCAGAAAAGGTGCAGAGAGAGAGAGAGAGATCAGAATTACTAATTGGGAAGTCCATTCAAAAGTCTGATAGCAGTCGGGGAAGAAGCTGTTCTTGAATCTGTTCGTACTTGTATTCAAACTTTTATATCTTCTACTGGACGGAAGAGGGTGGTAGAGAGTAAAACCGAAGTGGGAATGGTGACACTTCTTCAGGACAGCAGAAGACTAATACCCAAAACGTTGGCTGTTCCTTTCCTCCAGATGCTGCCTGGGTTGCTGTGTCCTTCCAGCCTCCTGTTTGTCTACCTTGGATTCCAGCATCTGCAGTTTTTTTTGTCTCTAACATCACGTCTAACATGATAGTATTCTATACAAGTTGTAAGTGAATAAACTGCAACTACATCTTGTATCAGTGTCATTTGGAAAGGCACAACAATACTGCAAGAGCTACAGCCCTGATAACATTCCAGCAATGGCAGTGAAGACTTGGGCTCCAGAATTAACCGCACCCCTATGCTAGCTGTTGAATATAAGTACAATGCTAGCATGTGCCTAACAATGGGGAAAATTGTCCATTTTTCTCCTATGCACAAAAAGCAAGACAAATCCCACCTGGTCAATTATTGCCCCATTAATCTAGCCTCAATCATCAAAAAGGTAAAGGAAATGGTCATCGACCATGCACTTGCAGAGGAATGACCTGCTTACTGATAGCCTATTTGGTTTCCCCCAGAGCCATTTAACTCTCAACCTCGTTACAGCCTTGGTCCAAACATGGACAACATAGGTAACCTCCAGAAGTGAGGTAAGATTTGCAGTCCTTGACATCAATGTAGTATTTGAATGAGTGTTGCATCAAGGAGCTGCAGCAAAACTGAAGTAAGTGGAAATTGGGGGAGAACTCTCCAGGGTTGGAGTCGTACCCAGCACAAAGAAAATTGGTTGAGGAGCTGGAGGTCAGTCATGAAAGTTCCACAACATCACTACAGGAGTTCCTCAGAGCAGTGTCATAGGTCCAACTGTCTTCAGTTGCTTCAGCAATGGCCTTTCCTCCATGGGAATGTATAACCATTGATGGATCCTCGTTATCAACATACTGGGTTATTATTGACCAGACACCGAACCAGACCGACCATATAAGTACAGTGGCTGTAGAAGCCAGCAAGAGGCTAGAAATTCTGTGGCAAGTAACTTACATCCTGTCTCCCCAAAGCTTGACCACAAGGCACAAGTCAGAGACTGAGGGGATACTTGCCTGGACGAGTGAAGCTCCAATAAGTTTGCTACCATCCAGAACTAAGCAGCCCACTTGATTGGCACCCCACCCAGTACATTCAACATCCATTCCCTTCACCATTGACACACAGTAGCAGCAGTGTACCATTCACAGGATGCACTGCAGTAACTCACCAAGGCTCTTCCACCAGCACTTCCCAAACTCACAATCACTACCATCTAGAAGGATAAAGGTCAGCAGATGCATGGTAGCACCACCATCTGCAAGTTTCCTCCAAAGTGACACACCATCCTTACACTGTTCCTTCACAGCCACTGGATACAAATCCTGGGGTCCCTGATATACTGCTGTGATCAAGGTGCATAAGGTGTTGAGCATGCTTACATGTCAACAATGTAAGTAAGAAATGGTACCTTTTGCAGTCGTGATAGATTTCCCCATTTCAATTGACAGACAAACAGAGAAACTGTGATAAATCAGATGATTTATGCATATCTAGATTTCTAATCCTAACTCAAAGTAACAGATCAAAGACTGGCGTTACTCACCTTCCAACTCCTCAAAGCCTACCCACCATCTACAAGACACAAGTCAGGAGTGTGATAGCATACACTCTACTTGCCTGGATGGGTGCAGCTGCAACAACAAAAGAAGCTTGATGCCATCCAGGACAAAGCAGCCCACTTGATTGGCATCCTATCCACACCTTCTCATTCATTCTTCCACCAGTAAGGCACATTATCAGCAGTACATACCATTCGCAAGAAGCACTACAGCAATTCATCAATACTCCTTCAACAGCATCCCCCAAACCTCTACCACCCAGAAGGACAAGGGGAGCAAATGCATGGGAACACTACCACCTTCGAGTTCTCCTCCAAGCCACAAACCATCCTGACGTGGAATTTGTATTACAATTCCTTCGCCATCACTGCATCAAAATCCTGGAATTCCCTCCTCAGCAGTATTGTGGATGTATCTAAACCACATTGACTACAGTGGTTCAAGAAGGCAACTCCCCACCACCTTCTCCAGGGCAGCTAGAGATGGGAAATCAATGCTGACCCGGCCAGTGATGCCCACATCCCTTGAATGAATAAACACAGAGCCCCATTCATTTATCATTCCTGGACATGTTGACCCACATTTAGTTTCTGGTCTGGCACCACCTGAATTTTACAATTCTCATTCTTGTTTTCAAATCCTTCCATGAATGCTGCTGCTCATTTCTGTAACCTTCTCCATGCCTCTCGATCTTCAAAATTTTTACATTTTAATCTGGCTTCTTCCACATTCCTAATGTCTCCACTCCACCATTGGTGACTGTGCCCTCAACTGTCATGGGCTTAAAATTTTCGGTTCGCTCCCTCAACCTTTCTGACTCTTCGTCACTGTTTGCTTTAAGATGTTCCTTGAGGCGACCTATGTGACTAAACCTTTCCTCATTGTTCCAATGTCTCCTTACATGTTCCCATGTCCTGATATACATGACATAGATACATATGTTCAAATATGTCAATTTGGATCGGAAGCCTTTTAAGCCTGTTCCACTTTTCAATAAGATCATGACTAAGCTGACTTTAACCTCATCTTCTCATCCATTCCTACCCCTGAGAACCTTTCACCCCTTCGCTTATCAACAATCTATCCACTTCTGCCTTAAAAATGTCTAAAAATTGACCTATGAAAGGAATGAACCCTCAGGGATTTCAGTACATTAAACGTTATAAGTAGATGAAAGTTAATTTGTTTTTAGTATGGGACCAGGAGTCAAAGATGTTACTAATGTGATCATTGGAAATAAATTATTTGTACTTGACCTGCTGTTCAGATATTAATTTATTCCACTTTTTCAATATACCAATATCAGTTTCATTTTACTGTAAATTAATATTTGTGGTTTTTTAAAATTTCTTTTGTTGGATGTGGATATTATTGGCAAGGTCATCACTTATTACCCAACGCAAATTGTCCTTGAACTGAATGGCTTGCTCAGCCATTTCAGAGGGCAGTTAAGAGTCTAAAACAATAATGTGGGCCTGGAGTCACATAGAACATAGAACAGTACAGCACAGTACAGGCCCTTCAGCCCACAATGTTGTGCTGAACTTTTACCCTAATCCTAAGGTCTATCTAACCTCCACCCCTACCTTATACTATCATCCATATGCCTATCTAATAGCCGCTTAAATGCCCCTAATGAGGCCGACTCCACTACCTTCTGCGGCAATGCATTCCACGTCCCAACCACTCTCTGAGTAAAGAACCTACCTCTGACATCTCCCCTATATCTACCTCCACTCACTTTAAAACTATGCCCCCTCGTAATAGCTACCTCCACCCTCGGAAAAAGTCTCTGGCTGTCCACTCTATCTATAGGCTAGATCAGATAAGGACAGCAGAATCCTTTCCCTAAAGGACATGAGTGAACCAGATGGGTTATTATGATAATCACTGATGGTTACATATAGTCGCCAATATAGTCGCATTTCTTAAAATTCCAGATTTTCACTGAATTCTAATTTCACCTTCTGCCATCATGGCATTCAAACCCACAACAGCTTGTTGTACCACAATTGGTGATGGCTGTCATGGTCACCATACTTGAGACAAGCTTTCAAATCCAGATTTCATAACTGAATTTGAATTCTACCATTGCTACCACTCTACCATCTCCCCAGCATAGGAGCATAAATCTGCTCAGTGAGCCCACAAAACATGATATAGAAAACACTTCATAAAAGAGATAATAAATTATTATCAGGAATGCCCCAGAAAAATGAATAAACACTTGAAGGGAAAAAAATGACTGCAAGGGTATGGAGAAGGACAAACGGGAGACTGTATCCTTGATAGGCCTTTGTCCACCTCACTGCATTTCAAATAGCTTTACAACCACTTTTGACATGTAGTCACTTTGTAGCGTAGATAATGTAGCAGCTAATTCATATGCAGCAAACCTTCACATACATCAATACTCTGTCATTGGGATGCACTGGTGTGTCAACCTAGATTTCTGCGCTCAAACTTCTAAAGTGGGACTTGAAGCTACAACCTCTTGACTCAGGACTAAGCATGTTAACAACACAGCCAAGCCTGACAGAGCAGGCTGAACAAGAAAGGCCTTCCAAAGAGCTGGCTTGAGAATGATGAGTCAAATGGCCAGATTTCCTGTGCTATTGCTTTCTATGTGTCTTTGGTATTTTACATCCATCGCACATCAAAAAGTCTCACTTTGTTACAGATTCATAACAATATTTAATAATGAGGTCATTGACCTATAATCCAAAAGTTTGCCTGTAATTAAAGCTGTGTCTGGTATCACTTAACAGCCATTAAGTAGCAACAATCACCTACATTTGACTCATTAGAGCAGAGGTTTTGGCAGCAACAAAGGGGCCTGGTGACCTGAATTTATCAGTGGGCCTGAATTTAACTATAATGGCCTGAATTTAACAGTGGGCCTGAATTTAAATAAATGGCCTGCATTTAACAGTGGCTTCAGGAGCCCAGCATCAAGACAGAAAGCAGACCCTGAACATGTACTTACTGGCAGCAAGAATGTCTCTGATGCAGTATTACTTCAGATGACCGCCTAAGTGGTAGCCAGTGGGGGCTGTAATCTGTTGGGATCTCCATTGTGTTGAAACCTTAGCAATGCCACCAGGGAAGGTGGCCACTGTGAAGCACCCAGGGTGCATCCCGGTAAATAAATGAAGCAAAATTCCGGGGATTGATGGGGGAAGGGAAAACAATCCCAGCATTCCCAGCCCATGGCTTCTTGTTTGGGCCATTGAACTTCTGGCTCCAGTGCCTCCTTACTTCCATAAAGCTGGTGCCTCCCCCATTCTGTAAGGTGCCAGCCTTAGTGCTGGAAAAATGCCATCAGCCCCTGTAATATACCCCTTCATAGGGACTATCCAGATATTAAATGGTTGTTTGTCACTTTGGAGCAAAAATGTCCCAACAAGGGGGCATCTACAGGGAGCTGTCTTAACCCACTATTTTGCTGTCTTCCACCTTTGCCTTCCAGACCGGGATCCAGTAAGAATCTGCCCTATCCACCTCATCTGTCCTCCAGGATACTTTCGGGCAAGACCAAGGGAAAACCTGTTCGCCATCTTAAATTTACTGGGGAGGTTTTGAAAACCCAGTCTGCCTGATCAACTTACTACTGGATTATGCAATACAAACCAATATGGGCTCAAGCTATGTCGTTTCTATTTATCTGCCATGCTCAAAGATACCACTACACAATTGTGTCTAATGTCAGAGAATCATACAGAACAGATAGAGACCATTTGAATCAGTTCCCCATTCCTGTGAATGAGCCATCCAATTAGTCCCAGTACCCAGCACTTGCCCCTTGACCCTACAATTCTTTTTTCTATTTACCCGGTGCTTTTTAGAAAGTTACTGTAAGATTTGTTTTCAGGCAATACATTCGTTACAACCCAAAGTGAAAATAAAACTCCCCATCCATCCTTCGGTTCTTTTACTATTTCCTTAAACCTATACAGGGTAAATACAGGAAGGATGTTCCCAAACCAGGGCATCCAGAACACAGTCTAACAATACAGGGTGAGCCATTGAAGAGTGAGATGAGGGGAAACTTCCTAACTCAGACAGTGGTGAGCCTGTGGAATACATTGCCTCAGAAAGTGTTGAGGCTGAAACATTGAATGCTTTCAAAAAGGAGTTAAATATAGTCCTTAGGGTTAATGGGATCAAAGGTTATAGGAAGAAAACCGAAAAAGGGTACTGAGTTGGATGTTCAGCCATGATCATATTGAATAGCAGAGTAGGCTTGAAGGGCAGAACGGCCAACTCCTGTTCTCATTTTCTATGCCTTCACTTTTTTCTCTGGTTACTGGGCCTCCTGCCAGTGAAGCCAGTCTCTCTTTCATTACTCTATCTAAACCTCTCATAATTTTTGACACTATGAATACCAAAAACAAGACAGTGTACAATTTGCAGTTTGTTCCAAGCTCGTAACTTGTTGAACGGTTTATCTGTCTCAACTTCTGAGTTGCTTTAATTCCTTGGAAAATGCTCACATTGTGCGATCCTCTAGAACTTAACACGACTTACCGTTTGTTTTATTTTTTTGGAAAGGGCCACATGGGAAAGAAAGATTGAACTGTGTGACCAGAACAGATGAGCTACTGTGCCGTTGAATCTCAACAGCAAATGATATTGAGATTTATTTCTCTCCACATTGCATGAGATATCACAGCTCATGTTTATTGTATAATAGTATTGCGTTGAGTATTATTCTGTGTTTTCCCCGGTTTGCAGGAGATCAATGAGATGACTAAGAATGTTAAAGGGATGCCCAGTTACTCTATTAATAATATTTAAATGCAGCCTTATTGCGTCTATACTTATCATACTGAATTAAAATGAGACAAAATCAATTTAATTCAGTTGAAATGAGGTCTCATTGTGTAAGCTTTCTCTGTGACTAGACTGAGACCTCGATCTGTGTACAATTAGTAACTATATCTCCGTTAACCTACATCTGTAATCACACCTCTCTCCACTCAACTGAGAAATACTGCTGCAGTACATTTAATGTAGAATATTGTGAAGGGCAAAATAATTATTCCTCACCAGCACCCTCTCTTAAAATGAATTATGTTAAATCTAAATTATTTAAAGTGACTATAGGAGACCTCAACAGTTCATACATATGAAAATATGTGCATCTAATCAACATTGTCAGGACAGCTGCTGAAAAGAAATGTTGCCTCCAGAGCCAGCATTCAGAATGGAACCATTGAGTAAAAATGCTCCAGGGAATCCTTCTGAAAAAAAACCTTTGTGCCAATTCAAACCTGTTTACTAAATGTTCCTTAAGTAAATGACACAAAGCTGGGTGGAGCAGTGAGCTGTGAGGAGGATGCAGAGATTTAGCAGTGTGGTTCAGACAGGCTGATGCATTGTGGGCAAATGGAGCGTAATGTCAATAAATGTGAGGTTATCCACTTTGGAGGTAAAAATAGGAAGGTGGATTATTATTTGAACAGCTATAAACTGAGACAGGGGAATGTTCAACAAGATCTGGGTGTCCTCATGCACCAAGTGCCGAACGTGAGTGTGGAGGTGCAGCAGGCAGTGAAGAAGGCAAACTCTATGCTGGCCTTCATAGCAAGGAGATTCGAGTACTGAAACAAGGGTATCGGACTGCAATACTACTGGATTACTACCGAATTATGCAATACAAACCAATATGGGCTCAAGCTATGTATTTTCTATTTATCTGCCATGCTCAAAGATACCACGACATAATTGTGTCTAATGTCAGAGAATCATACAGAACAGATAGAGGCCATTTGAATCAGTTCCCCAATGATTCCATTCGCACCATTAAAATGAAACTAAACTCAAGCTGTAAACTTTTACAGTGAGCACATTCTGTAAAATGAAAACCTGTCAATTGACAGGGCGTTGGTGAGGCCACACCTGAATTATTGTGTGCAGTTCTGACCTTATCAGAGGAAAGATATTCTGGCCATAGAGGGAGTGCAGCGAAGATTTACCAAATTGATTCCTGGGATGGTAGGACTGACGTATGAGGAGAGATGGAGTTGGTTAGGTTTTATTCCCTTGAGTTTAGAAGAATGGCAGGGCAGGATCTCATAGAAACCTATAAAATTCTACCAGGACTAGACAGGTTATTCGCAGAAAGGATGGTCCTGATGGTGGGGGAATACAGAACCATGGGTTATAGTTTAAGGATAAGGGGTAAACTTTTAAGACTGAGATGAGAAATTTCTTCACCCAGAGAAAGGGAAGGCTAGACAATTCATTACCACGGAAAGTAGTTAAGGCCGAAACATCATGTGCTTTCAAGAAGGAGGTATATATATATTATATACATATATGTGTGCGTGTGGCTAAAGGGATCAAGGGATATAGGGGAAGGCGGGTTTAGGATATGAGTTCAATAATTGGCCAGGATCATAATGAATGGGGAAGCACACTCAAGGGCTTAAATGGCCTACACCTGCTCTGTGTTTCTGTGAATGCATAAGTTTAAACTTAGCAAGTAATGCTGGTGAAATGTGGGTGTGGAATAAGAATGTGAAAGAGAAAGATAGACAACATTTCAGCTCAAAAATTCCTGAAGGACCCTTGTCCTGAAACACAAACCTATTTTTCTCTTTAAGAGACTGACTGACATGCTAAGCATTTCCAGCATTTTTGTTATTTTTATTTCAACTCACAGTTTATCTTTTTAGATCTAATCCCATGCCTGCCTGACCGAGCATAGGGAGCAAACAATCCCTGAGGCGCAGTGAAGAGGGAAAATGGACTCAGCTACTTGGCCTCTAGCCACTGCATCAATTTGAACCAGAGAGATGGGTAGAGTCAGGAATCAGGATACGGAGTTTCTGCAGTGGACTGAAGACTTGCCTTTCTGCTGTTCTTCTGCAGGATATTACCACCAAGTAAGAATGGTTATCAGTCAAGCAGTCTAGCGGAAGAGTTGTGGGGAAAAGATCAAAGAAAGGTGGGCTTTAGCCAACATATCCTCTCCATTATGAAGCCCAGCAACTGCCCCATGGCCCCTTTGTATACAGTGACACCCCCGGATCACAATGATGCTTGCTGACAGTAGGAGCCCATGTGTGAAGCCTTTCAACATGGGGGTGGCTGCTGTACTCGAGCTACCACACAGTTTTGGCTGAACAGGAATCTTTCCCATACTTTTTGCCTATAATAAGTGTATCAGAAAAGTTTACTGATTGATAATCGACATGTTTGGCCATGTTTTGAAGCACTGTCTATGATCATCAAGACCTGAGGTAGGACTTGAACCTGGATCTTCTGGCTCAGTGGCAGGGATGCTACTCACTGCACTATGAGATCTTCTCAACTCCATTCAAAAGACCATTCCTTGCCACAGCCATAACATGATTTGCCTCTACCTTAGCTCATCTGATGCACAAACCCTCTGAATCACGTGTAGACAAGAGGTGTGGATTTCAGTTCTGGGGTCAGGACCCCAATAGCAGCTACATTTCCAGGTTATGACCCTGTGTCACAAGATACCTGTGCAATTTCTGACAAGTGGCCAAGAAGTGCACTTGGTATCCAGCTCAGGATGTTGGGTGATCTCCCAGGACTGGAAGGCCAACAGCTCTGGTAATTATATATTAGACAGGCCATTAAACTTGCCTGCTTTCCACTATACAACAATAAACCATAGTCCTCGCATTGCAATATCCAGTTGGTTTTTAAATGAATCTAGGAACGTCTCCCATACTATTTCATCTATCTATGCATTAACCATTCTTTGTTCATAAAGAATTTGCTTTAGCCAGTCTTAGATTTGCCCGTTAGCTAATTTAAACCTGTGTTTCATAACATTGGTTTCAAAAAAATAATTTTTGTTGTTTTGCTATTACTGTTAACCATCATATCTGGGTCTCTTGTCTGAGCAGTGCTAAAGACCCCTGTGAATACAATAGTAACAACAAATACAAAATCGTCTCCATCTGTGGATGTGGTTTCTCATTCAATGCGAAATGTAACAGTTCCAGAGACCGTCCTTTAATCAACATAAAAATAAACCTTTTTTCATTCCTGCAGGCTAATCCTATCAGCATTTGCAACTTCTGCTTTTTAACCTGTGTGCTTTAATTTGCTGAAGCAAATCCGGTTTGTTAAATTTTACACTTGAATTTACAAATAGCCACATGTTAAGAGATATGAACATATAACTATGCAACAAAGACGTGGAAACAATATGTCACTTTGGGAGTGCTTAATCTATGAGTAGACACCCAAGGGAGTCAATGGAAGAAGTTAGTATTGATTCAGTCAAATGAAAGTTGAAAAAATTTCCTTCAATAAGTAACATTTTGTGATGCACCATATGTGTAATTTGAGACGTGAAATGTACTGGGGAAGAAAAATATGACTTTGTACCAATAGATCCCAAAGCTCTCTATCACTAGAGCTTTCTCACGTCATTTTTAATTATGTTGTAGACTGATAGCATTTGATTGCAATGTTTGTTCAGCAACTCCATTATTGTAGTGTCATGCGACTACCAGGATTGCGGAATGCGACATGGGTATCATAAGGAGGGAAATACTTGCATTAAAGACAGTTACAAAGGGCTCACGATCAGCTGATTCCTGAGAAAAAGAAGTTGTCTTATGGGGAAAGGTTGACTAGGTTAGTCTGTATTTATTGCAGTATGAAAGACTGAGGTGCGATCTTATTGAAATAATTCTTGACAGGATAGATGTTTCCTCTCGCAGGACAATCTCAAACTAGGGGGTACAGTTTCAAAATAAGACGTGTCTCTTTTAAGATGGAGACGAAGGGAAAGCCAGTAGGAATTTTCTTCCACTAGCAGTATTGCTGGCTGGGCCATTTAATTTATTCAAGTCTAAATTAGACAATTTTTGTTGGGCAAGGATAGTCAAGAATTATGGGTGTATGCAGGAAAGCAGAGATGAAGTCACAATCAGATCAGCCATTATCTTATTAACTAGCAGAGCATGTTCAATGGGCTGAATGGCTTACTGTAGCCTCTAATTCTTACATTTTTATAGAGTCAGAGTCTTACAGCATGGAAACAGACTCTTCTGTCCAACCAATCCATGCCTGACCATAATAATAAACTAAATTAGTCCTGCCTGCCTACGTCTGGCCCATATTCTTTTAAACCATTCCTTTTTATAAACTTATCCAAATGTCTTTTAAACGTTATGTCTATACCTGCATCCACCACTTCCTCTGGCAGGTCATTCCACACACGAACCACTCTCTGTGTGAAAAGGTTGCCCCTCATGTCCTTTTTAAATCTTTCTCTTCTCACCTTAAAAATATGCCCCATAGTTCTGACATTTCCCCCCACCCAGGAAAAACACCCTTGTCATTCACCTTATCAATGCCCCTCATGATTTTATAAACCTCTATAAGGTCACTATAGTTTTTATGGATTCAGTGATTTTGTCCAGAAATTCCATGTTCCAAAGAAGGTCTTGTGTTTTTGTTTAATGTTGCTTAGTTATGTAAAAGTCAATGATACCTTAGCCCAACTAAACATCTACAGGAGAAATATATAGTCCATTATGTTGAATGACAACTCAAAAAAGTATTGATGAGTAAAATTAAACAAATCTTCAAAACATTGTCCTTCAAATGAATTTATAAGATCTTTCCATGGAATATTTTGCCTCCTACATTTTTCATTAAATTCCACATTACTGATATTTTATGAAATTACCGAGAATTTGATCACAAATACAGGCCATTCAGCCCAGTTGATCAATGCCACAGTTTATGCCCCACATGAACCTGCTGTCACACCTCTTCATCCAATCCTCTCAGCACAGCCTTCTAGTCTTTTCTCCCTCCCATATTTAATGAGCTTCCTGATTTATGCTAATATTGTGTTACTATCGCCATGGATTGTGCTGCGTCCATGGACTCAGCTCTGTATTGTTCCACCTTCATGTTCCACCTATCCTTGGTGTTGGTTACCTGTGATGCACGCGTGCTTTCATTCGCCTAACTACTCCTAACCTGAGTCTGCTGTATCTGTTTTTTACCTGTACCTTAGAATGACACGGTGGCTCAATGGTTGGCACTGCTGCTTCACAGCACTAGGGACCCAGGTTTGATTCCAGCCTCAGGTGACTGTCTGTGTGGAGTTTGCACATTCTCCCTGTGCCTATGCGGGTTTCCTCCAGGTGATCCACTTTCCTCCCACAGTCCAAAGTTGTGGAGGTTAGGGAGATTAGCCCTGTTAAATTGTCCATAGTGTGCAGGCTAGTTGGATCAGCCATGGGGAATGCAGGGTTACAGGGATAGGATAGTAGGGTGGGTCTAGGTGGGATACTCTTCAGAGGGTTGGTGTGGACTCAATGGGGCTGAATGGCCTGTTTCCAAACTGTAGGGATTCTATGATCATCTAAGAGAAACTATTGTCAGACACACGATAAGTTCTGTAAAGGTTTTACTTACATTCTCATAAAAACAGTGTTGTTGACGGCACTGTAGGACAGTCCTTCTGCTCCAAATCTTGAGAGAATTGCATCATCATTTATATCATCAATAGTAACATAGTGCCATTATACTACACTTGCCTTTAATGCCACATGTCTCAGCCATTCCCAGAAATTTCAGTAACAGAGCTAAAGCTTGGGGGATAGCCAGACTGTTAAAACATATAGATTATATATTATAATATTATAGCATGTACTTCTTACTTTGCAACAGTGACTATCCTTCAAAACCTACTGAAATGGCTGTGTCCAATTCTCATAACAAGGGCTATATGAGTGCCCATTTTTTTTCTCTATCGCCGTCACTCTCTCCCTTCGTCTTTCTCATTCTTTCTCTCTTTCATTTTCTCATTTTCTCTCTCTTTCTCTTGCTTGCTTTCTTTCAGATTTCTCCCAATTTTTTGGTCATCACCCCATCCTGTTTCCTGCTTAGTCCTGTTCTATGGGCCAGATGTCCTCGACACCTCTCCCACGTGTCTGTTCTTAATTTGAACCTTGACAGTGAATGCCTATAGGCCATGCAGCTGTGGGTAAGATCATTGCTGGGATTAACAGTCTCACTGTCTACTATCCACAGAAGTGTGTTTGGCTACAGACATCAATGGAAAAGGATCGCTGATCTATCTTGTCCTGGTCGATCTAAAGATGCAGATTGCAATCCTTTTCCCTGACGAAGTCAACTAACTCCAGCAGAGGATGTAGATCAAACACAGGATCTTCCTGGTCTCCAACTTCACATCCTCAACAGGTTTGTGAATAGGATCAATAGGGAACACTCAGATGCCCATGGGTTCAACAAAAAAAAAACACTGGCCTTGGCTTTGCATCTCATCTCCAACAGTGCACACCTCAAATACTGCACCACAGAGTCCATCTAGGTTATTCACTCAAAGCTTTTTAGAACATAGAACAGTACACCACAGGAACAGCCCCTGTCTGTGCAGACCGTGATTCCATTCTAAACTAATCCCATCTGCCTGCACATGGTCTGTTTCCCACTATTCCCTGCCTGTTCATGTGTCTGTCTAAATGTTGCTATCGTATCTGCTTCCACCACTTCCCAGTGGCACGTTCCAGGCACCTACAATCCTCTGTGTAAAAAACTTTCCTCACACATCTCCTTTAAATTTTTCCTCTGTCACCTTAAATCTATGCCCTCTATTATATTTGGCATTTCCACTCTGGGAAAGAGATTTCAACGAACCATCCTACCCATTCCTCTCATAATTTTACATACTGGTATTGGGAAGATCCCATGACCCCCTTACCTGACAGAAATTTATCAGTAATGTGTTGTGTACCCCCTCCAATGTCAACGTATCTTGCCTGAGATTCAGTGCCTAGCATTCCAAATGCGGTCTGGCCAAGGAGCTATACATCTGAGACATCACTTCTTCACTTTTCAATCAAACCCGTTTGAGAAAAGGCCAACATTCTATGTTTTGTCAATAATCAAGAAAAGACAGCTATTGAGCTCTCAAGACCAGGAATTGAAAGGAATGGCTAAGTCAAATCCACAGATGTGACAGCAAAGGGAACTCTCTGATATTTGAGGACTATGAAGTGATGATGTTGGGAATAGATGGGATTTTGTTTTGACATCTTTCAAATTGTGTTATATGTAAGTAGCTTGGTTTGTCCTACTTTATCTCCATTTCTTTTGTGAATTAGACTTCTGTTTTACTGTTAAAATCAAATCTGCAGGCAGCCGTGCGTATGTTTCAGTGAGAGACTGCCAAGTTGAACAAGTAAATTTGATGTAGAGATAGATTTCAGTCTGGGATCCTACTTGTCCAGTAGTAACGTCAACTGGAACTATAACAAGTTATTAATACAGCCCAGGACGCCCAGGATAACTCTGTTGTTCATCTCTGAAATAATACAATGGGATCTTTTCTATCCCCCAGACAAGTAGATAGGGCTTCACTTTAACTTTACACCTAAAAGCTAGCACTTCAGACAGTGCTCCCTCAGTACTGTCAGCCTGGAGTTTTGTGCTCAAGCCCTGGATCAGGAATTGAATCTAGAACCTTGTGTCTTAGAAAGAAGTGTATTACCACAGCCCACAGTCATAAACGTACACAGCAGGCAAGTTATTGAGTGCCAGGCATTGTAGGCTTTTGGATGTCTGTGGAATAAACAAAACTTTGTGGTAGCCCATGACTGTTGTATTGCTTTTGTATTGACTATGCCTTACTGTGTTAACACTTATCTCAATGGCAGACCAACCAGGGGATCAGGTGGTTGGACGTCACTGTCCTTTGTTTAAAGATGAAAAAGCACTAAAAACACAGTTCCTTTCAAGATATCACTTCTGAAGAGTACATACATATGGGGGCTATCTGTTTGCTTTTACTTTGTACTCTTAAAAGGTGTTTCTTCGAATTGTACATTCTGAAAACTGTGTTAGCATGTGTTTATAGTACAATTGACCACGTATTGTAGTTGAAGGACTTCTAAATATTTGAAATACTTTTGAATGAATAAAGCACTTTTAATTGCTGTTGAAGTGCTTTTAAATGATAATCACTGTTGTAACATAGGAAATAAGCACTGAAGTCATGCATAGCAAGCTCCAACAAACAGTAATGTGATATTGATGAAATCATCTGTTTTTTTTATGCTGTCTGAGGGATAGATAATGAGCAACACACTGAGGAGAAATCCCTTGCTTTTCATTAAATAATTCCAAGGAATCTTTTACTCCCAACAGGGAGGACAGACTTGGCTTAACGTCTCGTCTCTAGCAGTCCCGGAGTACAGCACTGGAATGTCCATCTAGGTCATGCGCTTAAAGCTTTTCAATCCACAACTCTCAGACTCCAAGGCAAGATGATGAAAAGGTCACTTTATAAAATGCAGTGGTCTGGGCAAAATAGATGCCTGCAATCAGGTGACCTTTCTCAAATGAAATGTCGCTGTAAGAGCAGCTCCATCTTCAGAGCCTGGAAATGAGCCTGTGGAAGCAGGAAGCTAAACCTCACAAGATACTTCCATTTCCTGCCACTGGGGAACAAACACCAGAAATCTCAACTGGTTCCCACCAATGATGTCTGACATGGGAATCTGGTTGAAACAGAGATGAGGCCTCCCATACACTAGCAGTTGGATTTTCCTAGCAATGGCCTGTCCAACAGTCCAGAGAGAGATGTTGGTATAATGGTGGTGTCACTAGTGTCACTAGTAATCCCAATGTCCAGGTTAATGCATGGAGGACAAAAACAAAGTTGCTGGAAAAGCTCAGCAGGTCTGGCAGCATCTGTGAAGGGAAAAAACAGAATTAACATTTCAGGTCCAGTGACCCTTCCTCAGAACTGGAGGACATGAGTTCTGAGGAAGGGTCACTGGACCTGAAATGTTAATTCTGTTTTTTCCCTTCACAGATGCTGCCAGACCTGCTGACCTTTTCCAGCAACTTCTGTTTTTGCTCCTGATTCACAGCATCCGCAGTTCTTTCGGTTTTTAATGCATGGGGGACATGGGCTCAAATCCCAGCACAGCTGCTGCTGGGACTTAATTCAATGAATTCACAAATCTGGAATTGGTGGCCTTGAAGGTTGTCGATTGTTGTAAAAACCCATCTGGTTCACTCATGCCTTCTAGGGAACGAAATCTGATGGCCATGTGACTCCAGACCAATAGCACGAGTGGTCTTCTACACTAACAGGATGCTGCCATCAAGCCATTGCGGAGGCAGGATTAATTGAGGCGTTCAAAAGGGAGTTGCCTGAAGAGAAAATAACGGCAGAGGGCTGTGGGGAATTGTTACTCACTCAATTGCTCTTGCAGAGAGAGCTGAAATGGACATGACTTGCTGATTGACACCCTTCTGTGCTGTAACACTGTTGTTTAATTCTGATGCTGTGGATTATAAATGATGGAAAGACACGTAACTCCCTACTGCTGGTTATGAGACAGCATCACAGGCTCAGCATAAATTTTGGGAGCACTGTTTGATTGTTAACTGCTCACTTAATTAGTCTAATAGACCAATTCTAATAAGCCACTCAGTTTAAGGGCAGTTAGATACAGAAAAAAATGCTGACTTTACTAGCAACACCTACACACCATCAAAAAATAAAGAGCAATGCTGTGCAGGTCATTGGTGTGACGTGAGGGGTGTGCAGTCTCGCTGTGAATCCGCTGAAAACAGGATATGAGATATGTGCAAACAAATGGGTTTTCATTACTTAGTCTTGGGATAAGAAAGTACAACTGACAGGCTGACTGTGGCAAGAGTGGATTATAGGGCCAAGAGCATTCAGAAAAAAGCCAAACTGTGGGGCTGTCATAAATTAACCAGCTTTACATAGCCACTTGTACCTTGCTGTCTTTGCAAGGTGATTTTATGCAAGGGCTTGAAATCTGTAGAACTTCAATATTACAGCCTTATTAACATTCCATTAACATGAATGGTTTCAATACACATCAATAAACAAATAAGGACCTGATTTATTTTAAAAACATAATTTATGCCCATATGAATTATTAACAAACCTTTAATGGAGATGCTTGTGGTTATTATTGAGCTTACTAGACAATCTTTCTGCGATGTTGCTTTGTTCATAAGGGGATGTGTTTCCTTCTATTTTATGTGAAGGTGTGAGAAGAAATTTGCTCTCAATGTGACCAGGGTTGAAGAGGTTCAGTTATGAAGAGAAGTTGGAAAAGTTACGATTGTTTTGCTACCTCCAGTTTCGGTTCAGCAGATTGGGCGCCTACTTTGCTCAGGACACTCCTGTAAGCAGGGCTCTGAGCTTGTGAAGTCTCCACTTTGTACTCACATTGCCATCCTTGTCTTTGGCCTATAGAGCCCTGACGAACACAGCGCAAACCCAAAGAACAGCAACTCAGCTTTCAGATGAGCACTTTACAGTATTCCGATTCTCAAAATCGAAAGCAACAATTTCAGTCCATAATCAGTCCATAATCATTTGTGTAGTCAGAGGAGGTGAATCAAAATGTTGAATAACAGGTGAAGCTACCGGTCTCAAGCTACGACTGTGCAATAACCCCACAAGTGGTTTTCTCCACTGACTTGGCTATCAAGCCAAAAAGACTTTGTGGAGGCAGATTTAGTTGAGACATTCAAAACAGAATTGTCTGGAGACAAAATGAATGAAGAGGGCTATGGGAAGTGTTACTAGCTGAGTTGCTCTCGCTGAGAGAGTTGGCACAAACACAAATTCTATGCTGTAACACTTTATTTAATTCTGATGCTTTTTTTATTCATTTTGTGGGATGTGGGCATCGCTGGCTGACCAGCATTTATTGCCCGTCCCTAGTTGCCCTTGAGAAGGTGGTGGTGAGCTGCCTTCTTGAACCGCTGCAGTCCATGTGCTGTGGGTTGACCCACAATGGCCTTCGGGAGGGAATTCCAGGATTTTGACCCAGCGATATATTTCCAAGTCAGGATGGTGAGTGGCTTGGAGGGGAACTTGGAGGTGGTGATGTTCCCATGTATCTGCTGCCCTTGTCCTTCTAGATGGAAGTGGTTGTGGGTTTGAAAGGTGCTGTCTGGGGATCTTTGGTGAATTTCAGCTGTGCATCTTGCAGATAGTACACACTGCTGCGACTGAGCACTGGTGGTAGAGGGAGTAGATGCTTGTGGATGTAGTGCCAATCAAGCAGGCTGCTTTGTCCTGGATGGTGTCAAGCTTTTTGAGTGTTGTTGGAGCTGCACTTATCCAGGTACACTCCTGACTTGTGCCTTGTAGATAAGGGACAGGCTTTGGGAGGTCAGAATACGAGTTACTCGTCACAGTATTCCTAGCCTCTGACCTGCTCTTGTAGCCACTGCATTTATGTGGTGAGTCCAGTTGAGTTTCTGGTCAATGATAATCCCCAGGGTGTTGATAGTGATGGTCAGTGGTTAGATTGTCTCTTATTGGTGATAGCCTGGCATTTGTGTGGCGAGCATATTACTTGCCACTAGTCAGCCCAAGACTGGATATTGTCCAGATCTTGTTGCAATGCTGAGGATTAAAAATGATGGAGGGAACATAACTCCTCAGATCTGCTATGACACAATATCACAGGTTCAGCATAAATGTTGGGAGCATTGGTTTTGGATGAGCAATGGACTGTATTATTGTAACACTCACCCTAAGAGATTAAGCTGAGGATGAGTTGACATTGGCCCTGTTGGCAGCAAGCTAAAATTCCAACCAGACTGGTTTACAATTCTGTTCTGAGTGGCAAGGTGGGGTCACAGAATGAGAGTAGAGGATCATAGTGAGGGGATGGTGAGATATCTAGGGAGGTAGGGGCAAAGGATGGAGAGACAGAAGGGAGAAAGAGAGGGGAAGCTGAGGAAAGGACAGAAGACAGTAGGTAAAGAGGGGAAGGTGTATATGAAACCAGACTAATTAATCAACCTTCTGAGCATTTTGCAAGTGAGATAACCATTGAGTCTTTCAAGGAACAAAATTAGATCATGAAGAATGAGAACAGCTGGGTGGGATATGATGCTCAAGAGCTGCCTTGTTGATGATCAATTTCTAATAAATCTTTCAATTGACAATTTTATTAGAATTGTTTGAGGAGCTTTGACGCATGCTGGATAAAGGGGAACCAGTAGATATAACATATTTTGATTTCCAAAAGGCGTTTAATAAGATATTACACATTAGGCTACTTAATAGGATAAGAGCCCATGGTTTTGGGGCAGTATATGAGCATGGAGAGAAGACTAGCTCATACAGGACAAGGAGTTGGGATTAAGGGGCATTTTCAGGGTGTGAACCTACAACTAGTGGAGTGCCAAAGGGGGCAGTGCTGGGTCCACAATTATTTACAATATATGTGAATGACTTAGGTGAGGGAAGTCAATGTACTAAAGCCATGTTTGTGGGTGACTCAAAAATAGGTGGGAAAGCATGTCATGAGGATGACACAAAGGGTCTACTGAGGGACATAGACTGGTTAAGTGAGAGAGTAAAAACATGGCAGACAAAATATAATGTTGGAAAATGTGAGTTTATGCATGTCAGCAGGAAGAATAGAGGAGCTGAATATTACTTCAAGGGAGAAAGATTTCTGAGAGCTGCAACACAGAAGGATTTAGAATCATCACGTCATACGGGGCAGAAACAGACCATTTGGTTCAACTCATCCGTGCCAACCATACATCCCAATCTGACCTAGCCCCATATGCCAGCATTTGGTCCGTATCCCTCTAAACTCTTCCTATTCATATACCTATCCAAATGCCTTTTAAATGCTGTAATTGTACCAGCCTCCACCACTTCTTCTGGCAGCTCATTCCTTACACACACCACCCACTGTGTGAAAAAGTTTCTCCTCAGGTCCTTTGTAAATCTTTCCCCTCTCACCTTAAACCTATGCGCTTTAGTTTTAGATTCCTCTACCCCAGGAAAAAGACTTTAGCTACTCACCCTATCCATGCCCCTCATGATTTTATAAATCTCTGTAAAGTTACCCCTCAGCCTCCAGCACTGCAGGGAAAAAAAGCTCCAGCCTATTCAGCCCCTCCCTACAACTCAAACACTCCATTCCCGAAAGTATATTTGTAAATCTTTTCTGCACCTTTTCAAGTTAAACAAAATCCTTCCTATAGAATTGTATTCCAAAAGTGGTCTCACTAACGTCCTATACAGCCACACTTCGAGAGATAATTGCGCATAAATCACAAACAACTAGCATCCAAGATCATTAGGTAACAGGGAAGTCAAATGAAATGGTGGCCTTAATTTCAGACAGAATAGATTATAAAAATATGGAAATCTTGCTAAAAGTACACAAGGCAGAGTCAGGTCACACCTGCAATAATGTAACAGCTTTGGTCTTCTAATCTCAGGAACAATATGCTGGCATTGGAGGGCGTCCAGAAAAGATTCACTGGGTCGATCCTCAATTTGGAGGAGTTTTCTCATGAGGAGAGGTTGAGTAGTTTGAGCTTTTACTTATTGGAGTTTAGAAGAATGAAATTTGACCTTATTGAACAAACAAGATTCTTAGAGGATTTGACAGGGTAGATACAGAAAGGTTTATTCCCTAATAAAAACTGAAAGAACTGCATACGCTGTAAATCAGGAACAAAAACAAAGTTGCTGGAAAAGCTCAGCAGGTCTTGCAGCATCTGTGAATGAGAAAACAGAGTTAACGTTTCAGGTCCGGTGACCCTTCCTTAGAACTGTTGATTCCCTTGTGGGAGAGTCTAAGACCAGAGGGCATAATCTCAGAGTACAGGTTGCACATTTAAGACAGAGATGAGGAAGAAATTCATCTCTCAGACAATAGTTAATCTGTGAAATTCTTTACAACAGAGGGCTGTCAAGTTTGTCTTCAGAAAATTTATTCAAGGCTGAGATAGACAGATTTTTATTGAGTAAAAGGAAACAAGGCTTTTAGAGATAAGGCAGGAAAGTGGAGTTGAAAGTTATCAAATCAGCCATCATCTTATTAAATGGTGGAACAAACTCAGTGGAGCAAATGGCCTAATTCTACTCCTGTGTCTCATGGTTTTATGATCTAACTGATATTAGGTTCACCCCGGTGCTAATTGTCTCTCTCAGAACAATGCCCAGCACATCTGAAATTAACAGCCATCCAAGTTGAATTGCATTGAATTGAATTGAATCATTTGTTGTCCCACCATCCCAGGAATCAGTCTGGTGAACCCTTGTTGCACTCACTTTTTGGCAAGTTAATCCTTCCCTGGACAAGGGGACCAGAACAGTGCAAATCACTACTGATGCAGTCCCATCAGTGTTCTTTACAATTGAAGCAAGATTTTTTTGACCCTGTATTCAATATAAAATACAATGAAAATTGTGTACTGGCGCCATGCATAGGCACTATTCACATTAACTTGGAATAAAACAAAAACGTAAAGAAAGATAACTTTAAGAGAGTCCAGCTTCTCCTTCTCCATTACTGCAGTGCCACTCCAGGCTTCCCAGCCCAGGCCCCTTGTCACGCAGCAGCGAGAGTCCTGCTCCAGGCTTCACAGGCCGGCTGGTTCTGTACCCACGCTGTCTCCACTCCGGAACCCAAGTTAGCAACTGGTGCACCTCTGGACGAGGTTGGATTCCTCTCTCTAACCTCCAAATTGTCAGCCAGAAAATAGACCAAGTGGAGTTGAATTTCTCTGCCTACATGCAACCAGATCATTACTGCGTGGTCAGTATTTTATTGTAAATGGGTTCACTTGTAATTAAGCACCTGATAGTTGATGCTAATTGCTCAGCAGTCGTAGGCTCATTCTGCCTTAGCTTTCAGTGCTTTGACTTCACAGTTGGATAAGGAACAGAGGATCAAGAGGAGCCATTCGACCCCTCAAGTCTGCTCTATCTAGATTATGGATAATCATCTATCTCAAAACCATATTCCTGTGCTACCACTGTCTCTCTTGATGTCATTAGTAACTAGAAATCTATGAATCCTGTCTGGGACGTGGTCAATTATTGAGTTCCCACAGGCCTCTGGGGTAGAGAATTCTAAACATTCACCATCCTCTGAGTGGAAAGGTTCCTCCGCATCTCAGTCCTAACTGGCTTGCCTTTTATTCTGAGACTGTCTCCCTTTATTCTAGACATCACAAGGGGTTCTTCATTGACGCAGACTATACCTTTCACAATTTTTTTAGTGGCTCAGTGGTTAGCACTGCTGTCTCACAGTGCCACAGACCTGGGTTTGATTCCAGCCTCAAGCAACTGTCTGTGTGGAGTTTGCACATTCTCCCTGTGTCTGCGTGGGTTTCCTCCGGGTGCTCCAGTTTCCTCCCACAGTCTAAAGATGGGCAGGCTAGGTGGATTGGCCATGGGAAATGCAGGGTTACAAGGGTGAGGTAAGGGGATAGACTGGGCGGGATGTTCTTTGGAGGGTCACTGTGGACTCAATGGGCCAAATGACCTGTTTCCACACTGTAGGGATTCTATAATTCTATGATTCTAAGTTTCTATGAGATCATGTCTCATTTTCTAAACTCTCCTCGCCACTCCTCATGGGGAAGTCCCACCATCCCAGGAATCAGTCTGGTGAACCTTTGTTGCACTTGCTTTTTGGCAAGTTAATCCTTCCCTAGACAAGGGGATCAGAACAGTGCAAATCACTACAGATGCAGTCCCACCGGTATTCTTTACAATTGAAGCAAGATTTTTTTGATCCTGTACACAAAACCTTTTGCAATAAATCAAGCATACCATTTGCCTTCTGAATTGCTTTGCTGTACTTGCATGCTAACTTTCAGTGATTTATAAACCAATGCACCCAGATCCCTTTGGACATCAACATTTCCAATCTCTCACTATTTAATAAATTTTCAACACCATCAATCTTCCTCCAACCAAATTGGATAATCTCACATTTAACAAGATTATATTCCACCTGCCATGCTCACCCGCCCAAACACTCAGCCTGCCTAAATCCCCTTGAAGTGTCTTTGCGTCCTCCTCACATTCCCACTGAATTTATATAATCTGTAAACTTGGAAATATTCCAATTAGCTTCCATATCCAAATCATTGGTGTAGATTGTGAACAGCTGGGGCCCAGGCACTGATCCTTGTGAAAGACCATCTCATCACAACCTGTCATTCTGAGAATGATCCATTTATTCCTACTCTCTACTTTCTGATAGTTAACCAATCTTCAATTCACACTAATATATTAGCCCCAGCCGAGGTCCCTGGCAGTGTGAGGCAGCAATGCTAACCACTGAGTCACTAAAAAGTTCTGAAAGGCATGGTCAGAGCCAATGAAGAAAGGATGTTTCCCCTTGTAATGTCTGAAACAAAGGGACACAGTCTCAGAATAAAAGTCAAGCCATTTAGGACTGAGATGAGGAGGAACCTTTCCACTCAGAGAGTGGTGAATCTTTAGAATTCTTTACCCCAGAGGCCTGTGGGAGCTCAACAATTGAGCACGTCCCAGATAAAGATTGATAGATTTCTAGTCACTAATAAAGTCAAGAGAGACAGTGATAGCATAGGAATATAGTGTTAAGATAGATGATCATCCATGATCTAGACAGAGCAGGATTGAGGGGCATTTATGTACCAACCTCTTGTGATGAACTTTACCAAAAGCCTTCCAGCAATCCAAATGTGCCACATCATCTGATTACCCCTGTTGACATCTTCAAAAACCCCTACAGATTAGTAAATATGATTTCACCTTCCTAAATCCCTGTTGACTCTGTTCTATCAGACAATTATTTTCTAGATATCTATTGATCATATTCTTTATAATAGATACCAATATTTTTCCTACTACTGATGTTAGGCTAACAGCTTTGTAGTTTCCTGTTTTCACTCTTCCTCTGTTTTTAAACAGTGGGGTTGCATTTGCAACTTGCAGAATTAATAACATTTTGAAAGATGATCACTAATGCATTCATCATCTCTGCATCCACCTCCTTCAGTACTCTCACAATTTCTTAATATCAATTCTCCTGCTTCTGCCTTTGATGTGCCCATATTTGTCTTTGTCCACCTTTTCCTTTTTATCTGTCTATAGAAGCTTTTACAATCTGTTTTTCTGGTGGTTTTTTTCTATTTTACATTCATATTTTACTCTCTCTTTCTTTATCAATTTCTTGGACTACCTTTGCAAGATTCTAAAATTCTCCCAATCCTTAGGCTTACAATTTGTGGATGAACTTTATACGTTTCTTCCTTTAATCTTCTTGTTAGCCATGGTACTATCACTTTTTCTCTATTAAATATTTTTGCCTTAAAAAAACTTCATTTTTTTGAAAAGCAAACATTGCTTATTTAAATACTACCTATTGCCTGTCTATCATCAAACCTTTTAATGTATTTTTCCAATCTTCTATAGCCAACCCTCTCTTCATACCTTGATAATTGCCCTTGTTTAGATTTAGTACTCAATGTCAAATTTAACTCCATCTTTTTCAAACTTAATGGAAAATTCTACCATATTATGGTCACTATTCCCTTAGGTTTATTTTGCAGGATTATTGATGAACCATTTCTCACTGCATAATACCAGATCTAAAATAGCCTATGTCTTATTTGGTACCTGAACATATTGCTCCAAAAATGATCTCAAATACATTCCAGGAATTCTTCCTCCACTGCATTGGTTCTCATTAGATTTACTCAGTCTACATGTAGATTGAAGTTGCCAATGATTACTGTATTGCCATGGCTACAAACACCTCTAATTTCCTGATTTGTAACATGCCCTTCTTTACCATTACCGAAAATAACTCCTATCAATGTATGTTGCCTCTTGCTGTTTCATAGCTTCATCCAAACAGATTCTACAACTTGTTCTTTCATTTAAAGATCCTCTCTTGCTAATTATGGATCACATCCCATATTGTCAGCACCACCCCACTTCCTTTTCCTTATTGTTTATCCCTCTTAAATGTCCAATATCCTTTAATATTCAATTCCCAGTTTTGTTCACCTTGTAGCCACATCTTCAAAATAGAAACTAAGTTTTTTTGTTAAACTTTTACTGGTGCCATCAATTCATCTATGTTGTGTGAATACTGCATGCATTCATACAGAGTGCTTTTAATTTTTTTCTTTTATTCTATAATTTGACACTGGTTGATTCTAGGGTTTGTTTCTTCTGATTTCCACTTTCACTTACAGCATTTGTACTTTCCATAACTAACTTTATTTTTATTTTATCCGAATTCACTCTTAGGTTTCCATCGACTTGATAAGCTACTCTAAAACTTCCCCAACAGCACGAGCAAATCTCCCTGTGAGGATATTAGTCCCAGTACTGCTGAAGTGTAATCTGTCCTCCTTCTACAGGTCCCAGGGTCCCAGAAGTTTAAGGCCCTCCCTCCTTCACCCTTTCTCCAGCCACATGTTCATACACATAATCTTCTTATTTCTATACTCACGACCATGTGGTACAAGGAGCAATTCTGAGACTACCACCTTAGAGGCCTTACCTTCCAGTCTCTTGCCGAGCTCCCTATATTGTGCTTTTAAGCCCTCATCCATCCTTCTACCAATGTTATTGATGCCAATGTGGACTGCCAATTCTGGCTCTTGATCCTCCATCAGAAAAATGTCCTGTACCCGCTCTGTGGCATCCTTTACTCTGTCACCAAGGAGACAATATACCTTCCTGGAGTCATATTCAGTGTCACACACACAAGACTGTCTGTTCCCCTAACTATTGACTCACCTACTACTATCTCCTCTGTGCTCCTCTTTCCCCTACTCCGACTATGCAGGTAACCCACTTCTGTGCCATGAGCATAGCTATCTCTACAATCCTCTGATGAGCCATTTCCCTCACTGGTATTCAAAACAGAGCTTAGTGAATGAGATGGTTTCGGGGGACTCCTGCAATATCTGCTTGTCTAGATTAACTAAGTCACCCATTGCCACTCTGCCTGCCAGGTCTTAAGAATGGACATTCCATGCTGCTGAGCTGTCCTGCCATGCATTAAGACCACTTCCACACTGTTTACTTTGAGCAGGAGATCAGAAAGCAGAAAGTAAAATTACTCACCAATCAGTTCTGACAGATCTAACTCTATCTCTGATGGCCTATGGTAATATTAATTTGTACAATGTTATTTGGTAATATCATATGAGAATGAAAACCATAGGTGCTCAAAAGAAGCAGAAAATAATGGGAAGAGGAGAAAGTAAGTCATTGACTTAGGATCCCATCCAACCTGCTGATATGGCCTCTTTTGATTAAGGGGCACATACCTTAAACGTTAACTCTGTTCCTCTCTTCACAGATGCTGCCTGACCTGTTGAGTATATCCAGAGTTTTTGCTTTTATCAATGTTGATCTCTGTCACTTACCAACTAAGCTGTGCATTCCCAGCATTTTCTATATTATATTTGGAAATTTAAGTCTTTCAACATCGCACCAAGCCATTTGGAATTCAGTCAATAACATGTTATTTGATGGCTGACCTCTATTTGCCCCAACATAAATTCGGAAATCAATAGGCTGAACAATATTCAATAACCAATGTACAAAATAAGTCAAACTTAAGCCAGAAGGAGGAGTAGACAGCATTTGCTATGGTGTCAGTCTGTGCCTAGCTGTACTGTGATATTCAAGTGACTCCTATTAGCTTTTACACTGCACAAGTGCAGGTGATGCAGGTGGTGTAAGCATACAAAGCTACCTGATGCAGATAGCATTTTGTGAGAAAAATGGGATGAGCAGAATCCAATCTTTACTCACTCCCCTAATGGTGTGGTGGAGATTAGGATATGGTACAGCAAAGGTGTGCTGCAATGGATCACACACATGAAATATTACAGTGCAGAATGAGGCCATTCAGCCCATCTCCCCTGTACTTATTTTTGGTAATGCAATTAATCTCACTCCTCATGCTTTTTCCCTATAAATCTTTATTTCCCTTTGATTATTTATCCAATTCTCTGTGAACGGTACTTCTGAACCTGCTGCCACTACCCTTTCAGGCTGAGCATTCACAACAAATTATGGTGTAGCTCGGTTCTATTGTCAATTACCTGATATCTGTATTCTATGATTACTGACATTTCCATCAATTTCGGCTTACTTACTCTACTCTTATCAAAAGTACTCGGAACATTACTATAAAGTGTCCCCTCAGCCCTCTCTGCTCTAAGGAGAATAACTCAGGTCCTTGGTGCCATTATGATAAACCTCCTCTGCACGCACTCTGAAGCCTCACACCCTTTGTATTCTGCCCTGAATTGAACACAATATACCAGTTGAGGCCTAACCAGAAAAATTGGCATCATAACCTGTGCATCAGTGCAAAGGCTAGATTCCCCCCACGACATCTGCCCATTTCAAGACAGGGTTCATATCTCAAACAATAACAATGACAATGAGCCAACTTATTTTTTTCAACACTAAACTCTTCCAAGTTGTATTTAACAAAAAAAAACATTCTTCAGCATGTTTTGTATGTGAGCCAAATTACAGTGTAATGAGAGAATTTTACAAGAGTCCTAGGAATCTGTGACAATTATGATTGAACTGTACTGTGTAACCCAACATATAATTACCTGTTCCTGAACACAAAAAGGATTTATTTTCTTAATCTGTGCACCATGCAAAGTTTTATAAGTCAAACATGCCAGCAAGGACACAATCGTCACAAGATCTAACTTGTGATGCCTAAGAGAATGAGTCCTGGAATGAAAAATATGTGGAAACTTGACAGAAACATCAGGAAAGTAGAATTTCTGAGGACTAATGGCCGAGATAACAGGGAGGATAGAACTGCCTGGAGCTGGCTAAAAAGAGGGCAAAAATTCTGGCTAAGGGATACCCGAAAGATCTGGCCGAGATCTTAAAGATTTAACTCCCTGGAGTTTTCAGGAAGGTGAAAATAGAAACATAGAAAATAGGAACGGGGCAGCCCATTTGACCCTTTGAGCTTGCATCCCCATTCGATATGATCATGGTTGATCCTCTAACTCAATGCCTTACTCCTTCTCTCTCCACAGGACCCTTAACTGTAATATATAATAAAGTCCCTATAGTTCTACTAGACCATCGGGCTGCTCTCTCGTTAGAGAGAAATGACTGGTGGCGGTTTAACCTGAGGGTCACCAACACCTCAGGTGAGGAAAGAGGTTGAGAAGGGGAGGCATGGTTCTTCCCTCAGCTGGTGCGGGAATTGAACCCACACAGTTGGCCTTATTTTATATTACAAACTAGCAGTCCAACCAAGAGCTAATTGACCCTCCCCATATTCTAATGCAGTAATATAAAATTGACTCAAATAACGCATTACTGAACTAAAAGGGCATTGAACTGCCGAAAGACTGGTGGAGAGATTCCTTGGAGGTCTGAACTAACAATGCAATGACTTAGGAGCATCAGGAACCATGCAGTAATAACCAGGCAGCAGTAATGGTATCCATGAGGCTACATTGGTTGTCCTTCTTATATTGTTTCCATTTGAGTTGGTTCCAAAATTGTTTCAAATGTCTTTGTCCATTGAAAAAAGTATTATACATTCAGAAAAAGAATGTACATTTTCTAAATCATGGGATGTGGATGTCACTGGCTAGGCCAGCATTTATTGCCTGTCTGTAATTTCCCAGAGGGTAGTTAAGAATCAATCATGTTGCTGTGGGACTGTATTCACATATAGGCCAGTAGATTTCCTTCCTGAAGCTTATTAGTGAACTAGATGGGTTTTTGCAATGATTGACAGCAGGTACATGGTTGTCGTTAGTCTAGCTTTTTAGACTAGATTTTTATGGAATTCAGATTTCACCTTCTGCCATGATGATATCAAAACCCATGCCCCCACGGCATTAGTTTAGAGTTCTGGGTTATTAGACCAGTGACCTTACCACCATGGCAATGCCTCCACCTGTTTTCATTCATATAAAGTTTGTAGGACATTAAACTACATCAGCGCAAATACAAATTGCTTTGTGCTCCAGTGAAAATGACGCAGTTTAGTTACTAACTCACCTACTCATAGAAATACCCTTTCATAACTCTTTAATCAAAATTCATCATAATCTTGAACAGCTCTGTCAGATTCATCTAAATCTTTATCTGGGTTATGAAAAGAGCCTCAGTGAATCAAGTCCACCTTCCAAACAAAAAGCCCCCTTGTTCCTGACATCCTCTCTGCGCTGTTCCATGACCTTGACATTCTCAAGTAAGGTGCCCAAAATTTGAGAGGGATAGTAGGAACTGCCAATGCTGGAGAATCTGATATAACAAGGTGTAGAGCTGGATGAACACAGCAGGCCAAGCAGCATCAGAGGAGCAGGAAAGCTGACTTTTCTGACATTTCTGAAGAAGAGTCTAGACCCGAAACGTCAGCTTTCCTGCTCCTCTGATGCTGCTTGGCCTGTTGTGTTCATCCAACTCTACACCTTGTTATATTGCCCAAAATTTGAAATTGCTTCCTGGAGCTTCTGCCTGGTTGAGTAGGATTTTTCACTAAAATTTGGCTGGAAACTATAACCAATACAAAACAAAATGCAGAATTTTAAGCGCAAATTAGACTCAATGCATATTGAGTTTCTGCAGCATTTTGCAGTTGTTAAATAAAAATGTCATACTAAAATCTAGACCGGTACACAAAACTGGCCCAACCTTCAGGCTGAATTAATCTGCATTGAATGTTTCCACTAATTTTAGTTCTTTACAGAATCAAAAAATTAAACTGGATTATTTTGCAAGGACACAACTATATCCTGGGGAGGAAGGATTAATTTGGCTCCCCTTTTTTTAATCTCCTCTAAGTCAGACACAACCAATATTTTACTTATTCTTACCATGTAGCTAAAACACATCAATTAAAAAATCATAACAGTCAAAATCAAGGAGCCAATCACAAGGTTTTCTTGAATGAAAGAAAAAGGTTCTTTTATGCACTAACCCTGAGAAGAAAAGTAGTTACAGCACAACTAACATAAAGTTTGCCTCCAGTAGGTTATTTCAGCTTGTCAGGCAATGCTATTGTTATCCCTCATAACCTAAGAAATTGGGTTTACATATTACAGTGTTGAAAAACCAAACAGATGTTTATTACAGTTATTATACACACAAAATAGAGCATTCAGATCCTGAATTTTCTTAGTATCAAACTATTAATTACAACAAGAAGAAGCATGCTTCAAGTAGAGTGTCATGCTTTAATTGACCACGGATAAGATGGAGCATGAGATCCTTATGTTCTCAGGTCACATGCTATAACACAATGACAACATCATGAGCATGTCTCTTAAAATCATGGTGTAGAGGTGCCGATGTTGGACTGGGGTGGACAGAGTTACTTCACCTGACAAAGGAGCAGTGTTTCAAAAGCTTGTGACTTCAAATGAACCTGTTGGACTATAACCAGGTGTCATGTGACTTCTAACTATGCCTCTTAAAAGTATACTGACATACTGACCACAAGACATAACGCAATAATAACCACAGATAATAACGTTTAAAATAAAAATAGGGAAAGTAAAGGCTGTGCAGTTTAAAAGTCTTTTGCATTCTTAGAGTCTTTGAGTCTCTGAACAATTTTAAACCTGAGACCACACCTGTTTAGTTGTTGACTGAAGTCCTCAACAATGACAATGTTTGAACATATCCTTGAGTTCTCAATTACTGTTTTTTTTCAATTTACTTTTACAATGGGCAGTTTCTGAGTTTGAGAGAAACAAGGAGAGAGAAAAGCTTTCGGCCGTTGTCATGGTAAATTCATTTTCCTTCTCTTTGCTTTGCTGCTCAGAAACAGCTACTGAAAGATCTGTACTCCATGGAGTTTAGAAGGATGAGGGAGGATCTGATTGAGATTTACAATGTCCTCAGAGACCTGGATACAGTGGACATGGAGAAGACGTTTCCACTAGTAGTAAATACTAGGGCCCAACCGCATAGCCTCAGAGTGAAGGTTCGACCCTTTAGAAATGAGATTAGGACGAATTTCTTCAGCCAAAGGGTGATTAATGTGTGGAACTCATTGCTGCAGAGGGCTGTGGAGGCCAAGTCATTGAGTGCATTTAAGACAGAGATGGATAGGTTCTTGATTAGTAAGGGGGTCAATGGGAGAAGGCTGGAGAATGAAGTTAAGAAACATGTCACCCATGATCAATGATTCGATGGGCTAACTGGCCTAATTCTGCTTCTATAGCTTATTGTCTTATGTTGGTGACCCTTGCCATCATTTTACTGATGATTGAAAGTACACTAATGGGCCATTAATTGGCCATGTCGAATTTGTCCTTTTTTTGTGTACATGACATAGTTGGGCAATTTTCCACATTGTCAGGTAGATGCCAGTGTTGTAGCTATACTGGAACAGCTTAGCTAGGGGAGTAGCACATTCTGGAGCACATGGTCTTCAGTACTATTGCCAGAATGTTGTCAAGGTTACGATATCATGATTTTGAAACAAGTGCAAGAGAGATGGCTATGATTTGTCAATATACTTGTACAATGACTTCGTGCTTCCGATGATAGCACCAATGAATAGAAAAAAGTATCAAGAGTTTACTAAGCATAGGCACCTGGCATTTATCAAAAGATGTCCAAATAGATGGAAGTAGTAAAGACCATAGGTATCGGCATAGATCTGATAATCTTCAACTCTACTTTCTTGCCTTATCCCTATAACCCTTGATTCCCTTACTGATTAAAATTCTGTCTGTCTCAACCTTGAAAGTACTCAATGTCCCACACTTGACAACTCCGAAGTAACATATCCCACAGGTTGTCTTGATCTCCTTCCTAAATGGGTGGCCCCTTATTCTGAGATCATGCACTCTGGTTCTAGACTCTCCCACAGGGGGGAAACAATCTCTCCTCAACTACCCTGTGGAGCCCCTTAACAATTTTATAAGTTTCAAGGTCTCCTCTCATTCTTCTAAATTCCGATGAGTTCAGGCTCAACCTACTCAACCTCTCCTTGTAAGAAAATCCTTCCATATCTGGACTCAATCAGCTGGACTACATGCAATGCTAATGTATCTTTCCTTGGATAAGGGGACCAACACTGTACACTGTATTCTAGATGTGGTCGAACTAATTACTTGCATAGTTTGAGCAAGACCTCCCTACTTTTTTATACTGCATTTTCTTTGAAATAAAGACCAACAGTCCATTAGTCTTCGCTATTACCCATAGAACTTGAAGACTAGCTTTTTCTGATTCAAGCACATGGGATCCCTTTGTGTTATCATGTCCTGTAGTCTTTCTCCATTTAAATAATATTTAACTTTTCCATTCTTTTTGCCAATGTGCACAACTTCACATTTTCCCATGTTGTACCCCATCTCCCAAGACTTTGCTTTCTCACCTATTTTTTCTATATCCCTCATTAGTCTGTTTGTGTCATCCTCACTACATGCCTTCCCACCTGTTTTTATAGCATCCACTTCCATCATCCAAATCATTAATATATGTTGTAAATATTTGTTGCCTCAGCATTGACCCCTGCGGTAATCCACTAGTTACTGGTTGCCATTCTGAAAATGCCCCCAGTATTACAAGTCTCTGCCTTCTTATAGTTAGCCAATCCTCTGCCTAAGCTAATATACCATCTCCAACACTATGAACTCCTCCGGTTCAATAGCCTAATGAGCAGTACCTTATCAAATACCTTTTGGAAATACAATATATTGCATCTTCTGGTTCCTCTTTATTTATGTCGTATTTCCAAATGCTGCACTAGTAATCCTTTATCATAGACACGTAATGTTTTCCCAATGACAGATATTAAACTAAATGGCCTATAGTTGATCAGTGTTTGACCCCCTCACTTTTTGAAGGCGGGTGTGACTTTGGCAGTTTTTCAACCTTCTGGGATTTTTCCAGAATCTTGGAAGATTTTGCCAGTGCATCCGTTATCTCCATAGCCATTTCCTTTACGCTATTGGAGACAACATAATGTTTATAATGTGACAGATATGTGCCAAGTCAAGGTAGGCCAGTATGAAAAAAATTTATCCCATGGTGAATAAAGAGATTAGGTGGAATTTGTCAACTTCTATGTTGCAATAGACATCCATTTGCAGTCGCTCAAATTACAGAAAGTGACATTTTCACTGTCTCCAGTACTTTTATTGGGGAAGAAGGGAGAGAATCACTGTGCTTGCAATAAGCATTCGAATTAATGCACAAAGTCACTTGTCCGAATTAATGTGATATTTATATGATGTAAATTAAGTTTTGCATGATTTGAAGATGTCATCACATGAAATAATCAAAAACAGAAGAAAAAGATCTTCATTGACAAGAGACACACATCTCTAAAACCTGCATTTTATTCACACTCTAATGCCATTGTGTCCATTTTTAGTTGGAATGCATATATTTCAGTGTACAACTCGACTGTTCACCCCAGGTCTGTGCTGAAATTGTTGGCCTCAAACAGGCGATGATACAGATAAGAGAGAAGAAAAACTCCCAAAGATTCCCTTCCTGATCAGTGACACCCTTTTGAAAGATTTCAATTCAAGAAGGTGTCTCAATGCCAGCTCCTCAAGAGTGACAAGGGATGGGGAGTAAATGACAGCCTTAGCAATGATACCCACAGCCCAAACAAATTAAAAGAACAGTTTTTTTCCCTTTACTCTTTCATGGGCTGTGGGTTTCACTGACAAAACCAGTATCAGTTGCCAATTTCTAATTGTCCTTTAACGGAATTGTTGAATAGGATCATTTTACATTCAATTACATTACTGTGGGTCTGGACTCACAAGTCGGCTCGACCAAGTGAGCACAACAGATTTCCTTCCCGAAAGGATGTTAGTTTCTACAATAATTGGTCATGGTCGCTATACTGAGATTAATTTTCACTTCCAGAGTTTTATTAATTAAATTTAAATTCCTCCCACTGCCAAGCTTGGATTTGACCCACAAACCTAGAGCATTAGTTTGGGTTATCAGATTATTATCCCTTTAAACCACCATCTCCCCCATGTATGTCATGTCAACCTCTTGTTGGCTCAGTCACCTACTAATTTTCACAGGTTAATTATGGACACTGGGATTTCATAGTTTGTCAATTTTTTTTCACTTATTTCATATGCCTGTTCTGTTGTAGATTTTAGCTTAGATTTTCTATTATAGTTGCATCTTAAGTAGAAGTACAGGAGTAGTAAGTGAGTTTTACTGGACATCCATTCATTTTATAATCAACACTGCAATTTCCCACCCAAGGTTACAAGTGATATAATACTGTGTATAGCATGCAAATGAAATTTGTAAAAACATAACAGCACTGGGTGTAATGAATGTGTATTTGTCCCTGGTGACCTGTATTCCCTGAGGCAAGATAGGCATTTAAATTTTACAGGCCAGTTGTATAAGATAATTCTTCTGAAAAAGTTGAAGTTCTGGTTGCATTAGGTTCCACTCGATCTGATGACCATCATTCAGATGGGTGGAAAATCAAGCAGTTTAACAGAAGGTCCTGATGTCAGTGCTGGCTCTGTTACATGTCAATATGGCAAGCTAGTTAATATTATTTGAACTTATCGCAATCACGCAATTAACTACAATTTGTTATGTTAGACAATTGCCCCTTCTTGTTAAGACTCTCCAGGGGTTTATCCTGTACCACTGATAATTAGACAGGCCATTAGACTCAGCATAGAAAAGAGGGGTCTCTTGTGGTGCAGTGGTTACTGTCCCTACCTCTGAATCAGGAGACCTAAGTTCCTAGGCCCAGCCACTTTCAGCTGCTTTATAATGACCTATCCTCCATCATAAGGTCAGAAGTGGGGATGTTCGCTGATGATTGCACAATGTTTGGTACCATTCACGACTGCTCAGATACTGAACCAGTCTGTGTCCAAATGCAACAAGATCTGGACAATATCCAGACTTGGGCTGACAAGTGGCAAGTAACATTTGCGCCACACAAATGCCAGGCTATGACCATCACCAACAAGGGACAATCTAACTACTGCCCCTTGACATGCAATGGTGTTACCATCACTGAATCCCCCACTATCAACTTCCTGGAAGTTATCATTGATCAGAAACTCAACTGGACTCACCACATAAATGCAGTGGCTACAAGAACAGGTCAGAGGCTAGCTATACTGTGACGAGTAACACACCTCCTGGCTCTCCAAAGCCAGTCCACAATCTACAGGCACAGGTCAGGAGTGTGATGGAATACTCCCCACTTGCCTGGATGGGTGCAACTCCAACAACACGCAAGAAGCTTGACACCATCCAAGACAAAGCAGCCTACATCCACAAGCATCCACTCCCTCCACCACCGATGCTCAGCAGCATCAGTGTGTACTATTCACAAGATGCACTGCAGAAATTCACCAAAGATCCTCAGACAGCACCTTCCAACACATGAACACTTCCATCTAGAAGACCAAGGGGAACAGATATATAAGAACTTCACCACCTTCAAGCTCCCCTCCAAGACACTCACCATCCTGCCTTGGAAATACGTCACTGTTCCTTCACTGACACTGTCCAAATCCTGGAATTCCCTCTCTAATGGCATTGTGGGTCAACCCTCAGTAGGTGGACTGCAGTGGTTCAAGAAGACGGCTCACGACCACCTTCTCAAGGGCAAACTAGGGACAAGCAATAAATGCTGGCCAAACAACGATGCCTACGTCCCACAAAATGAATAAATCAAAAAAAGTTCAATTCCCACCTGTTCCAGAAGTGTTTCATCACATCTCAGAACAGGTTGATTAAAAATATCTTTAATGCTCTTGTGTTGTAGTGGTAGTGCCCCTATCTCTGAATCAGGAAACCCAAGTTCAATTGCCTACTCCAGAGGTGTGTTGTAACCTCTCAAACAGGTTGATTAAAAACATCTTTAAGGCTCTTGTGGTCTAGTGGCAGTGTCCCTACCTCTGGGCCAGGAGACTTGGGTTCAATGGCCACCTGTTCCAGATTATATTAGAAAATATTTGGTAAGGAGGATTGGTGACAGCATATTAGACCAAAGACAAGTCACAATTTTCTGAAGAAGGGTCCTCTGATGATGCCTGGCCTGTTGTGTTCATTCAGCTCTGCACCTTGTTATCTCAGATTCTCCAGCTTCTGCAGTTCCTACTATCTCTCACATTTGTTTGCCGCCCAACATGACAACATCAAAGGTGTTTTTTTTTGAAATTCTTGCAATTTTGTGTTGTTGCTGGTTCTTTCAAATCCTGACACCTCCATTCTATAGTCCTCCTCAAACTAAATTACAACCTGCAGGGAGGTGACGGCCTAATGGCATTATCACTGGACTGTTAATCTGGAAACACAGATAATGTCCCAGGAACCCAGGTACAAATTCCACCACAGCAGATGGTGGAATTTGAATTCAATAAAAATCTGGATTGACTAACGATGACCATGAATCAATTGTCAGGGGAAAAATCCATCTAGTTTGTTAATGTTCTTTAGGGAAGGAAACTGCCATTCTCACATGCTCTGGCCTACATGTGACTCCAGATCCACAGCAATGTGGTTGACTCTTAACTGCTTTTTGGGCAATAATGCTAGCCTGCAATGCCCTCACTATAGCACAGTACACATCACATTGCATTCATGAAGGCGTAATGGTCAAATTGAAAATTATGGCCCATAACAACTGTGTCAGTACCTTGACTGTATCAGTATCTCCAATTACCTTCTGGGTCTGTGTATACACAGGCTCGTTCATTGCTTTGTAACATTGAAAATTCATTTATTCTTAGTGTTTTTACTCTTTGTAACTCTTCACCTTACCTATATGTCTATATTAATAGACATGTACATAACCCTGTGATATTTGCCTGGCTATTTTGGGTGCATTTATGAAAAAATGCCACCGCACTTTCAGGAAATTAAATGAGTGGGAATTGAGTGACAAACTAAGTAGGAGTATATTGTAATCTTTATTCCAGAAGATAAAGCCAAATCAGTAGCTGAATGCCAAATATCCTTGTATTCATGCTACAATACAAAGAAAGAAGGAGCTTGTGTTTATATCATATTTCCTTAGGATGCCCGACATGCTTCCCAGCTATCATTTACTTTTTGAAATGCAGTCACTTGTTATGTAGACAACACAACAACTAATTTACATGAAACAAGAACAGCAAATAAAATAAATGACAAGTTAATTCATCATATAATGGGAGTACGTTCATCCATGCCCTGAGTATTAGTGAGAAAGTAAATGTCAAACAAATAAGTTGTGAAAAACAAAAACAGAAATTGCTGGAAAAGCTCAGTAGGTCTGGCAGCATCTGTGGAAAGAAATCAAAGTTAAAGTTTCAGGTCCCAAAATGTTAGCTCTGATTTCTCTCCAAAGATGCTGCCAGACAATTTCTGTTTTTCTTTCTGATTTCCAGCATCTGCAGTTCTTCCAGTTTTTTTTTAAATAAGTTGTGAGACTTTGTTCTATGTTCACCTGAATACTTCTGTAAAATTTAATTACTACAGAAAAACATATCTGTGTTATGGTATTTAAAATATTTGCCTGGCTGTTTAAGAAAAATTGTTTATAATTCTGATATTTCAATATCATAGCCAAGTTATAATTTGAATGTACTTATGCCTTAAAAATTAAAACTGTAGAGAATGGGTTTCAGCAAAAAACAATCCTTTTGTAGCAAAGAGGAAAGAAAGAGGACAGAAAATTATTATTATTTCTGAGTCAAAGCTGTGCTTCTTTATGATTTAATGCAGATGGCCAAAGAGTACAGCTGGAATCTGTACCTGCTGGTGCTTTCAAAGCACTCACATGAAAAACAAGGCATGTGTTGGATCTCTGGCTACTTCTCATGCAACACACTGTGCTATTAAGGGCTCCAACACAGGCATTCAATGCATATGCCAGAAGCTTTCATACAGCGATAATCACGACATGAGTCACCCTTCCTGATCATTTGATCCACATTGTGGAAACCTGTTCTATGCAGGTCCAATGAGTGTCACAAGCTGATGAAATATATCTGAAAATGCATTCAGAGGCATAAGACAGCTCCCAGTAAACACCCACCCATCTTGCTCCTCTCACTCCAATGTTATTGAGAGGACCAGCCACCCAATCCCCTGTTAATATGCTTTTGACTTACTTGTGCTATTGCAAAGTTTGCAAGAAGTTTGAGGTGGAGCTGCTAATGTCGGACTTGGGTGGACAAGGTCAGAAGTTAGATGACACCAGGTTATAGTCCAACAGGTTTATTTGAAATCACAAGCTTTCAGAGAGTTGTCCTTCATCAGGTGAAGAAATGTTTGTGTGCTTCGTCCCTCAGTGGGGGCTGACACAAGCAGATTGCAAATTGTAACTTCAACATGTGAAATTGGGAGCTATTGAATGTTAAGCTGAATGCACTTAACTCAAAGAAGATGTTAATCAATCTCTCATGATCATGTCACCATTGAAAGAGACAAATTACAACCATTAATAAACAGTTGGAGTGTGTTTGTGAATGCATACAACATCCAACAGGATTAATCTTCAGTTTGAAACTGAGCAGACAGCAATCCTTTTTTTGTTGTGAGGTAAATGTGAGGTTATGCACTTTGGCAGGAAGAATTGAGGAGCTGGAGATTAGTTAATTGGACAGAAACTGCACAAACATACATTAGGCTACTTAATAAGAAACAAGCCCA
>NC_063346.1:13553006-13585441 GCF_021869965.1 Rhincodon typus
AGGCTCAGGTCTAAGTTTGATGGGGCAAAACTGGTTGAGAGATTCACCTTGACTGCCTCAACATATTTCAATTAGAAAATGGCTGTGTGAGGGAAGTCCGAATGAAATCCTCGGATGTCTTTCAGAAAGGTCTAGGGACTATCAAAGGAGACAAGTTCCCCTTGCATGTTGACCAGGAAGTAATTCTACATCTCTGTAAGGCCGACCGACTGCTATATGCCTTACAGGAAAAAATGGAGGCAGAAGTCAGGAAGCTGGAAAACGAAGGGATCATCAAACCAGTGCAGTTTGCAGAATGGACAGCATGGGTCGTACTGATTGTGAAGCCTGATGGGTCATTTGCCTTTGTGGTGATTTTAAACAAACGGCAAACTGCTTTTCATGGCTGGATAATTATCCAACCCTTCGCATAGAGGACTTATAGGCAAAGCTGGATTGGGTGTGCTGTCCTTCATGCAGTTCAACATGAGCCATGCATACTTGCAATTGTGGTTAGATAAGGATTCATAAGGGATTGTACCAATATATGAGACTGCTATCTGGGGTATCATCAGCCTGTGCCACTTTTCAGCGGAAGATGGAGAACATTTTACAGGGTCTACCCCAGATCCCCATTTATTTGGATGACGTGCAAATAACAGGGAAGACCAATAAGGAGCATTTAAAGAACTTGGACTTAGTCCTTAGACATTTCTCCCAGGCGGATATAGACCTAAGAAAGGAACAATGTGTGTTCCAGGTACCCCAAGTGACCTACTTGGGCTACAGAGTCTACAAGACCAGATTACACCCGTTGGAAGATAAAGTGAGGGCAATCAAAGGTGCCCCGACTCCCAAGTCTGTACAGGAGCTTAGGTCTTTCCTTAGGCTGGTGAATTAGTACATAAACTTCATAAATAACCTGGCCTCCATCCTGGCACCTTTGCATCAACTCTTAAAGAAAGGTCAGCCTTGGAAATGGTCGCGTAACCAAGCCATAGCTTTCAGGGGAGTGAAGAAACAGCTATCATCCTCTATGGTGTTGGTACACTATGATCCCAAGTGAGATCTAGTATTGACATGTGATGCATCCGTGTACAGCATTGGGGTAGTCTTAGCTCATTGGTGGCTCAATAGAGAGGAATAGCGTACACATCCAGGACTCTGGCTAATACAGAGTATAAATATGCCCAGATGGAGAAGGAAGGTTTGGCGGTCATATTTGGAGTCGGGAAGTTCCACCAATACCTTTATGGACATAAATTTGTAATAATAATGCACTGCAAACTCTTGCTACATCTACTTAAAGAGGATAAGCAGTGCTGCCCATAGCTTCAGGCTGAATTCAGCGGTGGGCTGTAATACTAAGTGGGTATAATTACATCCGGGAGGCCAAATGGCGAATGTGAATGCATTGAGCTGCATCCTGTTGGCAGACACACCACTGGGGGTATCGCCACTGGAAGAATCTGTAACAGTTTTAAATTTTCCAGTCACAGCTGACAATATCAGATTTAGGACACAGAAAGATCCGGTCCTGGTAAAACCGAAACAAACTGGTGGTGATGAGGTTAACCAAAGGGCCATCACAACTAGAACTGAAACCTTTTTGGACCCAGAGAGACCAGGTCACAGTAGAGCACGGCATATTATTATGGGGAGCAAGAGTGATTGCCCCAAGGAAAGGTTGGTGCCAGGTACTGGATGACCCCCCCAGGTCCATCCAGGGGTCTCCAAAATGAAGACGTTGGAGAGAAGTTATGTCTGGTGGCCAGGGCTGGATGCAGACATTGCTGCATTGGGTGGGCAGTGCCCAGAGTGCCAACAAGGGCAAAGCCCTGGACTTGGTTACACATCGACTATGCAGATCCTTTCATGGGCTCAATGTTCTTAGTCATTGAAGACACCCACTCAAAGTGGTTGGATGTGTATAGAGATAGTAGGAACTGCAGATGCTGGAGAATCTGAGATAACAAGGTGTAGCGCTGGATGAACACAGCAGGCCAAGCAGCATCAGAGGAGCAGGAAAGCTGACGTTTCGGGCCTAGACCCTTCTTCAGAATATTTTCTGACGAAGGGCCCAGACCCGAAACGTCAGCTTTCCTGCTCCTCTGATACTGCCTGGCCTGCTGTGTTCATTCAATTCTATACCTTGTTATCTCTGGATGAACATAAGAGTTCATTTGTCAAACACGGGAACAGTGATAGAAAATCTGCGCGCATATTTTGCAATACATGGACTCCCGGAAGTGTTAGTCACAGTTAATGGGCCATCATTTACCAACAAGGAATTTGAATATTTCCTAAAGTCGAATGGGATTCGACATGTAAAGCCAGCTCCATACAATCCATTGTTCAATGGCCTGGCAAAAGGAGCAGCCCAAACTTTGAAGGCCGACTTAAAAAGGAATAGACTACAGTGTCACTCGATTCCAAACTGTCCTGGTTCCTGTTTGATTATAGGACCACCCCTCATGCAACCACAGGGATAGCCCCAGCAGAGTTGCTGATGGGGAGAAGACTCTGCACCAGGTTGAATCTGATCTTCCCAGACCTGTTGGGGCAGTGTGAAATGGCATCAGGAACACCAATGCCATACACAAGATGTCACTAAGTGAGACAGACAGTTTACTTCAGGGGATGAAGTTTAACGTAGGAACCATGGGAATGGCACAGCATGGGTAAGAGGCATGGCCGACGAAATGTCAGATCCAGTGATGTATAAAGTTCGGGTATGTGCGATAGTCCTGAACAAGCGTGTGGACCATATAAAAGCTGCAAACTTGCAAACGGTACGGGAGCAAAACGTGTCCGGCTCCTTGGAACAGTTGGAAAGTCTGTCGGACCCATGGATTCTCGCTCCGTGCCAAGCATTGGAGAGACGTCTGAATCTGAGATGGACACAGCAGATCCTGCCGCTTTTGCCACTGGAAGAAGTGAGTGAATTTCTCCCAAGTCGCTCGGGGCACGAGAGGTGAGCTCCTAGTCATTACACGTCTCTCATATCTGATGCAGAGTCGGTGGAACCTGACCTGGTGCTAAAAGGCCCAGTGGAGGTGCTATAAGATAAAGGACTGGCTATATCCTCAGCCTGAGAGGGAAAGGGTAGGAGTGATTGTAATGAGGTCAGTCAGGTCGACCTCATAGAATATGAATTCCCTAATTGGGGCTGTTAACCTGGTCCAATCAGGTAGCCCTGGCTGACAGATATATACAGAAGTGTCAGACATTGTGTTAATTCTGAGAGCTGGCTTTGAGGAAGCTGAACCAGTGTCAAGGACTCTCCACGTGTAAATAAAGGGTGATTTGGTGATGGCATACTGGCCTCTGTGGAGTTGTTTCACATACCAAATTTTAATTTTTTTTTATATAAAGTACACATAGTGCCCCAATATTCCTGACTTTCAGACGAAGATTGATAGAAAGCATAGGGCAGGTTTCTGTACTAATCAAGAATTATTATTTAAAGTAAATAATGAGACTATAGCAATGAGTAAATGGATATAAAACCACTAGGATGTAACACTACTAACAAAGACACTAATTCCCTCCTTAACACAAACACAGGTGCACACATACACATACACACATACACACACATAAACACACATACAAACACACATACACACACACATACACATACACACACATACACACACATAAACACACACATATACACACATACACACACATACACAGAGCCAAACAAATCGGGAAAATATTTTATTGGCAAAGATAGAAAAAAAACTGGTGAGTGAGTTCAGTGGTCATTAATTCTTGAATCTGATCTGGAGATGACCCTACTTCAGTGAGCCAGGCCCTTGGTGTAAAGACTTCTTTCTTCCAGAAGATTCTATTGGTTAATAAGAAGTACAGAGTGACTGATTCACATGGAAAATGTCTCTGATTTATCAAATCAACTCACTGCAACTGCTGTAGGAAAGGTAACTGTTTCTCTTCAAGTTTAAACCTTTTTTTAATGCAAGGAACAGGAATCTTCTGCAAACAGCAAACCTTTCTGTTTCTTTCTCTCTCTCTCTGTATCTGTATCTTTGTAAGTTGTTTCCAGTTCCAACCTGCTCAGATAGCTGAGAACCAATCAGCTTCACTTGTAAACAGCCCCTATGGTCCTGATTGTCTGCACATTGTTGTGGCTCTGGACTCTTGCAAAGTTCCCAATCAGTGTAAAATTATGCAGGCATCCCGGTAAATCCAAGACAGGCTTCGCACAGTCAGGCGGTGACCTACTCACCACAAGCTTCTGATATACTCCTGTAGTCGCAGTATTTATATGGCTAACAAACACACAGAATGCTGGAGAAATGTGGCATATCTGAGTCGACCGTGAGGAATTCCTTCAGTGATGCCCTGGGGACTGAGTTGTCTTTGCATAGCACCTGTCACAGTCTCAGGACATTGCAAAGCAATTTCTAGCTGATGAGGTAGTTTTGAGGTGTTGTTATGTGCACATTATTGCAGTGGTTTACTGTTGCCTTCTGCAGCACATCTGATGAGCCTCTCCTGCATGCCCTGCTTGTGTTTAGACACGTTGGAGGGATTTACAGGCTGACAATCAACTGCTTGAACATGTTATAAATGCACCTTCATGTCCAACACTTCTTTTCTTGGGACTCAGACTCACAGCTTATGCGACACAATCTAACTTCCCTGTTTTACCTCAAGTAAAATGCCTAAAGCAACAAGTTGCACAGTCTCACTCTGATTGAGGTGAAGATGTTTTTTGCGACATTGCCATTGGATTTCTTGACGACTATCTTACTTTGGCCTCTTTGTCCTACACAAGAGGAAGCATTTTGTCCCAGTCCACTCCTGATTATCTCCTGTAGCCCAGCGACACAATACACTCTCAACCTTGGTTCTTCAAGTGGAGCCTAGTTAGCGGAATGGGTTTCAGTGGGGAAGAAGGGAAGGAAGACACGAGGGGTGGAGCAGTGTGGGGGCTGATTACCCCTTAAAAAACTGGCATCTTCAAGCGGACAGAAGTTTGGGTAAGGGGTGATGGGTGATTGGGAGGTCAGATCTCAGTACAAGGCTGCAAATCACTCACCCACAAAGCGATAAGTAATACAAAACCTCCAGTCTACCTAAGAGAAGCGCAGATCTCTACACAGAGAAAACAAGAGCGATGGTGCAGTGCAGGAGTTGGGGGGGAGATAAGCACCAGCTCTCTGTAACTGCATCCAGTCCACGGCCCTGAGCAATCTCCTGCAAATGGCTGACTGGCAGAAAGCCAATTAACAACCTGACAAGTAGGACCCAAAGTGGAGGCAAATAAATCAAGAATGTTGATCAAATTCTACGTTAAAATAATTATACACTTGAATGAGTGCATCCCTTGCAAAATAGCGCCATCAATTATTTAACAGATTGCTGCAGGATATTTCAATTCTGCTTCGTGAAAATTTAATTTCTAGAGATAGGAGATGAAACTGAATTGTGTCGAAAACTCCACAGTGAAACAGCTGAATTGCGTAGTCAGAAACAGCAGGTGTAGAGCTCTCATCCGCTCTGTTGCTCCCAGCCCAGAGCCTACCATTAAGAGCTTTCTTTCTGAGGATGTAAGTAACAATCATTCTGAGAGGTTTTGACAGTGTAGACGTCGAGAGCTCTCTCTTAGCCAGGGAGTGAGGAAGTGAGGAAGTATAAGGGGGTGCAGTGCCTGGATGAGGGGGCAGCCATTCGGGACTGAGATGAGAGAAAATGTCATTGCTCAAGTGAATCTTGGGATTTCCCAACCATGGAGAGCCGTGGATGCTAAGCTGATGAAGTTGTCCTGATTCACTGAGGTAATGCACTGGAACTGAAGCCACACTATTCCCTGAGTTGCCAAAAATGTGAAGATTTAATGAAAGTACTGGAAGTCACAATCCTACTGACTGCTACCCATAATCAAAGCAAACCACACCAGGTTACTTCTGTAACAGTAAAAGAAACATTTATTGTAACAGTCTTAACCCTAAGAAGAGCAGCAAAAGAAAAAAGGATTTCTAGTTTATGGATTCTAAACTTTACCCCTTCTATGATTTACCCAGACATGCACACACACACACATATGCACACACAAACATATGCACACGCACACATACGCACACACACACATACACAGACGCACACACATACGCACACGCACACACATACGCACACGCACACACACACACATATGAAAGAAAAGCAAACAAAATGCAAATATTATGAATGGAGAAGAAAAATGCTCAGGAAAACACAGTTCTATATCACCAGTCCAAATTGTAAAACTAGATGGTTTGGTTTTGCAATCTATCAAATCTTCAGTCATGCCACAGTGTTATCTGCACAGTGACAATCAATTTTTAGTTCATTGGTTACTTGTTTGAATCTGGGATGTTTCTTTTTATCTCTGGACTTTAGAATTATTTCTTTCAGCGTCTCTGATGTAGCTTATCTGCGCTATCAATAGCATAATGAAGGGAGCAACTTTATAGAGAGAGGAGAGAGTGAGGTTGATGCAATCGAGTTCTGGAGGTCTCCTTGCCTCTTTCAGTTACCTCACAGAACTGATGCAACTTGACCAATCAGAGAGTTGTTATTCTGAGCTCTCTTGAACCCATAACAAATGGTTCTAATTAATCTAGACCCAATTCCACAAAAAGTAATATTGTTTCATATGCATCAGTTAGCTTCACTAGTTTTTCCAAACTGTAAACAACTCCTTGAACATTCCCCCCTTTTTAAAGGCAGTATCCACATCTCTCAATTTCAGTCCAAAATGTAAAAAGATGTGGCCTCTTACAAAGTATATTTAAGGCTAAGGTTGATATTCTTTGAACACAAAGTGGATAGGGCAGAAAAATGGAGTTCAGCCACAATCTTACTGACCAATCTTCAAGAACTGTATGATGTTCTCCTTCTCGTCCTACTCCTATTTCTTATCCAAGATAGCAGCCCACACAATGTCAGAATATCTTTTCATTAGCATAAAAGGAAATCCTTCCCTTGATGGAATGGATTACTGTTTAGTTTGTTGCGCTACGTGTCACGGATACCTTTCTTTTGCCTCAACCATGAACACAATGTTAAATGAGCCTGGATAATCTGCATCAACAGCTTATTTGACCATGGGTGACATTGCTATATAATACAGTTAGCACCTGAAAGGGTTAACTGGCATAATAAGCTTCACCCATCAGAATATAGAGGAATGTTCCCGGGAGGAGCTAACTGGTCTGGTTTCAACTCAGGGCTAAGTCTTTTTACATAAAAATAGTGTGTACTTACTCTTAAATACAGACTGAGGTCGTGGAAATGGCTCTTATGGACTCAGCTGTAATGTAACTATCACTAAGTACTATCTAATAAATCTATTCTGATTAACAAGATGGTGCCTCACTTCTGTTATAGACATTGCATAGGCAATCTTTCCTACTAACTTAGACTAATGCCAATAAGAAGGATTGGTGGCAGCGAACTTACACATTTGATTGGACAAGAGTGCAACAGATACAATGCAGTCAGAGTTGGTATATGAAAATATAACAGGCATCGTCCTCCAGCCCACTCTTCCTCTGACATCTATGCACTTGCACCCTGCAAACAAAATAAACTGAACAGGAATCAGAAGCAAGAAATCTGGCTGGTTCTTTCCTCTCTATCATGATGTAAATTGTAGCACTAGACATTCGCTGGCTCAGCACTGGCTAGTGACCTAACCTGGGCCCCTCTTGGTTTACACAAGGTTTTATTGATTAGTCAAATAAGTGGGGAAAAGAAACACTGCTGGGCAATTTGTAAGAAACAGTAAATTTGACCTCGCTGCTTGTGGTTTTATTTTGCTAAAATGCATCAGTAGAAAGAGTATGTGTTAATTGTCCTGTAAGTAACAAAATATTGGAAGTTGTTTAATCTCAGATGAAATGGTTTGCTGATTGAACCACCAGAAACCTTATCTGTCTCTTGTATTTTTGTCTTAGTCTTCAGGTTTTCCTCCATTCATTTGAATTTCTTTTTATTCTTCAGTAATCTTTTTTTTTATTCATTCACAGGATGAGGGCATTGCTGGTCAGGCAGCATTTATTGCCCATGCTTAATCGCCCAGAGGGCAGTTAAGAGTCAATCACATTGTTGTGGGTCTGGAGTCACATGTAGGCCAGACCAGATCAGGATGGTAGCTTCCTTCCTAACAAGGTGTTAGTGAACCAGATGGGCATTTCCCAACAATCAACAGTCATCATTAAACTCTTAATCCCAGATGTTTATTGAATACAAATTCCACCATCTGCCATGGTGGGATTCGAACCCAGGTCCCCAGAATGTTGCTTGAGTCTCTGGATTAACAGTACAGATAATACCACTAGGCCATCACCTCCCCACTATCTTCCTTCCATCCTAACCCTCTAAGTCATTTAAACCTGAGGCGAAGCATTCAAAACTGCAAGAAAAGAGCAAGAGGCATCTGCATGTACATGGACCTTTTCTAAGTAATGTCACCTCAGCAGTGATTCACATGAAATTAAAATAGTGCGCTATTCAGACGCCTGTGAAGGAACTTACAACAGGGTGAAGCTTAGAAACATGTCAAAATAGTAAATCTGTTGGGTTTCACGTTTTTTGGGTGCAGGATATGGGAGATGTGAAAAAGTTACTAGGATTCGACATCATTTTTTTTGTTTTTGAATGACTTTTGAAATTGACAGTTGCTACAGTTTTTTGTGGCAAAACAAGGCTGGCTTGTTAATAAAAATGTACAGAAGCCAGGGCACAGAAAGTGCTTATCGCAATATATATGGAAGGCAGTCTTAAATAATTGAGATTTGGTCCACTGAATGTAACAAGCCATCTGAACAAATAACGAATTAGTAACAAGAAACTAACAAAAGGCTGAAGAATTAGCTTAATCTAAAATTTTCACAGTAAGGGAAGGATGATGATTGCTGCAAATATAGAAAGACCCTGCTGTAAGAAAAATGTTATGAAACTAGAAAGGGTTCTGAAAGATTTACGAGGATGTTGCCAGGGTTGGAGGGTTTGAACTATAGAGACAGGTTGAATAGGCTGGGGCTGTTTTCCCTGGAGCATTGGAGGTTGAGCGGTGACCTTATAGAAGTTTATAAAATCATGAGGGGCATGGATAGTGTGAATAGACAAGGTCTTTTCCCCAGGGTAGGGGGAGTCCAAAACCAGAGGGCATAGGTTTAAGGTGAAAGGGGAAAGATTTAAAAGGGACCTAAGGGCAACTTTTTCATGCAGAGGGTGGTGCGTGTATGGAATGAGCTGCTAGAGGAAGTGATAGAGGCTGGTACAATTACAACATTTAAAATGCATCTGGATGGGTACAAGAATGCAAAATGTTTAGAGGGATATGGGCCAAATGCTGGTAGATGGGACTGGATTTACTTAGGATATCTGAGCAGCATGAACAGGTTGGACTGAAGGTCTGTTTCCATTTTGTACAGCTCTATGATTCCATGACATCAATGTGTTTTAGACAGAAATTACCTGGATCCAGCACAACACCATTCCTCAAACAAAGTTCTGATTTGCCTGGGTTACTATTCCAGAGATCCACTCATTCCGAATCAATTTTTCATGTGTCTCAAATTCTCACAATATTATTTGTAATTGCTGCTCTCAGCACAGCCTGCTTTCATCTCCTAATCTTTATTTTGTAAAGGGACGCTCAGGTCAAGATCATGGAAGCGACGGTGAACAATGCAGAAAAGTATCTCGGCCAATTCTGCATGCTCCTGGCTTCCTACACACGCAAGAATGCAAGGCTGAGAGACAAGGTTGACCTGCTGATAAAACAGATTATGGACTTTGCAAACACCGAAAATCCAGAGTTACGAAGGTGCCTCAAGGACTTTGGAGAGGAGTTGTCAAAGATTCAGGACTATCGCCAGGCAGAGGTAGTCATGTTCATGGAAATGTCTACATCCGTGGAGCTGGTTAAAATGTGATTTCTTTTCATATGTATATATTACAGAAGTCTCACTGAGGCAAAGGAATATGAGTTAGTTTATCACTGGCACCCATCATTGCTTACTGCAGTCATGGTGATACTAATTTGAATGATTGGCATAATAATGTCTGCTATTTACAGGTTTAAAGTAATTACATGTTTACAGACATTCTGCATTTAGGGCTATATTAGCAATGTTTCTGCAAGAATACTGACCAGAAGCTGTACAGGACTATCCTTGGAGACATTTATTGTAACTTTTTAACCTTCATTCTGCGGAGGTAGGTAGTATTCAGCGCATCTAAAATTACCATCAACAGCTCAGCTGAATTTAGGTATGTGCTGTTTAGGGAAATGTTGGCATTCCATTTAACGATAAAGCTTATTCAAGTTCAAAAGCAGTGAGTGTTCCCTTTTTCTGTAATTGTGTGTGTGTTGTGCAGACACCTGGAGGCAATATGAAGCTTAATGTCCGTGCTTCAAATCATAAATAAATCTCATGTTGCTGATCTGAACAAATTTTCATTTTCCAATTTGGGAGAATAATGACAATAAAAGTCCTCATCGAGTTCCCAGGCCAATTACTTTCAACTCTTATTGACTAAAGCAGAAATAAGCGCAAATATGAGTGAATTATCCAAGTTTTGCAATGTCTGAAAAGCCTTCATTCCAATTTAAATACAGGAAATACTTTCAGGATTGGAAACATTTATAATCAGTCTTAGTTGATTCCCAGTAGGTGAGATTAATACAGTCACCTTGGATTGAAAGTTTCTCAAAACTTATTTGGAACATTGCCTAATGCAAGGGGAGCAAGTCAATCTATCATTTGGTGTAAGAGAATTTAAGCTCTTCTCTTTCCTATTTGAATGTAAGAGAATAGAAAGCAACCAGTGCTGGAAAGCAATAATAACTGTTGAAAATTTTGAAAAGATATTACCTGTATGGTTCATGGTTAATGGCTCAGTTGTAACCTGAAGTTTTGGTAAAGGTCAATACAGCTGCCTTGCATTTCTCTTCAGTGTCTGAGTCACCTGTTATGCATTTCCACTATTTGATACAAAGCTCTGAAATCAACTGGGCTTCAGTTCCAAATCAATGTATCTCAGTTTCCACATATCAAGTTTCCATTGATGTTGAGCTATTCAGAGCATTATAGCTGTGGAATGTAATAATGAAGTTGCTTTATTTATAAATCCCAAGATGCACTTCCAAATTTTGGCACCAGGAGGACTCTGCAACCCTCCCATCTTACGCTAACATATTTCTGTTGAACTTTTTTTATTAGTTTCTTTGACTGTTGCGCACTGTTCATACCACCATACCTTTTAGCCTATTTAAACAATCAATTTTAGATAGTTAGAGTCATAGTCATAGAGTCATAGAGTTGTACAGCACAGGAACAGACCCTTCAGTCCAACGCGTCCATGCCGACCAGATATCCTTAGTAAATCTAGTTCTATTTGCCAGCATTTGGCCCATATCCCTTTAAACCCTTTCTATTCATGTATCCGTCCAGATGTCTTTTAAGTGTTGTTATTGTACCAGCCTCCACCACTTCCTCTGGCAGCTCGTTCCATACACACATCACCCTCTGCATGAAAACGTTGCACCTTAGGTCACTTTTAAATCTTTCCCCTCTTACCTTAAACCTATGCCCTCTACTCCCTACTCTGGGAAAATGGCCTTGGCTATTCACCCTATCCATGCCCTTCATGATTTTATAAACTTCTATAGGGTCACTCCTCAGCCTCTGACACTACAAGGAAAACAGCCCCAGCCTATTCAACCTCGCCCTATAACTCCAACCCTCCAACCCTGGCAACATGCTTGTAAATCTTTTCTGAACGCTTTCAAGTTTAACAACATCATTCCTACAGCAGGGAGACCAGAATTGAACGCAGTATTCCAAACATGGCCTAACCAATGCCCTGTACAGCTGCAACATGACCTCCCAACTCCTATACTCAATGAACTGACCAATAAAGGCAAGCATACCAAATGCTTTCTTCATTACCCTGTCTATCTGTGACACTATCTTCAAGGAACTACAAGCCTGCACCCCAAGGTCTCTTTGTTTGGCAACACACTGTATAACTCTACCTTTAAGTGTATAAGTCCTGCCCTGATTTGCCTTACCAAAATGCAACCCCTCACACTTATCTAAATTAAACTTTATCTGCCACTCCTTGGCCCACCTGATCAAGGTCCTATTGTACTCTGAGCTAGCCTTTTCCGCTGTCCACTAAACCACCAATTTTGGTGTCATCTACAAACGTACTAACCATTCTTCTTATATTCACACACAAGTCATTTATATAAATGACGTAAAGCAGTGGGCTCAGCACTGATCCTTGCGGCATATCACTGGTCACAGGCCTTCAGACTGAAAAACGACCCTCCACCACCATCTTCTGTCTCCTACCTCTGAGCCAATTTTATATCCACATGGCTAGCTCTCCCTGGATTCCATATGATCTAAACTCACTAACCAGTCCACCATGCGGAACCTTGTTGAATGCCTTGCTGAAGTCCTACAGACAATGTCCACCACTCTGCCATCATCGGTCTTCTTTGTCCCTTCTTCAAAAAACTCAATCAAGTTAGTGAGACACAATTTCCCATGTAAAAAGCCAAGTTGATTATCCCTCGACAGTCCTTGCCTTTCTAAGTACATGCAAATTCTGTCCCTCAGAAATTCCTCCAACAACTTACCCTCCACTGATGTCAAGCTCACCAATCTATAGTTTCCTGCCTCTTCCTTACCACCTTTCTTAAATAATGGCATCACATTAGCCACCCTCCAGTCTTCCAGCATCTCACATGTGACTATCGATATGAATATCTCAGCAAGGAGCCCAGCATTCACTTCCTTAGTTTCCCAGAAAGTCCTGATCATGTCCCAGCCTCTCCCCTCATGCCGATGAAATTAGCTTTATTTAAGTTTAAGATCCTTGTCTGAGTTTGCAGCATGTAACTTTGAAATGTAACATGGAATTCAATGGTATTAGGATCACTACTTACCAGTGGATCTTTCATTATGATTTCACGACACAACACCAGTTCTAAGACAGTTTTATCCCTAATCACTTCCACAATGTATTGCTGTAGGAAACTGGTGGAAAACATTCATTTTACAAATTTATGTAAATCTTGAAATGATACAAATAATTAACTCTTCCAAGCAACCCTTTCTAACAGAGACTTCACCTCCCCCAAGTCATAGTGGGATCTATATTCTTGATTATGAATCCTAAACCATAACCGTTATCCAAACATAACATACTTTAATGCTAGGGAGAATGAGAGAAAAATAAAATCTCAATTTTATTTTTCCGTGAGGGATTCTCAGCATTTCATAACTGTCCAATAATAATCATTGTAATCGGCTTTTACTGATTACTGGGTTGAGATTTCCAAACGCCTCAGAAAAATGAAGTGCTCAGGGAGCCTACAGAGAACAGCGACAGGAAGTGATTACCACAAGATGGAAGTTAATTAACGTATGAGGGAATTAGCCATACAGCAAAATTATGTTTCAATTATTAATAGGTCACATTTCAATGCCATAACTTCACAATTGGTTGCAACAATTTCTTGATAAGATTGACCTTTGTATTAACTCCTGTTTTCCTTATCAAATTGTTTTTTTAGGTGGAGAGACTGGACGCCAAGGTTATTGAGCCACTAAAGGCTTACGGTCCCCTGACAAAATCCAAACGGGTATTTTGTTTTACGTTGCTCATTAATCGTCTGTGATAATGTTTCCAAATAATCAGAAGTCATGTTCTTTTCCAATCGTGTGGCAAAAACCCTATCTAAACAACAACTTGCATTTATATAGTACCGGTAATGAAATACAAACAATCCAAGGTGCTGCACAGAACATAAAAAACAGGAATTGATACTGAGCTACATGGGGAGGTACCAGAACAGTAGAAAGATTTTAACTAGTGTTTAATGAAGAAGACAGAGAGATGAAGTAAAGAGATTTAGAGTGGAAATTTCAGTGAATCATAGAATCCCTACAGTGTGGAAACAGGCCCTTCATGCCAACAAGTCCACACCAACCCTCAGAGCATCCCACCCAGACCCATCCCTGAACATTACAGACAATTTAGCATGGCCAATCCAGCTAACCTGCACATCCTTGGACTGTGGGAGGAAACCCACACAGACACAGGGAGAACATACAAACTCCGCACAGACAGTCACCCAAGGCTGGAATTGAAGCCGGGTCCCTGGTGCTATGAGGCAGCAGTGCTAACCACTGAGCCACCACGCCACTTGTGCTGAGAGCCCAGGCAGCTAAAGATATTGCCAACAATATTGGAATGAAGGAATATTTAAGAGGACAAAATTAGAGGAGAAAAGATCCAAATAGCCACTGGGTGAGGTTCCCCAACTTGTTATGGTTCCAGGCAGGATATCACAATTTGTTAAACTCCTGGGAGAGGAAAGATGGAACGGCTCCCTTTCTCTACTCACCCCCTCATGCTCAGATGGTTGCAACAGGATCAATTTAAAAACGATCCCGTCCCTTGCAAATACATTTCTCCCGGAACCAAATGAACCTGCGTTTTAAAAGGGCACTGCCTTCGGTTTAAAAAAGAGTGAATTTATTAAATACTAAACGAGAGAAGAGAAAGTAACACAGCACGTGCCACCCACCTTTTCAGCTCCTGTGCCGAGGTTTCTAACAATCGAGTCTTTGCTAGCTCGGGTACCAATCGAAAGGGTGACTGGGGCTTGGTTCAAGTTAGGACACAGGCACTGAGGTTTCGGATGAATGCAACACTCCAGAGGTTTCAAGTTAGGATTCTGGCCGGTATAGTACGAGAGCACAACTGTCACAGCCTGTTCCCGTTAATCAAAAAAGACTGGTAACGATTACAGGGGAATTCTTTTGACCTGTCTAAGTTTTGAAATGGACTGATATTGTGGCAACGTCTGTGATTCAGATCATTTTGCCTCTTGGCTGGAAGATACACAGTGAGAGTAGGTAAAACATTGGACGGTGAGTGGAGGCACTCGGAAACAAAAGGGAGAAAACACACTGCAAACGCTGGCTGAAATTCCAAAGAAATACCTGTACAGCGAAACTCAATCACTGCCTGAAAATGAGAAAGACTGATCATTTTTGGTGAAAATCTTCTGTTTACAACCGGAAGTTGAAAGAAAGATTACCAATCCTCCAAGCAAAGTTGCTAAATTAACCAGGGATGTTGGGGGTGGTGGTTGAGATTCCAGATAAAGACAGGGACTTAATTTCCACAAATGTAGAAGGAAGAGAGGGGATTTCATTGCAATATGTCACATCCTTAAGGGATTTGATGGGGTAGATGCTGGAAGGAATGCTGTGGAGAACATGGGGTAAGGGTGGAGTGGTGTTGAAGCGATAGGGGTCTTGTTTGATGAGGATCCTGTGATGCTGCATTTCAACAAGGCCCCCCACAACTTGCACCATCTGACCACTTAACAAACCAGTGGATGGCCTTACCCCCAGACTAATTATCCTGAATCAGAAAGGTCAGAGACCGGGAGCTGTTCTGTACTCAGCAGCACCAATGGGCAAGCAGTTGGCCTTAGATGGAGGAGGGATCCAGGTGCAGGTGAGTGATGGCAGAAGGAGGTTTGCAGGGTGAAGCCTGTGAGGGAGGGGGTCAATAGTTCAGACTGGGTTCTGGTTTACAGTGAGATGTTCTTCTTGATTTCAGGTTCCTCAATCAGGCACTGAATATCTCTAAATGCTCCCCACTAATATACCCTCCCCAATCCCAGAAACCCCAAACATGCGAATGTTTGCTTGTCATACTCCCAGTGTGGTGAATCCTCTGCTTGCCACTAGTTATTACCCATAGTTCAGCACTGCTTTCTCGGTGGCAATGGCTCAGCTAATGACAGTCGATTTGCCAACCACTAAGCAGCCTTATCCCCTCAACTATAAATTGTTGTGCTCATTTGAAATTTGGCATTCTTGTTTTGACAACATGCCTCTCTTCAGCGATAACTCAAGTTCTGTATCACTAAGCAATAGTTAATTTATACAACAGAATTGGAGACCCTGTCACAAAATAAAATGGACATTAACTTTATTAGTACACAGTGTAGAAGTCTAACATATTTCCTTGCTTTTGAAAACATTACGTTAGCTTGGTTTCTCTTTCCACTATGAAATCAGGCAGATATCAAGAAATGTAATAGTGTCCGCAATCGTGAAATGAAGGAACTTGAAAACCTGCAAAAGTTGAAACAGAGAAACCCCTCGGACAGGCAAGGGATTGTATCCTTTTTGAAAGTTCTGCTCTTGAGGGTGGAGACTTTAAAGAAAAGAAAGATTATTCATTTACACAACTTTTCAAATGTGTATAATGGCTGTAGTGGGACTGTAACTATCAAATGAGGTTCGAAGCTCAATGTAGAAGAATATGCAATATAGATATAAGTACTGTTGATATATATGTAAATACAAATTATGATTGGTATGTATTAATCACTGGGATTTAAAAGTTTTATATTTGTATTATTCTATCAAGTGGTTACATCATAATTAATAATCCTTCAGAATTTCGCTTATATTAATGCTTATACCATCACATACAATGTACAAACACAGGCAGAAAAGTCTGCCAAGACATTTTGGAAGAAAAAAGTTGTTCTGAAATGTTTACAGTACATATGTTACCAGCAACTTCAATAATATATTCTCCTCTTGCTGATCTGTTAACAGCTTCAAGCCACTTCTAAAGCCTGGAGCAAACAATTGAATATTAAATTTGTATTTTGTAAAGAAGTAATTTAACACAAAATTAATCACCATTCATCAAATTATGAACTGTTGAGCAATTGAGAGATCGTCTTTGTATAAGTTCACCCATTCTTCAGGTTCTTCAGACCTCAAGGTATTTTTATCAATATGTACATGATGATTGGCAGAAGACGTCTCCACCATAAGCTGTCCTAGTTCTAATCTTCTTGCTCATTTGACTGCTATGGTGGGTTCAAGCTGGCTTGTCAGGAGGATGGGAACCTGAGAGGTAAAACAAGATTGAAGGGAGGAACGTAGTAAAGTAAATCAAAAAGTTGCTAGGGAGACGAGAAGACAGGAGAAGACTGTTAAGCATTGACAGTATGCTTCAAAGGTGGCATGATGTCAAAAAGAGAAAGTTAGGAGCACGCTACTTGAATGCTGATGTTGTCCGATATAAAGGGACAGTTAGAGATACATTGGTATGATCTAATCGCCATTACAGAAACATGGCTGCATGGTGACCAGGATCAGGACTAGGAAATTAACAATTCAAGGATATTTGGCATTTAGGAAGGACAGATGAAAAGCAAAAGGAGGTGAAACTGTGCTTATAATAAAGGATGGGATCAGTACATTAGAAGTCATAGAATCCCTACAGTCCAGAAAGAGGCCATTTGGTCCATTGAATCCACACTGACTGTCCAAAGAGCATTCCATCCAAACCTATCCTATCCCCGTCAGCCCATGTTTCCCATGGCTAACCCATATAGCCTGTACATCCCTGGACACTCTGGGGCAATTTAACATGGCCAATCCATCTAATCTGCACATCTTTGACTGTGCGATGAATCCAGAACAAATCTACACAGACACAGGGAGAACGTGCAAACTCTACACAGATAATCGCCTCAGGCTGGAATCAATTCTGCGTCCCTAGCGCTGTGAGGCAGCAGTGCTAACCTCTGTGCCGCTGTGCCAGCTTAGTAAGAAAGAATCTCAGATCGGAAGAATAACATGTGGAATCTCTTTGGTTGGAGCTTAGAAACAGAAAGGGATGACTGACATTGGTTGGAGTTATTTATAGCAATAGCGTGGGATGTGGTATTAATCAGGAGATAGGAGAAGCATGCAGCTTGCACAGTTCATTTATTATGAGTAACTTCAATCTCTGGACTGTGTAAATCAATTGAGCTCTAAAGCGATGAATGATGCATGTCTGGAGTATGATAGTAATGGTTTTCTAGAGCAGTATGTCGACTAGACGAAATGCTATTTTAGATTTAGTGTTATGAAATAATAAGGGCTAATTAAAACATTATTATAAAAGACCTTTCGGGATAAATGATCACAATATGATAGAATTTGACATTATGTTTGAAAATGAGGCGGCTCAATTTGAACCAATGGCATTATATTTGAATGAAAGAAATTATGAAGGCATAAGACACAAATTGCCTCAGTTAGATTGGAGAAAATATTGGGAAAATGACTGTACATAAGTATTGGACAGCCTTTAAAGAGCTGTTACCTGGTTTCCAGCAGCTATACATTTCTCCCAGGTGCAAAAACTCAAAAAGGTGAACCACAGAAAAGAGCGAGTTTCACAATTGTATAAGATTGAAAGTAAAGGCTTATAAAATAGCCAGAAATAGCAGTGTAAATCTGAGGTTTAAGATGTTTTAGATTACAGCAAAGGAGAGCCACAAACATGATAAGGAAAGGGAAAATATTAATGCCATCTGGCTAAAGGAAAACATTAAAACAGACAGCAAATGCTTCTATGGGTACATAAAAATAAAACATTTGGCTGAAATGAATGCAGGTCCATAACAGAGAGTCTGGACCATTTTATAATGGGGAATAGAGAAATGGTAGACAAGCTATATGATTATATTGTGTCTGTTTTCACTGACTAAGATATAATAAAACCCCCAGACCACCGATTAAAGTGACTAGGAAGAATGAGATGTCAAAGGAAATTAGCATTAGTAAGAAGGTTAGACTCGAAAAATTAATGAGGCTGAAATTTGATTAATTTTTAAGACATAATAGTTTACATCCAGAGTGTTGAAGGAGAGTTAGAGATAGTCAATGCATTGGTGATCATTTGGAAAATTCTGTAGACTCTGGAATGTTTCTTGAGGAATGAAAGGTGGAAAATGTTACTTTGATATTTAGGGAGGTAGGAAGAGAGAAGTCTACAGACCAGTTAGCTTTACATCAGTTATAGAGAAAATGCTAGAATTTACTATAAAGGATAGGATAATCATAGAATCATAATTTAAAGAATCATAGAGTATAGAAGAGGCCTTTTTGACCCGTCGAGCCTGTACCACCAAAAATATGCTACTACCTACACTAGTCCCACTTTCCTGTGCTAAGCCGATAGTCTTGAATGTGACATCAATTCAAGTGTTCATCCAAGTACTTTTTAAAGGCTATGAGATTTCTCCCCTGAAACACCCTCCCAGACAGTCCTTTCCAGACCCCCACCACTATCTGGGTGAAAAGGTTTTTCCTCAAATCCCCTCTAAACCTCACGCCTTTCACTTTAAAATTATGCCCCCTTGTTATTGACCCTTTGACTAAGAGGAACAGCTACTTTCTATTCACCCTATGCATGTTCCTCAGAATTTTATATATCTCTATCAGATTCCCCCATCAGTCTTCTCTACTCCAAAAACAAAACCCAAGCTTATCCAGCTTCTCTTCATTGCTGAAATCCCCCACCCCAGGCAACATCCTGGTGAATCTCCTCACATCCCCTCCAGTGCAATCACATCCTACCTGTAGTGTGGTGACAAGAATGCACACAGTGCTCCAGCTGTGGCCTAACCAAAGTTCTGTACATCTCCAACATAATATCCCAGCCCCTATAATCTATGCCACAATGGATAAAGGCATAAATAGACATCTGGATAATAAGAGCAAGGGCCTAAACAAACCTTCCAGGTGAAGCAGCACTTTACCTGCACTTCCCACAATCTAGTCTACTGCATTTGCTGCTCACAATATGGTCTCCTCTACATTGGGGAAAGGAAGTGTAGACTGAGTGCCCACTTCACAGAACATCTAAGTTCTGCCCACAAAAAAGACCCTGAGCTTCCAGTTGCCTGACACTTTAACACACCACCCTGTTCCCTGGCGAACATCTCTGTCTCAGCCTTGCTGCAGTGTTCTAGCAAAGGTCAGCACAAGCTGGAAGAACAATGCCTCATTTTCCTCTTAGGCACCCTACAGTCCTCTGGACTCAATATCAGGTTCAGTAATTTTAGGGCCTAAACTCTCCCATGTCATAGCCCCCTACCCTGACACACCAAGCCTTATTATCACATAGTCTGCCATTACACACCACCTATTGTTAGCCACTAACAGTCTCCATTAACAGCTTTTCAACCTCGTCACCAAATCATTATCAACTCCTTTATCTGTCTGACTGTTCTCTCTCTTTGGGCCCTATCCCCACCGAATGTCTACTCCTTACCTCCTCTCCCTCCCTATCTTCTGTATATAAACCAACATTTTCCTAGCTACCATCAGTTCTGAGGAAGGGTCACCGGACCCAAAACGTTAACTCTCATTTTTCTTCACAGATGCTGCCAGACCTGCTGAGCATTTCCAGCAACTTCTGTTCTTGTTCCTGATTTACAGCATTTGCAGTTCTTTCCATTTTTATCTGGATAATAATGTTCTAATTGGGCATGGTTAGCATGGGTGTATGAAAAGGAAATTATTTTTTATGAAATGTTGAAGTTTTTAGAAGCTGTTACTACCAAAATTGATAATGGAGAACCAATAGATGTAGTACATTAGATATTGATATACTTAGAAGGCTTTTGATTAATTCACCTACAGGAGACTGGTTAGAAGAATTAAAGCATATAGCACAGTAGGTAATGTACTGGCATAGATTAATCATTGGCTAACAGACAGAAAACAGAGTAGGAATAAATGGATCATTCTTATATTAACAGGCTGTGACTAGTGGGGTACCACAAGGATCAGTACTTGGGTTCCACTTGTTCAAACTCAATATCAATGATATCGAAGGGGGGAACAAATGTATTATTTCTGAATTTGTGGATGACACAACACTAACTAGGAATGTGTGTCATGAGGAATATGTAGAGAGGATTCAGAAAGTTTTGGGCAGGTTTAGTAATTGGACAGGAACATGGCAGATGGAACATCATGTGAAAAAAATGTGAGGTTATGCACTTTGGAAAAAGGAACAGATATGCAAAGTATGCATTAAACGGTAAGAGGTTGAAAAGTGTACATGTACAAAAAGGGACCTACATGTCCTTGCCGATAAGTCACCAAAGGCTAATATGCAAGTGCAGCAAGCCAATAGGAAGGCTAATAGAATGTTAACCTTTACTGCAAGAGGAGTACAGGAGAAATGACATCTTGCTTTAATTGTATAGGAGCTTGGTTAGACTGCACCTATGTACAGTTTTGGTCTCTTTATCTCAGGAAAAATTTTTATTGCCTTAAGGGTATGGTTTACCTGTTTGACACATGAATTTTGTATTCCTACAATTGTTGCTTTCCAAAGCTGCAAATTCTCCAGTGGAGAGATGGGTGTGTGGTGATGGCATTTAGAATTATGTAAGATGCCTCAGTCACACAGATTTCAATCTGTGATAAGAACATCACAGGGACACAATTTTTACTGGATATTCATCACATTAATTTTCAAATACATTTGGTGTAAGATCATAACTGGGAGCTTTACATAAAGTAATGGGACCTAGCTTCAGCACAGTACCCAAAAAATAAGGTTCTTATGAGATGGTGCTCAAGACCTGGATACCACTGTCACCTTATTCAGGTAAGCTCTTTGGAGTCAGCACCTCTCTGTAAGAGGTCACATTATAATATTCACATCTCAGGGATCTGTTTGGCATTTCACAAGCCCACAAGCAATCAATTCTGCTGCCAGTTATTTCCGTAGAACTCTACAGATCAAGAAGCACAAGAGGGTTTTATTTTTATTCATTACAGGATGTGGGTATCACTGGCCAGATCAGCGTTTATTGCCCAGAGGGCTATTGAATCAACCCATTGCTGTGGGTCTGGAGTCACATGTAGGCCAGACCAGGTAAGGATGGCAGATTTCCTTCCCAAAAGAACATTAGTGAACTAGATGAGTTTGTCTGACAACCATTTCATGGACATCATTAGACTCTTAATTCAGGATTTTTATTGAATTCATACTTCACCATCTGCCATGGTCAGATTTGAACCCGGGTCCCCAGAACATTACCCCGATCTCTAGGTTAATAGTCTAGTGATAATGGCACTAGACATTCACCTCCCCCTCAAATTAGTCAAGCTCTCCTGAACAGCTTAGTCGTTGATAACATTTTTTACCCTTCTCTCAGGATGGGATTTAATTAATTATCAGTTTAAGTTGCATTATTCACATGAGCTCCCTTTAATGATTAATCATCATTTATGGATGAGAAAGGCCATTTAACCGATTCTGATTTATTCTTCAACAATCCCTCCCCTGCCCAATGTTGCTTCTGATTGTGACTTAAATGTTTCTGATACTCTGCCAGGAACTCCATTCAAGTATTGAACATTGACTGGTGTCAAGACATTTCTTATAATTGCACATAAACCTTTTCTTAACTTGTGCTCTCTCGCTCATATAACTTAGCACTGCATTCTGATTTCAGAGTTAATCGATTTTAACCCACTTGCGCTGATTTTCACAACCAGACCACTGAGTTAAATTTAAAACAGTTGAGATCCCAACATAGCTCACCTGGAGAAACTCACTCATTACTTCCCCATAATCTTCAATATATCCTGCTAAACTGTACCCATTGTTCTCTCCCTTTCTCATCCATTGCCAAGTTTTAGCTGAGTCATTAAAGCTTTGAAGCTAATTACTAATCCATCATGTCAAACTTTATTAGATGCCTTTTGGAAGTCGAATAACCTGAGATGTCACTTCTTCAAAGAACTCAAAGAGATTAGTCAGCAGGGTCTAACACCTGGAATGGGAATTTTTACAAAGTTGGATAATCTACTGACTATACCCATTGTGTCAGAATTCATGTCAAGTAATCCTCAAGTACTGTCAGATCCATAATCAGTTTTTATTTTCCTATCTTTTTATTGTATGTTTTAAAAGAACAGGAGGATGGAATGGATTACATAGTACACTCACAAAGCATTCTATATTGTGTACATGCACAGAAATGTTGGAATTAGCTTTTAAGCAATGTGAATGAAATTAGAAATTGTTATCTCATCATTCAATGTTTTGTTTTCCTTAACTGATCTTTCCAGTCGCTGGTGTGTGATTTTTAAATTTATATCTGAAGTTTAAAAATTCACTCCAGTGCAGCAGGTTCGGATTATTGTGGTCTCAGTGTCTATGAGAACTATGAATTTTCAATGTGCTGGAGGTAGGAAGGGAGTAGGGAAGGCAATTGCCTCCAATGAATTGCCCCCTTAGCCCCTTAAGGAGCTGGTGATGGAGCCTGTCCAGAACTTCTGGCGACCTTGAGCCATCTTGTACACATCAGTACACAATTGTCAGATTCACTGCAGACCTCAGTTCATCCCTTTGGGCATGGCTTTAAGAGGAAGCTGTGGTGTTAACTGGTACTGGCAGGAGTTTTTTTTATTCATTCACAGGATGTGGGCATCACTGGCTTGACAGCATTTATTGCCCATCCCTAATTGCCCAGAGGGCAGTTAAGAGTCAACCACATTGCTGTGGGTCTGGAGTCACATGTAGACCAGACCAGGTAAGGATGGCAGTTTCCCTCCCTAAAGGACATTAGTGAACCAAATGGGTTTGTCCCCAACAATTGACAATGGTCATCATTAGATTCTTAGTTCCAGATATTTATTGAATTCAAATTCCACCATCTGCCATGGCAGGATTTGAACCCAGGCCCCCAGAACATTATGTGGGGCTCTTGATTAACAGTCCAGTGACAATACCACTAGGCCATCGCCTCCCCTAATTTGCTGCTCTTTAAAGAGTGCTGCTGACTGCCTCGTTCAAATCCTTTCAAAGACCTGCCTGCTCAAATTGGCAACAGCCTCTAAAATGGCGACTGTCTGCCCCCAATGCTGATGGCAGAGAGGCAGCTTCTATCCCCTGGAGGCAATATGGCGTCACCAGTGGGGCACCATGCTTGGCTCTTGGCCAATTAGGCCATTTAAACTCAAAAACAGCAAACCAAGAACCATACAACTTAGGAGTTGTGTCAGAACCCGGAATTCATACAGGTATGAAGTTCCTGATCAATCTTCAAAGTCCAGGTCCCAGTCTTAGAAAGTAACTGGTTGGTTCAGCATATACAGTTCCTGACTTGCAAGCCTGCTGATCAGTAGAAATCAGCCGAGGTTAGGCTGTAGGATTATACGGAAGCTACATGCTTATATAAGTTTTATTGCACCTTGGGTAACAAGCTCTGTAATAATATAGCACTGATGCATGACTACTTTAAAGAGCATTATCAGTAAATCTGAATGATGACTAATTATTAACCAGCACTACACTTCTCATCTTCATGAAATTGAGAAGATGGTTCTTTTCCTAGCGCTTAATATTTGTCAATATGACAACAAAGTAATTTGTGAAAATGCAATGTGGTTTGTTTTCCCGGAGTTCTCCGCACACTAAAAAATATACATGTCTTCTGACTGATTGCTGCAGTCTGCTTTGGCAGAGGTAAGTTAAGTGTTAGATGCATCACCTTCATCAAGTCTGTGTTGCTGTGGTTCATTTATATGTGCATGCACTGGCAAATTTCACGTGATGAAGCTTGTGAGTATGAAATGCTTGCAGGCAAAGAGTTACAGGGAGTAAGTGCAATAGTTACAGGGCATTCTCTCCACATGTAATACATATATATAAAGAAAAATGAAGGAAGTATTTGCATTTATATATGATCTTTCACAAACTTGAGAAGCCTCAAAGGGTTTTGCAGGAAATAGCATAGTTTTGAACCAGAGTCACCATTTTAATGTATGAAAAGTATTACGATCCTGTTAGAGAATGCTAATATTTAAAATAAATCAAAATACCTTGTTTCTAACCAATAGAACACCACCTCAAAATTTCTCTTATTGTTAATGAAACAATATTCATTGTATTAAACAAAACAAGCACTATTAACTTAACAAGATGCTTTAGAATTATGCATGTTGTGCACTCAGGTTTACTTGCTGCTTCCTCCAAGAATTCTCTTATCAGACGCATCAAACCTAAGGTCATTGACTTCTGTAAGGACTGCCCTGTAGTTCTCTGGAGAATTTTCCACAGCTCCAGCTATTGTCAGAGGTACAACCTTCATTCACCCTCTCTTGACGGTGGATGCGTTAGTCCATTGGTTGCTATTCCAATACTTCCAAATAAATCTACTTATAACTTTGTCTTTTTTTGTTTAATGGCTTCTCCCCCCAGCTTCAACCTAGTTGATTTTCCAGATTTTATCCCCTCACAGGATTCAATCTGAGATTAAACCTCATTCATTTTCCACATACTCAATAAAGATGTGAGGACTTTACTCTGCTTACAGCATAGGTGTATCTGACTGTTACTTCTCTGGGCTGCAAACTACATCAGATTCAAATTGCAACCAAAAATATCAGCAAATGCATAGACTAAATTGAAATAAAAAATCCTTCCTAACTCCACCCACCTACATGATGATGTAGCCTGATGTGGGCTGACCTTTAGGTTAAATATCCATCATGTACTAATTCTTTTTTCTTCTGACAAAATAAATGAGTTCATAGCTTTCCAAGGTTTCCTGAATACTTTTAAGGTTGTTTACTGCCCAAAACAAAAACTATCTCTCTCCAGACTTTCTTTGCATGGAGTATAGACATCAATCTTCCAGTTCCCGAGTTAAGTAAAACTTGTTGTTTTGCAGCTCTCTCCCTTCTAATCTTAAAACGAAAGTTATATTCTGGATAACATGAACCAAGAACTAGATACTTGCAATGATGGCTACAGCCAATTTGCAACAGCAAGGCAACCAACAGGAATAAGATGATGGCCAGATAATCCATTTTTAAGATTAATTTGCGGACAAGGTACACTGGCTTGAATTTTCACTCCCAGATCAGGAGCGCAGGGTCAGGACAATTCATGGCTCTCAACAAAAGAAAACGTGTCCTGTACGTTGAGATATTTGTTTGCGGGCAGATGAAAATGTAAAATGTGGCCATTGCCTGGATGGAGTTCAGAGGAAATCACTGAGCCAGCTGGGTGTAATGGCAGACTGGCTAAAAGGTTGCTACTCCAGCACTTTGTTGAAACTATGATAAATGAATACAACAGAACAAAGCCCTCCTGCCTAAATGTTCATCCCTTCATGTTACCACAAACCTCTCATGCCCAAACCCCATACCAATCCATGATACCGCATGAGCCACCCACTATCCATTCTGAGTGGCCTCTTATATTAATCATATCTTTATATGCTCCTCTGCTCACTCCAATTCCTTACAGCTGTGTTGCCGATTGATGGCAGCTCATGGCAACCAGCATTACCATGGCAACCACTTTTACACCCTCAATGCCAACCAATCTATGTTTGCCATGAGCAGACATCAGGATTAAAGAGATTAAATAAAGTTCTTCAGTGACTAATAAAGAATTCACTATTAAAAATACACCATCATTGATTAAGACTCCTTTAAAAAATATATAAATTACATTTGTATTCATAATCAAAGATTTTGTAAGCACTTGGAACTGTCAAAACTGTGAACTGACAGGCACCCCAGAGTGATAATTATTGATTGTGAAACCAGTCATGCAGCACTAATCCCTGTAATTACCAGCCCTACATCAACCAACACAGTACTATAGTAGCCATCTTATTTATTAACATTCTGGTTTCTTTTCAAATATTTAAAGAGCCAGAAATTTAAAGACATTGACAGCTTGACCAGTCTATTGATAGCTTCCTTTGTCAATAATCTTTACAGTATCTGCCAGTTCCAATGGATTTCTCCACTTTTCACGCGCATCATGTTTATCTTTAACAACCCCAAAGGGTACTTTGGCAGGGTAGCATAGCCCACCAAAGACCTCCAGTAAGTTTAAACATTTTCCTAATGGGTCTAAAATATACACGTCATGTTCTGGATATCCCACTAGTGAAAATCAGATTTCATTGACAGCATCTGCCCTGTAACTTGTAGCATTGCCTCTTGTGTGAATCACTAATATGCAAACTACGACTTGCTGCCTTTATTCCCTCCCACCATGTGAAAATAGTAGGGACCAAGGTCAGAAAGGGAAATGCTGGATTCATGTCTCAAGTGCCATTTTTGCTAAGATATAGAGCATCTCCCACCTCAAAATCTTAGGGCTGTCCATGAAATTTATTTTGTGGGGCAAGCATTTTCATTGAAGATCTATGAGATAAGTGTGTTGTATCTGTTAAGCCTCTGAGGGATTCAGTGGTGTGCTTTCTTAATGTTTGAAGTGTAATTTTGTTAAACAACTTGCAGAGTGAGTTTATCTCCTGGGTTTGCATAATCTAGCCATTGTGTTTCCGTAATCTCTCAAACATCTTTCATAATGTCTAAAGTAAGGGTTTAAGCAAAATTAAAGTCTCAAAATATTGCACAGTAATACATTTTTATTCCATATTTACTCATTATACTTGCTCAGAGCCATAACTGCAGGTAGAGTTTGGATTGTCCGTGGCGCAGCTTTCTTGAACACGAGTGTTGAGGGGACAAAGGTTTTACTTGTGACCATTAACAAAAGGTTAGCAACACTGCCCTCAGGCTTGATGCTTCTCCACATACCTTTCTATTCCATGGTGGATTTTATTGGAAATAGCTTCAGAAACAGTACATGATCCAGCTTCAACACATAATGGAAGACAGACTGTAGTCCAGATGCATGACAATTTGAAAAAGAATGCTTTTAAGAAATGTAAAGTTTAGCTGATTTAATTTCAGCATAAGATGTGCTTCTTTTTTTAGTGTCATCCCTTGGAGTGCAGTGTACACTTCATGCCAAAGTGAATCTGCAAAGGCTTAATTGTTTACTCCATGTTAACATGACTTTCTGAATGTGAACATTGGTTTCTTTCCTTAGGCTGAAGCCAATGTGCAGAAGGCTTCAGTCGATGTCAATCACACCACACATCAGCTGGAAGAGATCATTCTCAAATTTCAACTGCAAAAACTGAAGGACATTAAGGTATGAAGATTGCAGTTGATTTGGTTATTCACAAATGACGTCTCAATTTCCTGCCTTTCTTTCAAGCCATTCCTTGCCTCAGATTATTCTTACTTTCAAAGCCTTTCACAAAGGGAGAGTGCAATTAAGGCACGCCAGACCTGTTCCCGAAATGGCAGGACTGTCTATGAAGAGAGACTGGGCAAATTGGACTGTATTCCCTAGAGTTTCGAGGGATGATAGCTAATCTCATGGAAACCTACAAAACTCTTAAAGGGACAGACAGGGTAGATGTAAGTAAGTTCTTTGTTCTGGTTAGGGAGCCTAGAATTAGGGGGCACAAGTTAAAAATAAGGGGGATGCAATTTAATTCAAGATAGGGAGAAACCGTTTCAGAAGGTTATGAACCTTTAGAATTCTCTGCCACATGTCACTGTTGAAACATATAAAATTCTTAGGGGACTTGAACAGGGTAAATGTGGAAAAATCGTTTCCTCTTGTGGGTGAGCCTAGGACCAGTGGGCATAATCTCAGAATAACATATTGCGCATTTAAAATTTCTGCTTTCAAAGAATAGTGAATCTGTGGAATTCTTTACCATAGAGGGCTGTTGAGGCTATGTTGTTAAATATAATCAAGACTGAGACAGACAAATTTTAACCAGTAAGGAAATCAAGGGCTATGAGGAAAAGGCAGGAAAGTAGAGTTGAGAGAATTATCAGACCAGCCATGACATAATTGAGTGGCAGAGCAGACTGGATGGGCTGAATGGCCTACTACTGCTTCTGAGTCTTATGGTGTTATAGTCACAGAGGGCTGAGGAAACTTGGTCTTTGAGTATGTTTAAGGTAGAGGCTGATAGATTTCTGATTATCAGTGGCTCGCAGCATTATGAGGTTGAGATGAGCAAAAGGCATTGAAGTGTTCAATCAAAAATTATAGTATTAAGTTGCAGGGCAGTCTCAACAGCCTGAATAGCCTACTCCTGTTCCAATGTTCCTATGTTCTAAAGGCTGTTACTTGAACCCAATCTTATGACGGTCCCTTCCCTCAGTTTTCCTTCATCCTGTGATATTTCGGTCTTCATTAAATTACCAGACCTCTTATCAATCTTGTTGTTATTGGTGCTTAGTTGACCTTGACCCTGCACATAGGCCTCTCTGTAGCAGCAGTACCAACTGGATTCCAGTCCACCATTAGAATAGCAGTCTTCTGATAGCACCAGAGGGGACTTGAGCAGTCATCTACAAATGTGCCTGTCCGCTGTGTTGTGATTCACTTTGCACAAGTTGGACAATTTTCTTTCTTTTTAATTCACAGGCTATTTTCTCAAACTTTGTGACCATCGAGATGATATTCCATGCCAAGGCCCTTGAGATGTACACGAATGCTGTTCAACACCTGAACAACTTTGATGAAGAGAAGGATCTGGAGGTATGAACGGAATTAACTTGAGTTCAGTTCCTAGTTAAAAAAAATCCAGCGGACAGATTATAAGAAATCTTGACTAGGGCAAACAGAAGTAAAAAATACTTTGTTTTTTTCAACAAATGAAACATCTAGATGAAAGCCAAAAGCACACAGAAAATGGTATTGCAGAAGCTGGAATAATTGGGAGATAAAACAAAACAATATATTAGGTGACTGTTGGTTGTACAGCAAAAATTGAAACCAAGTCCATCACTTTGTCTTACTTTTCTCAAACTTCAAAGCTCAGTAGTGACCAATGAGCATTACCCTGTGAACATCAACTGTTGCTTTACTGTTAAACAATGCTTGTGAAGGTTGGAACATCACACAGGAAAGGATTTAACATTTAATCTAAACAGACATTCTTCTCATTGCAAAGTTTTTTTTCCCACTGTATGAGAAAAAGACACACTCACTAAAAGAATTAAAAATTTCTAAAAACATTGAAAAATATGCACTGAGATCTTTAAGTCAAGTCTCATATGGATAACAATGAACAAACAAATCCCTTGGTCCATCGGATCTATCCTATCAAAGAATGTTGATACCTTCACAATAAATAGACCCCACTGCTTCCAACTTTTCCCTGAGAAAAGCTAGGGAAAACCAGATATAAACACAATTGGGTGGAAATAATCCAGGGAATTTTTCTCTGGTTGATTCCCTCTTTGCTAATTACTGGCTGATCGCAACCAGTTGCGGAGATCACACGGATCATGAATTCCTCACAACAGTTTCCATTTGTGAGAGGCAAACCCTGCCTCAGCCAGAAATGGGTCTTGCTCTTGCCTCCAGGAGTTCACTGTGTCAACTGTTCAAACCAGCTTTCTGTTACTGTGGTCCAATACACACGGTGAAATGAACCGCCTCCTAACGTCCACCTACATCTAACATACACAACTGAAAATTGTGACGACTGGTTATTTCCAATAACAAGCTATATTTATCAGAGCATTTATAAACGATAAAATGTCCCATCACACCTTACAATAGCTTTATCAAGTAAAATAGCATACCAAGCCATAAGGAGATTTTTGGTAAGATAATCAAAATCTTGGTCAAAGAGTCAGGTTTTAAGAAATTTCTTAAATCATGAAAATGAGGTTAGGGAGTGTGGAGGGATGGAGACAAAATTCCAGAGCTTGGAGCTTAGGTGATGCAAAGTACAGCTACAGTCAATATTGAAGACGCACAGGAAGCCAGAATTGAAGGCACGCAGATATCTTTCAGGGTTCTGGGACAGGAGACGATTTCAGAAATGGGGACTGTAATGCTATGGATCGATTTGAAAACAGAGATGAGAACTTTAAAAACAAGATGTTGCTTGACCATGATGTTCTGTTGATCAACCAGCACAGCAGAATGGTACACTAAGACATGAGCAGCAGAGTGGTAGATCACCTCACATCCATGAATTGTACAATGTGGGAGACCAACTCAGAGTGCATTCAAATAGTGCAGTTAATTAGTACAAACTGGAACACAATCTCTTCCTTTCATTGTCTCATAAGCTTCAATCAGAACAGCTGTAAATCTACGCTTCACTCTTTTAACCAATCGTGCTAATAAGGATGACTTTTCCTGTGAATCAGTTTAATGGCCTCCTTTTCTCCCTTTCCAAAGTTTCAATATCATTCACCTTGTGACATATCAAAACTAAACATGCATTCCACATGAAGCCAAGATCTTATGCAAGGGCAAAGTATCATGCCTTGTTTTATAATTAATGCTCTTATGTTCACTCATCATCTTGCACTTCCAATTCATACCATTTACTTTTAGAGATTTATAAATTAGGACACCTGTAAATCTTTATATTTCTCAGGCTTTTGTTATGTTTTTCCCTAAATGTTGAACATTTTCAGTGGCAATGTGCATAATACTGTACCTTTCCAAATGAAACATAATTTGCCAGTCATGAGTACAATCTCCCAACACAAGGCCATAGATTATTGAATCCTGACAGTGTGGAAACAGGTCCTTCAGGCCAACATGTCCACACTGACCCTCACAGCATCCCACCCAGACCCACCCCCCTCACCCTATCCTTGTAACCCTATATTTCCTGTGGCTAACCCACTTAGCCTACACATTCCTGGACACTATGGGCAATGGAGCATGGCCAATCAACCTAACCTGCACATCTTTGGACTGTGGGAGGAAACTGGAGCACCCAGAGGGAATCCACACAGACATGGGGAGAATGTGCAAACTCCACACAGACAGTTGCCTGAGACTGGAATTGAACCCATGTCCCTGGTGCTGTGAGGCAGCAGTGCTAACCGCTGAGCCGCTGTGCTGCCCCCCCCCACCTGATGTCTACCAGTCTGATAACAATTCTTAGTGTTACCTCTAAGTTTGTAAATTGTGCACAAAACCTCCAGATCATTAATAAATCCCACCCCACAACGACCTTTTGACTGGACCACTCTCACAGCATCATTGATGAGAGTGTTCCATGAAGCAGTACGAATGTAAACAACAGGGACAGAATTTCAGGCAACTTACGAACTGTGGAATTCTAGGAATTCACATTCACAGCTGGGAATTCTTCCACCCTCTCATTTTTTAGCCTGAACATTAACCATTGTTTGTCTGCCTCATTCAACCTTTCTGCAAGTATGGTCTGCATTGATCGATTTGGGATCTTTTCATGGGATGTGGACACCTCTGGCAGGGCCAACACATTTTCCCCATTCCTCATTGTCCTTTGTCCACTATTTATTGAACAGTTAAAAGTGAACCACTTTCCTGTGGCGTCTGGAATCCAAATAAGTTAGACGTCTTCCCTTGAAGGACCTTTGTATTATAAACTTTACTTAAGCAATTGATGGTTTCATGGCCACCATTACTGAGACTGGCTTTCAATTTCAGTAATTGACGAAGTATTTGAAATTGAATGTTGGGAATCAAACCAGTATTTCCAGAGCATTAACCGGAGCCTCTGGATTACGAGACAACAAGGTGCAGAGCTGGATGAACACAGCAGGCCAAACAGCATCATAGGAGCAGAAAGGCTGACGTTTTGGGCCTAGACCCTTCATCAGAAATGGGGGAGGGGAAGGGGGTTCTGAAATAAATAGGGAGAGAGGGGG
>NC_063346.1:13590441-13631122 GCF_021869965.1 Rhincodon typus
GGGAGTCGGTAGGCTTGAAATGGATATCGGTTTCTAGGCGGTTGCCCAAGATGGAGACAGAGAGGTCCAGGAAGGAGAGAGAGGTATTAGAGCTGGTCCAGGTGAACTTAAGGTTGGGGTGGAAGGTTTTGGTGAAGTGGATGAACTGGGAGCACGAGGCGGCGCCGATACAGTCATCAATGTAACGGAGGAAGAGGTGGGGTTTAGGGCCAGTGTAGGTACGGAAGAGGGATTGTTCCACGCATCTTTACTGGCTCCATCCCCGCCTCTTCGACCTGTCTGTTTCCTCTCCACCTATCCTCTCCTCTATCCATCTTCTATCCCCCTCCCCCTCTCTCCCTATTTATTTCAGAACCCCCTTCCCCTTCCCCATTCCTGATGAAGGGTCTAGGCCCGAAACGTCAGCCTTTCTGCTCCTATGATGCTGCTTGGCCTGCTGTGTTCATCCAGCCCTGCACCTTGTTGTCTCGGATTCTCCAGCATCTGCAGTTCCTACTATCTCGGGATTACTAGTCCAGTGATACTACCATTAGGCCACTATTGCCGTGTTTACTCCGGTTATCCAAGAGGCTGTACCAACTATGTGAGTTGCTTCATATTTTTTCTTTGCCCTCCCTTTTTCCAAAGGTACTTCAATCTTGCAACTTGTAGCAAGTAGATGAGAATCTCACTGGTCAACATAAGAAGAAAGGGAGGCCAATCTGCTCTTGATCCTGTTCTGCAATCTTTCACGATGCCCCTCTTAGCTCTTTGCTTTCATTTCATTTCAACCTGTTGCATTTGGATTTTGTCCCACAGGCATTTAAGTCAAAAGTCTCCATCAGTGAACTTGAGAATGATGCACGGCCATCCCACAGCAGCTCCACCTTTGAACAATCCCAAGTAAGTCAGGTAACATGACTTTGGAATATTTCTGCCTTTCCTTCCTCGTTCACCAACTGGCAAGGGAATATCATTGTTCAGGCACAGCAAGGAACCAATGAGACTCATTCAAACATTCAAAATTCACAGGAAGAAAAGCCTAATGTAAACCATAGTAGCAGAAGCAACAGGACTAAACACATCTTTCACTCTCTCCCTTCCCCAGCCAGGTAAACTCCTGAGAGAGGCAAGAAAAGAGAGAAAAAAGTCCAATGGCAATAAGGTAAAAGTTACTCTGGAAAATTTCTCGTTTCCTCAGGCAATTAGAACCATGTCAAGAGATCACAAGGACTAATTGTCAATCATAAAATTAATAAAGTAATTAAAAAAGTTATAAGCAGGCACTTGGATATGTTGAAGTTAATCAAGCAGAGTCATCATGGTTTTGTGAAAGGGATATTATGCTTTGCCAATACATTACAGTTTTTTGAGGAGGTAACATGTGCTGGGGACAGAAGGGGAATGCACTGGACTTAGAATTCCAGAAGGCATTTAATAAGTTATCGCATCAAAAGTTATTGTGTAGAATAAAAGCTCATGGTGTTGGGGTAAGGAATTGGATGGATGGAAGACTGGCTGGCTAATAGAGAGCAGAGAGTAGGTGTGAATGTGTCTTTTTGAGGCCGGCAAGATGTAATGAGTAGTATGCCACAGGATCAGTGTTGGGACTTCAACTATATATAATTTATAAAAATGACTTAAATGAAGGGACAGCAGTTTTTAGTTATCAAATTTGCAGACAACAAAATGACTGGCAGGAAATTAAGTTTTGAAGAGGACACAAGGAGGTTACAAAAAGATAATTATTGGTTAAGCGAGTAGAAAAAGAAGTGGTAAATGGAGTAAAGTTGCCCATTTTGGTGAGAAGAATTTAAAGGAAGCAAATTAATTAAATGGTGAGAGAATATAGAATTCTTAGAAGCAAAGTGGTCCGGGTGTCCTTGTGTATGAATCAGAAATGGTTAGCATGCAGATACAGCAAGCAATTAGGAAAGCCAATAGGATTTTATCATTTATCACAAGGGGAATGGAATACAGGAAGGTTATGCTTCGGTCATACATGTTGAAATTGCGCCTGGATTGATGTGCACGGAATTGGTCATCTTATTTAAAGAAGGATGTAAATAAGTTGGTGAGTGTTCAGTGGAGGTTTACTAGATTAATAGTGGGAATGTGGGGATTGTGGTATGAGGAGAAATTGGACAGACTAAGCTTGCATCTGCTGGGGGTTAGAAGAGTAAAAGGTGACTTGATTGAAAGATGTAAAATCCTGAATAGTCTTTACAGGATAGATGTGACGAGAATTTAGAATTAGGGGTCCCTGTTCGAAAACCAGAAGTTGCCATTTAAAACAGAGATGAGGTGATTTGTTTTCTCACAGAGTGTCATGAATCTTTGAAACTCTTTCCCTGGAAAGGTGGTGGAAGCAGAACTCTTTAATATTTTTAAGGTAGAGGTAGGAAGATTCCTGTTAAGTAAGAGGTTGCAAGATTATCAGGGACGGATATGAATCTGGATGTGAGGTTACAATAAGATCTGCCATGATACTAAATTGCAGGGCAGGCTAGAGGCCTACTCCCAATGGCCCACTCTTGCTCCTGATTGACATGCTTATATGTTCCTAAGTTCATCAGATTTGAACAGCACAAGAGGATTTATGTTTGAGTCTGCACCAGAATTAGTTCACAACTTTTCCTCACTAGCATTTTAATAATAAAAATCTTCCTCAAAGAAACTGTGTCCAACTATCTTTAAGAGTCACATGTGTCAAAACGTGTTGAATATTTAAAGCCAAAATGAGTGACTCTCTGCTTTAAGAGATCTGCATGTCCTTAGAACAAATATGTATCCGATTCTCTCAATTTCTGCACAAATCACCCTCGATTGTGTTCTCATATACTCAGAATTGTCTTAGATGAATGGAGTTTGGAGATTCAAAGATCACTTTGGATAATGGCTGAAATCTTGTGATAGTAAAGGTGACAAAACTGTCAGCAGTTTTTGTCACTAATCCTCTGAAACTAGCAAACTGTGGAATCTGTACACCTACAATTATTTACAGAAATCCTAGGTGTTACTGTCAGCAATTGTGTGTTCATCCAGGAGGTACATTATCAAAGTCACCACCATCCACACCACAACCCTCCCACAACATTCCCCCCCCCCCCCCCCCCCCCCGTATTCCCCTAACCCTCCACATCACCCCATCCCCATCCCCATCCCCGCTCTTAGCAACACCACCCAAACTGCAATGAAGTAGAAAACACTGAACCATTGAGAACTGGTCATTATTTGTATCCATGTAGAAAAATCATTGAAAAAGTTATACCTTGTTGAATTTCTGGATTTCTAATTGGATCCTATGCTCACAGTTACTGGTGAGCAGCAACACTGATCCTGGAAAGCATATTATATATTTATACAATTTCAAATTTCTCCATTATGATAAAAAAAATCACATTTTTAAAAAATTATTTTAAAAATATATTTCAGTCTCTACCTTAATCCCACGTGTGTGGCTTTATGAAGCTATAATTAAAAATGAAAAGCTCATTGTGTTTCACTTCCTGGTTTACTGTCTGTGAGGTTACTTCAATGTGATTGGCTGTTTAACCTGCTTGATGATATCACTTGTCCAGTGATCCCCTTACCTTGGCACTTGAATCACAATGGCATCACGGAAGGTGAAATCCATGCCATTGAGATCGCTAGGTCTTTGTGGGCAGTTTTTGCTGGCTGCAAGTGCTGTTACGTTGTCACTTGACAGTGGAACCTGACCAATATAAAATCAAATTAGCATCATCCACAAACTCGTTTTGAAACATGTTCTTGGATACCAATCTCTGTGTATGGAATTCCAATGGAGCCATAGAGTTGTGTAGCATGGAAACAGACCCTTCAGTCCAACTCATCTATGCTGACCAGATAGCCTAAATTAATCTAGTCCTATTTGCCAGCATTTGGCCCATATCCCTCTAAAACCTTCCCATTCATGTACCCATCCAGATGCCTTTTAAATGTTATAATTGTATCAGCCTCTACCAATTTCTCTGGCAGCTAATTTCATATTCATACCACCCTCTGTGTGAAAACGTTGCCCCTTAGGTGCCTTTTAAATCTTTCCCCTCTCACCTTAAACCGGTGCTCTCTAGTTTTCGTCTCGCCCACCCTGGGGAAAAGACCTTGGCTATTTACCTTCATGACTTTATAAACCTGTATAAGGTCACCCCTCAAGCTCTGAAGCTCCGGGGAAAATAGGCCCAAGCTATTCAGCCTCTCCCACAGATCAAACCCTCCAGCCCTAACAGCATCTTTGTACAAAGATAGGTGGAGGGACAGATAGTATTGAGGAGGCAGGGAGGCTGCAGAAGGATTTAGACAGGTTAGGAGAGTGGGCGAAGAAGTGGTAGATGGAATACAACATGGGAAAATGTGAGGTCATGCACTTTGGTGGAAAGAATTGAGGCATAAACTATTTTCTAAATGGAGAGAAAATTCAGAAATCTGAAGTGCAAAAGGACTTGGAAGTCCTAGTTCAGGAATTTCTTAAGGTAAACTTGCAGGCTGAGTCAGTAGTTAGGAAGGCAAATACAAAGTTGGACTAGAATATAAAAGCAAGGATGTAATACTGAGGCTTTATAAGGCTCTGGTCAGACTACGTTTAGAGCATTGTGAGCAATTTTGGCCCCCATACCTCAGGAAAGTCCACAGGAGGTTCACAAGAATGATTCCAGGAATGAAAGGCTCAACTTAGAAGGAATGTTTGACGGCTCTGAGACTCTACTCTATGGAGTTTAGAAGGGTGAGGCGGGGGGATCTAATTGAAACTTACAGAAGACTGAACAGCCTGGACAGAGTGGATGTTGGGAAGATGTTTCAATTGGTAGGAGAGACTAGGACCTGAGGGCACAGCTTTAAAGTAAAGGGAAGACATTTTAGAACAGAGATAAGGAGAAACCTCTTCAGCCAGAGAGTGGTGAATCTATGGAATTCACTGCCACAACAGGCTGTGGAGGCCAGGTCATTGAGTACATTTTAAGACAGAGATAGATAGGTTCTTGATTGTCAAGGAGATCAAGGGCTGTGGGGAGAAAGCCGGAGATTGGGGTTGAGAAACTTAGCCATGATTGAATAGCAGAGCAAACCTGATGGGCCGAATGGCCTAATTTCTGCTCCCATGGCTTACGGTTTAAATCTTTTCTGAACTCTTTCAAATTTCAATACTTCAGCTTTAAAGAATCAGTTGCAAATCTTTGGCTTTTGAATTAAATCATGTGGATATTAGAATATAAAAATCAAATCATTTAATTTTTAATGCTTGTCATGTCATTTAAGTGAAGACATTCATATTTTGTACGTCAATACATGTGCAAAACGAAGGGTAGTCCCCGATTTATGAATGTCTGATTTATGAACACTCATACTTACGAATGGGTTACTGTATACTCTTGTATTCATTTTTAATTTTAATGATCCAACATGCGAACGTTTGCTCATACAAATGAACAGCTGTTTTATATTTTACTGTATTCTGTTCTGACTTCCATACAAATCAACCTACAAACGTACTCAGGAACAGAACCCATTCATAATCTGGGATGTGCCTATAATCTGAACGCCTCTCACCATAAAATGCAAAACTCTAATCCATGTTTCTTCATGGAATTGCTCCCTCTGATTCGTGAGGAACTAAAAGCCTCATGTCATTGCAGCTCGAGACAACACCAAGGGTTCTTCATGCCCATTTTCAGGAAGATGAGTCAGAGGAAGAGGAAGAAGAAGAGGAAGAGGTTGAAGAATTACAGGATGTCAGTGACGATGAATACAATCTGTATGCGAAAGTTAGAAAATGAGTCATCTGTTACTGGTGAAAAGCGAAGTTCACTTCGCAATAATATATTCCCAATGATTGCTTCAGGAAGTAAAATTATTTATATAGTATCTAGGCCAAGCCAACCATTTGTAAAAGTAATTGATAGCCACCTGTGGCTGTGATGTCTGGAAACTGTCTAACACCCAATGATTGATTGGAGTCTCTAAAATGGATAGATAGCAGAGCACCAAACTCTTAAGTTTTACAATCAAATGTGATCCTTGACATTCATGTTTCAAATTGGTTTAGAGGAGCAGCTCTGAATGAACAAGGATGGAAGGGAAATAAATTTTATTAAAGAAATACATAGGCAACTGTCCTGCCATTGAACTTGTATCTAACCAGTGAAACATGGGAATTATATTAAGGGAACAGAAAGAGAAAAATGAACACATGTACAGGTCAAATATAGATTTATAGATTCTTTGTAATTTCCCTTTTTTTATGCTCCCTTTAGAATCCCTTAAACATTTTAATATTTTTGTCACCTGCTTTGTGTCCTCTGTCAAATTTTACACACAGTTGCTGCATCTCTTTGGTACTACATTCTTTATCTTATGTTACTTCTCCTCATTCTTCTAACCAAAATGGATCAATTCATATTTCTCTGCATTAAATCCCACGTGCCAATTCATGCGTTCTACCAGCTTGACTATGTCCTCATGAAATATATCACTATACACTTCCAACTTTTGTGTTATCGGAAGAATTTTTGAAATTGTGCCCTGCACACACAAGTCTGGGTCATTAACATTTATCAAGTAAAGCAGCAATCCCAACCTGACCTTAAGGAAATCCAACTGTACACCATTCTCCAACCACCTTATTTTTTGGCACTCGGCCAACTTTATATCCATGCTACACCACCTCCCCCTTCCTTTTATTGTGACAGCATCAATTTTGCTGAAAAGTCTGTCATGTACTACTTTATCAAAAACATTTTACAAGTTTTCAGACACTATTTAATCAAGTTACCCTCACCAGTCATTTCTCTAAGCAAAAACCGAAAGAACTGTGGACACTGTAAATCAGAAACAAAAATAGAAATTGCTGGAAAAGCTCAGCAGGTCTGGCAGCATCTGTGGAGAGAAATCAGAGTTAACGGTTCAGGTTGAGTGACCCTTCAAGAAGGGTGCCGGACCTGCTAGGCTTTTTTAGCAATTTCGAATTTTGCTAATCATTTCTGCCAGATTAGCAAAAGACTCAAAGCACAAATTGCCCTTAACCAAAGGGGTTCCTGATGTCATTCACAGGGATCTGGGTGTACAGGTACACAGGTCACTGAAAGTAGCAACGCAGGTGGAAAAGGTAGTCAACAAAGCACATGGCATGCTTGCCTTCATCGGCCAGAGCATTGAGTTTAAAAATTGGCAGGTAATGTTGCAGCTTTATAGAACCTTAGTTAGGCCGCATTTGGAATATTGTGTCCAATTCTGGTCGTCACACTACCAGAAGGATATGGTGGCTTTGGAGAGGGTACAGAAAAGATTTACCACGATGTTACCTGGTATGGAGGGCATTAGTTATGAGGAGAGGTTGGCGAAACTTGGGTTGTTCTCACTGGAACAACGGAGGTTGAGGGGTGACCTGATAGAGGTCTACAAGATTATGAAGGGCATGGACAGACTGGACAGTCAGAAGCTTTTTCCCAGAGAGGAAGATTCAGCTACCAATAGCCATGTGTTTAAGGTATGAGGGGCAAGATTTAAAGGTGATGTACAAGGCAAGTTTTTTACACAGAGGGTGGTGGTGACTGGAACTCGCTGCCGGGGGAGGTAGTGGAAGCAGATACTATAGTGGCTTTTAAAGGGAGTCTTGACAAATATATGAATAGGATGGGAATAGAGGGATACAGTCCCGGGAAGGGTAGGGGGATTTATTTGTGACAAGCAGCATGTTGGTGCAGGCTTGGAAGGCCGAAGGGCCTGTTCCCGCACTGTAATTTTCTTTGTTCTTTGTTAACTAAGAGACTGTCCATTTTGTCCTGAATTCTGTCTCCAAAAGCATCCTGCCCCACATCTTCCAACTGACTGGCCTATGGTATGTGGTGTTATTCCGTGTATTTTTTTGGAACAAGGATGTAATAGTTGCAAGTCCTCAGTCATCTGGCAACAGCCCTATTAGCTAAAGAGAATTGAAGGATACATTTCAGTGCCAAGATTGCTAGTTTGTTTTTCTTGGGCTACAAAGTCAATGTGGGGCATATGTGGGTGTATGAGGTTAAGTTGTAGATTAGCCCTTATTTCATTGGGAGAAGGAAAGGCTTGAGGAACACCAACTTCTCTGCATCAACAGGACTATTGAAATCACAAATGTGCATCAAGAAAAATGCCTTGGAGACAGGTGACTGTTTGAAAAGGGCGAGGGAAATCATAAAAACGGGAACTTTAATTTGCTGTGTTTAAAAAGCACTTCATAATTAAGACAAAATATGTTCTTCTCCTCAGTGATAATCACTGCAGAGCTCTGCACAATTGTCCATGCTCCTTTTTTCTGTCTGATGAAGGTGGAATATCATGTGAGAAGATGTGAGGTTATGCATTTGGATGTACGAATAGAGGAGCTGAGTATTACTTAAATGGAGAAAGACTACAGAAAGCTACAGAACAGAGGGATTTGGCAGTCCTCATCCATGACATCTAAGTTCAGTCGGTAATAAGGAACACAATGAAATATTGGCCTTTATTTCAAAGGTAATGGAGTATGTAAGGAGAGAGGCCTTGCCAAAACAATACAAGGCACTAGTCAGACCACAGCTGGAATACTGTGAACAGTTTTGGGCCCCTTAACTAAGGAAAGATATACTGACGTTGGAGGCAGTCCAGAGAATGTTTATTTAATGGTCCCTAGATATGGAGGCTCTGTCGTATGAGGACAGGTTGATGAGGATGGGCCTGTAGTCTTTGGAGTTTTGAAGAATGAGACACTATCTTATTGAAATATGTACGAATCTTAGGGGACTCAACAGAGTTGATGTTGAAAAGGTACTCCCCCTTTATGGGAGAGTCTAGGGCTAGAGGGCATAATCTTAGAATAAGTGGCTGCACATTTTGGACTGAGATGAGGAGGAATTCCTTCTTTCAGAGGGTGATGAGTCTGTGGAATTCTTTACCGCACAGAGCTTTTCAGCCTGGATCAATTGGTATATTCAAGGCTGAGGTAGATTTTTAATCAGTGAAGGAATCAAAGGTTATGAGGAAAAGGCAGGAAAGTGGAGTAGAGGATTAGCAGATCAGCCATGGTCTCATTGATTGGCAGAGCAGAATCTATGGGTTGAGTTGAATGGCCCACTTCTGCTCCTATGGTTTTATGAAGGCTTTAATTATCTTTCCTCCAATGCCGCTTTTAATTAAACAGTAAGGAGACACTGAGTTTTCCTCCTGTCATCACATTTTAAAAATTAACAATACCGTTCCCTTTTGTTAGAAGGCCACAACTAAGAGAATGTAAATCATAAAGAAATGAAAAAGTAATACATGGAATAATAGTCTTACCAGTTGTAATAATGTTCCCCAGTCCCTACAGTGGCTGCTGGTCATAGAAACATGAGAACATAAGAAATAGGAGCAGAAGTAGGCCATTCTGTCCTTCAAACCTGCTGCATTCAATAAGACAATGGCCAGTCTTCTACTTCAAACCTTTTTTTTGAATTACCCTGGAATTCATTGATACTTCTAATAAACTGAAATCTATCAATCTCAGTCTTGAACATCCTCAACAACTAAACCTCCACGATCATCAGGGACAGACAATTCGAAAGATTTACCATCCTCTGAGTGAAGATGTTCCTGCTCAACTCAGTCCTGAATGGACTGCTCCTTGTTCTGAGACTATATCCCCTGGTTTTAGACACCTTTCAGCAAGAAAATGCATTCTTCCTGCATCTACTCTGTTGACCCCTGGAAGAATGCTGTGTGTTTTAACCAGATTTGAAATGACAAACCCGTGTATAGTGGTAGACAGCACATGCTCCTCTTCCAAAGCTGGTTAAAGTGGTCACCACTGCTCTTCATTGGGCACGTTTGAGTGGAGTTGCTGGCATCTAGCATCAGTGAATCTGTTGTTTCTCTACTCCTGGGCAGAGGTCCCCATTCTGACTTTTGCACTTCTGTTAGGGAGAAGGAGGTTCCTTGAAGCAAGTATCAGCTTGCTCAGCGAGCACAAGACTTTGAAATGAGTCCACTATCATCATGAAAAGCTGGAAAATGTTTCCATCTATTTCTGCAGGATCTTTGGGCAAGAGATTGTCAAAAATCTGAGAGATAACATTGGTGCCTGTTATAACCATTTCTCCAGAAATCCCGGCAATTTCCCTGTCAAATTTGGTGGGACGTTTGGGAAAAGTCTGTGCATATTCACCATTTTTGACTTGTTTTAAAAGAAAACTTTGTTTGACATAGACTTACTAGAGGAGCCATGCATCATTTCTGCTGAGCTAAACGCAGAGTCATGACACTTCAACACTTACATCATTGTGTTGCTTACTTGTGGAAAAATAATGCTTTTCGAATGCGTCAGGATTCCATTTTAGGGCCTTCAGGTTACTGCAATAGAAGAATCAAGCACACTGTGGGGGACCATTGGGACATTCAGCAGATTCTAGATGTGGGTTTTTCTTAATTTGCTTATGAGATGTGGATGTTGCTGGCTGGGCCAGCATTTCTTGCTCGATTTCTAGATGCCCTTGAGAAGGTTGTGGTAAGCTGCCTTCTTGAACCACAGCAGTCCATCTGGTGTAGGTAGACCCACAAAGCTGTTAGGGAGGGAGTTCTAAGATATTGACCCAGCAACACTGAAAGAACAGTGATGTCAGCCAAACTCGGAACAGTGAGAGGCTTGGAGGGGAACTTCTCAGTGTTCCCATGTATCTGCTTCCCTTTTCCTTCTGGGTGGTAGAAGTTGAATGTTGGGAAGATGCTATTGAATGGGTTGTTGCAGTACTAACTTTCACACTGTGTCTGTTTTCATTAATATAGCAAGCATATCTGGGAAAAATATTTTCTCTAGAGATCTTAATTAAATATCCTAGTCTAAATGACAAAGCTTTAAACATATTTGTGTGGAGTAGTCTGGGATGCATAGTTGCTCATTTGAAGCTTATAAAGTTACAAAATACAATCACTATGGGGACATAGTCCAACTGGGTCTGTCTGAAGTTGATTAAAGGCTTTGTTTCCCTCTACTAAGTGCTGTCTTTGTAGATTGGCAGCTTTTAAATCCGTGGTTGTTGTTCCTGGGGAGAGGCCAAGTTGTCAAGATCACAAAAGTCACCAAGAATTGCCTGGCTTTCTGTTCTTTCCCTGGCAACTGTGATTTGATTTAGCTGTTTCAGGAATGTAGCATTTGAGGAAATCAGGTGCAAACCTGACACAGACTTCACAATTGTGACATTTCATGTTGACACTGTACTTCCGTTCTTTGTATAGTTGTTGACTTTTACTGTCAGCACTGCAATCACTGTAGCTAAAGGGAACAGTGCTTGGCAGTGCAGATGTTCCTGTTAAAGGAGACAGTGCACAGCACTGCAGTCCTTTACAGCAAAGGGGACAGCTGTTAACTAAAGCATTACCGAGTGCGTGATAGAACAACCAGAGACATTCCTGTGAAAGCAGACATTGAACCTTAGAGAATAGCATAGCCTTTTCAAGGTAAAACAAATACACATATGTAATTACACAACAAATTCCTGACGAAAGTGAAACATCAGAGTTATATTTAGCAGCATTGCCTGTTTGTATTGACAGAACTGTTTCTTAGTACACAGTGGCATTTTTTTATTCCTGAACTTTAAATATCCAGATGGGATCCTGGGAGGCTAGTCTGGACCTAACATCCATTAACAGGAGCTGCTAAGTGACTGAACTCTGGGCTAATTTAAACCGATCACCTCCCCAGTGATCTCTCTTCTGTCCTCTAGTAACAACAACATAGAGAAATGAAAATTACGGAAGGATAAGGGATTTCGGTGTGTATTAGTTGCAATGTTAAAAAGCTTTTTAACTTGTCGGGTTTTAACTTGCTGCATTAAGTTTCATGCGGTTAGTCAGTGTGATCACAGATGCAACTTCGGGAGCTCGGGAGACGCTGAACAAATGGATCAAACTGGATCAGAATGGGTTAATTCTACAGACAACTGTTCTAAAGGGCCGCTTTCACATTGCACACAAAAATAGAACCGTGAAATCATTTGAAAACTATTTAATGAGAAATGTGTGATTTGCCCAAACATAATCAGTGACATCAGTAAAATTAATAACAGGCATTATTCTTTGCAGTTTGCTTTCATGTAAAAAAAATCCAATTCCTGTTCCCATTTTCCATTTTGTTTTGTGTGGTGTGTAACATCAACTTGCAGCCTATTCATAATCATCAATCAAACATAATCATCATGTCAGAATAAAACAGCAATGATCTATGTCTTTCTGTGATAAGTGGGATTATTCTGCTGACTACCAATGAGGTAGATAATTTACAATCGTACAGACTCCATTCCAAGCCTGCTCCTGTTGAGAAAGCATTCTTAGTACAGAATAATTTGCATTTACTGAGCACCAGGAAGCTCCAAAGCCTTTCACAAATAAGTGAAATATGTTTGAAGTGTAATCACTGTTAAGAACAAGATTCCACGACCATCAAATCTATTTTCCACTATTAATGTTTGTTTCTACTATTGAAGGATAAATACTCATGTTGTAAGGCACAGGAAAAACCCCATTACTCTACTGTGAAATCACAACATGTGGTCTTTAATATCAAAGCGGGGAGCATCTCAATATAGTGTTTCATCTGAAAGGCACTGCCTACTGCCTCAGTACTGAGAATGTAACATTATCCTACCTTTGGTACTCAAATCCCTGGAGGTTATGGTCGGGGGGGGGAGGGGGGCGGGCGAAGTGGGGGCAAAGAATTGAACCCTCAACCTTCTGATACCAAGGACAACACTGCTACCCACCAAGCCAAAGTTGATTTTCAGCAAGGACTGTTCTACCTTAGACATCTGCAGCAACCTGTTCAGATATTTTACGACACACCTCTAAGCGGGTGATGTTATGGACCAGACCAAACCCTCTCAAAACATATCAAGGAGATAATCTAAACCCTAACTTTTATCTTATTTAAAAGCAAGTGGGTGGCATGGTGGCTCAGTGGTTAGCACTGCTGCCTCACAGCACCAGAGACCCAGGTTCAATTCCATCCTTGGGCAACTGTCTATGTGGAGTTCACACATTCTCCCCATGTCTGTGTGGGTTTCCTCCAGGTGCTCCAATTTCCTCCTGCAGTCCAAAGACGTGCAGGTTAGGTTGATTGTCCACAGTGTTCAGGTATGTGTAGATTAGGTTGGGTTATAGGGGGATGAGTCTGGGTGGGATGCTCTGAGGGTCAGTGTGGAATTGTTGGGCCAAAGGGCCTGTTTCCACACTGTAGGGATTCTATGATTCTAAAGGCAAGTGTAAGGCACTGTATTCCAGATGTGATTTGATTGGTCAAACTACTAGGCTTTAGGCCATATACACTTTATCCTTACACCACAGTTAAAAGACAAACAAGCACAAGAAGAATTGATACAACTTTAACTCTATCAAAATGCTTAACAAAATAATATATAGTTTAACTACTATTTATCAACTGTTCCAATATATCAGCATCCCATAAACACACACTTGGCAAAGGCAAATTCAGCAAAACACATTTCCATCACTTGCTATCTCCTCCAGTTCAGGAGAAGGAACACCGACAGAATGAATCTAGCAGCAGAGAGAGAGCTTAGGCTTTTTGCAGCAGCAGGGAAAGAGAGAGAGCTGTATCAAGCAGCTTCAACTCCAAAACCCTCAACATTCTCCCCGTGTCAGCGTGGGTTTCCTCCAGGTGCTCCGGTTTCCTCCCACAGTCCAAAGATGTGCAGGCTAGGTGGATTGGCCATGCTAAATTGCCCATAGTGTTCAGGGATGTGTAGATTAGGTGGGTTATGGGGGGATGGATCTGGGTGGGAGGCTGTGAGGGTCGGTGTGGACTTGTTGGGCCGAAGGACCTGTTTCCACACTGTAGGGATTCTGTGAAACATCAACAACTGAAAGCAAAAACTGAAACCCTGGGTCTGGGTGAGTGTTGCGAGGTTGTGTTGAATATTTGTGAATTGGAAGGCAGGAAATTAGAATTTGTTAAAATGATGGAGGGGGGAGGAGAGCATAGTCCCTTTAAGAGGTGATGTGCTTTTCTAAGTCTCGAGATTGAGACAAAAATGTCTTCAAGCAGCTGCAGATGTACAGATAGTTCTGAAATTGAAACATATGTATCATTTGGCTGTGTGGTTGGAAACCTGGGCTTGTTTTGATGTTAAGGCAGCTAGCTTGAATATCAGCCAATTAATTTAAACCAGGAACTTAGAGACTGAAAACCAATTGAATTTAAATCTGATGGTGTTGTCACCTAGAACTAATCCTATTATAAGAACATTGACAGTTCCTCAAGGGTATATATGAAGAGGGTTTTTGAAAGTCAGGGTGAGAGCGAACTTATCAGAAGCGTAATTCTCTGGCTATCACAGAAAACTTTAAGCTCTTTGATTAAGCACCACCTAAAAGGTACTGCGGCACTGTTAGTTAATATTCCTAACATCAGAATTCGACAGGGAGAGGCATTTCAGACATCAGAATTGATGGAGAAAGGCGTTCCTTGCTGAAGATCAGTGGAGAGGGCACGGAGCATTCCGGAAGACGCATCCTGACTGCAGTTTTCAGAGTCTAAGTTTCAATTGTTTTTCATATTAGTTTGGTTTATATAAGTGGGAATTGTATTTATTGGAACTGCATACTAATAGAATTTTGTTTTATTTAGGGAATAGTTAGTAGTTAAGGGGGAATTGTTCAGTTTGTTAGTAGTTCTGTTAATTTGTTCACTGTTAGAGTTCAATAACTAAATTGTTACTTGTTTATAAGGTTTTGGAGTATATCTGTTACTTGATGATAGAGTGCCGTCAGGAGTTCATTTCATTTAAAATCCCCTTCATAACAGATTATGAGGCAAGGTGAACTATTCTGGGTGTTTCGGTTTTAATTATCAGAGGGGTTCGAACTCCCCTCCGTAACAGTGAGCCTGACTCCACCCACTCATGCTTCTTTTGTCTAATCTTTCAAAATAAACAAAGTGATTTACTCCACTTTCCATGGAGAGAACACCTTTGCATCAGATTAACATCATCCCTCTTCAAGAGAAACGGGACAAACCAAATCCTTCTTAAAGGCACGGTGGAACTTGAACCTAGGCTTTCTGAGCCCCAGGGTCACAAGAGCCCTTTGTTCTAGCTCAGATGCTGAGCAGAAATATCCAGGAGGGTCTCTTGAGGCTCACAGAAAACTGCATTTCCACTGGCACCAGGGAAATCAGCAAGCTCACGACATAAGCGGCTTATGCCATTAACAAACAGTAGATCTAAAATAAAAAACCACCTTCAAGTATATCTGAGCACGTCTTCCCATTAGTTTAAGATGGACTGAAACCCAAGTGCAGAGACAATACAGCAACACCAGGACACCATTCATGAAAGCTTACAAAAAGATCTTTATTAGACAATAAATACAAAATTGTAAAATACGCAAATATACACAAATAAAACTGTAATAACATTTCTCAAAATATATCACTCGACAAATACTGTAACTCATATCTAATTGTTGATTGAAGTAGTGGGTACACACAATAATAGATACAAGTGAAAGCTCCTAATGAGAGAGCATTTAGCAACCTTGTCATGTGTTATTTGATAATACAATAAGATGATTGTAGGTTCAAGGCAAAATTTCATCATACAACTGTTAGTTTATATTCATTAAATTGTTCAAAGTATCATTTGGGGAAAAAATAACAACTACCAGAACAAGAAAGGTTCAGTGCTTTTTTTATTCTTTCATGGGTTGTGGGCAAGACCAACATTGGTTGTCCATCTCTAACTGCCCCTGAACTGAGTGGTATTTCATGGCCGTAAAAGAGTCAAATATGTCATTGTTGGCCAGACCAGGCAAAGCCAGCAGATTCTTTCCATAAAGGGCATTGAACCAGAAATGTTTTTACAATTGATCATAGTTTCATGGTCACCATTACTGAGGGCTTGGTTTATAATCCTGACACCTTCTTTTAAAAGACAATTGAATTTTAAATTTCACCAGCTATGGTGGGATCCATGTCCCTGGAGTGCTTCCCTGGGAATCTGAAATACTCTTACAGTAACACAATCACCATATCACCAGTAGTTAAGCTCACCATCACTCATTGCTCTGAAATGTGAGTCTCTGGTGTTACAGCAACTTCCACTTTCACACCATCATCTCCCTCAGGGGTGCCCTTGTTTTTTCTCAGAGCTTCCTCTGAGGCAGCACAGTGGCTCAGTGGTTAGTACCACTGCCTCACAGCACCAGGGACCTGGGTTAGATTCCACTCTTGGTCGAATGTGTGTGGAGTTTGCATAGTCTCCCCATGTCTGTGTGGGGTTTCCTCCGGGTGCTCCGGTTTCCTCCCATAGTCCAAAGATGTGCAGGTTAGGTGGATTAGCCATAGTGTCAAGGGATGTATAGGCTAGGTGGATCAGCTGTGGGATATGCAGGGTTACAGGGATAGGGTAGTGAGGTGGGTCTGGGTGGGATGCTCCTTGGAGGGTCAGTGTGGACTCAATGGGCTGAATGGCCTGCTTCCACACTGTAGGGATTCTATGATCCCTCCTGATTCAGCCTCAGCTGAGAAGGATTTCCTGTGAGTGATCTGTCACATTGACAAAATTCATGAAGCCACAGAGACATCCTCATCGAGACAATTATGTATTTGCGACACTGCGTTGTCTTGAACTGTTAGGGAACAGCTAGCCCCTGTCCAGCAAGGCTGCAGTTTTATATGTTGGTCTTGAACAGACTGATATGACACCAGGTATAAAATGTTCAAATGGTAACAGAGGCAGGATTGGAGAGAGAGACAGATGGGTTAACAATTTCCAAAAGCCAGGCTGCCAGTTTATCAGCCTCATCCCACATCAAGGCCATTTTTGAACACTCTGGTAGGGTAGTGAACTTCCCAGTTCTGACGTAGGGTCACCAGACCCAAAACGTTAACTCTGATTTCTCTTCACAGATACTGCTAGTCCTGCTGAGCTTTTCCAGCAACTTCTATTTTTGTTTCTGATTTACAGTATCCACAGTTCTTTCGGTTTTTATTCAAACGCAACTTTGGTATTAAACATAGGATCCGATACATCAGTTTATTGGTCTCCAAATAAATGCACACTCGTTTGAGTACAATTGGGATTAAAATGTTTCTATCCACAAGGTAACATTAAGGTAACGACACTCTAGATAAGAAATCTTTCATCTACTAGTGTCTTCGCAGCCAGGTTCCTTCTTGAAATTGTTTTCCTTACTGATTCCAGAATCTGATGACATAAGAAACAAAAATAAAGACATGCATTCTGGTTTAAAATGAACTTGTAATGAGTTCTGAGCTGCCTGAGTGGAACAAGAGTTATTTGCAATTTGCATTTGTATAGCACCCTCCACACCTTCAGGGTTTCCCAAAGTTTTTTTTACAGCCAATGAGGTGTTTGTGAACTGCAACTCAAGAAATGTAAAGCGACCAGTTGTGTACACAGTGAGCTCCCACAAACATCAGTGAAATAATGAGTAGGCAATTTGTTTTAATGAGGTTGCTCAAGGGATTAATACTCAAGGAGTCATAGAGTCATACAGCATGGGCACAGACCCTTCCATCCAACTTATCCATGCCAGCCAAGTTTCCCAAACTAAATTAGTCCCATTTGTCTGCGTTCGGCCCATATCCCTCTAAACCTTTCCTATTCATGTACCTGTCCAAATGTCTTTTAAATGTTGTAACTGTACCTACATCTACTACTTTTTCTGGCAGTTCATTCCACACACAAACCACTTTCTGTGTGAAAAATTTGCCCCTCAGGTTCCTTTTAAATCTTTCTCCTCTCACCTTAAAAATTATGCCCTCTAGCTTTGAACTTTCATAGAATTGAACAGAATTTCCATAGAATCCCTACAGTATGGAAACAGGCCATTTGGCCCAACACTGGGCCTCTGAAGAGCATCCCACCCAGACCCATCCCATTCCAGTAATCCTGCATTTCCCATGTCTCACCCAGATACACATCCCTGGACACTACAAGGCAATTTAGCATGATCAATCTGCCTAACTTACATGTCTTTGGACTGTGGGAGGAAACCCACGCAGACACAGGGAGAATGTGCAAACTCCACCAGGTAGTCGCCTGAGGGTGGAATCGAACCCAGGTCCCTAGTACTGTGAGGCAGAAGTGCTAACCACTGAGCCACCTTGCCGCCCAATGCTTGGACTCTTCCCAGCAGGGAATTAAACCCTAGTCTCCTATGTGACAGGCAGGGATACTAACCACTATAGTGACGACGAACCCTAGGGAAAGACATTTGCTTTTCACCTTATCTATGACCCTCATGATGTTATAAACCTCAAACTCCTATGTTCCAGTTAAAAAAGTCCCCGCCCATCCAGCCTCTCCCTATAACTCAAACCTTCCAGTCTCAATAACATGCTTGTAAATCTTTTCAGCACCCTGTCCAAAGTAATAACATCCTTCTTACAGGAGGGCAACCAGAACTGCACACAGTACTCCAAATGTGGCCCCACCAACGTCCTGTATAGCTGCAACATGACATCCCAACTCCTACACTCAATGGACTCTAATCCAATTTAAAAACAAATCTGCTTACCAAGGAGGATTCCCGTACTCTTCCTTTGTATAGTGCCATAGCATATTTGAATGTCCATCTGAAAGGGCAGATGTCAGGCTGATGGAGTTTCAGTTTAACATCTCATTTGAAAGGCTGCACCAGAGCAGCAAGCCCACAATACTGGAATTGTCAGCTAAGATTTTGTGCATAAGATTGGAACACACAAATTTCCGACTCAGAGGCAAGGGTGGTACCCACAGAAGGGCAAAACTCTTGGTCTTGTTGTGCTACAGAATCTGCTCAGGGAAGTAAAACATCAATTTCTTTTACAAAGCATCCTCCTTTGGCTCCATCTTGCCACAAGGCTGCAAGAGTCAGCAAGATCATGTGATACTGCATCGCATCCTGTCATGTTGCACATTGTACCTCACTGGCACACCATCAGACTGCTAGCGACTGTAGCCTGTCTCAAACATGCTTGTAATCAGATGGATCTCATGCTCAATGATGCAAAAAGGCTTTCATTTTAATAATCCTGCTCGATCAGTTTGCTGACTCACTCTGAACTAAAACTGTTAAAACAGTGAGAAGCAGGAATCTCGAGGGTGTGGGTGAGGGAGCTCTACCTGTGTAGCAGTGTTAGAGAGTGTGTGCATTAGAAACTGGGAACTCAAACATCACATGGATGCAAGCTTCCTTCAATGATTCCAAACACAATATTGGCCTGACTTTGCTGTGACATCAGAAGAAACTTTTGTGTCATGACTGGACGTGGGCGTTGGCCCTTGGAATATTAAAGGGAGAATGCTAACTTTCAGTCGTTCACAGCCATGTGTGTTCAGTATTGAGAACCTCACCTCAGGACAGACTGACTTTGGATGCAAGGGTGGTGCAATGTACACTCACCAGGATTATGCCAAAAACCTGGAGGAGTACATTATGAGAACGCATTGCCTAAACTTTGTTTGCAATCTTTGGAGTCGAGCTGACTGACGGGTGATCAGATTGAGGTGTTTAAAATCTTTAAAGGATTTGAGGAGGGCGATGTGGAAAAACGATTATTCAATTTGGTGAGGGAATTTCAAAATCACATGGACATCTTAAAATTAGTGAGGCCATTTAAGAGTGAAATTGGGAAGTACATTTTCCTTAAGAGAGTGGTAGAAATTTAGAACCTTCTTCTTTATAAGGATTTGGATGGAGGGATGCTTGGAACTTTCAAGTCTTAGTTAGGTCAATCTTTGTAAGGTAAGAGCACAGAGGAACCTATGGCAAAGGTGTGAAGGTACAATGCAGTCATCGTGTGACTGAAAGGCATAGCAATTCTGAAGGGCTGAATGGGCTATTCATGTCCGTATACTCCTCTTTCTTCACATTTAAAGCAAAACCTTGGTACAAAAGCTAGATAACAATCAGGATCAGAGTGATACCCTGAATAAAAAGGTGGTGGGGGGGCTTTGCAGAGTCAAATTTCTGAGATGTTCTCACGCCCCTAATTGCGGTTTTCAATCTGGTTTTCACCTTTGCTGGTGGTTTTGGGTGAGATGGGGAATATATATATTGTGTCATAAAGTGTGGAGACAGGCTAGGTGGAGTCAAGCGCCTTGTCTTCACTGCTGCTGTTATGTTTGTCGTAACAGCAGAAATCCAAGGTCCTGACATAATTCAGATTAGTGTTCAATCGCTGTCACTTACCTTCTGTACAAGATAAGTGATGATTGTTGCCAGCACAAAGTCCTGGGTGCCCAGATCCACGACAGAGAAGAGCAGAATATCAAACAACAGCAGGACCAACTCATGGCCATAATAAAGAACATTGCTGAAGAGGGTCCGGTCATCTGAAAACAACGAGATTGGAAAACAATTGAGCCTCGCGTACCAAGTCGGAAACTCTCACATTAGGCGTTTTGTTGGCTGGCTTCGGGCATTTCTACAGTTGTAAAAACAGGATGGGAAGGTTGTACAAATAGACAGACATGCTCACAAACAGCAGGAGTTATGGACTCCCATTCAGGATGGATCAAGGTGAACAGACTGTTCCAGTTTAACATGAAGGTGGTGATTCCCTGCAATAGAATGTCTGGCAAGGCACCTGAAGCAAATACAATCAGTGCACGTTCAAGAGAGAGCCAGGCAGACTTTGGCTCAGAAAAAAACAATTAGCTTTTACAAGTTACAGTAAAACCTACCTGCATCATGGGAGGGAAAGCCAGACTGAATTTAGGGCTGGGTTACATAAGGGAATCTGAGGGCAGAGGTCTTAACTTTAGTCAAACAGGTAGGTTTTGAGGAATGTCTTAAAGGAGCGGAGAGTGGAGAGATTTACATAGAAACACAGAAGATAGGAACAGGAGGAGGCCAATCGGCCCTTCGAGCCTGCTCTGTCATTCTTCACAATCATGGCTGATCGTCCAACTCAATAGCCTAATCCTGCTTTCTCCCGTAACCTTTGATCCCATTCATCCCAAGTGCTATATCTAGTCACCTCTTGAATACATTCAATGTTTTGGCATCAACCACTTCCTGTGGTAACGAATTCCACAGGCTCACCACTCTTTGGGTGAAGAAATGTCTCCTTATCTCCATCCTAAATGATCTATCCCAAACCCCCATACTGTGACCCCTGGTTCTGGACACAGCCACCAGCGGGAGCATCCTCCCTGCATCTACCCTGTCCAGTCCTGTAAGTTTTTTATAACTCTCTATAAGATCCCTCCTCATTCATCCGAACTCCAGCAAAAACAATCCTAAACGTGTCAATCTCTCCTCATACATCAGGCCTGCCATCCCTGGGATCAACCTGGTAAATCTTTGCTGCATTCCCTTGACAGCAAGAGCATTCTTCCTCAGAAAAAGATACCAAAACTGCCTGCCTGGAGGTTGCAGGGCTTAGGGAAGAGGGAACTGTAGGACTGGGCAAAGTGTTCAGCAATGATGCTCCAGTCATCAGGATGTGGATCAGCTCAGTCCAACATTCGCTTTTCTCCCACCTGTCATATTGTTTTGGATTAACTTTGTAAGAAGGTCAAGCGTTGCACAATACACAATGGTTGCAAAGGGAAGAGAGTCTGGGACATTTTTCACTGAAGTGTAGAAGGTTGAGGCGTGACCTTATAGAGGTTTATAAACTCATAAAGTAGGATGGGGTTAATGGTAGGTGTCTTTTCCCTAGGGTTGGGGGATTTCAAGACTAGGGGGTATTTTTTAAGGTGAGAGGAGAAAGATTTAAACAAGACATGAGGGGCAACTTTTTTACATAGAGAGTGATTCATGTGTGGAATGTACTTCTGCAGGAAATAGCGGATGCAGATAGAGTTACAACGTTTAAAAGACATTTGGGTAAGTACGTGCATAAGAAAATGTTTGGAAGGACAAGGGCCAAGTGCAGGCAGGTATGACTGATTTAGTTTGGGATTATGGTCAGCATGGACTGGTTGGACCGAAGGGTCTGTTTCCGTGTTGTATGACTCTATGACTCAAAATAACAAAACTGATTTCCCATTCTATGAGCATTACTGAAAACCTAGCGAAGAGGAGAATTGTGACGGATACAATGACAGTTCGAGGAAGGTGGAAGAGACCATTTACATGTTATATTTCAAGCTCAGCAGATGCCAGCAAAAAGGCTCCCGACAAGGGAACAATTACCCTGAAAATGAGAAATACAGGTCCAGTAATTCATTGGAATCTTCCTAATTTTCCACCCAAATTTTGGTTTGCTTCCCCTCCGCAATGTTGTGTTACAACTCACTCATGGAGTTCAGGTTGCTGTGGCAAACTGCACTTGTACATGCATGATGTTGTCTAGAGCTAAGGACAGCAATAGCAGAGATTCCAACAGTCTTTGCATCACATGGATAATGTCTATGGGTGCATGGCTGGCCAAGAATCTCTTAGAATCCCTAGAGTGTGGAAGCAGGCCTTTCAGCCCATTCAGTTTACACCAACCCTCTGAACAGCATCCCACCCAGACCCTGCCCCCTACCCTAGTCCTGTAGCCCTGCATTCCCCATGGCTAACCCACCCAGCTTACACATCCCTGGACACTATGGGCAATTCACCAAGGCTAATCCAACTAACCTGCACATCTTTGGACTGTGGGAGGAAACCGGAGCACCCGGTGGAAACCCACGCAGACACGGGGAGAATGTGCAAACTCCACACAGACAGTCACCCAAAGGTGGAATCAAACCTGGGTCGCTGGCATTTTGAGGCAGCAGTGCTAACACTGAGCCATCGTGCCACCCTCTCCCCTGCTCTTATCTTGTTGGAAGGATTTGCAGGTTGATCATTGACCTGCATGCCTGCCAACATTTCTTCACTGCTGGGTCCTGGTGCAGGACCTGACTCCAGGACTATCTAACTCACAAAGCAGAGATGCTATCTACTGCTGTGCTACAAGATGTCTTCTCCATATTGGGACACTCCACAAAATTCTAATGTTACAAATGGAAATGTGCGTTTTTGTGATGAAACTTGAGATAATGGATGTAAAACAACAATTCTCAGCAGATTTCACCAAAATAGCAACATGTATTACACAGGCCTGATTTTGGCTCTATCAGTCCAGGCAAAGAGCTACATTTAGATTTTGACAGGTTGTCTCATGTGGTGAGTAATCTCTCCTAATCATATTAAACACTGCCCTGAACTTTGTATGACTGCTGCAGGGACACTCTTTGGCCAAATTCAAACTGCAGCAAATGCTGCCAACATGTGTTAAATCTGGTTGCTGCAAAGCTGAACAGAGCCAGTCAGGGAAACACAGGAAAACATGCTGCTCTTACCATTGTAAAAGAAACTCCGATCGTCTGAACGTTGAAACTCAAAGTCCAAAATTCTCTCCAGAAAGAGTTTTTCCTTGACTACATAGTCCATATCTTTGTAGGCCTGCACAAAGAGCACTCTGTAAGATTGTTAATGTCGAGAATAGTTTGCATATCAACAAATGGTAAACATTCACTGGGTACCTCATCTCAACTAGACATTGCAAACTGCTTGACCCCAAATGACTTACCTTTGAAGTCCAATCACCGTTGTTTTGTTGGCAAATACACCAGCTGTGTGTGTGCACAGTCAGATCCCATAAATCCTGAGTAAATCAATGACCACTGAATCTGCATTTGGTGGCATCAGTTGAAGTTTGACCAGGGTGTCAGGAAGACTTGCTTCTCTTCAAATAACACCAAGGGATTGACTGCATGCATTTTTCTCGATAGGTAATGCCTCAGTTTAATATCTCATCCAACAATACAACACTTCCCTCACATCCTCTGTATGTTTGGGGGGTGGGGGGGTTGTGGTCCATCAGCAGCATCACCACTGGATTAATCATACAGAACCTTGGGTTAATATTTTAGGGACCTGGGTTCAAATCCCACCATGGTGACATTTGAATTCAATAAAAATCTGGAATAAAAACATAACATACTGGCATCCATGTTCCTGTTGTTAATTTTTGTGAAAACCCATCTGGTTCATCAATGTCTCTGAGAGAAGGAAATCTGCTATCTTTATCTGGTCTGGCTCATATGTGACTCTGCATCCACAGCAATTACAGTTGACACTTAACTGCCTTCTGGGCAATTGGGGATGGGCAATAAATGCATAGACAAATTTTAATAAGTGCCAGATATTATTTTAGCAACTTACTAGCCTAGGACCAGTAAATGGGGACTGGACAAGAAAATGGGTCAGCGTAAGTACTGTGTAAAGTCAGGAGTACAGTTTGCAGAGATTTGAGGCAATTGAGGTCATGTGCTGATGACATGGTGGGGGCCACAGCAGCTAATGGACAGACTGGGACTTTGGCCAACCATTTAAAACCAGATAGTCAAGATCTCACGGGCAAGCTGCTCTTCAACCTCTGGTGGCAATAGCTCAAAGAACGGCACTTTACATGGATACACCTCTTCCACCACTCGCCGAGTTTTTAACACTGCAACACCAACTTCCCAAGTGCTTCCTTATCTCAGACGATGAGGAGGGGAGGTCACCAAAAAGAGGTAAAGTTATACTCTTAAAAGAGAAAGGCAGTAAAGTGGCTCAGTGGTTAGCGCTGCTGCCTCACAGCACCAGGAACCCAGGTTCAATTCCATGTTCAGGTGACTGTGTATGTGGAGTTTGCACATTCTCCTGTATCTGTGTGCGGTTCCTCCCACAGTCCAAAGACGTGCAGGCTAGGTGGATTGGCCATGCTAAATTGCTCATAGTGTTCAGGGACGTGTAACCTGGGTGGATTAGTCACGGGAAATGCAGGGTTGTAGAGATAGGGTACACAGGTGGGTCTGGGTGGGATGCTTTTCAAAGGGCTGGTGTGGACTTGATGGGCTGAATGGCCTGCTTCACACTGATTTTATGAAGAGGAAAATTTGAGCATGCTAATCATTCCTAAATCTCAGTTAACAGTTCCCAGTAAATCTAGTTAACGGTTCCAAGCAAAACTGGGAATTACAATACAGCAAAGGTGAGGCATTAGGAGAAGGAACGAAAATAAAATTGACAGAACAGGAGGAAAGAAATACAAATTTAAACAGATTATGCAAAAGAAAATTAGCAAAAAATAGTTCAGATTGGAGCAGACTCTTTAAGATTCTGCTTTTTTGACAAGTTATTTTTTGTGGTTTCAAACCAGGCTTCTATTTTTACTGATAGAGTTCAACAAACCACACCCAGGGTCCCAGCTGTTGTCAAGCAAAATATTAAAAGCACATTTCCTCCAGAGCCCTCTCTCTGACCCTGCAAGTATGCCACTTCAGAAATATCTCTCTCCCACTACAGAGTGCACGGGTCTCCCTGTTGTTTGGAATGTTGGATTGACTGGTCGGATTGAAGCTTTTGGAATAGATTCTTGTTGTTTTGGACAGCAGAGACAGTAGGACAGTTGCACAAATGCATTCATTTCAACCAGTTTTACAAAAGTATTTTAACTCTTTGTTAATGTTAAAACCTTTCCTGTCAGATGATCTGTTATTTCAGAATGAAAACTTGGTTTTTGAGTTTTTGCTTGGTAAAGGTAAAAGGTTGAATGGTCATCTGTACTTTCGCTCACCAATTTGACACCCTCCACATCTCTCAGAACAGAACTGCATCTTCCCTTCAGGTGCCTCAGAGGAAACTGTGAATTTCCTTGTGAATGTTAACACACAGCACAGCCAAGTAAAGACAGCTAGTTTCCGTCCCTAAAGGGCATTAGTGAATCTGTTGGATTTTTGTTTAAAGACAATCTGACACTTTAATGGTCATTGTTACTGTTGTGTGCCTTGTGATTTTCCACATGTTAGTTCACATAGAACATAGAACAATACAGCACAGGAACAGGCCCTTTGGCCACCATGTCTATGCCAACCGTGATGCTATTCTATACTAATCCCATCTGCCTGCACACGGTCCATATTCCTCTATTCCCTGCCTATTTATGTGTTTTTCTGAACGTCTCTTAAATATTGCTAATGAATCTGCTTGTACCACCTCCTCTGGCAGTGCGTTCCAGACACCTACCAGCTTCTGTATAAAAAACCTGCTTTATACATCTCCTTTAAACTTTCCCCCCTCACCTTAAACCTATGCCCCCTTGTATTTGACATTTCCGTTCTGGGAAAAAGACACCAAATATCCAACCTATCCATGCCTCTCATTAGTTTATATTCTTCTATCAGGTCCACCCTCTGCCTCTGATGCGCTAGCAAAAACAATTCAGGTATGTCCAACTTCTCCTTATAGCTAATACACTCCAATTCAGGCAACATCCTGGTAAATTTCTCTGTTGCACCTCTCCAAAGCGTTTACAAAATTTATACCACAAAACGGCGGGTTCGTGTTGAAACTGATGTCTTGAAGTTTATTTACAACACTAATTATTTACACATCTGTAATATTGCACATTTACACAGTCTGGGTTCAGTACTTACTGATGTTACTCTACATTACACGAACATAAGCTGACTAAACACACCACACTGACTCCATTATAGAAAGGCAGCATCTAAAGGTGAGAGAGACACCTTTATACTGCAACATTACATGTCATGATGTCATGTAACAATATAGTCTGGTCTGGAAACAATGCCTATCTATATACAACAGTTACTGATGCTAGTTCCATTAAGATTTGAATTCAAATTCACAAAACTGCCATGGTAAGATTTGATCACATGCTCTCTATTGAGTAAATATTACTAATACATTGCTGAATCACTAGCTTAAAAACAAAACAAAAAAGATTCAGGCTCATTCCTTTCCACTTAACACTTGCTGCTCTGTGTCGGAATGAGGTCCACATTTTGACCATTCCGAGGATACACAAAGTTCTCCTGTCTTCCTTGTTGGGTTTATCATGCCTGCTTTATATTTACTCAGAGACCAATTGTTATGTCTCTCCTAAAAGGAACAGATCGAATCAGCGCAGACTGGAAAGTGAACCCCGACCTCTTTGGAACTTGTGACTTTAGAACTTAGAACTTGTAGCTGAGTTCAGCCAAGCATTTAATAAACCTGCTGAATGAACCACTGATTAGAAGATTATTGCTTCAAGTCTTGTATCAGGGTTTACGTTTATAAAATGGGCTGATCCCCAGTGTAGCATTAAGTGGACCATATATCAAAGCGGAGGTGGTAATGTCACTGGACTAGTCATCCAGGCCCCAGCATAATGTTCTGTAGCAGATGGTGAAATTTGAACCCAATTAAAATCTGGAATCAAAAGCTCATCTAATGATGAACATGTAACCACTATTGATTGCTATAAAAACTGATGAGAAATCCTGTGACACTGCTAGACATAAAATGTTCTCCTCATGAATGAGCAATGGCACCAAATTCAAGACTGCTCATTATTTAATCCCATGTTGTTTAAGGGATATTTCTGGTATTGACTGGCTGCTGTGTTTACACCCAACCCCAGCAACCTGAATACAATACTGTAACTCAAACTGGCATTCCATTGCGTGGCTGAGGGAGTGCTGCACTGTCCAAGGTGCTGTCTTTCGGGTGAGTCACTAAACCAAAGCCCTGTCTTTCCTCTCAGGTGGAAGTAAAAGAGCTCAGAATAGTATTTTAAAGAAGAGCGAGGGAGTCCTGCAGGAGATATGGATAACACTTAATCCCTCAACCAACATCAATAAAAACAGATACTTTTGGAGTGCAGAGAAACTAATTCACTGCTGTTTGAGACACAAATGCAAAAAGGCACTTAAGTGGTAAAAGTAGCATATTAATTGCTAGCCTTGTTGGTCAAATAATGGGATTGGTGTGATACCAAAATATAGATAAGGTGCAGGAGTAGGCCATTTGGCCCTTCGAACCCATAACTGCTAATTAATAAGATCATGACTGATCTGATTGTAACCTCAATCTAACATTCCTGTCATTCCCGGATAATCTTTTATCTCCTCACTTAACAGGAATCCATCCACCTCGTCCTTAAAAATATTCAAGGATTCTGTTTCCACCACCTTTGCAAAAGACAGTTCCAAAGACTCTCAAACCTCCCTGAGAGGGGGGAAAATGCCTAAAATCTGTTTTAAAGGATCAAAAAAGACAACATTTAAATAATTTAAAATTAAATTACTTAAGTGTTCTTTGCAATTAGATTAACTGAGAGTGGACTGCGCTGTAATACAATTGCTCTTATCACAATATACACTAACTTAAACTAACATACTCAACAGAATTCAGGTCTTCTACCTGCATGAAGTAAAATGGAATTGCCAGGTGAAAGGGCAGTGTGTTCATTCTGTACATCCCATACGGTGCCCCAGGGGTGTTTCCTCTTGATTTCACACTACATAGTCAACAAACTTCTAATAAAAACCAAAAGAACTGCGGATGCTGTAAATCAGGAACAAAAACAAAGTTGCTGGAAAAGCTCAGCAGGTCTGGCAGCACCTGTGGAGGAGAAAACAGAGTTAACGTTTCGGATCCAGTGACCCTTCCTCAGAACTCAGGGAACTGTTCTGAGGAAGGGTCACCGGACCCGAAACGTTAACTCTGTTTTCTCCTCCACAGGTGCTGCCAGACCTGCTGAGCTTTTCCAGCAACTTTGTTTTTGAACAAAGTTCTAATGTTCTTTTATCCCAGAGGCTACATAGTCCCACAGCAACCCACACAGTAGCTAAATATCCCACTCTCACTTCAGGCAAAAAACAAATGAAAGGCACCAGCTCACATGTTCAAGGAAGGATGAAAGGAACTTATTCATGGTGTAGTAGGCTTTCAGATTCTGCTGCAGGGTGGCTGAACCCTCATGAATGCTTCGATTTCCTCTTGCTGCCTTCAAGGATAAAGAAGAAAACAAACTGAGGGCTCAATATCAAGGCCACATTCCACATCAGATTTAAGTCCATGTCAAAGATGATAGCATTTGGTTCAACAGCTCTCTGCTGGTCTTTATGCTGCTCACAAATGTTCTCTCAATCTTCTTTATTTAACCTCATGAACTGTACCTTATCTCAGACTCTCTTCCTCAGCTGCTCCCTGTCGTAGTAAGTTCTACATTTGGCCATTTCTGTTGATAATGAATTTTGTCTGAATTCCCTGTTGAATTTATTAGTGACCACCATACATTTATATCTTCAAGGGTAAACATCTTCGCAATGCTATCAAAATCTTTAATGTATCCAATATACCATCACTCAGTCTTTCATTTTCTACAGAGCCTTATCCATCTTATATAATCTTGCAGCTCTGGTAAATTCTTATTTTTACCTTCAGGGCATGATTTTCATTTTGAAGGTCAGAAACAGAGGTCAGGACATTTTTGGCGTACGCATGCACATACCGCATGCACACAACACACAGACACTACACACACATGCACAGAACACACAGATACATACCAAAACAAAACACACAAAAACGCGCACACACAGACAAAACACACACTGACACAAAACACACATGGTGGATGTGATGTAAATGGTCTTTGAAATGAAAGCCAATTGATAAAAAAGTGCCACAGAAAAGGCTTGTCAGCAAAGATGAATCACATGAAATAAATAGGAGCGATATGAAGTTGACAAACAGGAAACAGAGAGGAATGGTGAACAATTGTTTTTCTCGGAGGTATATGGTGGCATCCTCAGGTGTTAGGATAAGGAGCACTGTTTCTTATGACATAAATTATAAATTTAGACTTGGGTGTGAAAGGCACAATTTCAACATATGAGTCCTGTGTCTTTGTTCAGAATCCAGAATCGTGTTGTGAACTGTGAGGAGGATGCAGGCTTTATAAATGGAGACATACAGCACAAAAGCAGATGACGTGTAGTGAAAGTTTATAAAACACTGGTTCAGCCTCAGCTGGAGTATTGCGACTAATTATGGGCCCCATACTTGGAGAAGGATGTGAAAGTTTTAGACAGTGTGCAAAAGCATTGACAAGAATGGTTCCCCTGGTGAGGGAGTTCAGCTATTTTGATAGTTTTCAGAAGCCAGGACTGTCCTGCTTAGAGAAGGTAGCGATGCATTGTGTTTGAGGTGTTCAAAATCATGAAGAGTCTGGAAAGAGCAGGATTTAACGTTTGTTCTTATGTGGAAGAGCGATAAAAAACTGGAAAGGATTACAGAGGGAATTTCAGAGCTTTGGACCTAGACAACTCAAGACACACTCTAAAATAACTCCACAGAGACCGGTATCCCATCACCCAGTCACCTTTTATTTACATGTGGACAGTTCTTGACTCTCCAATTGGTCCAGCTCCCTCAGATCCAGCTCTCAGAGTGAGCAGAACCTCTGATATTCCTGTTTTTATCTGTCAGCCAGGGCTCCTTGATTGGGCCAGATTAACAGCCCCAATCAGGGAACTCATATTCCATGAGGTCCAGCTGGCTGATCTTGTCACAATCACTACACATTCGTTAAAGTGCAGGACAAGCAACATACAGTCCAAGCTACCAAAAATAACTGGGGCGGCACAGTGATTAGCACTGCTGCCTTACAGGGCCAGGGTCTGGGGTTCGACTCCATTCTCAGGCTACTGTCTGTGTGGAGTTTGCAAATTCTCCCCATGTCTGTGTGAATTTGCTCTGGGTGCTCCTGTTTCTTCCCACAATCCAAAGATAAGCAGGTTTTGGGGATAGGGTGTATCTGGGTGGGCTGCTCTTCAGATGGTCGGTATGGCTTGCCCCCACACTGTAGGGATTTGAATAAGAAAACACTGCTTCAACCACAGTGAGGCCAAACATTACATTTTTAAAACAATTAAAATCGGACATTCCTGAAACAGAGCTATTAACAAAACTTGAAGTACCTCATTCAGCGGCGATAGTATCCGATCATATTGTTGTCTGACCTTGTTAGAAATTAACACCTCAAAAGTCTGGACATCCATGTTGGGCTCAAGACCTCTCATTGCACAAAGGTTATCCTGTAAAAAGTGAACATTTACAAAACATTGTTAGTCAGATTGTTTCTGACCTTTCTTTAACAATAACCTCCCTCGACCCTCCAAGATCACATTGACTGTATTAATTTTCTTTCCATTGTGCAACCACTAGCTGGCACACAAGTTGATAGAGCGAATGGCCACCTGTTGAATAACAAATCCGTGTCTTTTTCTACTGTCTCCCATTTCATCAGATGTTGATGTTTCTGCACCTGGCTCCATTGGATCCCCTGGATACAGCAAGTTCAGGAAATTCTGTCTGGAAAAAGCATATTCTTGAATGTACAAACCTTTTGTCCCTTGAAGGTGAAGGAAAAGAATAAATGTACTTGATTTCGATTTCCTCCAGGATTGATTTCCTGTAATCCCTGCAGACAAGCACTCAAAGAACCATACAGGCACAGCAAGAACATTTCTCCCTCTTTCCCAGCGAACAGTCTAGAACTAGGGATCGTAGTTTTTGAATAATGGAGATGAGGATAGATTTCTTCACTAAGAAGATGGTGAACCTTTGGAATTCTCTACCCCAAAGGGCTGCGCGTACACATTTGCCTTGGGGAGGCTATGGCCTATTGGTATTATTGCTGGGCTGTTAATCCATAGACCCAGGTTTTACAGACACAGGTTCAAATCCTGCCAAGGCAGGTGGTGGAATCTGAATTCAATAGAAAAAAGTCTGGAATTAAGAGACTGATAATGACAATGAAACCATTGTCAATTGTCAGAAAAAACCTATCTGGTTCATTAATGTCCTTTAGGGAAGGAAACCTTACCTGGTCTGGACTACATGTGACTCCAGACCTACCAACAATCCAAATCTCAATGTAGTTAATTACCCTCTGAGATAGACATTAAATGCTGGCCTAGCCAGTCACAACCTAGTCCCTGGTTCCAACAGGTCTGAGAGGGATATGTTCAAAGGAAATTCAAGGGTTACAAAAAATAAGGTGGGAAAGTGGAGTTAAGATAATGACTCAGCCATGATTTCATTAAATGGAGGGAGAAACACAAGACACTATACATCCTACTCTAATTCCTAACTTTTTAATGTTCTCATTTGATGGAAAATTACAATTATTTAAGATTGATCTATCCCACGTATCACAAAATCTGATTACCTCTTCCTTCTTGAGATTGAGATACATCGACTCCATACCAATGTCAGCTTGTCCATGTACAGACCGTCCATGGATGTAGTAGCCATAACACCTGTGCAGTAAGACCAAGACTGATACCTGGGTGGAATTTATTTGCAGAATGTTATTTACACTTGATACAAAAGAAAACAATGTTAATATTTCCACTCCAAACTCAATTTCTTTCAGTGAACTTTGACAAAAATCACATGGTGACAATCATACTGGGTCAGTTCCATCCAACACCAAGTTACTTGCGAAAGATGTAAAGGGTCAGAAGCGAAATGCAAAATGAGGTGAGGAACAGGTCATACTGGAAAGTGATTTAAGAGGAAACAGAAAATAAAATTAGCTCTTTTAAATCACAGCTCTTCTGTATAGCTCTTTGGTTAGTCATCATAGGTGGCATGAGTTTAGAGGTGACTTTCCTGAGATTATTGCACAATTGTGGCTCAGTTGGTAGTAACACTTTTCTTGGAGTCTCAGTGTTCTGGGACAGAGCCCCAGCCCAATGCTCCAGCAAAAACTTCCAGATTAACACTCTGCTGCTGGACTGAGGGAGCACTGCACAATTGGAGGTGGCATCTTTAGGATGAAATATTACACTAAGGCCCCATTTGCCCACTCGGGGTAGATGTAAAAGATCCCCTGACACTGTTTCAAAGAACAGTGGGAAATTATCTCTAAACACCCAACCAAACTTATCCCTCAATCAACATCGAAGAGCAGATTAGCTGGTTGTTAACACATTGCTGTTTGTAGCAGTTTGGCTTCATACAAATTGGCTACCGGATATCTTATACCACAATAGAATCAATACTTCAAAAAGCACTTTATTGGCTGTAGAAAGCTCAGAGACATCTGCAAGTTGTCTGGAAGGCCCATGTTCTGTTCAGGTGTAGCCCTCTGGCAGTGACTGCATTCCAGACCCGCTGTCTAATGGCCATTGCTTCCCCAGTGTGGAATCAGACTCTGTAATCTGTACTCTCACTTTGGTTTGGACTAGGAGTCTGGACACAAGACCAAGGAGATGGCAGCAGCACAGTGGGAAAATCCCGAGACCAGTAATCCCAAGACCCAGTCTCAGGTTCACATCCAGGGCCTCAAATCACAGCAGCCGGGGGTGGATATTAAATTCAATTAACAAATGTGAACTAAGTGCCAGTCTCATTAATCATGACTATGAATTGCTTGTTGCAAATATCAGTGATTTCTAATGGACTAATGTCCCTTTTAGGGAAGGAAATCTGCCATCAATATTTGGTCTGGCCTACATGGGACTCCAGACCAATAGCAATGTGGTTGACTCTTAACTGCCCTCCAAAACATCCCAAGTCAATCAATTTTGGGGCATTTAGGGATGGGCAACAAATGTTGGCCTTGCCAATGATAATCACATCCCCTAAAAGAAATGTGTGACAATAGCCAGAATACATCACAACATCAGTTGTAATAAATATGATAAGCAAGTGTCTTAACTGTGCACATAAAGTCCATACCCACAAGCTGGTTAGCAGGGTTTACTGGATCAGCAATCAGAGATAGGTCTGCGTACTCTGACTGATTTTAGTTTTCTCTCCTGAGCCCAGAAGCATTAAACATCAATTGCAGTACACTGGCAAACTTAGTGAAGACAAAGGGAGATTTTTCGATGGTGTGGCTCAGTCCCACCGTGTCAGGGCCAAGATTTGTTTTGTTTTGTTTTCAGTCAGTAACTGGGCCACTTTGTGGAACAGCCAGCGAGAAGTGTGATACTCACATTACTCACAGAGCACAAGTCTACAAACTGCTGAATCTTATCTTCAACAAATCGTTCACAGAATCCAACACAGAAGAGCACCTGCGAAAGATTGGAATATCTCTGGTCAATGCAGAATAGTCTGCTCAGCTCCAAACAACTTCAGTAAGGGGTCAACAACTGGTTAACTAGCCTAGAGGGATAATGCTCAGTTCTCCAAGTCTTTTTTTGTTGGGGGGAGGGTATAGATGTCCCTCCTACCCCTGTATTTCCTTACCCAACACATTGTGCAAACTGAGAGATGCAAGAAGCAAGGAGCCTGGCAGAGTGGGAGAAACCAAAGGGATGTTTGTTATGGGTTACTCTCAGGAATTTTCTTGTGACTATTTAACAAGACAAGGGAGTACTCAATGTATGGCAGGACACAAGGAAGCTCAGAGGAGCAGAGGAATTTTGAGCTGCTTGTCCATTGATCCCTGAGGGAGGCAGGTCAAGTTAATGGGCCAGGAAGATACATAGGGCACATGCTTTTATCAGTCGTCACATGTTAAATAAGAATAGGGAAGTTATTTTGGAGCTGTACAAAACTTTGTTTAGGCCACAGCTGGAGTACTGCGTGCAGTTCCGGTCACTGTACTATAGGAAGGATGTGATTGCACTGGAGGGGGTGCACAGGAGATTCACCAGGATGTTTCCTGGGATGGTGCATTTGGCCATGAGGAGGGGCTAGATAAGCTCAGTTTGAAGCAGACAAGGCTGAGAGGAGCCCTGATAGAGGTGTATCAGATTATGAGGGGCACGGACAGGGTACACAGAAAGCAGCTGCTCCCCTCAGCTGAAGGGTCAATAATAAGGTGGCATAATTTTAAAACAAAAGGCAGGAAATTTAGAGGCAATTTAAGGAAATTTATTTTCACCTAGAGGGTGGTGAAGTCTGGAATGCACTGAGGGTAGTTAAGGCAGGAAACCTCATAACCTTTAAATAGTACTTGGATGAGTGCTTGAAAAGTCATAACATTCAAAGCTATGGGCCTAATGCTGGAAAGTAGGATTAGTGAAGATAGGCGAGCAGAAACTAGATGGGCCAAACGGCCACTTCTGTGCTTTACACTCCATGACTGCTCTGTTGTAACTCTATTCTCTGACAACTGGTGCACCAGGGTGTATTTGGGTCAGATAACTGGGTGCCTGCAGTGCCAGTCTCCAGCACTTCCCTCCAAATAAAAATGACTAAACATGGAAATCAAGCAAACCCATTACTTATCGCCATTGGGCAAATGCAAGTGTCCAAAATCTGGTGAAAGCCTATCAGAGGCAAACGCACTTGCAGCATGAGAACAATTTACAGAAAACAATGTCGCCAGGTTTACAAAAATAACTTCAAATCTGCAACAAAGCTCTCAGCCTTCAGCTTTGAACTCTAAGAAACAGTGGAAATAGAAAATAGAAATTGCTGGAGAAACTCAACATGTATGGCAGCATGAGGGGAGAGAGAAACAGAGTTAATCTTTTGAGTCCAGTGATTCTTCAGAAGATCCCAGCATCTGCAGTGCTCTGCTTTTACTCAAGAAACTCCTGCCTCTTCCAGACCCTCTGTAAATAACCCTGACCCTCTATTATGGAGCCAACAAATGTTGTTTAAATGTCTCTGTCGCATTTAAAATAATGATAACAGTTTTGGGATTTTTAAAAATTCTCTAATTGGATACTCCTGACAATAAAAAGGAAGTTTCACAACAGCCTTCATATATCGTTTCAAAAGATTCAGTCATACAGCAGAACAAAAATTAGATTAGCAATCTCCCCTGGAAACAAGCAGATTGTTGTAGATATTGTTGATCAATCTGTTATTTCACATCGCTGGAGTGAGTGGGGTTTGAACACAAAACTTCTAACCCAGAGGTGGGACTACCGCTGCTCCACAACAGCCCAGCAGTTTCAGCCTGTTCAGATGGACACGAGGCGTCTTTGCAGCAAATGGGACTTGATCCCAGCCCTTCTAGCCCAGAGGTTGGGACAGTACAACTGCACCACAACAGCCCATCAGTATGTTGTAAACTAGCCTATACTGTCCCAAGTGAAACCCTCTCTCACAAAGTCAACATCATTAACCAGTGGTTGGGTCTAATCGGTTGATGATACCTTGATAATCTATAGTATTTTGGTTGCTGTATGCCTAACCTGGATTCATACGAAGAAAAACACAAAACACTGCAGATGCTGGAAACATAGAGGCCAGGCACCATCTGTGCAGGGAAAGAAAGCCGGCAGTTAATATTTCAGGTCTGTGATGTTTCATCAAACTTTAGCAGTGACGGCTCTCTGCCCACGAGCAGCCAGTTGAAGGGACCTATTAGACCATGTTGTTGACACTGACTGGAGCTTTCCAGTTACTCAGATATCATCACGTCGCTGTTTAAGGGATCTTACTGTGTGCAAACTGACTACTGGTTTGCCTGCATCACAACAGCGTCACCTCCAAAGTATTTTATTGGGCGTAAGGAGCATGGGTTGGCCGGAGATTGCAAGAGGTATTGTTGAAATGCAAAGTCTTCTCGTCTTCCCAGTTTCCTTTGTTCTGACTGAAACTATGTCCTCTGTCATGAGTCCAACAGTTTAAATTCTTAAGGACATTTATGTCTAATCATATCGTTCCTTATGGAAAGCTTCTCTTTAGCTGCCAGCAGTATGACAATCATTGGAGGGAAAAATGTGTTTGTGGGAGAATGAGGAACTTAAACTCTTGGTAGTTTTGTTTCATGACCGTGACAAAACTGCTATCCATTTATCATTGCCAGGACCCCCAGCACAATAACTAAAGCATCTGAAGCCATCTTACTTGGACTAAACCGACTGCCAACCACATGGATACTGCTATTCCATATCGAAGAATTGGGCTCCAGGGAGCCAGATTAACATCAGGTCCTGGATGTAGATTCAAATTCAGATCTCTTCGGGCAATGTTCTTCAAGCCAATGACCTGGAATTAAAAATATGTGAGCCAATTACAGGAATTCATCATATTGGCCAAATTTGTGTCTTCTGCTGAGAGCGAAAGAATGAGCGAGAGAAATTTCTCATGCAGACTGCCACTGGAGCACAGAATGTTTTGCCAAAGGGAACTGTAAAGGTTGAGAACAAGACTCATTTTAAGAGCAAAGTAGATAGCGTTTCTGGAGCAGAGCAGGATACAGAGCTAATGGGAGAGCACGGGATAGTGGGATTTATTTTGGAATGCTGTAGCAAAGCATTAACATTGTCAGTGCTGTAAACATTGATATTTGAACCTGTTAGCAAGAAGGTGCTAACAGCCACTGCTATAAGATCCTCAATCAAGGGAGTCAGATCATTCACATCTAGTTTTTAAGCCTACAGCACTATAGTCACTGGAAACTAAAGTGAATAGAGCTCCTCTAATTCTGCCCCCTTGCCCAAACCAAATTTTAATTGCTCTATCACTGAAACCATGCTTTTCGTCACCAAGACCCTAAACTCATGAATTCCCTCTCTAACTCACTCTTCTTCTCTAACTCACTCTTGCTCTCTACTTGCTTTTCTCCTGTAAGATGCACCTTAAAATCTACCTCTTCAATGAAGCTTTCGGACATATAACAATCTCTCCTTACATGGTCTGGTATCATGTATTGTTTGTGACTTGCCCTGCGATGTTTTAAAGGTGTTATATGTATGGAAGTTGGTGATTGATGATGTAATGATGTCCTGCCTCATTAGGATTAGTTAGGATTAGTTTGAGGGAACTGAGTCTATTCAAGTATCGATTTCTACATCAGTGCTGAATTTGGGTGTTCATGAGCTTAAAGATAATGTCATATGACCACCAGAATACCACGGACTGGTTTCACCTGAGATTCGATGATGACACACCAACCATAGTCTAACTTCACTGGGGGCTGAAGAGAATGGGAGAATCTTTCTTTGAAGAAACGGACTATATTGGCTAAGAGTTCTCCTATGAAGATCCAAGTAGAAATGAATAAACAAGTAGACTATTGGTACACCTTCCCTTAGCCGCTGTTCCCAATCACCAAGGCCACCAATCTCCTACCAGACACCATGTTACCAAGGCACAGGATGGCATTATTGATACATGGAGAGGAATGACACATACTTTCCCTGACCTACCATGTCAGCGCAGCTTCAGCAGCCCACCATTACGACAGGGCCTGGCTAATTTTCCAGGATCGGGATCACCGGCAGTGGATTTCTGTCCTTGACTGTCGGAGATGGGGTGGTGAAGATTACCTGCAACAGGTCTCCAAATCCCATCATCTTTTGACCACTTTGTTGCTCAAAGATTTGGACAATTTTGGCAGATTTCAGTCCCACAAATCGTGCAATTGCTTATCCTGTGATTGATTCACGGCACTTTCTGACCTGTTAATGACTAAATTCTTCTTTCCTCCAACAGCTGTAGGCCAGAAAGGGTACTGTCCTGGGCCCATCCACTCTATTGGGATGGTAAGGCCCCTAGGAGCACCCCTACTTATATCTGAACCCCCCACCCCTGCCTTTGCAGCTGTATTTGTCCCATCCTCTGTTGTTCATTTTCCTCCAGCCAGAACAGAATTGCCAGAATGATCTTAGTGGCTAAAACAAAAATCTGCCTTGTCCTAAATGTTTCCGTAGTTTTCACAAGCACTTTTAAAGTGGTCTACATTGACAAAAGTGCAAAAGCTACCAGTTTGGTTATCAGCTCCTGACTGATATACTGACACTATGTTGGCCATGAAGATATACAAAGATATTAGCAAGGCAGAGGATTGCACCCAGCAGTGATGCTCACCCAGTCAAACTGCTCACTGGTAAACATAAGCACATAAAAAATAGGAACAGGAGTAGGCCATTCAGCCCCTCAAGCCTATTCCTCCATTCAATACGATCATGGCTGATCTCATCTCAGCTGAGGCTGAGGCTGAGTCCACGCTGAGGCCTGGAGTTCAGGATGTCGCCGTGAAAAGAGAAGAGAGAAAAGAAACACTAAAAAAGAGTTAAAAAATAAAGAAATGGACAGAGTGAATGAGGTATGGCTGAAGCATCCTACTCCACCATCATCTTCGACCTGAGTTGGGGCCCTGAGGACTGAACCCTGCAACATGCCACTAGTTGCAGTTTGCCAATCAGAAAAAGACCCATTTATCTTGACTCTCTGCTTTCCCTTGGGTTAGCCATTCCTCTATCCAAGCTAATAAATTACACCTAGCCAATGTGATTGTACCTTGTGTCTTAACCTTCTGTGTTGCACCTCATCAAATGCACTATTGCTTTCACAGATCATACAACAACCAATGAATAAGGGATTACAAACAAAACCAGAAGCTGCTGGAAAAGCTCAGCAGGTCTGGCAGCAGCTGTGGAGAAAAAATCAGAGTTAACGTTTCGGGTCCAGTGACCCTTCCTCAGAACGATTGAGGAACCGGACTCAAAACGTTAACTCCGATCTTTTCTTCACAGATGCTGCAAGAACATCTGAACTTTTCCAACAACTTCTGTTTTTGTTCCTGATTTACAGCATCCACAGTTATTTCGGTTTTAACAAGGAATTACAGCTGTGTGACAATGATACCTTGGGGACTGGCTAGTGGTGGTGAGAGATGGAGGTGAATTTTCCTAAAAATATTCCAGCCTCATCATGTAAAAACTGTTTTCCAAACCTGGGACAGCTTTGATCCTTAGAAATGACCATGCTTTTAAAATTCAAACGCTGTACAGAGTAGAAAAAAAAATAACATTTTCAAACAATCAATCAAGAAACACAGATTAAGTTTTAATGTATATTACTTCTTTTAACATTGACCGAAGCTGGCAAGAATTAGCAGCAACAGCTTAATTGACTTTGAAACAACTAGCAGAAGAAAGGAAAATGGCGAGCCTTGATTGCTGCTGAGAACTTTCTGACTTGTATCTGGAACAAATAACACGTTCCTTCCTGCTCACTTGATAGAAGACAGATCCTTCAGCTCAGCTACACCGAGAGGAATTTGTTTTGTTCTTTGAAAAGAGGCCAGAGGAATTTCACATGTGGAAGGTCACTAATCCCCTAACTACAGTAACTTGGGGGGAATTCTGTGTTCTTGCATTCAAACCCTGCTCATGCCAAACCACAATCTAATTTCCTACTAACCTGGGAGAATAATGGGATTCTTTCCCTGAGAAAACAGCCTGAGGACACTGTTGGAACCAGATATATCCCCTGTGATCTTTCTCGCTCTCCACACACACTGCCTCCTCCACCATCTCAGTTTAATGCGAATCTGTCACTAACTCCTCACACTCCAGCTGATTCGAGTCTTGCCACAATCTTAATGAAAACACATGGAGAGGATGGAGCTTTCACTTGTGATGTTCTAACTAACTGTTCTGGCTGGGACATGTCGCCATAAGTGATACACCACTAGATGGAAGACAGTACAGATAAGCATTTGATCCTAAGAGAGAACTCCAAAGGCACAGGTACAAGTTGTGGGTCAACTGCTGCAGACAGGCTGAACACATGCAAGAAAATTGAACACTTGAATCAAAATGAGATGGGTCAGTTCAGATAACAGCTGAATTTAAACTCACTATCCCAGTGACTAGAAATTCAACACTGCCCCACAGCAGCTAACAGGGAGTCCTGTATTTTCAACAGAGTTCACAATGTATACTGTATCTTCTCTGTTAAATCCAGAGTTACATTGTTCAACCATCAGGCCCATCACAGAGTTTAACCCTCCAATGCAAGCTAACAGGAGTCCAGTACTGTGCTATTAGATTCACCGCATAAAGCGACACTCCACATTACAACCCACTCGCTACGCCAACACTCAACATTACAGCCCACTCGCTACACCAACACTCCTCATTACAGCCCACTCGCTACACCAACACTCCTCATTACAGCCCACTCGCTACACCAACAC
>NC_063346.1:13631132-13633447 GCF_021869965.1 Rhincodon typus
TCGCTACACCAACACTCCTCATTACAGCCCACTCGCTACACCAACACACCGCATTACAGACCATTCGCTACGCCAACACTCCCCATTACAGGCCACTCACGATGTCACCACTCCCCATTATAGCCCACTCACTACACCAACACTCCTCATTACAGCTCACTCACTATGCCAGCACTCCCCATTACAGCCCACTCGGTACGCCAACACTCCCCATTCCAGGCCACTCGCTACGCCAGCACTCCCCATTACAGCCCACTCGCTACACCAACACTCCCCATTACAGCCCACTCACTATGCCAACACTCCCCATTACAGCCCACTCGGAACGCCAGCACTCCCCATTACAGGCCACTCGGAACGCCAGCACTCCCCATTACAGCCCACTCAATATTCCAACACTCCCCATTACAGGCCACGCAATGTTCCAACACTCCCCATTACAGCCCACTCACTATGCCAGCACTCCCCATTGCAGCCCACTCACTACGCCAACACTCCCCATTACAGCCCACTCAGAACGCCAGCACTCCCCATTACAGCCCACTCAGAACGCCAGCACTCCCCATTACAGCCCACTCAATGTTCCAACACTCCCCATTACAGGCCACTCAATATTTCAACACTCCCCATTACAGCTCACTATGCCAGCACTCCCCATTGCAACCCACTCACTACGCCAACACTCCCCATTGCAGCCCACTCGCTACGCCAACACTCCCCATTGCAGCCCACTCGCTACGCCAGCACTCCTCATTACAGCCCACTCACTACGCCAACACTCCCCATTACAGCCCACTCGATACGCCAACACTCCCCATTACAGCCCACTCAATATTCCAACACTCACTATTATTGCCCACTCAATACTCCAACAATCCCCAGGCAGCCATCAATGGGACAGTCACCTACCTCCAACAGCAATAGAACAGCAAAGAGTTGCAGGATTGGGTTTATCTTTCTCTTCGTCTGAATTTCATTCCACTCGTTGGCGATGAAGTAAGTTCTCCAGATACTGACTGAGGAGGGAGTGGTATTGTTTGCTGCAGAAAGGAATAATGTTAGGCAGCCAGGCCAATGCACTCAGTCAGCAATAAATAAACAACACAACAACAACAAAAACAAAGGTGCTGCAAAAGCTCAGCAGGTCTGGCAGTATCTGTGAAGGAAAAAACAGAGTTAATGTTTCGGGTCCGGTGACCCTTCCTCAGAACTCAGCAATAAATAAAGTTATTTCTGTTCCAGCCAAGAAGGAATCCATTGTTGGGGCAGATTTGAATCGTAGAATGGAACCACTGAATGTATATGGCATGTAATGAGGATATTTAGCCCGTCCAATCTGTGCTGGCTCTCTGTAAGAGCTTCATCCCCTTTCCCTGTAGCTCTGAGAATCTTCGCCCTTGCGGTGATTGTTAAATTCCCTTTGAAAGCCAGGAATGTGTCTGCCTCCACCACATCCTATCCACTCACTGCGAGAACACGTTATCACTCAGGTTATTGCTGGTTATTAAACTATTCCTCAGGTCATTGCTGTTTCTTGCATCATTTACATTAAATCTGTGTCCTTTGATTCTTGAACTTTTAACCAATGGGAACAGGTCCTCCTATCTCCACGGTGTGGCAGGGCCTAGGACAGGGGTCACATCTCTAGGGTCCGGGAGTCCAGGAACCTCTGAGTTTGGGGCAAAGGGGGAGGGGGTTCTGTGCTTGGGTCAGAGCTCTGGGTTATAAAGATTGGGTCAGCGTTCAGGGTAACGGAGTTCAGGTCAGAGTTCAGAGTTACGGAGTTCGGGTCAGAGTTCAGGGCTGCGGAATTCGGGTCCGAGTTCAGGGTGGCGGAGTTCGAGTCAGTGTTCAGGGTTACGGAGTTCGGGTCAGAGTTCAGGGTGGCGGAGTTCAGGTCAGAGTTCAGGGTTACAGAGTTCAGGTTTACAGAATTTGGGTCAGAGGGCTGGGGCCCTGGCCGTAAGTATCACCTGAGGCCCCACGTTCAGCCCTTGCTGCTGCTGCCTCGATCTGTTATGGTTTTGAAGATCTCTATTGGACCCCTTCTCTTCTGCCAGCTTCTCCAATCTATTCACTTCCAATGCAAACCAACCCTTTGAACTCCAATCAGTGAAGCGAAGACATTATGCAGTGTTGCATCTGACTGGCTTTGGGTCACAGGGGATTAGACACAATGCTGGTTTTAGATACGAACCTATCTTACCTCCCGCTCACTGTAACGGTGAGTCAGCGCCCAGCTCCCGCTCGCTGTAACGGTGAGTCAGCGCCCAGCTCCCGCTCGCTGTTACGGTGAGTCAGCGCCCAGCTCCCGC
>NC_063346.1:13633457-13675895 GCF_021869965.1 Rhincodon typus
ACTGTAACGGTGAGTCAGCGCCCAGCTCCCGCTCACTGTAACGGTGATTCAGCCCACTGAATCCAGGGATCAACAGAAATTGTTTCTCTCAAAGAATGTTGTCTGACTTTGGAACTCTCTGCCTCAGAAAGCATGCTGGGACGGTCACTATATCTTTACGAAGAACATAGATAGATTTCTGTTGGGCAAAAGAATCAAGGTCGATGAGAATGTGGGATTCGAACCTCAAACAGATCCGCCATGATCTTATTGAATGGTCGAATAGGATCGAGGGGCCGAATGCGCCGAATTCACAAAGGTGCAGTGGGTAGTGTCCCTGCCTCTAAGCCCTGAGTCTGAGTTCAAGTCTCATTTCAGGACCTGATGGCTAAGGCAGGTGCATTGATAAGGCAGACAAACAGATTGAGAATCACTGGCTGAAGTTTTTCTGTCCCTTGCCAATAAAAGGCGGTGAGAGCAGCAGAGCTTCCTCGTCAGCCATCTGACAGAAAGTACACTGGATCCTCTATCTTCACTGTCCATAGCTCCAGATTATAACACGTATACAAAAGTACATGTTTCCTCACCAACACCAGGCTCCCTGAGTGAACTGTAATATAACCAGTCACCGCTGTACCATAGGAAAGACGGGAACCACTTTGCAAATTGCCGATACTCATCACCCAAACACAGATTGATGGTAAGTAACCCCCACCTGCTGGTTTTGGTAGTGGTCTGCCCTTTGGTTTCTCCCAGTCTATCAGGAAGATCGATGCAGTGACCTGAACAATCAAGATGTGAATCAGCTCCAGTGCCTGAAAAGAAACCAAATATCTCAACATCAGGAGAGTATGCCTTCCTGACAGACTCTGTCAATAACAGGGGCATTGTGTGCTGCTTGTACCTCAAATTATTTACCACAAAGACCTCCCTATCCTGGCCCCACAGTCAGGCAGTACTCAGTAACAGATGTTGCTGGGTTCAAAAGCAAATCTAATGGTAGATTTGTTCTATAGGACAGGTTTTTGGATTTGAGCATTTTTTTGTTCGTTCATTCATTCAGGGGATGTGTGACTTGCTGGCCGTGCCAGTATTTATCGCCCATTCCCAATTGCCCTTGCGAAGGTGGCAGTTAGCTGACATCTTGAGCCATTGCAATCTATTTGGTATAGAGGCATCTTCAGTGCTGTTCGGAAGAGAATTCCAGGATTTTGTCTCAGCGATACTGAAAGAATGGTGATATATTTCCAAGTCAGGATTGTGAATGGCTTGGAGGGGAACATGGGTGGTGTCCCCATGTCCCCAGATGCCTTTGTCCTTCTAGATTGAAGCAGTGTTGCATTTGGAAGGTGTTCTCTAAAGAGCCTTGGTGAATCTTTGTAGGAAATATACACCATAATTCAGACATGGATCATTCAGGGCTGAACAGGACATTGGTTAGACCACCATTGGAATACTGTGTTCAATTCTGGTCTCCCTGCTTTCAGAAGAATGTTATAAAACTTGAAAGCGTTCAGAAAAGATTTACAAGGATGTTGCCAGCGTTGGAGGGTCTGAACCATACAGAGAGGCTGAATAGACTGGGGTTACTTTCCCTGGAGCATCAGAGGCTGAGGGTTGACCTTTTAGAGGGTTATAAAACCATGATGGACATGGATAGGGGTAAATAGACAAGGTTTCTTCCCTAGAGTGGGAGAGTCCAAAACTAGAGGGCATAGGTTTAAGGTGAGAGGGGAAAGATTTAAAAAGGACCTAAGGGGCAACTTTTTCACACAGAGATTGGCGCATGTATGGAATGAGCTATCCGAGGAAGTGGTGGAGGCTGGTATAATTACAACATTTAAAAGGCACCTGGATGGGTATATGAATAGGCAGGGCTTAGGTAGATATGGGCCAAATGCCAGCAAATGCGACTCGATTAATTTAGGATATCTGATCGGCGTGGACAGGTTGGACCAAAGGATCTATTTCCATATATCTCTATGACTCTAAAACTATGAGTTTGTTCAATTGGTTTCTGTCTTCAAAGTTGTAATCTTGTGTTGCTGTCCTTAACACAGAATCACTGCTCTTACACTGGTTTGGTAAGTAGCACAGATTCAATCTGCTTGACTATTTCAAACAGGTTTACTCAGCAGGCAAAATAATAACCCGCAATTATACAACAATTTGTAAGTCCATTCCTATTTGAACATGCTGATTGAACTTCTCATGGCTGCTGATCCTGTGGGGGTCACCCTGGTCCTTGGCTCATTCACAGATCCAGTTCTTAAAGCAGTGACACAGTATTCAGAATTAATATTTTCTCCAAAAACCCAATCACTTTGATCATCCCGAAAAGCATACAAAGACCCATTGGCATTCTCAGATTCAAGGGAAACCATATGGCATTCAGCTCATTAAGTCTGTATCAGCTCTTTAAATGAGCATCATTACCTAGTATAAATTTCCTGCTTCTTCCCTATATCCTTGCACATTATTTTTATCCAAATAAACATTCCATGCCCTCTTGAATGCCTCAATTCAATTCACCACCACCACATTTCCAGGCAGTGCATCCCATACCCTTACTACTGACTGTGTGTAAAGATTTCTCTTCATATCACCCTTCCACTTTTGCAAATCACTTTAAATCACTGCCCTCTCATTCTTGTGTTTTTTTTAAACAAATAGAAACAGTTTCTTGCTTTCTATTCAATCCAGCACACTCATGATTTTGAAATCCTCTATCACATCTCCTATTAAGCCTTCTCTTCAAGGAAATCCCGAGTTCCAACTTCTCCAATCAATCTTCATCAGTGATGTTTCTCCTCTCTGGAACCTCTCTTGTAAAGTGCTTCTGCACTCTCTCCAATGCATTTACATCCTCTCTACACTGTGGCACCCAAAACTGTACATAAAACTCCAGCAGAGGTCTAACGAGTGTTTAATATCATTCCTTTGTTCTTGTACTCACCTATTGCCCCTTAATAAAATGAGGATACTGTATATTTTATTTATTGTTGTCTCCGTCTGTCCTGCCATCTTCAATCATCTGTGCATATGTATACCAGGTCACTCTGCTCCTGCACTTCTCCTTGGAATTGTGCCCTCTATTTTATATTGTCTTTCAATGTTGTTATTACCAAAATGAACCACTTCAAACTCCTCTGTATCGAATCTCATTTGCCACCTATTCACCCATTCACCCCTACTTGTCTATGAGCTCCTGGAGTTCGACACGGTCGTAGAATCATAGAGTCACACAGCATGGAAATGGACCCTTCAGTTCAACCAGTTCAGGCCAAACATAATCCCAAACTAAACTAGTCCCACCTGCCTGCTCCTGGCCCTTATCCCTCCAAACCTTTCCTATTCATGTATTTATCTAAGTGTCATTTAAACAGTCCTCACTGTTTACAATTCTTTCAAGATTCATGTCATCTGCAAACTTGGAAATTATCCCCAGCACACCAAAATCTGGATCATTACCATATATCAGGAGAAGCAAGCTTCCCAATGTGCCTTACATTCTGTGATTTTGATTAAACAAGGAATCCTATACAATGTATTTTTGAGAAGAATCCTGTAATTTCTGTATAGATATATAAAATAGATAGGTGAGGCATTGAGAATACACAGACAGTAAAATGCCAACTGAAACATGCTCCCTCCTTCCTCACATAGACCCTTAATCACATTATATGATAAAATAAATGTGATAAATTGCAAATAGAAGAATCTCAGGGGAACGTACGGAGTATTCACAAGCCATTCTCCCACAGAATGGCTAGTTGTTAATTGGTGATAATTCCATAAGACTGTAAGATATAGGAGCAGATTTAGGCCATTCAGTCCATCAAGTCTGCTCCTCTGTTCAATCAAGACTAATATGCTTCTCGACCCCATTCTCCTGCCTTCTCCCCATAACCTTTGATCTCTTTACTAGTCAAGGAGAGTAATTTTCATTGACAGCTTAAAAAGACATCTACTGAAATCAGTTTTGAAATAGATTTCGTGGCTAAGGATATTGTTCTAATAAATGACAGGAGGGAAAGTGCAAGGCCCCATGTTAAACACTATGTACGTCATGCTGCACTGAGGAATCTAAGGCAACTCCCAGGAAGAAGTTCTTTAGAAATGAATGATGTTAACTTACCTTCAGCCCAAAGGCACAAGCCACATAGACGATGAAGTCAGTTTCAATCTTCCCACCAGCAGGGGGAAGTGTTACCTCAACTGTGGACTGCTGACCCTGTGGAAATAAATACAAAACCAGGATGAATGCATCACCAATAAATGCTCACATCCCACAGCCTTCCCTATACCTCCCTGTGCACAGACTGCGAGACACATTTGATCTGGATTTTTAAGGTTTGCCGAAGAAATGTCATTTGAACAAAGAGCTCGCCCCACCAAAACATCATTGGCTTAAATTTTATTTGTATATTCATAAGGATTTCTGGCATAATCACAGGCATTACATAGCAAAATTAGTGACTCCAATACTGTGAATGAGTACAATTAATATAATGAGATAAATAAACTTTTCCAAATTGCAACTTTTCAAGATCTCAGTGCTCCTGTTTTTGTATATAATCTTCATTGCTGGCTCTGCCTTTAGCTGCCTAAGCTCTAAACTCTGGAATTTCTCTTCCTTTCTGCCATCATTAATATTCATTTTAAGAAACATCGTTGGCTAAACTTGGGTACCCATCCTTACTTCCCCTTTTGTAGTGCCTTGGGGACGCATTCCTATGCTATAAGGCACTACATAAATGCCAGTTGCTATGGTGTCATCAACCTCCCTGGTAGCTGATGATGCAATTAGGACTTGAGGATGTGGAGCAGGGCGTGTGGAAGGATATATTTGCAGTTGGCACAGAGTACACCACAATGGTCACCTGGCAGCAGTACAAACTGTGTGCTGCCAGAGGTTCGCTCCATTAGTTTCAGCGAATTACGGAATTGGAACTATGCCAGTCCTCAGTGGATAGCATTACCGCTTCCCAGTCAAAAGGTTGAGAGTCGAAGCCCCAACTCCCGAGACCTGATCTCAAAAACTAGACTGACACTCTAACGTCAACACTGAGGCAATGCTGCCCAATCAGAAGTGCCGTTGTTGCATGAGATGGCAGACCAAGTCTCTGTCTGCACTCTCAGTTGAATTTCAAAAGGTCCCACGAAATTAGTTTGAAGACGAGCAGGGGTATCCTTCCCAATGTTTTGGTTAATACTTATCCCACACCCAACTGCGGTAGAAAACAAAATTATCTGATTGCCATTCTTGCTGTATGCAAATCAGACATAGAATCTCTACAGTGTGGAAGGAGGCCATTTAGCCCATTGAGTCAACACTGACTCTTTGAAGAACTTCCCATCCAGACCAAACCTATCTCTGTAACCCTGCATTTCCTGTGGCTAACCCACTTAGCCTGCTTCCCCCTGGACACTACGGGCAATTTAGCATGGCCAATCCACCTAGCCCGCACATCTTTGGACTGTGGGAGGAAATTGGAGCACCCGGAGGAAAGCCACGCATATACAGGAAGGACATGCAAACTCCTCACAGTCACTTGAGGGTGGAATCGAACCCTGGTCTCTGGCGCAGTGATACAGCAGTGCTAACCACTAAACCATCATGCTGCCCTGTGACATTATAACATTTCTGGAAGTACTTCTTTAGCTTTGTTTTTGAGATTCCTCAGGGTGTAAAAGGTGCTATATAATCTTTAGCATGCACTCCCCTTGTTGAGGGGGTGAGAGGTGAGATGGTGATAATAAGCAGTTCCCCATTACCTTGTAGACAATGAGCCAGTAAACACCTGTCCCAAACGTGACGAGGAAAAAGGTGTTAGACAGCGCACCGGCAAAATAAGCAAAGTACTTCACAATGGTCTGTATTAAAGCGAAAAGAGATAGTGAGGAACAAGACACAACACAACCACATCAAAATCAACTGGTACAGAATTGGTGAGAATGGGCCAATTTTTCTGTGTTGGTGGATGTGCATAAAGGATTAAAAGGTCCAATGGCAGGGACTGGAAGTGTAACAGGGCTCTGCCTGGGTAGATGTAGAATTATTTCACTCTTAAACCAAGTTCTTCTTAACAGTTCTGGATAACATGCTGCAACTCTGACCTCAGGAGATGCCTATCCAGTGAGTGGTTATGATCCACTCACTTCCCCCACCTCCCTCGTATTCTCTGCATTTACAATCCATCTGGCTGAGTCAGATTGTCAGATTAGTGCTGAACTTCAGCACCAGTCTATGTTGGGGCACTGTCCCTGGAGAGAAACTCATGTTTTTAGATGTAAAGCAGCTGTTTAACTCAGAAATCAGTAAAGGACTAAGAGACAAACTCTTGTCATTTACAAGCAAGGCTGAAGATGTTAAGACACTTTCTCCCAAGTGTATTAAAATTACAGATACGTGGCCAATAGTTAATGTTCCCATTTGCTTATGGGACATGGGTGTGACCGACCAGCATTTATTGCTCTTCCCTAATTGCTGTGGGGCTGGGGTCAAATGTAGGCCAGACCAGCTAAGGGTGGCAGATCTCCTTCCTTAAAGGTCGTTAATGAACCAGATGAGTTTTACAATAATTGATAGCGGGTTCATTGTTGCCATTAAGCTGGCATTTTAATTCCAGACTTTTTATTGAATTCAACTTTCACCATCTGCTGTGGTAGGATTTGAGCTCAAATAATTCTATTAGAATCACAGAATCCCTATTGTGTGGAAACAGGCTATTTGGCCCATCGAGTCCACTCCAAAGAGCATCCCACCCAGACTCAAGCCTCCCCCATCCTTGTAACCCTGCATTTTCCTATAGCTACTCACCCAGCCTGCATATACCTGGATACCATGACAATTTAGCACAGCCAACCCACCTAACTCGCACAACATAGGACTGTGGGAGGAAAACAGAGCACCTGGAGGAAACTCATATAGGCACGGGAGAACATGCAAACTCCACACACAGACAGTCACCCAAGGGTGGAATTGAACCCATAACCCTGGCGCTGTGAGGCAGCAGTGCTAAACACTGAGCCACCATACCACCACAAAAACAGCTAAAAACGGTTAAGATAATGTCCAGTTAGAAGTGGGATTGAGCAACAGAAGTGTAGGCAGGAAAGGTCAAATATTCAGTTGAACACAATCAATGCACAACCTGTGATGTATAAAGGCTGTATTTTGAGAAGTGTTGAGCCCAAAGGGTTTGCCTAAAGACCGACAGAATCAGAGCCCTTCAGCCGGACATTTCTCGAGCAGTGTTCCCCATTAGTGCCACTCACTTCTTAACCCAGGATCAGTCCTTACCTTGTGTCTGAGGGGAAGAATGTCTTCACACGGTATAAGCTTTCTACATGGGCAGCACTCTGAGGGACAGGATGGTCTACAACCAGAGGTTATGGTTCATGTCAGCACCAATGATACAGGAAGAGAGAGGAGAGCTTTGCAGTAAGATTTCATGGAGTCAGGAAAGACTTTAGCATTTCATAGTCATCATCTCGAGATTACTCTGGTGCCACGAGCCAGTCAGTCCAGGAATAAGAGGACAGTGCAGGTGAATACTAGAGAAACAATGAGTAAGGGAGCACGAGGTTATTGACTTGCTCGCCGAGCTGGTTTGTTCTCATTCAAGCCAGCTCGGTAAGCAAGTCAACAACCTCGCCCACAACCCGAGCAACAGATCTTTGCCAAAACTTTGAAGTAAGGGAGGATGTTAGATTCCTGCAGCATGGGGACTGGTTCTGGAGGAGATTGAACCTGCACAAGACAACATGACAAGACCGGAGCTATAACGTCACAGGGAGGGTTGTGAGCACTGTGGCTGAGGCTTTAGGGAAGAGAGATGGATATCTGAGCTTAAATTCAGAAAAGGACAGCAGCAAAGCTGGAATTGGAAAGCAGGGAATTAGTGAATGACCGTGAATAGCAGAGGAAAGAAATGTCCTCACAATGGAGAACAAGCGTTTGTGGAATGTACCTCAATGCAAGGAGCAGTGACTGAGTAAATAGATACTTGGATATATGTCAATGCTATTAGTTTAAAAGAAGGGCAGGAATAGCAGTTCAACATTCCTGGTCACAGGGTTTTCATGCAGGACAGCAAAAGGGTTGGGAGGGGTGTTAGAGGTGGTTGAAACATTGATTAAAGAAAGAAACAATGCTGTTGGATTTTGTGTGACTGCTAATTGCTTATGGATCTTGCTGTGAAAATTGGCTGTCACCTTCCGCACATTAAAACCATAACCTTAGTATGAAAGTACCTCATTGTCCATAAGTTGATTGGATACTTGCTGAGACTATGAGGAGCTCTACATAAATGCAAGTCATTTCTTTTTCAATGGAGGCATGCATTATATAGCAAGTTTAAGGCTGTACTTACCACCACATCTATAAATTCTAGTCCGCTCCTCCGTCTCCAGCTGCTTGTCTCCAGCATGGCAACGAAAACAGCCAGAGATCCAAGAACACCCAGGGCTATCTACACAGTGAATTAAGATTCAGCAAGTCAGAGGTGCTAAGGGCAAATTCAAGGAATCAGGAGATTTATGAAACATTGTTGATAGCAGGCTGATAGGATAACAAACTTGAATAATATAAATCATACGATCAAACATTTGCTTGGTAGTACAGAACTTGAACATTTTTGTAAATGCTTTTTCATCTTCCACTCAACAGGACAAATGCAAGAATACCAAATTTCAAACAATGACCACAATTTATTCTACGAGAAAAAGATACAAGTTAACCTTAACTTCAATTTCTCTCCACAGCAGCAGCCAGACCTACTGAGATTTTGCAGCAATTTATGTTTTTGTATCTTGAATTGATTGTTTGTGAAAGTAATGAAAATGATCTGCCTACCACACAACTGAGCAACATAGAGTGAATTTCACTGCTGCTGTGATTGATGTCTGGTACAGGATGTACATCCCAGTGAGAATCAAACAGCATGATCTTGTGGTTATGTGTAACAGGCACAGTACAGATTATATTCCACAAACCCAAAGCAAACCATCCACTGTTAGATGTAATTTCACAATTGGGCAGTACTTACTGTGCAATCCTGTGTGTGCTATGAGAGATTTATAGCCTTATGGACTCAACATTGCATTCAACCACTCCACAGTGTGTACAGAGAGATATACCCATAATGGACTATTAAGTTGTGGGATCTTGCTGTTCATGAATTGACTGGACTTGCTACTTGTATTTCATAAGTAGTTGAGTGGGTAAGAAGTGATAAATACATTGTTGGATTCTCTCCTGGAATACAGTAACTAATTTAAACTGCTCATGACGAGGTATTTAAAAAATAGAGTGTTCTGTTGATAGGAATGTGACGTAGAGTCAGAGTCCTACAGCACAGAGACGTGCCATTCGACCCAAACTGGTCCATGCTGACCAAAATGTCCATCCACCCTAATGCCATTTCCATGCACTTGGTCCATATCCTTCTAAACCTTTCCTATCCACGTATTCGTCCAAATGCCTTTTAAATGTTGTTAATGTACTCGCTACAACCACATCCGCTGGCAGCTCATTCCATATGCAGACCATTCTGAGCCATCACCCAGATATTCACTGTCAATTTGATTGGGTCTGGTGGTGATGAGCCTCCCCATATTCAGATCATTACTGAAGCTCCACACTGGGGCAAGGTACCAAAGGAGTAACCGATTTCCCAGCGAAGAGTCAATGTCTTCAGTGGATGTGGGTCAGAGAGACAATTACAGTGCAAAAGGAAAAGGCTTCAGTGTCACAGTGAGATGGCAAAATTGTGAGTCTTTGGAATTCCTTTCCTCAAAAGGCAACGGATGTAAAAATCTTCAAAACATATTCAAGTCAGAGCAAGTAAGATTCTTGATTAGCACATTCAAGGATTGTCAGGGGTGTGTAGGGATGCAGAGTTGAGGTTAAAAGCCACGATCTTACTGAATGGTAGCTTGAAGGGCTGAATGGCCTTCTCTTTCCCATATGTTTGTAACATGGCACTGTTCCATTCCTGGCAAGGGGCTGGATTTCAGTGGGATCTCTCTTATTGTAGGGAACCACTCCACAGGATTGGTCTCCCACATGAAACCACATCCAGCACAGGAGTGACATTTGGGGACAGGGACCAGGTAAATGATGGTGCTATGGGGGTTGATCTTTGGGGATGGAGGGTATGGGTTAGGAGGGGTGGGGGTCTGGGCCAAACGGGAAGCCTTGTCAGACTACAGGAGCACACCAGCTTCTCTCAGTCCCACAAAGGAAAGTTCTAGAACTACCTGAAAGAACTTTCCTATATTCAAGTCCAGTTACAGACAGAGCAGAAGAACATGAACAAATCTTCTGCTGTGACACTGGTTAAAACCCTATTGAAGTATGATTGATACATGAAGTGCTGACTTTCATAAATCTATGATACCTCACCAGGAAGTGGCTGCCTCATCTGCCTGCAAAACCCTACAGGTTACTTTAGGAATGGTAAGGGGCTTGTCAGTAAACCTTCTAATTTTTAACTGCAATCCTATCCCATTTCCACTGAGCCAAAAGGGTTAAGAACAACCACTAAGCACCATAACAACTATGACCTACGCTGACTATAACATCACAAAACATCCCAAGGTCTTTGACCGAAGCAAAAGTTACAGGTTTCATCAAACGTGTAAGAGGAACAAAACCGTGCGTTACAGTGATACTTGTTTACAGTAGGCACAAAGATAAGGACAGAGTCTGAAAGAGATAACTGTGAACAGACATTTGGCACGTGTTCAAGGCTGCAACATAATCCTGTGGTTTTAATGTCTCTTTATTGACATTACCCAAAGCCCTGACTGCCTGTTAATGCTCTGAGACATTATTTGCTCTCTGGGTTAACTATCAACTTTTTGGGTGATACGGTGGCTCAGTGGTTAGCCCTGTTGCCTCACAGCACCAGGGACCCGGGTTCGATTCTGGCCTCGGGCGACTGACTGTGTGGAGTTTGCACATTCTCCCCGTGTCTATGTGCGTTTCCTCCCACAGTCCAAAGATGTGCAGGTTAGGTGGAATGGCCATGCTTAATTGCCCCCATAGTGTGCAGGCTGGTGGGATTGCCAAGGATTTACAGGGATTGGGCAGAGGGGTGAGTCTGGTTGGGATGCTCTTTGGAGGGTTGGTGTGGACTCGATGGGCCAAATGGCCTGCTTCAACAGTGTAGGGATTCTATTCTTTTGTTGAGGTGAGCTGAATGCAAGAGCTTGAGAGGCTTGTGCACAAATCAGAGACAGATCTACAGAACCTCAGACGAAGCCTGCAATCCATACTCATATGCACTGAAGTCTCCACTATACCAAAGAAAAGTTATTCCTTCCCTCATGTATTATATGCATTTACTGCACAGTTTCACCTTATGCATTACTGTGAATTTGCAGGGTTTTTTTCTGTTATTGAAAAGATATTCACTGTCAATCATTTGCTAACAACGTTTCAGTACTATATTGTATCGAACAGTTACAAGTAAAACAAAGTCATTTAGAACTGAGGAATCAGGGAACGTACATTGAGAAATGAGGAAAATTGCTGGTAGAAAATTAAGAAGGAAACATGAACAACAGTGATCCTGAAATAACTAATCACAAGAAACAATCAGTTATGAAGTAAATAAATCACAAACATTCGGCATAAGCTCCCAGTGTTCCCATTCCCATTCATAATTCCCTGAGCTTTCGGATCCCAGAATCTGCACTCCAAATAATCTTGGAGGAAACATTTTTATCATTCAGAGAGTTGTGGGCCTTTGGAATTCCCTTCCTCAAAAGGCAATGGATGAGACTTTCAATATTTTTAAAGTCAGAGGTAGATAGATTCATGATTACCAAGGGGACAAAGAGTTGCAGGGATGAGGTAAAAATCAGATCAGCCATGATCTTGTTGAATGGCCAAGCAGGCTCGAAGGGCTGAACAGCCTTCTTTGGTTACCTGTTTGTTTGCTTGTCTTGTCAGATCCGAGGCTGCACACATCCTCCCAAACAATAACCATCTGCATTTATCAGCACTTTTAGGAAGTATCCCAAGGTGTGGTTTTCAAGCTAAACTTGGCATCGAGCCACATAGGGAAATATTAAGGCAGGTGAACAAAAAGCATGGTCAAAGAGGAGTATGAGTTGACCACTGAAGTTTCGAAAAAACCTTCCAAAAACAGGGATCAGTTTATACAGTTATTATATAAAATGTGTCAAGACAAGCAGTAATAAGGAAGGTAAATACTCAACCTATCTCCCTTTGATGAGACAGGAAAAATGTACACCACTTATGAGGGAAGGCAGCTAGGTCTGTTGGAGAGAAGGAATATTTTCAACCTTTCACTTGATATCCAGTTTGTCCTGATGTCTTGCAATAGACTTTTGTACCAAAATCATCACTTTCCACCCATCTAACAGCACCCAGGGAGGGAAATCTCCCATCATTACTGGGTCTGGCCTACAAGTGATTCCAGACCCACAGCAACAAGGCTGACTCTTCAATGCCTTCTGGGCTGTTAGGGACAGGCAGTAAATGCTAGTCCAGTCAACAATGCCCACATCCAATGAATGAATAAAAAATATACTGAATGTAAATTTTATTGCAAACGGTTGCGCTTTTCCCTCCCTCTCTATTATAATTTACCAAAAGGAAAACAACATGTTGATCTGTATTTGACTAATTGATCCATGTAGAACTCCAATAAAAAGTCACAGTGTTGCTTTCAGGTCAATCGAGAAATCCAGCATGCTCTGTATACATTAAAACTATTTGTTTATTCAACTCCCAATGGCCTTTTAATGTCCCTGGCTCAAGTTTCAGCAAACAACAAAATATCTGCAGGTTACAGCAATCCCCAGTGTTGTTGTGATATATGTACACACACCTCCACCCATACAGCCTTGTACACAGTATAATTTTACGGTGAACATTTTCCCAAGTGTTCTACGTGAAGGTCCTGGCCCAAAAAATTTCACCTGCACTTTTTTTTTGTCAATTCCCCACATGATTTCAATAAATGGTGCTTTTAAAAAAAAGTAAACCTTTATCTTTCATACAACTATAAAGCTTGATAATGTTTTCCCATAATTTAACTCGTATAATCACACTCCATTTCCAGATTTAAAAAAAAGTGTTAGTTTTGAAACTGGTAAAATTGAGGTAGCTGGAACAAATTATTCACGTAAAAGAGCAGGAGATGAGGGTGGGGCTCTCAAATTATATACTGAGTATAGACCTAAGTGTGCGCTTTGGTGCTGAATGGCATCATCTTCAAAGTTCCCTCTAATTCTCCCTGCCACTGCCTGCATCTTGGAGGACCGTGTGTGGCAGTAGCTTCCGGAAAGAAAAACTATGTCAGAACGCCAATGGGTGCGTGCAGAACCTTCCAGAAGCTGGGCAGCATAGAGAAGCTTTATGCCCGTCTTATATGCCCAGGTAACTTAAATACTGCGCCAACTTTTATAGATGCACCATAGACAGCATTCTATCTGGATACATCATGGCTTGGTACGGCAACATCTCTGCCCAGGACTGTAAGAAACTACAGAGAGTTATGAACACAGCCCAGACCATCACACATGCCAACTCCATCCATTGACTCCATCCACACTTCTCCCTACCTCAGAAAGGCAGCCAACATCAAAGACCTCTCCCACCAGGTTATAATCTCATCCAACCTCTTCCATCGGGCAGAAGATACAAAAACTTATTCGCACGTACCAACAGGTTCAAGTACAGCTCCTTCCCTCCCCCCACCCTATGTTTTTAGACTTCTGAAGGGAACTCTCAATTTTTAAATCTAATGTTGATCTCGCTCTTTGTGCGCCTTTATTGCAACTGTAACTTTGTATTCCTCGCTCTGTTCAATCATCCTCTGATCTTTGTATGGTATGATCTGCCTGTACTGCACGCAAAACAAAACTTTTCACTGCACTTAGGTACATGTGACAATAATAAATCAAATCAAATCAAATCGATGTGGTGGGATTCGAACAGCAACCTAGAGGAGGAGAAAAGAGGTCGAGGAGGTTATGGAAGGTATTCCAGAGTTTAAAGCCAAGGCAACTAAGAAGCAAAATTGCAGATGCCAAGACCTCTTTGCCTAATGCTCCAAGATCTCAGAACCTGGCCCCATTGTTTTCAGAACGCCCCCTCTGCAGTTTCACAGACTCTGGGCACCCTTCAAAATACTAGACCCTGAAACACCCACTCAGTGACTATCAAAGCCCAGAGTCTCCCTCCTGGGGCTCAAAAGCACATCAGGGCCCCAATAACACTTAGAGGGTCATTTCTCTATTCTTGTAAAACCGCAAAGTCTTCATCAATATGGGCTCTGCCAGATAAAAAATGGCATTTTTAAAAAAATTTTTACAATTATGTTCTAAAAATTCATCCTTCTATAGTTTGCAGACATCCTGCAGGGCCAGTAATTGCTGCCCATCTGTAATAGCCCCGGACTACAATTAAGAGTCAGTGATATTGCTGTGGGCCTGGAATCACATGTATGCCAAACCAGGCTCGGATAGCAGATTTCCTTCCCTAATAATGAACCAGATGAATGAGGGGACAATGATTTAATGGCATAAGCCTGATATAACCATGATCAAATCACAAATAACCTTATTGAGGTGACACTCTGAACTTTTGTAGATTAATAGCTGTATGTGCCTTTAACCTGTAAATAAAATGTTATTCTTCAAATGTACTTCGACGACAGATGTATTTAAGAGGAAATAAGACTCTGTCCCACATCAACCAGACAGGAGCACACCAGTTTTTGACGACAATTCATGGTCACTATTACCAATATCTACTTTCCCCTTTTTAATTAAATGAATTTTATGAAGTTCAATTCCATTAGCTACCACAGCGAGATTTGAACCTCTGTCTGCAGAGCACAGGTGTCTGGAGTGCTAGTCTAGTGACGTTACTACTATCCCACTGTGTCCCCACCAGCAGTCCTCTGAAAATGTTCCTTTAATTTTCAGCAAGTGTTCCACCAAAGTTATCTACAAGAGCAACATGGCTGAAAGGCAAAGAGATGATTATAGGGGCTGTGATGCGTTAACAGTGTCATATTCTAATTATCCTTCAATAAGATTAATGGATGGAATTAGCAAAAACTGTGGCTTCATCATAGTACTTACATCAGTGTCTCTCTTGTGTGCAAAATAGTTCATTTCATAATGCATAGCAAATGTCACCTAGAGGAGAAGACGACAAATAAGGAATCTTTCACAAAGCACTTGTCAGTTCCTACAGGTACACTGGGTAACCAAGGCAACAATCACTACAGAAGTAATTCCTTCCTGGTGTCAAGAGCACTCCACAGCTACAGATATAATGCCTTAAGTATCTTCCAGAAACGTTTTTTGATTTATTTGAAGCTTATTGAGCCCTTTTCAAATCACGATTTATTGCATTATGACCTCGTTTCAAAGACGCAAACTGAGCCAAATCAAGTTCCCACAGAAATGCAGTCTAATTCTCACTGCAAGATTCAGAAGAAATCTCACCATCCAGAGAGTAGATGCATTTAAGGGGGAGCCAGATAAGCACAAGGGAGAAATTAGAAGTTCGTTTTAGTGAGGTTAGATAAAGATGGGGGGAGATAGTTCATGTGAAGCATAAACACCACAGCAGACCAGATGGCCCATTTCTGCACTGCAAATTCTATGTAATTCGATGTAAAGGTGGCTGCTTTTGTTCACATGACTTGCTTTGTCTCTCCAGAAGCACTGAGGATATGAACTTTATCAAAATGATTGAATTATTTACTAATCTGTTTCAATCATAATTAACTTCTTCATTCAAGAATGAGACACAATGGAAGTGGCCTTTTTTTATTTGTTTATTTTGTAAATGTGTTTCCTCCTCAATCTAAAGGCACTGATGTCTACCAGAAGATCAGAGTCTAAGTGGTTAGACCCAGTAAACAATTCAACCCCAAAGGCCTCACAGTCAGATTGTTCCTATCCATATCCACAACCATTTCAACAACAGTGACAGAAGTAGAAAGGCTTTCCCCTCCATTGAGGCCTTGAGCTCAACTGAAACATCTCAGTTGGAGTCTCTGTGGAAGGCTTAGCAGACCAGCAATTTATTTTGGATTTCCTCCTTGGTGGAATGGTTTAGTATATTAGAGGTGCTACATAAATGCGAGTTGCTTATTGTTCTAACTTAGCTCCATGAGTCACTGCGATGGGTATCAGGAAGGATGGGGATGTAACTTGAATGTAACATGGCAATGGTTTTGGGTTAGGTTCTACTGGAAGCAGCAGCAGACCATTCAGCCCCTCAAACCTGCATCAACCTCCACACCATATTCCCACGGAATCCCCATTTCTCTTGGGGTCATCAGTAATCTATCAATCTCCATCTGGAATTTACTTAATGACTGAGTTTCCACAACCCTAAGTGTCAGGGAATTCTAAAGATTCACCACCATCGGAGTGAAGGTTCCTCCTCATCTAATCCTAAATGGCTAGCCTTTTATTCTGAGTTCAGTTCCCTGGTTCTAGACCTCACAGGCAGAGGAAATATCCTTTCTGCATCTACTTTGTCCTTTTTGTAATTTTCTATGTTTCTATTTGATCATCCCATTCTTCCGTATTTTAGACAATAAAGCCTGAACGCCATCAACCACTCCTTCAAAGAGTGGTCCCATCATCCCAGGCTTCCGTTTGATGAACCTCTGCTGCATTCCCTCTGCTGTAAGTTAATATTAATCCTTCCCTTGGTAAGGGAACGAGAAGTGCACAGGTGCAGTCCCGCCAGTGTTCTGTACAATTGAAGATTTCTTTGTTCTTGTATTCAAATCCTCTTCCAATAAAAGCAAGCATTCCATTTGCCTTCCAAATGACTTGTTACATCTGCATGCTAACTTTTAATGATTTTTGAAAGCGGGCATCTTGGTCCCTGTGGACATCAATCTCTCACCACTTGAGAATTTCACACTTATCCACATTATATTTATCTGACATCTCCTGTCCACTCCCTCAGTCTTCCAAAATCTCCTTGAAGCCTCTTGATATTCTCGTCACAACTCACCTCCCACCAAGTTTTGTATCATCTGCAAGCTCGGAAATATTGTAATTGACCCCATATACTGATATTTTCTAATCAACCTGTTCAGAGATATTATTACACACCTCTGGAGCAGTGGGACATGATCCTGGGCCTCCTGATGCAGAGATAGGAATACTACCACTGCACCACAAATGCCCTTTAGGTAAAGTCACCACAGTCCTGCTTTCTCATCAGAGCGAGAGACAACTGTGGTGGTTGAATCGGAGGGTCACCATACCTAAAAACGATGGGACAGGGTGACAAGGGACATCCTTCATGGCAACTTTGGCCAGTGCAAGAATTGAACCCAGACTGTTGGCATCAAAAACCAGCCATCCAGCCAAATGATCTTTGGCCCCACACCCAAATTATTGATGTAGATTATGAACAGCTCGGGCCCAAGCACTGAATTTTGTGAAATCCCACCGATCAAAGCCTGACAACCTAAGAATGAGCCATTTATTCCTACTCTTTGCTTCCTAATGGTTAGCCAATCCTTAATTCATATTCATCTTAAAGTATTTTGTAGACAACAAAGTAGATTTTAAATTGTAGTTCCTGTTATAATGTAGGAAATGCAGCATAGAATTTCACACAGCAAACTCCCATAAACAGGCAATGTCATGAAGATCTTATAATGCGCCATTGTGATGGTGATGAAGGCAGCATATTGGCCAGGACATTGATTATAACACCCCTCCAATTAGTCACAAAATCCTTTGATTTGAAGGGACAGTTTAATGGTTCATCAGAAAGATGGTGACTCCAAATGTGCAGAACTCCCTCAGTGCTGACACTGGAGATGGCTCATCACTTTGACCTCCTACTCATTCACCAGTTCAGAACTGAGGAACATCTACTCTTCTTGCAGTCCTCAGCCTTTAGAAAAGACAAACTTCAGTGAAAATTGCCAGACGGAACAATGATACGAGTGTTTATTTTTAACTTGTTCAAGTGACTTGGGCATTGCTAGCTAAGCCAGCATTTATTAAGCCTCCCTAATTGCTGTGGGTCTGGAATAACAGGCAGGCCAGATTATGTAAGGACGGCAGATTTCCTTCCATAAAGGAAATTAGTAGACTAGCTCTCTATTCCAGCTTTCTTAAAAAATTATTGAATTCAAACTTCACCCACTGCCTTCGTGGGATTTGAAGCTACATACCCAGACTTTAGCCTAAATATCTGGATTACTAATCCAGTCACACTACATGACATCACCACCTGTGCTGAACAAATTATGGTGATGAAGCTGGACCCACTGTGCACTGAACCGAAACATGAACATACTTGCGCCTCTGCGTGGAGATCTTGTACTTGAGCATACTGCACGGTGAGTAAAAACGGCGGTTCGCTGGTGGGGTTCTGAGTAGGAAGGTAGGTCCTGTCCAATGAAATATAAAGGATTAAAGTCAGTGGACAGACTCAGGTAGGGCTTCAGGTCTTGTCAAAATAATATTCCCGTGAGAAACAAAATCATTGGAACAACTACAGGTGCTTCAGCAAAACTCTTCACCATTTGGCATTGACTATGATCAAGATTACCCTGCCCCCCTCCACCTTCAAAGGCTCTGGGCTGTGCGATTATAAAAAGACGTGGAGGCACTGGAGAAGGTACAGGAATGGTTTACAACAATAATGGCAGAAATGTCATGTTACATCCATCAGGAAAGGATGGGTCCGCTTTCTCTTGGAAAAAGAAGGCTGAGGTCTTTAAAAAGATGAAAGGTTTTGATCAAGCAGACATAGTGAGCATGTGGGAAAAGAAAAACGAGAGGTCATCAATATTAGTTCATCAAGACAAAATTCAGCAGGACATTCAGAAGGAACCTCATTAGCCAGAAGGTGGTGGGATTGTGGGATTTAGTGCCATGGTCATTGTATCACAACATTGATTGCAGATTGGAGACAGTCCTATAGCTCAGAGACAGTCACATGACATTTAGGAACCTGCCACACCTTCAGTCACTCTCTCTGTGTCATGAAGTCAGTGAGCTATGTGTATGTCAAGTACAGTAACATCAGTAAGCACACAATCCAGACTGTGTGTGTAAGTCTGTGATATTGTAGTCTTGTACACAGTTAGTGTTGTAAATAAACTTCAAGACATCCACCTCACAAGAGCTCGGTTACTTGTGGTATACGTTTGTGGTACATGTTACTTAGTCTAAAATTGCAAACAGCATCAATAATGAGTGGTTGAGGTGAATAGCATAGATACATTTAGGGGAAAATTGATAGGTACACAACAGAGGGTTATGACGATAATTCATGAAGGAATGAGCAGAGAAGGCTTGAGTTGAATGTAAATGCTAACGTCAACTGATTGGACTGAATGTCTCTCTGTCTCATAATCAAACTAAACTTTTATAGAAATATCAACATCAAGTTGGCTATTCATCTTCAGAAAAAAGTACATTTCTCCTAAAAACTTTTTAAACCCCATCAAAACGTTAATGCCCAAGTGTGAGATAGGCCTGCTGACTCAGATAATGCTGTAGATTTTACTCTAGTCAATGCATTTACTAAAAGACCAGGTGAGCCCAAGTCTGAAACCCAGCAAGTGTTGGCAATGAGCATTTATCCTGCTTAAACTACAGGTAAAAAAGTTGATGTTAAGAAACGCTTTGGTTCCAAGCTATTTTATAAGTGGCTTGCACATTTTTCTTTCTGTGTAATTTTTTGAAATAGTTTTAGGGCTTTCAAATATTCATAATCCTTTCCTGAACATTAATCATTTGCAGAATTGCAGAAACTACCGGCAGTGTCCTCTGCAGAAAATAAACAGCAAATATCAACAATAATGCGCAATAATTGAACACCATGGCGCACACACGACAGCATCATAGAGGTCGGAAGGCAATCACCATGTATTGTTTAGTTTTTAAAAATTTATTCCTTGGACGTAGGCACAACTGGTTGGATGTAGAGATGCTGCAGTCACAGTCAACACAATGTGGAGCTGAAGGAACACAGCATGTCAGGCAGCATCAGATGAAAACACTTCTGATGAGGGGTCCCAACCCGAAATGTCGACTTTCCTGCTCCTCTGATGCTGCCTGACCTGCTGTGTTCCTCCAGCTGCACGCTGTGTTGACAATGGCTAGATGTACACCTATTCCTATTTGCCCTGGAGAAGGTAACGATGAGCTGCCTTCTTGAATCGCTGCAGTCCATGCGTTGACTGTAGGCCCCCAGTGCTGGCATTAAAGAAAGTGATACACTGTGTCACAATGGCACAACGGCGCCACCTGAAAACTAGAGGAGCAGCATCTCATATTCCGCCTTGGGAGCCTACAACTAATGGTTTAAATGTGGACTTTACTAGTTTCAAAATCTCCCCACCCCGGTCTTATCCCATGTCCAAGCCTCCCTCTCATCCCCACCTCCTTGATCTGACACAACCTGTCCATCTTCTGTCCCACCTATCCGCTCCTCCCACTCACTGACCAATCCCCACCACTGCTTACCTGCACTCACCTATCACCATCCCACCTACCTTCCCCAGCCCCACCCCTCCTCTCTCTATTTATTTCAGAGCTCCCTTCGCCCTCCCCCATTTCTGAAGAAGGGTCCCGACCCAAAACATCAACTTTCCTGCTCCTCTGATGCTGCCTGACCTGCTGTGTACCTCCAACTCCACACTTTATTGTGTCCCTGACTCCAGCATCGGCAGTTCTTACTATCTCTGAGTGATACATCTTTGCTGGTCACAGGAAACCTGGGTGTGTCAGTCACACTTTGATCTCACTACACTTCTTTCTCTCTCTCCCTCCCTAGGTGCTAGAAATCACATATTTGGTTAGTACCAGTGAAGAAACCTTGGTGAGTTGCCAAATTCAATGACCTTTTGAACTACTGAAATGCATTCTTGCAGCAGGGACGAGGTTACACATCTGTTTAGCAGTTTCATAAAAGCATCTACATGTTATGTCTTACCAGCGTCCAAATCAATTCAGCACAAGTCTAGAGATGTCACATTTTGATTGCACCTTGTGTAGACATTAGCCAGAAACAGGGGCTTAGGGACAGCAAAGTGGGAAACCTGTACTGAGGCAAGTTTGTTCAGCTTTTCACCATTTTGGGGAAATCTGTGCAGCTCTTAATTAGTCTTCATTTGTCACCAATGTATTCAGTCATTGAGGCTTTGGGTTATCCTCACAGGAGATGGGGATTGTATGGAACATTTCTCGAGATTGTACATGGAGATAGGAGCCACAATTCTTTTGGGAAAGTTTTTTACTGACCAACATGAATTGTAGTTGGGAGCTTGGGCTGAAGGTTCAGATAAAATCCGCTCAGCAGCAGTCTTACACACCGAGCAGGCCACTGCATCCCACCCCTCACTCAAACAGGACAGCCCCTCCTCAATGAGGCCAGGCCAACCCTTCACGGTTATCTCCCCACCCCATCATCCAACTCAAACATGTCACACACCCACTGCCAACCAACCCTCCCCCATCCAAAACAGGTCTCACACCCCACTCAAACAGGTTACCTCACTTCTCACCCCCACCTAAGACAGGCCTCCTCCCACTCACACATGCCTTCCCATCCAGAGACTGGCTAATTGCAGGATCTCTGATTCAGTTATATCAGCATCGTGGGCCACCAGCTGTATTCTGCCAGGGTTTCTAAGATAGCACTGGCTAAACCAGGCCTGACCTGCTCAGAGCGTACTCCTAACAATGAGTGGGGATAATGTAGAGGTGGGTTGTGGTGATTTCAGGTGATGTGGCTGTGACACCTTCCTTTTGCAACTAGCTCCACGCAAGACAGCCTCCTGCAAGGGGTCAAATGGGTTACTCTCTGCTCTGAGATAGTAAGAACTGCAGATGCTGCAGTCAGAGATAATGCAGTGTGGAGCTGGAGGAACACAGCAGGCCAGGCAGCATCAGAGGAACAGGAAAGCTGACGCTTCAAGTCAGGACCCTTATACTCTCTGATCTGCCGTTTTTAGGGACAGCGATTGTCTCTCTTGCAACTTCATGAGCCCATTCCAGCTCAGATCCCTCGATTTCCAGAAATTAATCCACAAAGGTGATGGTGCTGACACTAATGGCTGGCCATGGATCATAGAATCATAGAATCCCTACAGTGTGGAAACAGGCCATTCACCCCATCGAAGCCCTCTGAACAGCATCTCACCAGATCCCCCCTGTCCGTGTAACCCTGCATTTCCCATGACTTATCCACCTGGCCTGCACATCCCTGTACACTAGGGGCAATTTAGCATGGCCAATCCACCTAACCCACACATCTTTGGACTGTGGGAGGAAACCGGAGCACCCGGAGGAAACCCAAGCAGACACGGGGAGAATGTGCAAACACCACATAGACAGTCAACAACCCCGGGTCCCTGTCGCTGTGAGGCAGCAGTGCTAACCACTGAGCCACCGTGTCACCCATGAATGCGGGTGATTTATCACACTAGCAAATGATATCATTGAAAAGGGTGGGCAGCACTCCCTTGGTACTGCACTGGAGCACTCCTTTGTGAACTAGAGATGGTTTCCAATTCTGTGGGTGCAGACTGAGGCCACTACAGCTGCTGTACATAGGCGGCACTTTGTGGACAGCGTTGTACAGTAAAGGGCATGGATAGGCTCACCAATCACATCTCATCACATCACATCCAGAATGGGAAGAAGTGGCGTAAAACTGTGGCGGATCAGAGAACTGAACATCTCATTATTGAGGCACCGAGCAAACTAAAGCCTCAGACAGAAGAATCCCGCGCTGGAATCTTTCAATGGTTGCTTCCTCACCTGAGTACAATGTCTTTCGCGTAGGTGACAGAGTCTGTTGGGTTACTGAGACTGCTCCTCCTTCCTGTCAAGCCATCTACCAAAAAGAATCTCCGAAATTCTCCTGCAAGCAACAAGAAACCTCCTATTTTTATAACATGACGCCCAGAGTGCCCCCACAACCAATTAGATACTTTTGAAGGGTCTAGTCACTGACCCCACCCGTAAGGCAGGAAACACGGCAGCGAATTGTACACAGCAAGCTCCCGCAGATAGCCACAACCAGATAATCTGTTTCTGTGATGATTATCGAGAAGTAAATGTCGGACCCTGGGAGTAACTCGCTTGCTTTTCTTCAAAGTAATGCCACAGGATCTTTTACGTTTGCCCAGGTGAGAAATTAGGGTCCTCGGGCTAATACCTCATCTGTTAGACAGCACCACGTGACAGTACAGCACTCCCATAGAACTGCATCAAGTGCCAGCCCGGATTCTGTGTCTAAGTCTGCAACTCAGAGATCAGAATGCTATTAACCAAACAAGTTTTTTGTTTAAATTCATTCATGGTGTCACTAGCAGGGCCACCATTTATTGCCCGTCCCTGGTTACCTTTGAGAAGGTGGTGGTGAGCTGCCTATTGATTAGGTCTTTAGCGGAGTTTAGTAGAATGAGAAATGACCCCATTCAGACGCATAAAACTCTACACAGCTTGACAGGGTTTCTTCAGTATTCTTTTCTCCAGTGCTGCTTTTCCCACGTGGAGGATACAGCCTGCAATCTGATTGGCATTTACAGATGGCATTAGCAGTCATGGCTGTTCTAAGCTGGCACAACATTCAGCTCCTGTCAACGTGGCTTTAAACTGTACCACCCGTTTTTTTTTTAAACTGTCGTCTTTCCAGGTTGAAAGCTCTGACAGAGCTCGGAAAGAATTCATATTTGTAAAAATGATCTCTCAAGCTGGTAGACTGTTGTAAAAATCTATTGGTTCAATTCATTTCCAAAAATATCCATGACCATTACCCAACAGGAGGCTCAACCAAGTTTCTGAAGTGGCCCAATCGCCCAATCAACTCAGGGCAACCTAGGATAGGCAATAAATGCCAGTGAGATTGAATAAACTTCTCAATAATTGAATAAACATATGAGCAGTGCCCAGGTTGCAAACAGGTTCTGTTCTTGAGTCCATTCGCAAGTTGATTAATACGCACCCTGACTGGGAACATGATGCAGAGACAATATAAAATAGATGTATGAGGAAGCATTTGTACCATCAGATCTTTAAAATTACGCCCTTGTGTGGGATCACGTTTATAAGCATGAGTATTCTTAAGTCAGACATTCATAAACTGGGAACCCCCTGTTGCTGTAAATTATCCAACAAGCAAAACAACCAGGTTAATTTGGAATAAAAAAAGACACATTAATCTGCCCAGGAACAGTCAATTAATTCCCAGTACTGAAGCAATCGAGAGCAACTAACTCACCACAAAAGCAAGAATCCACTCTGCAATTCCTACTTCCCAACTACACCTCCCCCATCCTGGTACAATTAATACTCTGGCTACTTTTATACGCTCTGAAATAACTCCAGAGAGGCTGGTATGCCGTCACCTAGTCACCCTTTATTTACATGTGGAGAGTTCTTGACACTGATCGAGCTCCGTCAGAGCCAGCTCTCAGACTGAATAGGATGTCTGACACTCCTTATCTGTCAGCCAGGGCGCCCTGACTGGACCAGATTAATGGCCTCAATCAGGGAACTCTTTTCTATAGGATCCACCTGGCTGACCTTGTTAAAATCACAACATGCTCCTAATGGGATGTCTACCTTATCTATTCAATGGGCTCTCTGAGATGTCAAAAGGAGAAGTGAGGTGTCCCTTGCAGCAGATCTTGTTCGGCAAGTTGCAATGGTGCAGTGAAATTAGGTAGAGTTCATACGTACTCCTCCCCTTTCTGAATCTCTTGTGTCTACTGCACTGAGGATCCAAAAAGGACAGCCACAGGTACAGAGATGTTTGCCCCAGAATGGTTCAAACTCAGGAGCAAAGCATACGATATGACCACTGGCTATAATCACCCTTGGCTCATCCTTCATCCTCTAATAATGGAATGGGTTGTCACACAGTACATGCTGAGTGTCAATTTAGTTAAGTGCTGTCAACCGTCTTTGAGGAAGTTTGGGAACTGGCATCACTGCTATTGGTTCAGTGATGAAATGATGGTTCTTTAATGGTCTGGAACTTCAGATCCTGCAAGTTCTGCTGAGTTTCTCCAGCAATCTCTGTTTTTATAGCAGCTGATACTCTCTATATTTAGTTCACTAGAACTCTTGTCCCCAGTGACACCATCCATCTAGTCAATGACTTTTAGTGAACTAAACGTAGAGGCTATTAGCTGCTACAAAACAAGAGAATGCTGAAGAAACTCAGCAGGATTGGCAGGATCCAAATTTCCAGAATTCTGAACAGTCATTTTTGGAATTGAAACATTAACTTTGTTTCTCCCTCCACAGATGCAGTCAGACCTACTGAGTTTCTCTAGCATTTTCTGTTTATATTTCAGATTTCCAGCAATGGCAATAATTTCCTTTGAGTTGAGTATTAGTTGCTGTTTTCCAGAATGGTCTGATGAACAGGGAGCTGTTTGTAACCTCCAGATGGTCCTTCCTGCATTTGAGATGACTCATCAAGAACTTTGTAAATTACTTCACAGGGTGTTACTGGTTGCCCTTTCACTGAGTGGTTTGCTTGGGCATTTCAGAGGGCAGTTGAGAATCAACCACATTACTGTGGGTCTGGAATCACACATAGGCCAGGCCATATAAGGACGGCAGATTTTCTTCCCTCATGGGCACTAGTCAACCAGATGGACTTTTACAACAATCAATGATAGTTTCTTAGTCAGCATGACTGGTGTGATTGGATTTGAAGCCTTGTCACCAAAGCATTAGCCCAGGCCTCTGGGCTGTTTGTTCAGCGACGTCATAACTATATTAGCATCACCCTTGTCAGCTAATGTCATCCAGAAAGCAGCCAAATGCCTGAAAGTGGGCTCCTGGTTCAAAAGGTAAGAGGGCATCAGAGAGTGATTGAACACCATGACTTACGTATATCGTTCTTGTCTAGATTCAGATTGCGTATAGGGATGGGCCAGACCTTCTGCTGTCCTTGACTATCGTTGAACAGGAGAAACAGCTCGTAAAGGACAGGCTCTGGGAATCGACTGAGAAGATCTGAGATCTGAATCTTGCACTGCAATAAAACAATAAGATTCACTCGCTCCTGAACGCTGCCTCCAAGTTCTACTTCCATTGTTCAAGAAATCATTTCCACAATTTGTCAGTTTGGATTAAACAGGCTTAAAGGCATTTAGACAACACAGTTTGACTATGAAATGATACTGAGCTACTTTAACGATTTAAATGTATGACACTGACTGCAATGTATTTTGAGATTGGCCAATTCATGTGCATGACCTGGTCAACTGGACAGCTACAGCTTGGAAAACTTATCAGTGCCATTGGCAGAGACAGTCACTGACACGGCAGCACTCAGGAGACCTCAGGGAATTCCACGTTAAGTAAATGAAAAATATACATTTCAGGAGACCAAATGTTGGGACAAATCCCACACTCTTTTCCCTATTTCCACTCCCCCCTCTCCTCACCCACGCCCCCTTTAGCTCTTCACTCCCACCAGCTCCAGCCCCAACCCAGAGAGCTGGTTTAGAACTGGACCCATCCAAGGTCCCCTTGTTGGGACATTCCAGCTCCAATGACACCCCCCAGTCACTGGGGGTGACCTCCTCCATGAATCAGGAGGACTCTCCATGAAGCAAGGGGTATGGGGGAACAGCAACTCTGTACCCCTAAAATATCCCTCAGTGGGTCTTTCAATGAAAGAAGTAGAATGGAAGTCAGCTGGTCAACTGCTTGGAGAAGCTATATGACCCACCTCACAGCCCTCTGTTAACTGGATCTCAAGCTAGGTGGTGAAGTCCGAATCTGAACACAAATCCCTTTCTTGAGAGTGGGTCTCTTTAACATTAACAGCATTACATACCTTTGCCTCTTACCCCATAACGAAGCCAGTATCCCACATTTTCAAAAAAAAACAAACTAAATTGAAAGTCCCATTTTATATGTGCTTGAGATATTTTATTATTAATCAACCTGTTCAGTGATTTTGCTACACACTTCTGGAGCTGGAGAGGCTTGAACCTGGAGATAGTAGGAACTGCCAATGTTGGAGTCAGAGATAACACAGTGTGGAGCTGGATGAACACAGCAGGCCAGGCAGCATCAGAGGAGCAGGAAAGCTGACGTTTCGGGTCTGGACCCTTCTTCAGACTTGAACCTGGACCTCCTGGCTCAGAGATAGGGACACTACCATTGTGCCACAACAGCCCTACAATTGTGCTCAAGATACTTAATCAATTAACATCTTCCACTATACATTGTTAACTCTTACAATACAATTAAGCCAACAACAAGATCATCCTCCACCAATGGCTGAACGTATGGTTCTCCGTTACTTTATAACTCCAAATCACTACACACACCCCACCACCATTCCCATCTCCCAGCCCAAATCTCACACATTAAGGCAGAAGCTCCAATCGGGATGGATCCAAACCAAAGAGCACACAAATTACATGTGCCCATGCGTCGGAATGCAGTAAATACAGAGAATTCAGATAGAAAGGGTGCATGCCCAGATGGGGCTCTAGATTTTCCTGTATTTCCAACATAAATGACAATCTGATATATCTAAATGCAGGACCAAGAAATGCCATTCAGTCTGTGTGTTGGTTGGTTCATAAAATCCAAGGAATTTCACATCCAATCTATTTCATCTTTCCAATGACAAAATTCCAACACATTGGATTCTATACTTTATGGTCGATGTTAACTGATAATAGATAACAGGAGAATCCCTTTGTTTACAATTTGTTAGGATATTATAAGCACATTCTTTTATATATTCCAGTCATAATTTAATAACGTTTAAGCAGTATTCAGATATTCACTCGCATTGCCATAGCCTCTAAGACTATGGATCAGAAACTGGAAAACGGGTTAACTGTAGTTAGATCTTTGTTGACTGGGCATAGACACAATGGGCTGAATGGTCTCTTTCTGTACTGTAAACGTCTATGAGTCTATGAGATTTCACTCAGGAGAATAGGGAAAGAAAATTTCCAAAGCATTTCAATTTGGCTCAGATAAATAGTCAAGCAGGGAAGTCTGCCTACATTGATCTCTACTCACAGACTGAATGTAGGAAGAGCCAAACTTGAAGGCAGCATCCAGCAGTATCTGAGTGTCAGGGCATAGCTGTTAAGAATAATAAATATGTGCATTAGGCAGATTGAAGCAATTATATGATTAACTGAAAATTGCTGTATTTTATTAACTCTCAGCCAAAGCTGTTTATCCAGATTATCTCAGTCATTTCTTTTCACAGGATCAATAGTGAAATGAACTCTAAAGTTTACTTTGTGATGTACACACTACTGCACAAGAACTAAAGCAAAAGATTCCAGATGTTGGAAATCTGAAATAAAATGCTTAGCACACCAGTTTGGAGAGACAAACACAGCCGACATCTCAGGTCAATGATCTTTCACAGAAATTTGGGCACCACCTCTGCATTCCTTCATCCCCATCAGCACTTCCATCACACCATCACTACACAGCCTCCCCATGCTGATGTGCCCTCTCACTTTCTCCTGGTTCTCCTGTCAAATCCCAATGGGGAGAGCTGGGGTCAAGAACAGAGAATGGAGTAGCCCCAAAACAAGGTAGATAAAGCGGTTAAGAAGGCACATGGGATACTTGCCCCTTTATCAGCCGAGGCTTTGGGTTTAAGAGCAGGGAGGTGATGCTGGAACTGTATAAAATGTTGGCTAGGCCACAGTTTAGAGTATTGTGTGCAGTTCCAGAATCCACAATACAGGAGGGATGTGATAGCACTGGAGAGGGTGCAGAGGAGATTTGCAAGGATGTTGTCTGGACTGGAGAGTTTCAGTTACAAAGAGAGATTCGACAGACTGGAGTTGTTTTCCTTGGAGCAGAAGTGACTGAGGGGAAATGTGATTGAGGTGCATAAAATGATGAGGGGCAGAGATAGACGGGAAGAGACTTGTTGACTTGGTGGAGGGATCAATGACCAGGGGCATAGATTTAAGGTAGGGGCAATAGGTTTAGAGGGGATGTGAGGAACAAAAGAATTCACTGGGTGTGGCCAGAATCTGGAACTCGCTGCCTGTAAGGTTGGTGGAGACAGAAACCCTCATAACATTTAAGTATTTAGATGTACACCTGTGATGCCAAGGCATACAAGGTTACAGGCTGAGTGCAGCAAAATGGGATGAGAATGGTTAGGTGGTTTTTGAACCTCACTGACTTGAAGGACCAAAGGGCCTTTTTCTATACTGTAGACCTCTGTAACTCAATGGGACATTCACACCCAACATTTTTAACTATTTTAACTGTCACGTAAACAAAACCAGAGAGAGATAAGATACATCTCACCTGTAAAGTGCCTCCCCTGACATCTTCCCAGCCCAGAAAATTCCCACGAGCATCATATTTTACAACTTTCAAGGCGATCTGTTGGCAAACAAAATGCAAAATGGGCACTGCAAAGGCTGCTCAGCAATTTAATAAAGATACAGAACTTGTGTATTGCCAAAACAAAAGTGACACAATGCTGGTGCTTTCCATTTGTACTCATCAGGACAGACACAAGAATGCCAAATTTCACAGCTAACAACAACTTAAACTGGAAGTGAAAGAGTTATGATTAGTTGACAAGTCGACTCTGACCAATAAGCCCCTTTCCCCATGCAAGGCAAGGTATTGTAATACCCAGTGACAGGAAAGGGGCAGCCTGTGTTATACCTCACTTCATAGAAATAAGGACCGTTGCGAAACTGAGTGGTTGACAAGGAAACTGGAGGCCAACAGATTTCAACTTGAATAAATGGATTGGGGAATGGTTGTTATCATTGGGATGATTGTAGTGTAAGAAGCCAACCTCACAATTCAGCCTACATTATAAGCCATGAGATTAATGAGAGAGCTTTATAATGGTTAGCTAAATCCAGGGGTTGCACTACGCTCTTGAAATCAGTCCAGGACACCTGGCTATTACACAGTTAATTTTACAGCTCAGCTTTAATCCAATTAAGTAGGTGACTTTGAACTGTGATCAGTTGTTGGTGTAGATGCAGAGAATTGCTACACATAGATTCAAACCAAAAGCTCATGACATTGTTATTGCTAAAATATTGAGAAAGCATTTGCAACTAACTACTGGAGGCAGGAAGGTCACTGTAACTGACCAGGGGGTTAATTTCACTCTCACATCTGTCAGTCGTTTGTTTGACTTGCTTTTGACGATCATTAAGAAATGCTGTTTTTACAAGGTGCTTTTTCTGACTTCAGGACATCTGAAAGTACTTTCCTGCCAAAGCAGACTTGGCTGCAAGCTGTCGTACAGTTTGTAACGCTTTTGCCTATGGATGGTAAAATGCTGGGTTCAAGCCCCACTCCAGGGCTTAAGCATATAACAAATCATGATTGACTGTGGTACTGAGGGGATACTGTGCTGCTGGTGACGCCACTTTTTATGTGAGATGTCAAACTGAGGTCCCAACTGGTTGTCCAGATTGATGTAAAAAGATATCCATAGCACCATTTTGATAAAAAGGAAAGGAGTACCTCCTGGTGTCCTGGGCAAGATCTAAGCTTCTACCAAAATTTCCAAAAAAAAAGCTGATTATTTGGTTATGACCACACTGATGACCATTCGCACAAAAAAAATGTTGGCAGAATATAGATATTAGTCTGTGATGCTGACAAAACTAAAGTCAAGGTACTTTTAAAATGTAGTGAACATGCTGCTCACTCCACATTCAACAATGAATTTCAAGACCTGATCATACGTTTTAGGGATAAATACTGGCCAGCACACCAAGGAAGAACTTGTGTAGCTCCTGTTTAACCAGCATCCATACAGCCTGCTATAGTCACCTGAGAGTGCAGCATCTCATCTGAAAACTGCACTTCCAGCAGAGCAGCACTCCTGAAGTACTGCATTGATTGGTAGCCTGGAGTGGGACTTGAAACTACAACTGTCTAACACCCAAGCAGGAATGCCACTACTGTTCCACAGCACAACTACACTATGCCAACTTTCATATCCACGCATCAAAGATTCCTGGGAAACATCTAGAAACGATCAAAATGAGAATTTCCCTGACAATGAAAGCGAGACTGAGATGTTCTACCTTCTTGCATTTGGGAAAATATGTTAAAAACCATATTATTGAGAAGGAGTCTTATTTATTACTGCTAGTATGCTTTATGGCTCCGTTTGAAGGGTCCTTTGACCCTTTGAAGGGTCTAGACCCGAAATGTCAGCCTTCCTGCTCCTCTGATGCTGCTTGGCCTGCTGTGTTCATCCAGCTCTACACCTTGTAACCTCATGGTTGAGGTTGGGGGATGAGCTGCCGATGTCATGAGGCTAAAGGCAGAGGGCCTGAAACCATGCAACAACTTGTGGCCATTCGCAATTCCCAGGACATCTCCTCGTTGCCACATGTTGCTGACTGATTGGCACACTGATAACGGCAAGCATTGTTCAGATGTCTTTACTTTTTCATTTTGAGACCCAGGGGTTGTTCGCACAAACTTTAACTTGCGGTTAACAGTAGTTAAAGGATAAGGACTGCAGGTGGTCAGAATTGGGCAAAGATATGTCGACAACCAAACAGGTGACGGGTTCATATAATCATAGAATCCCTACAGTGTGGAAACAGGCCCTTTGGCCCAACAAGTCCACACTGAACCTCAGAGCATCCCACCCAGACTCAATCCCCTATAACCCACCTAATCTACACCTCCCTGAACACTACAGGCAACTTAGCATAGCCAATCCACCTAACCTGCACATCTTTGGACTATGGGAGGAAACCAACGCAGACGTGGGGAGAATGTACAAACTCCACACAGACAGTTGCCTGAGGCTGGAATGGAACCCAGGTCCCTGGCGCTGTGAGGCAGCAGTGCTAACCACTATGCCACTGTGCCAACAGACAGCTGTGGAAGTTTCTATATAAATGGATTCTTGCTTTTCTAATACATCCCCAGGACATCTCAAAATATTTCAAATGATTTCTGTCATGGAGCCACTGTAGACAAAAATGCAACCAATAAAATGCAGATTTCTCGCTGGCCGGCCTGACACTTCCTTTAGCAATCCCTGATGACAAGCTACTGTACATGAAATGCATTTATTGTCATCAATTAGACATTGCTACCTTCCCGATCCAACTCAATTATCAGCTAGACTGACCAGGAGGAGGTTGATTCTGCCCCTGTCACTAAATGTATATCACCATACACTTGCCTGTGAATCCTTTTTGAAAGAGAGTCCCCGAGGAGCAGTTTGCCATAGGGATGCTGCTATATTCGTATCCACATAAAAGAGTTTCGGGAGGAAGTTGGTACTGCAATGGAAAGGGAAGAATTAAAACGAACACAGATCAGCCATCCCGAAAACTAAAGAACAGTTCAGTAACCTTTCTACTGTTTGTCGATAAGCACAATCATCACAAGGTAACTATCACAAGCACAGAAAATGTCATTTTCCAACCTGTGACACCATTTAATTTTAAAACATATTTCTTGTCATGATACTGGCATTGCTGGATGGGACAGCATTTAATTCCCAGCCCTAAATGCTCTTGAACTGAATGGCTTACTCCAGGGGAAGGGTAAGTGTCAATCACATTGCTGGGGGTCTGGAGACACATGTAGGCCAGACCAGGTAAGGATGGCAGATTTCCTTCCTTAAAGATATTGCTGAACTGGATGATTTTTTATGATAATCACCAGTGATTACATGGTCACTATTAGGTTAGCTTTTAAAAAAATCATGCTGGCAATCAAACTCATATCCCCACAACATTAGTCTCAGCCTTAGCCCTGTGACATTACAACTACACCCCCACCTTTCCTTGAACTTAACACCAAGAATTCTTCAGAACAGTATGCCACCAGGCACCCTTGTAACGCAGGACTCGAACAGTGAACTTTTTTTTATTCATTCACAGCAAGAGGGTGTTGCTGTCTAGGCCAGCATTTTTTGCCCGTCTCTAATTGCCCAGAGGGCAGTTATGAGTCAGCCACATTGCTGTGGGTCTGGAGTCACATGTAGGCCAGACCAGGTAAGGATGGCGGTTTCCTCCCCTAAAGGACATTCGTGAACCAGATGGATTTTTCCAACAATCAACAACGATGTCACGGTCATCACTAGACTCTTAATTATATAGATTTTTATTGAATTCAAATTCCACCATCTGCCGTGGCAGGATTCAAACCCAGATCCCTAGAAGATTACCTGGGCCTCTGGATTAAGAGTCCAGCGATAATACCACTAGGCCGTCACCTCCCCAATTTTTTGCCAAGATATACCTTTTCTGTTACAATAGATGACAATATTTTGTTAATTCAAGGTTAGAGGGTAAATTCATTACTCCACTCCCAGTTTCAAGAAATATACAATTTGCCTTTACACAGTGTCTGTGCAACTGTGCAACCATAAGCCATAACCTTCGAAGCATCTCTGTTTCAGGGAGAAACAACTAATAATGACTTAAGGGACAAACCAAGGGGTAGATGGTGACACAGAGGTGATTTTACTGACAAGAAATCCGGAGGCTGAGACTAAAACTCTGGGAAATATAGATTGAAATCACACCACAACTGCAGTAGATAAGGTGAATGGCAGATGTCTTTTCCCTAGGGTGGGGGGTTTCAAAACTAGGGTGTACATTTTTAAGAATGAAAGGAGAAAGATTTTTAAAAAAGACATAAGGGACATTTTTATTTGCTACACAGACAGTGGTTTGTGTGTAGAATGAACTTCCAGAGGATGTGGCAGATGCAGGTACAGTACAATGTTTAAAACACATTTGGATAAGTGCATTAATAATAAATGTTTGGAGGGATGTGGGCCAAGTACAGTCAGGTGGGACAAGTTTAGTTGGGATTAGAGTTGGCATGGACTAGTTGGACCAAAGGGTCTGTTTCCATGCTATATGACTCTATGGCTATGTCTCTAATAAAAATCTGGCTTATAAAGCTGGTCTCAGTACCGGGGACCATGGTGTCTTTCAGAAATTGTTGTAAAATCCCATTTAGCTCATTAATGCCCTTTAGAGAAAGAAATCTGCCACAGCAAGATGGTTAACTTTTAACTGCTGTCCTCAATGACCAAGCAAACCACTTAATTCATGGACAATTAGGGATGGGCAATAAATGCTGGCCTTTCTAGTGACCCCCATGCCAGGAATAGAAGCATGGCCACCATGGAATTCCCCCAAACAAGTTGGAAAGATTAGCAAGTTGACTGTTAAGCTGCTTCACAACATTATGAACATTCTATTCACAGCCCCCAAACCCTAGAGTGGAACTTAAGCCTCTGGCCCAGAGGCAGGAGTGCCATGTATTGACTCTATTCGGCTTCAAAGCAAATAAAGTACTGGTGAAGTGTACTCAGTGTTAAGGCAGTGCTGTGTCTTTGTCTCAGAATGAAACAGGTTATTAGGTTTAGATGGCAGTGCCATCTTGCTGAGCTAACAGAAACATCATTCACCAGAAACTCAACTGGATTCACCACATTAACACAGTGGCTACAACAGCAGGTCAGATGCTGGGAATACTGCAGAGAGTAACTCACCTCCTGACTCACCAAAGCCTGTCCACCATCGACGAGACACAAGTCAGGAGTGTGATGGAATACTCCCCACTTGCCTGGATGGGTGAAACTCCAACAACACTCAAGAAGCTTGACACCATCCAGGTCAAAGCAGCCCGCGTGATTGGCACTACATCTACAAACATTCACTCCCTCCACCACCGACGCTCAGTAGCAGCAGTGTGTACTATCTACAAGGTGTACTGCAGAAATTCACCAAAGATCCTCAGACAGCACCTTCTAAACCCACGAACACTTCCATCTAGAACAAAAGGGCAGCAGATACATGGGAACACCACCACCTTCAAGTTCCCCTCCAAGCCACTCATCATCCTGCCTTGGCAATATGTTGTCATTCCTTCACTATCACTGGGTCCAAATCCTGGAATTCCCTCCCTAACGGCATTGTGAGTCAACCCACAACAGAGTGGACAGCAGCGGTTCAAGAAGGAAGCTCACCACCACCTACCTCAAGGGCAACTAGGGACAGGCAATAAATGCAGGTCAGCCAGCAACGACCACATCCCACAAATGTATAAAGAAAATCGTACAACTAAAACTCATAAGGTAAACCCATTTAGCTCTGGCGTGGTATTAAATGAATGTTGCTAAACTGACTGATTGCGTTCTTTTTGTCTTCTTTTCCTTATTAATCACAGAATTCCACATGAGAAAGTCAACGGAAGGAATTTTGTTCTCATTCAGTTTGTCTAAAATTACAACAATGATTTCATTTCTATAGCACTTCTAAGCATACCAAGGTTCTTCATGGGAGTCAAGAACTGACACTGGCTCAAAAAAGAACAAACATCAGGTTGGGTGGTCAAAAGCATCATTAGGAAGAGTTTTAAAGGACAACGAGAGGCTGAAAAAGAGGTTTAGGAATTCCAAAGCTTATGTTCTAGAATGTAGGGCACAGGCAGAGAAGGATATACGTGAGGGCATCATTGAAGGAATGCAGGGATCTGCGAAGATTGTACAGCTGGAGGTTGCTAAGTGTTAGGAATGGGACAAGACCATGCAGGGATTTGAACAGAATAGCGAGAACATTAGATTAGAATTTCTATCTTCAGGAGGTAGCGCTGTATCAAAGGAACATAAAAATAAGAACAGGCTCTTCAGAACGTCATGCCTGTTCCACCATTCAACTACATCATGGTTGATCTACCTCAACCCCATGTGGCTGCATTATCCCCTTTTGTGATATCCAGAAAACTAGTGGTCATTAACATATTCAATGATTAAGCTTCTATAGCCCTCTGGGAATGGGAATTCCAAAGATTCACCATCCAATGAGTGAAGAAATTCCTCTCATCTTAATCCTAAATGGTCTGCCCTTCATTCTGAGACTGCGAACCCTGATTCTTGATCCTTCCCAGTCAGGGGAACCATCCTTCCTGCATCTACCCTGTCAATCCCTGTCAAAGGTTTAAATGCTGCAATGAGATCACCACTCATTTTCCTAAACTTAGCGAGTATAAGCCTAGAATCCTCATAAGCCAATCCTGTTGTCCCAAGGGTCAATCAACATTAAGATGCTTGAGACTGTATGCAGCCTAGACATATTTACAATTATTGTTTCTCAAATGACTACATACTCAATGCAGCCGATTCTGGAGCTGCACTTATGCAGAACTTTCCATTAGAGCCACAACCTAATTACAACATTCCTTTCTGTGCTCTCATCAATAACGGAAATGTCTCAGACTTTGTTGATGAACTATACTTTTGATACTGACTCACACTAACAGAGTGGCTCCTGGTTTTGAGTCCGAGACAGTATTGACTCAGTTGATCTTATCTGGTGAGAATGTGAAAGCGTTGCAATCAGTTGGGGTTGAGGGACAAGAAGAAACAAGTGTGGTTGTTCATTCCAGGGTCAGGAGCCTGCAGCTCAGATAAGCTTTAACCTGTTCTCATGTCACTTCCGATGAAGTAGAAAAACATCTGGCACCACAGTGGCATGGTGCCAGATGCTATAAAAAGCCATTGATCTTGCAATATGGACTTGCATATACTTTATAGGAAGTGAGCTCAGTAGGGAGGGGTTGGCATATTGGCAATGTTACTGGACTAGTAACCTAGAGTTTCTGGCTAATGGTCTCAGGTTCAAATCCTGCAATGGCAGATGGTAAAATTGAATTGGAGGGAGGGAATCTGGAATTTCTAAAAGGAAAAAGACTATGACAATGGCAACTATGTAGCTATTGTTATAAAAACTCATCTGATTCACTAATGTGTTTTAGGGAAGGAAATCTGCCATCCTTACCTGATCTGGCCTATATGTGACTCCAGACCCACAGCAATGGGGTTCACTCTCAGCAATAAATGCCGGCCAAGCCAGTGATGCCTGCATCCCATGAACAAATAAATATAACTTTGCTGAAAAGATAACACAAAAGTGTGCACACTTACGTTTTTATCCTGCACTGTAATTTACCACTAACATGCCAAAACATTTCATAATTCCAAAGATTTGTTGATGGCAGTCTTTCACCAAAGACTTCTTTTACCCTCCAGCTGAGCAGCAACAACTCCACAGGGAGTTTTTGTGAAAGGTCAAACAGATGATGTTGTACCACCTGCATGTTACACAGCTTTCTTACTCAGGAGAGATGTATGTCAAGATTACCTGGTTTGAAATCAGCATGAAATTGTGCCCTACACACTGAAGTCCAGGTCATTAATGCTTGTCTCTCTCTAGCAACTTTACCTTTACTTTTAATACCCATCCAGAAAAGCTGTAGTCCTGCTAACAACTCCTCAGGTACTTCATTGTGTACCATCCTCCAGTTTGAAGAATAAGTAATCACCACTATTCTGTTTTCTGACGCTCAGGCAATCCAATGCTACAGACTCTTTTATACGATGGACTTTACCTTTGCTGGCAGGCCTGTTAGGTGAGACTTCATTAAATTCCTTTTGAAAGGCCGCATACATCACATCAGACACAATATCCTCATCAATTCTTTCTGTAATTTAGTCATTAACCATAATCGACATGAGCTTCCTTTAACAAATATGTTATGGTCTTAATAAATTGATTCGCATTTGTTGAGGTGATGATCAACCTTTTTCCTCAAATCCTCATTTCTGAAAGCTCTAATCACAGCACCCTCCCCCCAGCCCTGTTAAGCTGACTGCCCCATAGTTGCTAAAGTCAGAAGTCACACGACACCAGGTTATAGTCCAACGGGTTTATTTGAAATCACAAGCTTTCAGAGTGCTGCTCCTTTGTTAGGTGAAGTGGCGGGAAATAGGTTGGAATATAATCTGGTGTCATGTGATTTCTGACTTAGTCCACCCCAGTCCAAAACTGGCACCTCCACATGATGGCTACCATCGACACCGTAGTTGCCAGGTTTATCCTTACTCCCTTTATTAAACAGAGGTATAATGTTTACAGTTCTCTGGCAACACCAATGCCTCTTTTAACTCCCAACTCTACTTCCCTCAGTTCCCTTGATCTTATTCACATCTTCTTTAGTCGTGGCGATTTGTCAAACTTAAATACTACCAGCAATTCTGAAACCTTCTCTTCACCGACTTTTAGCCCTTTCAGAAGATCAATGACCTTCTCTTTCACTAGTTTTTGCCAGCATCTTTTTCTTTGGTAAAGAAAAACACAAAGTACACATTTCCTATCTCAGACATGCTCCAGGCCTCCACACATAAATCTCCCTTAAGGTCCCCTAATTGGCCCTAGTCCCCTTGCACCCACCCTTCCATTATTTTTCTGCATATAGAGAACTTTTGTACTCCCTTTTATCCTAGCTGCTAATCTCTATTCATACTTACCCTTTGCTTCTCTTTCTTATTTCCCTTTACACAACCTCTCTGTATTTTCTACATTCAGTCAGATTCACTCTTGTACGATGAACTCGATGCGCTCTTTTTCTGCTTCATTTTACTCTCTATGTCTTCTGTCATGAGGATGTTGGTTTTGTTTTCCTTGTGGGAATGTACCTCAACTGTACCCTATACATTTTGTACTTTGAGGTAACCTGTTTTCCCTTACAGGTTTATGGGCCAATCTTTGATTTCAAATTACCCAGGACAAATTTGTTCTGATCCCACTGATGTTGGCCCTCCCCAAGTTAAATATTTTTACTCAGGAATGTTCCTTTTCGCTGTCCCTCACTAATCAAAACCCATTTTGATATGACTGCTGACCCCTCAATGATCTCTTACTGACACTTGATCCACTAAACCAACTTTATTTCCCCCTGAAAACAATGCAACAATATTCCCTTCTTATCACTGTTTCATCAGGCATATTATACAGTCATACAGCACAGAAATTTATTATCAGTTAAATATTCACTGAGCAGATTTATATCATCTGTCCAGATGTAATCACCTTTGTTCTGAAGACAAACCTTTTTATGGCTTATTCAAAAAAGGGTGGTGATGCAGGGTTGAGAAAGACTTAGTCAGAAATACTAGTCAGAAGTATTGTTTATTTATTCATAAGATGCGGGTATAGCTGAATAGGCCAGTACTTATTACTCATCCTAACTTGTCCTTGTGAAAGTGATGATGTGCTACATTTGTGAAGCACTATAATCCATGTGGTAGGGGTATGCCCATGTGGTATTAGGGAGGAGGTTTCAGGATTTTGATGCAGCAACAGCGAATGAACGGCGATATAATTAGAAGGGTGTGTGACATGGAGGGAACGTCCTGCCACAATGCATAAAGGCTGTGTTTTTTTTAATTCATTCACAGGATGAGGGTGTTGCTGGCTAGGCAGCACTTATTGCCCATCCTTAATGGGCCAAAGGGCAGTTAAGAGTCAACTATGGTGCTGTGGGTCTAGAATCACATGTAGATCAGACCAGACCAGGTAAGGATGGCAGTTTCCTTCCCTAAAGGACATTAGTGAACCAGGTGGGTTTTTCCTGACAATCGACACTGGATTCACGGTCATCATTAGATTCTTAATTCCAGATGTTTATTGAATCCTGCCATGGCGGGATTCAAACCCGGGTATTCAGAACATTATCTGCGTCTCTGCATTAACAGTCCAGCGATAAGGCCACTAGGCCATCGCCTTCCCCATGGCGGTGGTTCATTTATCTCCAGCCCTTCTCCTTCAAGGTGGTAAAAGTCACAGAATTAGAAGGTGCTGTATAAAGAACTTTGGAGAGTTGCTCCAGTGCATGCTGTAGATGGCACACACTGCTGAGTGTCAGCGATGGAAGGAGGGAATGATGAAGGTGGTTGATGGATTGCCAATCAAGAAAGCTGCTTTCTGGATGGTCCAGTCGTTACTTTTTTACAATAAGAGGGGACTTTTAATCTCGATCGATTGACATACTGTCGAAAGAAGCAAAATGTATCACAATTGTTGACTGAGTGATTCTTTCGTTACAGCACATCAGCATTGGCTGAGAGCGCACACGGGAATTCTACACACCAGCCTCTGCTGAAACAAACCACTTGCCTCATTCTCTGACTTTTCCATTCGGAGGAAGGAAAATCACCATTGATTGTGCCAATGGGCACTGTGTCAGGATGTTCTCTCCAACAATCCATCACCAACGCTTTCTGCTCCTCAGCCCCTCTGCCAAAACACTGGTTCTGCATTAACAGCACTCAGACATCTGGGGGCACTATAAGTGGCCTCAGTTCCCCTGGACCCAGTGACCTTCTCGTTCAATTGGCAGGATCAAGCTTGGCTGCATTGGTTCAGGATACTTGCTATCTGGACTCACACATGAACAATGGTTACTTTGACTGGCACCTAAGAAGCGATACCTTAACCCTCACAGGAAAGAAGTGATAATTGTACAATATTAGGCATGACTTTTTAAATGAGAGACCAGAATTTGCTGCATCTGAAGGAGAGTAATGAAAATGTTTTACCTACCTGGACTTTATCTCCTTGTATAGAATATAGGCCTCACTACCGACTAAGATGTTCACACTCAACACCACCATGTTAGTGAGCAGCTGGCAGGCTGTCTGGTTACTGTAAGTCTTTGTGTGAAGAAAAAACTCTCATTAGAATGAAAACTCTTAGTTTCCACTAGGAAAAACTTCACATCATTGAATCTCACAATGCAGAAAGTGGCCACTCAACCCATTTTGGGAAAAGGGAGGGTTGCAAAATCAAAAACTAGCATTCCAGTTGGCATTTAAAACTGGGCTCCACATCAAAACTGGGAAAGTGATAGCCACATCCCTGTGCTGTTCAGCATTCTCACATCGCTCAGAAGTACACAGAAATACACAAGCTCAAGATGATGCAAACTTGTAATAACCAAATGTTTCTCGGTGACAAAAGAGATTTTTGCAATTCTGAAAAGATATATTGTGAGACAGAATGCCAGGAAGTAATCTGAACACATCAGTTGGTCAATATTATAGAATAAGTAAACATCAACCATTCAAAAACTGTACAGGGTGCTCAGCCTTAAATTAAAAAAAATATGTTTGACTGAAGTTTTGTAAAGACTTGTGGGGCAGGGGAGAGCAGGTAGGTTACACTTTGTAGAGCTGTGTTTGATAGAGAAAGCTGCACATATAAAAGTACAGAGATAGTAGGAACTGCAGATGCTGGAGAATCCGAGACAACAAGGTGCAGGGCTGGATGAACACAGCAGGCCAAGCAGCATCATAGGAGCAGAGAGGCTGACGTTTCGGGCCTAGACCCTTCATCAGAAAAGGGGGAGGGGAAGGGGGTTCCGAAATAAATAGAGAGAGAGTGGGAGGCGGATAGAAGAGGGAGAGAGGAGAGGATAGGTGGAGAGGAAACAAACAGGTCGAAGAGGCGGGGATGGAGCCAGTAAAGGTGAGTGTAGGTAGGGAGTTAGGAAGGGGATAGGTCAGTCCAGGGAGGACGGACAGGTCATGGGGGCGGGATGAGGTTGGTCGGTAGGAGATGGAGGTGCGGCTTGAGGTGGGAGGAGGGGATAGGTGGGAGGAAGAACAGGTTAGGGAGGCAGGGACGAGCTGGACTGGTTTTGGGATGCGGTAGGGGGAGGGGAGATTTTGAAACTTGTGAAATCCACATTGATACCATTGGGCTGCAGGGTTCCCAAGCGGAATATGAGTTGCTGTTCCTGCAACCTTCGGGTGGCATCGTTGTGGCACTGCAGGAGGCCCAGGATGGACATGTCGTCTGAGGAATGGGAGGGGGAGTTGAAATGGTTCGCGACTGGGAGGTGCAGTTGTTTATTGCGAACCGAGCGTAGGTGTTCTGCAAAGCGGTCCCCGAGTCTCCGCTTGGTTTCCCCGATGTAGAGGAAGCCACACCGGGTACAGCGGATGCAGTATACCACATTGGCAGATGTGCAGGTGAACATCTGCTTGATGTGGAAAGTCTTCTTGGGGCCTGGGATGGGGGTGAGGGAGGAGGTATGGGGGCAGGTGTAGCACTTCCTGCGACTGCAGGGAAAAGTGCCGGGTGTGGTGGAGCTGGAGGGGAGTGTGGAGCAGACGAGGGAGTCACGGAGAGAGTTGTCCCTCCGGAAAGCAGATAAAGGTGGGGAGGGAAAGATGTCTTTGGTGGTGGGGTCGGATTGCAGATGGCGGAAGTGTCGGAGGATGATGCGTTGGATCCGGAGGTTGGTGGGGTGGTACGTGAGGACGAGGGGGATTCTTTTTTGGTTTTTATTGCGTGGACGGGGTGTGAGGGATGAGGTGCGGGAGATGTGGGAGACACGGTTGAGGGCGTTCTCGACCACCGAGGAGGGGAAGTTACGGTCCTTGAAAAACGAGGACAACTGAGATGTACGGGAGTGGAATGCCTCATCCTGGGAGCAGATGCGGCGGAGGCGAAGGAATTGGGAATAGGGGATAGCATTTTTGCAGGAAGGTGGGTGGGAGGAGGAGTATTCTAGGTAGCTGTGGGAGTCGGTGGGCTTGAAATGAATATCGGTTTC
>NC_063346.1:13676295-13693068 GCF_021869965.1 Rhincodon typus
TCCACATTGATACCATTGGGCTGCAGGGTTCCCAAGCGGAATATGAGTTGCTGTTCCTGCAACCTTTGGGTGGCATCGTTGTGGCACTGCAGGAGGCCCAGGATGGACATGTCGTCTGAGGAATGGGAGGGGGAGGTGAAATGGTTCGCGACTGGGAGGTGCAGTTGTTTATTGCGAACCGAGCGTAGGTGTTCTGCAAAGCGGTCCCCGAGCCTCCGCTTGGTTTCCCCGATGTAGAGGAAGCCACACCGGGTACAGCGGATGCAGTATACCACATTGGCAGATGTGCAGGTGAACATCTGCTTGATGTGGAAAGTCTTCTTGGGGCCTGGGATGGGGGTGAGGGAGGAGGTATAGGGGCAGGTGTAGCACTTCCTGCGACTGCAGGGAAAAGTGCCGGGTGTGGTGGAGCTGGAGGGGAAAAGTACAGCTGCCCTGAGTCAGATTTCATTCGTGGGATATCCAAAAAAGCATCATGTATACTTTAGACATATCAGGAAGGAAATACGGAATGTTAAGCTTTTGAGGGAATTATCAAGCTCATTCATTGAAACTATCAAGTTGTCAATGGAGTTGTCATGGAAACTGTCAAACTGTCAAGGCAACTAAATGTCCCAGCTGTTACAATTTTGAAAGAAAACCTGTCTGCATTCTGAAACTAAAATCAGAGCTTGCTGTTTCACTCTGTTTGTTGACATGAGCCTGAGGAAGTTATAAGATTTATACTGCATGACTTATATCACACTGGAGTGTCTGTCAGCAAAACTTGATTGACAGCTCTAAGTACTTATAAATCTTTGAAGTTGGATAGTAAATATAAATATCTTTGATGTAAAGGATTACAAGAAGTTAAATGTAGCAATTTTTTTCTATCAATAAGAGTGTTTCTTTTTGAAAGAGCGATTCATCAATATACAGTAACAAGGTTTACTTAATCACAGTCTGCATCCTGCCACCCTGTCCACTGTGAATACTGACCAAATTGGCAAATGCACAAGACACAAGGCATGTAAAAGCACGGGACACAAGTTGTCATGAGTTGGCACTAAGCTAGCATAGGTACTATATTGGGCTGTGGAAATGGGGAGAGAAGGCATAGATTGGCATAGGTAGGTATGGGGGTGACGTGAGAAGTGTTTGTGGAGGTGGATAAGGCAGTATGAGGGATGAGGGCTATTGTTCGTTTTTTTGGGTATTTTTTTTAAACAATGTTGAAAAATCTCAATTGCCCAAGATGGACCTTTCCCACAACCTGCCTCCGCAACCAATAAACACTGAGCTCTATTTCCCCTGACTCCTGCATAAGATACCCACTCCAATACCTCCAAATTCTGACTGTCCAGGGCACTTTCTCCACGGGACCAGGCGTGTAGAGCCATTAACTTTTAAACTATGTTTGAAGCCACAGGGTATTTGTTCTGGAAAAAGTCGGCAGGTGCAAATAATAGAGTAAAACACTTACATCCAGCCATGGTCACACTTCAAGGCTCATTTTAAGGATGACACCACCATTTTTCCACACCCCTAATAATGCAATAGCGTGTCCACGTGGATTTGGTATTGGAACAGGTCTTGAACTCACAGCCTGAGCCACAGCTGATACTGGGAATGTGGTCTAGAGTCGTGTGTATGGATGATGGATGAAGAGTGTACTTTTAAGTGTACTGTAAAGACACAGACTTTGATAAAGAATGAGACAATCCTCAAGGACAGCACAAATAATAACAAAATAAAAACCAAAAGAACTCCTGACGCTGTAAATCAGAAACAAAAACAGAAGCAAATTGCTGGAAAAGCTCAGCAGGTCCAGCAGCATCTGTGGAGAGAAACTGTTTTGAGTTCTGAGGAAGGGTCCCTTGACCCTTTGAGCTTTTTCAGCAATTTCTGTTTTTATTTCGATTGGTGCGTACTCAGGTGCATACTAAATGGCGCGTACTCAGTTCTCACACTAGCTCATCATATCTACCGACAGGACCGGCAACAACTATGGAGAGAAACTGTTCTGAGTTCTGAGGAAGGGTCCCTCAACCCTTTGAGCTTTTCCAGCAATTTCCGTTTTTGGTACATATGATGAGCTAATGTGAAAGCCAGGAAGGGGAACTGAGTACGCACCATTTAGCGAGAGTTAGGACATGGCAGGAGCAAAAGTTGGATTTCATAGCTGAGATGAAATCAAAGAGGGACAAATGGGGAGACAAAGCAGAAGCGAAAGCAAGGTAATAGTTCAGAATTAGGCGTGGGGAAGGAGGATTGGGTGAAATTAGCTTGATGTACACAGGAAAGTGGAAAGCGCAGCTGTAGAAATGGTCACGACTTTGGTCACAAAACACTCCATAAGCTCCTTGCATTTTATGTTAGAAGATGGGGGAGGGGGCTAAAAGAGACAGTTATTGGTGGAGATAAAGACCCTTTACTTAGAATAGAATCATAGAATCCCTACAGTGTGGAAGTAGGCCATTCAGCCCATTGAGTTCACACCAACCCTTTGGAGGGCATCCTGCCCACACCCAACACCCCCACTACCCTATCCGTGTAACCCTGCATTCCTCATGGCTAACCCATCTGCACACTATGGGCAATTTAGCGTGGCCAATCCACTCAACCTGCACATCCTTGGACTGTGGAAGGAAACTGGAGAACCCGGAGGAAACCCATGCAAACTCAGGGAAAAAGTGCAAATTCCACATAGACAGTCACCCAAGGCTGGAACCGAACCCAGGTCCCTGATTCTATGAGGCAGCAGTGCTAACCACTGAGCCACCATGCTGCCTTTTCTGGAGCAGAGTCAGACCTAATAAAGCTTTATGAAACCAGTTATCTCTGCTGGTGGATTGATAAATGATTTGGATGCCCAATACCATCAAGTCAATGCCCATCGCACTTAAGGAAGCAAAATCAACAGCAGGGGAATGGCCTAGATGAAAGACAATGAAGGGTTTGCTGGTGTAACGGACATTAATGGAATGATTCACTGGATGACAACTGCAGAGGTATTGTGATGGAAGGAAAGCCGATGGTAGTTGGGCATTTGGAAGCATGTTTTGCAATGTGAGCCAACTCATACCTGTCCTTTGTGATCTCTAATTTCAACATGCCCCTGCCACATCTTAAGCCCCGGCTCCTTCAACCTTGGCAAAGATACTGAGAAACTTGAGATGTTTTTAATGCTCTCCAGAAACTTTCTGCATACTTTTCTCCCTTCAATGTCTCACACTCAGTGCTCCTCTCCTAATATTGGTGTCAACCCTAGGCTGTCCTGCAACTGGATCTGCAGGAAGATAGTTACAAGATCAATAACAAAAAATGCAACATTTTCTGCACTTCAGAGTCAGGTGAGCCCTAAAGTAGTACAAAACAAATTAAAACTGAGATACACTTAAGATAAAACATTGACTGATGAGTGCATAACTTTCAGTTTCACTTGTGACTCCTCATTTATATAACACAATCCATAAGCATATGTAACAAGACTTGAACAAGGCTTGAGCTGCTTAGTGGTGACTAAATTTATGCCACACACAAAACAGATAATCGCCATCTCCAACAAGAAAAAATCGAGCCATCTCTCCTTGAGCTTCAATGGCATGTCAATTGCTGACTCTACCACTATCAATGTCTAGGGATTGCCATTGTCACTGAACACAAACTGAAAAGGACCAGCCATATCAATACTGTTGGCTACGAGAGTAGATCAAAGACTGGGAATTCTGTGGCGTGCAGGTCACTTTACTCCCAGAAGTCTCTCCATCTACAAAAGTACACATCCATTTGCTTGGATGAGTGCAGTTACATCAATACTTTAGACACTTGACAACATCCAGGACAAAGCAGCTCATTTGACTGGCACTCCATCCAGCAGCTTCAAATTTTAGACACTCTGCCACTGAGGCCTGGTGGCTGCAGTGTGCACCATCTACAAGATGCACTGCAGCAACTAGCCTTGCCTTCTTTTCCAGCATTTTCCAAGACCTTGACCTCTACATCCACAAAACCTCAGAGAACACCACGACCGGCAAGTTCCTCTTCAAGCCGTTCACCATCCTGACTTGCTGTACCTTCACTGTTGCTATGATGAAAAATCCTCAGACTTCCTTCCTTGCTGCAGAGTGAGTCTACCTACACCACATGGACTGCAATGGTCGATGAAGGCAGCTCAGCACCACAACTAGAGCGATGAGGAACAGAGTACAATGGTTGACTTTGTCAGCAAAGCCCACAACCTGTAAAAAAATAAGAAGCTCAAACACGTCAGGTCATTTGTGATTTGAAAGCTACAACTTACTAAGCAGGCCAGGTAACTTGCTTGAAGGTGGGTTTCATACCAAATGGAATCTGGCAAACTTCCTGTTTGAGACTGAAACAAAATATTACTGAAATTAATCTTACACCAGAAGTGATAGTTGACGAGTTAGGTTTAATCACCCTTGCCCTGTTCAACTCTGGGTACAACACTGTCTTGTGCTAGCTTTTTGTCTGGTGCTGTACTCAGTTACCTTGGTCCGAGTCCAGAGACAATGTGGGTTGGGGTCTGTGCCAGTGTGGGTGTGGGAGTTTGATTCCCGTTTCCACCCAGTGCCCACATGCTCTCACTGCCTGGCAAGAGTTATTAAAGAGGTACCAGGTAATGTGGATTATATTGCATAGAGAGTGCAAAACCCAGACTTGTTTTATTAACCTCCTGATTTTCCTGCACAGGAAGGAGATGCAAACCGAGTACTGGTATCCATAAATATCCATGATGCCATATCTCCTCAATAAAGGTGCTGTTAACTTATTTAGTTGTGTTTTCCTTACTTAGTTCAGAAGCACTGAAACTGAAGGTAACCCCAAATATACCATCCTTTTTGAGCTTGGTTACTTCAAAAATCCAAACTTGGGGCTTCCTTCTCCACTGTCCATCTCAGATTGAAGCAAAACATTTACAAGCCAAACTATCAGAACCTGCTACACCAAAAATTCTAACCCTGATTTTGAAAACTGAACATTAGTAATAGTCACCCATTCTCATTTCAAAAGCTCAGATTGTGAGGTCACCCCTCACAATTTCCCCAGGCAAAGGGTAGAGGCCAGTAGGTGTCATACCAATTAACCTTCTAGGGGAGAAGTGAATTCAAGCCATCACTGACCACTGTTAACTGCAGACTTCCACTGGAATGTCAAGGAGCCAGATCCAGTAAGAACTTGTTGAAACGTCTTTGAGGTGTTGGCAATAACAGAACTGCCACACAAACAAGGGGCATGGACTGAGAGAGAGAGAGAGAGTCAGAGTAAATGAGAGAGAGAGAGGGAGTGACAGAGAGAGGAGGGGTGGATGAGAAAGGGGCGAGAGTGGGAGAGGCGGACAGAGAGAAAGCGAGAGAAAGAGAGAGAGACCATCACTCTAATAATGGAAGCATAGGATGCATTAGCCAAACACGTCAGCCAAATCCAACGTCTCAGCTAAGGTCTTGAGAACAAGTCTAGGCCATCACATCTTTTGAACCTGCTTTGCTATTCAATAAGATCATGGTTGATCAACTAGTTCAGCTCCACTTTCCCATCCTACCTCCCCTCCACCACCTTGATGTCCGTAATGACCAAACATTTGTTGATCTCAGTTTTAAGCAATCTCAAGGACTGACCGTCCATAGTTATATATACAGCGCCAAATGATTTCGCTTATAAATGAAATATAAAACAGAGATTTAGAATCTAATGTTTGGCTGCTGTTTTATCCCCAGTTGTTCCATATTTAAAGGATAAATAAATGCTTACTGGCAATTCAGTGCTTTGAAAACAGAGACCTCCTTTCTGAAAGGAAAATCAAAATTAGTTACAGAGCAGAACAAAATAACAAACTTACAAATATGCAAATCTGACAATTCAACGATTGCAATTATAGGTGCACATTACCTTGGAATTCAGTAACATGAATTATACCTTGTTATTTGCCAAGGTCTCAGTCGCCCCAAAAAAACTTTGTAAATGCGAGCAAGATTCTCTAGTCAGGAACAATGTATAACTTTAAGGTTAATATATGTTTTGTAGTTCATGTATGAAGGATGGGGAGACATGGTTTGATCTCATTTTAGAGTTGTTCTTGTGAGCTTGGTACAGAGACATCTGCAGGCCAATTCGTTCAGGAATAAAGTGAGTTTGCATCCTTATTCAATGTTTGTAATGAAATCTTTCTAATCTTTTTATCTAGTAGTTCACTCCTTTTTATACAAAAACAGAAATTGCTGGGAAAAAAATTTCAGCGGGTCTGGCAGCGTCTGTAGACAAAAAGCAGGCTCAGTGTTTCAGGTCCAGTGACCCTTCTTCAGAATTGGTTAGATTTTCCATCCATTGTGACTTTAATTGGAAACAAGTGCCCAATGAAGGGTCTCATCCTATTGCCCATTACATCAGAGTGGCCTGTGTCCAACATGTAACCTGTCAGGTTTAATCCCAAGCCCCTGTGTGAATCAGAGGACCCCTCCCACAGTTTAGCTTCCCTAAATCCATCCTTTCCCTGCTTCCTTGTCCAACATGATACTCCTAGGAACACTCTCCCCGCACTTCATTGTTATTCTGGCCCCAGAGTATTCTCAGATGTACCTCACTACCTGGCTCTATCACTGAACTGCCCTCCTTTACCTGTTGCAGTACCAGTGGCAGCCACAACACCTGCATGGCGCTGCCAGTGTGCACAGCTGCCAGCCTCCTGATTGGCCGGTTGCTCTATAAAGTGGGGACATCCTCTTGGAGACAGGCAGAAGTCCCACCTTGTATTACTTAGCAATTAAAGGACCATCACCTGAAAACCTGAAACGGGAAGGGGCTGGCTAAAAGGAAGTGGACCCGAAACTTCCACCAGCGTATAGGGAGTCTACCTTCAGTGTAAAAGCCAGCTCCATATCAGCAATTACCTTCCCTGCACAGCAACATTTCTTATTAACTTTATCAACCCATTATTCATCCTGTTCAATCTAATCCTGAACGTTGAATCTTGGCATTGTAATTCAACTTCCAACACAAAGTAAATCTCATGTCTTCACAGAACAGGATACAAATTTCCTCTTTGTACTAAATCTTCCATTTATTCTCATAGCTTTAGACCCTCCTGGACTGGAAGCAACAAGTTTCCATATACCCTATAACACCCTTTCATGCCTTTTGAACACTTTTTATTGGATAGCTTGCTTTGTTCTCGTGAGGAAGTGCTGGAATTTTCCATGTTTTTGGTATTGCCTCATACTGGGCAGAATCTGCTTTGTAACATGCAAGTACATTCTGGGTAAAATTTATGCTCACCCTACATGTGTAACACTGACTTTGCATGCACGCTCTGCTGATTCCAGCCAACAGTAAATCACTTACCAAGTTGGAAGATGAACAGGTACAGCTACCCGTCGCGAACATGAAAGTTTCATGGCAGCGTATGCACCTAGCAGAAAAATAAAATGAAATGCATAAAACTGGAACAGATCCAGAATCTATTGTTCGTATAGCTAACAAACAAGGTACACAAAACAATAAGTCAGTTTGCTTTTCACAGTATTATATACCTGGACAGTGCTGTTGTTACTACAGCATGGAAAAGAATCAATTTCCACTCCTTAACATCCCAACAAACAATTTTTCATCGTCCTCCCTTGACCTCGATAAAGGAGCCTTGGCATAGTTTGGCTGCCTCTCAAATAATTAAAGCCTTACCCTGTTCCAAGACTTTTGTGTATTGCTGGATTTGTTTCCCAGTGACTCCATCATGTTTACTATCTGGCAACTTTTCATGGTAATCAAATTGCATTGAGATACGTAATTTTGGCTATTCTTCATGTTTAATTGTCAGGCTTGCCAGTCCTGCCCTACAGAGATTGTTGACTAGTCACAAATGTGGCGATGGCAATACTATTTTAAGCCCACGCATTAATTTTAGTTAAAACAAACCCATTCAGTAAATGCAAAATACATCATGTAATTTGCATATATTTACCTAACAAAATGTCTACCACCATTAAGAAACAAAGCACTCACGCTGACCAAAAAACTTCACAGGCTTGCTTTACATTTTACTACAAAAGGATAAAGGCCACACATTTGTATGCTTAGTAACACAAGAACAAAGGTCACAAGACCATTTAAGTATCTGTCCCCCACTTAAGTTATTAGTCAAAAATATGATTATCCACATCAGATTTCCCAGCTGAATGGATGTGACTAAAATAGTGGCTAACGTTAGCATTAGCAACCATATATAGTGACTAATAAGCTATAGACCAGGAACATTTCAGATTTGTACCCTACATGGAGTTGAACTAAGAATAGAGGAATGCAGTGCACTGGGAGCACTCTGGACATTTCATTAACTTGTTCAATCTCAATGTTCAAAAAGAAGATCTCAGACTATTCTATTTTTCAAACGTCAGATGCTTCCTCTGCTAATATTAATCCAAAAAGAAATGCTCGTATTTATATTCCACCTTTTATGACCAATGACTGTTTCATAGTGCATTGAAGCTATTAGTTTCTCAGGTACTGAGGCAGTCCAGGTCCAAACGCAGCAAGACCAGGATCATATTCAGTTCTGGGTTGTCAAGTGGCAGGTAACATAGGTGCCACACAAGTGCCAGGCAATGGCCCTTGACACCATCCAGGGCAAGGCAGCCCACTTGATCGGCACCACATCCACAAGCATTCATTCCCTTCACCACTGACACTCAGTAGCAGCAGTGTATACCTATCTACAAGACGGACTGCGGAAATTCACCAAAAATCCCAAATCTAAATCCAAATCCACTTCCATCCAGAAGGACAGGAGCAGCAGATACATGGGAATACCACCACCTACAAGTTCCCTTCCAAAATACTCACCATCCTGACTTGAAATATATCACTGTTCCTTCACTGTCACTGGATTAAGTTCCTGGAATTCTCTTCCTAAAAGCATTGTTGGTCTGTCTCACCAAATGTACTACAGCGGGTCATGAAGGCACCTTCTCAAGGGCAACTAGGAACAGGCAATAAATCCTGGCCAGTCAGTGATGTCCACGTCATGGAAATGAACCATAAAAGGTCCTTTTGAAGTGCTGTAATGTACAAAGTGCAGCACACAGCAAGCATCCACATTGAGAATAAACGTTGGCTAGATCACTCATGAAAACTCCACAGCTCTTTTTCAAAACAGCAACATAGGGTACACTTTGTTCACCTTCCACTGCCCTCAACTTAACAGTTTATCTGAAAGATACATTCGCATGTATCTGCTGCTCCTGTCCTTCTGGATGGAAGTGGTTTTGGATTTAGAAGGTGCTATCTAAGGATCTTTATAGAGCAGCATTCCCTCAGTCTTACACTGTTAAACTTAATTTTGTAACCAGGTCCTGGAGTAGGATGTGACTCAAAAGCAAGACAGTTTCCAACTGAGTCACTGCTCACAAACAGCACTCTCTGGTCTTAAAAGTATCAGATTCCAAAAGTGCTGCTGGTCTGCTATAACTAGTCATTCCTGATTGGTATTCAGTCACTGTTGCTGAAACATCCATGTATGTAAACGACAGCTTCACACTAGCATGGCACAAATATTGCTTAATATTTACTGACTCTCATGCAGTTGAGCCACACTGGTGAAATACAGGATGCAAGCCAAAGTTTGTGGGTCCATACGACAGACAGAGTCATCATCTCGCTGGGGGAAGGGCGAATGTGGAAGGGAAGGGGAGGAAAAATTACAAAATGGTAAGCTTTAAGAAGAAAATTGTTTCTTGATATCATGAGGAGTGAATTGAATTGATTGAAGACTGCTATCTGTGGTACTGAAGACCTCGGGAGGAGGCCAAGATGGATAATCCACTCAGTACTTCTGGTTGAAGACTGTTGTGAATGCTTCAGCCTTATCTTTGGTACTGCTGTGCTGGGCTGTTCCATCAATGAGGAAAGGGATATTTGTGGACCCTCCTTCTCCAGTGAGCTGTTTGATTGTCCAACACCATTCACAATTTGATGCGATAGTTCAGATCTGATCCATTGATTGTGGGTTCGCTTAACTGTCTATCCCTTGCTCTTTATGCTGTTTGGCATGCAAATAGTCATGTTTTACAGATTCACCAGGTTAATACCTCATTTTCATGTTTGCCCGTGCCTGATCCGGGCATGCCTTCCTGCATTCTTCACTGAATCAGGGTTGATCCTCTGTCTTAATGAGGATGGTATGCTGGGTCATGGGCTGGCAGATTGTGTTGAAGTGCAATTCCGTTGCTGACTCACCACATGGATGCCCAGTCTTTAGTTGGTATCTCTGTCCGAAGTCAGTCCCATTTTGCATATTGACAGTACCACACAACATGATGTCAGGTACTGTCAGTGTGAAGGCAGGACTTTGTTTTCATTATGACAGCGTGGTGGTCACTCTTACCGATACTGTCGTGGACAGATGCACCTGCAGCTGGCAGATTGGTAAGGATGAAGTCAAGTATGTTTTTCCCTCTTGTTGGTTCCCTCACCACCTGCCGCAGACCCAGTCTAGCAGCCATATCCTTTAGGACCTGACCAGCTCGATCAGTAGTACTGCTGCCGAGCCACTCTTGATGGAGAGATTTTGAAATTCCCCACCCAGAGTAAACTCAGCGTTCTTGCCATCCTCTGTGCTCCTTCAAGTGTTGCTCAGCACTGAGACATCAGCCAAGGGGGGAGCAATATGTGGTAACCAGCAAGAGGTTTCCTTGCCCACGTTTGAGCTATTGCCATGAGAGATTAGGGTGTCCAGAGTAAATGTTGAGGACGACCAGGGCAATTCCCTCCCAAAGGTACACCACTGAGCTACCACGTCTGCTGGAGCGCCTCTACTTTCATGCCAGGAGTATTACAGGTGAGGCAGACACCTGAAACTGCGATCTTGTTGCCATCAACATTCACGGTATAAGATCTTCAGGGGAGACCGTAAAAGAGACAATGTCCCATTATTAATGAAGGAGTCAGTTACTGCAGTAATGAGGAGCAATATGTTCGAAGGGTCATCAAATGATACTTTGTAGGTAGACCTTAGGAATAAAAAAGGGGCAATCACTGTTCGAAATATATTGTAGGTCCCCAGTCAACGGGCAATTGAAGAGCAGGTGTGTAGTCAATATACTTGGAAACATAATAATTGGGTAATTATAATGAAGGGATTTCAACTATCCCAAGGTTAATTGGGATAATCACAGCATAAAGGATTTGGAGGGGGCAGATTTCTTGAAATTTATTCAGGAGAGCTTTTCAAATCAAAATTTTCCCACAAAGTTGGTGCAAGTCAGGGGAACGAAGCCAGGCATCTATTTGAGGAGACAGTAGTAGACAGTATTTTAGTGAAAGCGACCGTAACACTATACATTTTAAGTTTGTTATGGAAAAAGAGTGCGCAAAAAAGGTTTTTCATTTGGTGGAAGGCAGATTTTATTAAAATAAGACAGGATCTGGCCAAAGTAGACTGGGGTCAGCTGTTTGAGGATAAGTCTGCAGCAGAACTATGGGGGACATTCATAAAGGTTTTGGGGAGAGCACAAGACAATCATGTTCCCTTTTGGGTGAAATGGAGGAGCAATGAGCCCAAAGAATCCTAAATGTCTGGGAATATTCAGGACAAGATTTAAAAAAGGAAAAAAGAGTTACAAAGGGAACAAATCAATGGAGATCCTGGTGGAATATCAGAAGTGCAAGGGGAACCTAAGAAAGCAATTGGGGGAATGAAGAGGGACATGAGTTTGCACTGGCATGCCAGATTAAGGAGAATCCCAAGATATTCTATAAGTATATCAAGGGGAAGAGGATACGCAGGGAAAGAGTAAAACCCATTTGGGATGAAAGAGGAAGCTGGTGCATGGAGCCAGTCGACATTGGTAATGTATTAAACAAGTATTTCACATCTGTCTTTAGTCAGGGGAAGAGGATGTATGTCCAGAACTCAAGAAGATACATCTGTGAAGATGTTGTGCAGTCTCACATAGGGAGTGAGCAGATTTTGCAGTTTTTAGCAGGATTCAAAGTAGACGTAACCCCAGATCTGGATGCACTGAACGCAGCTGCTGTGGGAGAAGGAGGAAATCACATGGGCCCTGAAAGAAATGTTTAATTCCTCTCTGGCCACAGGAGAGGTTCCAGAGGACTGAAGGACAGCCAATGTGGTTGCACTTTTCAAGGAAGGAGGTAGAGATAGACCAGTGAGTCTCAGATCAGTGATTCGGAAAGTTCTGGCAAGAATTCTGAAGAAGAGAATTAACCTCTATTTGGAGAGGCAAGGTTTGATCAGGGGTAGTCAGCATGGTTTTGTCAGAGGGAGCTCAACATGTCTGGTTGGATTTTTTGAGGAGGTGACAAAGTGTGTGATGACAGTGTGCAGATGATGTAGTTTATATGGATTTCAGTAAGGCCTTTGGCAAGGTCCCACGTGGGAGACTGATAAAGAGGGTAACTTGGCAAGTTGGATCTAAAATTGCCTTTGTGGTAAGAGACAGAGGGTGCTGGTAACAGAGGCTGTTTATATGACTGAAGACCATTGTCCAGTGATGTACCACAGGGATCAGTGCTGGGCCCCTTATTATTTGTGATATACATAAACAGTGTACATGGAAATGTGCAGGGGATGATAAGTTAGTTTGCAGAAGACAAGAAGATCAGTGGCCAATCATGAGGAAGAAGGTCTTGGGTTACAGAAGTTTACAGATGGACTGGTCAGATGGTAGATCATTGGCAGATGGAATCTAACTCCTAATATGTACAAGGTGATGCACGTCGGGAAAAGTAACAAGACAAGGGAGTAATCGATGAACGGCAGGACACTAGAAAGCTCAGAGGAACTGAGGGATCTCAGGGTGCTTGTCCACAGATCACTGAAGATGGCAGGACAGGATAAAGGGTAGTTAAGAAGGCATATACTACACTTGGTTTTATCAGTCATGGCCTAGATCATACGAGCAGGGAGGTTATGTTGGAGTTGTACAGGACTTTGGTTTTGCCACAGCTGGAGTACTACATGCAGTTCTCATCTCCGCACTATAGGAAGGATGTGATTGTACAGGAGAGGGTGAAAAGGAGATTCACCAAGATGTGGCCTGGGATGGAGCAGATAGCCTATAAAGTGAGGCTGGATAAGCTCAGCTGGTTTTTGTTGGAACAGAGAAGTTTGGGAGGGACCTATCAGAAGTGTGTAAAATTATGAGGGGCGTGGACAGGGTGGATAGAAAGCAGCTGTTCTCCTCAGTTGAAGGATCAATTACAAGTTGACACATTTTTAACGTGAAAGGAAAGTTTAAAAGTGGGATGCAGCAAATGGCTTTTCACCCAGAGGGTGTTGGGGTCTGGAATGCTCTATCTTGGGGTCAGTGTGGGGTGGTGGTAACTGAGGCAGGAAACCTCACGATCTTCAAAGTGTACTTGGATGAGTACTTGAAGTGTCACAACTGTCAAGGCTTTCGACCCAGTGCTGCATAGTGGGCGGAGTGTAGATTCAGTGTATTTTTGGTGGTACAAACTCAATGAGTCAAAGGGACTCTTCTGTCCTGAATAATTTCTGAAGAACGGTCCCAACCCGAAACGTCAGCTTTCCTGCTCCTCTGATGCTGCCTGGCCTGCTGTGTTCCTCCAGCTCAACACTGTGTTATCTCAGACTCCAGCATCGGCAGTTCTTCCTATCTCTGTATAATTCTATGGCTCCATGGGACAGAATATATACAGTGATGGTATCTGGGAGATTGTGACTGTGAGTATGACTATGTCAGTCTGTTGCTTGACTAGTCTATAAGGCAGCTTTTCCAATTTTGCCACAAGCCATCACCAGATGTTCATAAGGAGGACGTTACAGGGTCTAAGGGATGTTTTTGTCATTGCCAGTTCTGGTGCCTCGGTTGATGCCAGGTGGTTGCCCCAGTTTCAGTTCTTTTTTCTTTCTCCTGAGGATGTTGTGAAACTAGACAGGTTCAGAAAAGATTTACGAGGATGTTGCCAGAATTGGAGGGTCTGGGCAATAGGAAGGGGCTGAATAGGCTGGGGCTATTTTCCCTGAAGCGTTGGAGGCCAAGGGGTGACCTTGTAGACGTTTATAATATCATGATGGGCATAGATAGGGTAAATTAGCAAGGTCTTTTCCGTTGGGTGGGGGAGTCCAAAACTAGAGGACATAGGTTTAAGGTGAGACGGGAAAGACATAAAAGGGACCTAAGGGGCAACATTTTCATACAGAGGGCGGTGCAGGTATGGAATGAGCTGCCAGAGGACGTGGTGGAGGCTGGTACAATTACTACATTTAAAAGGCATCTGGGTGAGTATATGAATACTAAGAATTTAGAGGGATATGAGGCAAATGCTAGCAAATGGGACTGGATTTATATAGGATATCTGGTCAGCATGGAAGAGTTGGACCGAATGGTCTGTTTCCATGCTGTACATTTCTATGACTCTATAACTCAAAAACTAAGAACATCGTCAATGGCTTGGTCATGTTCAGGCACATGTTCTCATACAAACAAACACTGAGGGTGAGACACTTACATGTTTCCCAAAGCATTTGGTGCCGTCCTTTCGGGACACTTTTGACAGCTTGCTGTGCCATTGGCCAAGTTTTCCACTGTAAAAAGAAAACACTGTCCATTCTCGACTTACTGAATGAAAACATTTTTCTCCCCCCATCATAATGAGAATTTCAAACATAAATGGATGTTGTAAATGTTTCCCTCTTGTTTTTTTGTGCTCTGGACTAATTCTAAAATTGCACGTAAGGAGAGACCTGATGGCGGAGGGGTCAGCAATTCGTTTGCCCGGTTCTGAAGAAGGGTCTAGGCCTGAAATGTCAGCTTTCCTGCTCCTCTGATGCTGCTTGGCCTGCTGCGTTCATCCAGCTCTACACCTTGTTATCTCAGATTCTCCAGCGTCGGCAGTTCCTGAAGTCAGAGAACAGCCTGGCCTAATCTGTTTCAATTCTCAAGCTATGAGCTTACTGACTTCAGCTAGTGTACCACTTCCAATGCTACAGCTCGGGATCCATAAGAAAATCAACAAAGAATCTTGATCAATTCCTGCTCTTGGAAATAATGGTTTGGATTTTCACTCCTGAATCAGGAGACGTTACAGAGTAAATATTAACAGGATTACCGATTGTCACCCCACACACACATGGTCAACTCTCCAACACTGTGCTGAGCTAGCCATTCGAGTTTCATTCCAGCTGGTAAAACAAAAGAATAAAACCAAAGCCAGCCCTCCATACTCACACCTCACATTCCGCATGCATCATCCATTCCAATTCATGCCACCTCATGCTCTCCAAGCCTCAAATGCCCCTCTTATCTTCCATGCCAATTTATGCCTGTGTCCTCACACACCCATGGCCCTTTACAGTACCCATGCCATTATACTGTCATTTCCCACCAATCTATGCTTCTTGGTCTATGACCATTACACTGACACCCTCCATACCAACTCACCTAATACCATCAGCAGACCTCAGGGCCTGAGCTGAGATTAAACAAAATAAAGTTCCAAGTGTAATTCACTATTTGAAAAGACTTGGAATGATAAAAATCCATTAGTTACATTTACTTTCTTCAACTACTTTATCCCTTATAAAAGCACACATTTGTATTCATAGTCCCACAAAGACTTCACATGAATTGGAGTTGATCAGAAAGCTGAAAACTTGGACTGGTTGTGAAATCAGTCAGATGGTGGTGAATCTGTAGAACTCACTGCTACAGAAGGCTGCGGAGGCCAAGTCATTTAATGTATTTAAGACAGAGATTGATAGGTTCTTGATTAGTAAATGGATCAAGAGTTACGGGGAGATTGCAGGAGAGTGGGGTTGAGAAACGTATCAGCCATGATTGAATGGAGAAGTAGACTCAATTGGCCAAATGGCCTAATTTTGCTCCTACATCTTACGACCTATATAGCACAACTTCTATAATGATAATCATCAGACTTATGTCAACAGGCAAAGTGGAATAGTGATGACTATTTTATTTTAAAAGAATCTTTATATTTAAAGGCCAGGGACGAAATGTCTTGACAGTTCAACACTACCAATGAGTTTATTCACTATTTACGCACATTCATGTCTACTTTTAACAAACCCACAGCACATCGGCTACGCCCAAAGGGCATATTCCCTCTCTTAAAGGTGTCTCTGGACTTAGCTAAAAGGGCACCTCCCTTGATAGGGTGCCATAGTTCTCCAAGGAACTTCAGCAAACATCCCCAGTTAAAAAGATTTGGAGGCAGAAATTCCAGAATGGGAGGCATGGCACCATTTTTGCCAAGATATTTGCTTAGCAAACCTCTCCACTATTGCAAAAGTTCCAGTCTATGGACGCAGCACACTCCTGCAAGTGACTAAGAAAAAGGAAAACATACCTTGGATATTTTCTTCATTTGGACATGAGTTGCACCCTGTACACGTCAGACAATGCCTCTTGTCCACTGACACAACTTGATTCTACACAGATGGTAAAGTATCATAGAAGCAGTGTTAATTATTTGTATATCATATATTAAACTGTCAGGCATCTTTACTGTTGAATTGAAATCTTGGAAAGTGGGCCAGCACTTCCTCCACTGGGTGCGATTCACACGGCCAACAGTGGGATTAAGGTCACAGGCACAGTGCATCATTTTATAGGCAGAAATAAATTGTTTTTGCCTCATTTACCGCTTTCTGTTGACTGCTTCATGACTTCCACCCAACCCCCCACCCCCAATACTAGAAAGTCTAGCATCTCTGTGTGGAGAATCCTTCCCATTAAATAGGCAACTGAACAGCAACTGCCTATCTGCTAATATGGCAAA
>NC_063346.1:13693468-13707262 GCF_021869965.1 Rhincodon typus
AGTCAACAGAAAGCGGTAAATGAGGCAAAAACAATTATTTTTGCTTAAATTTACCTCTCCACTTCCTTCATCCAATCTTTTGCTCCCCCAACAAGGACAAAAAGAACCACCAAATACCTAAGGCATTAACAATTTTGGTTGCCATTCTGTGACTCCTCCTCCTGGGACATGTTTGATTGGATATTGCACGAGGACTGAACTGGCCTTGATTGGAGTATTGCTGCCAACATATTGTGTTGGTCACGGCCCACAGACACCGTCTGGACTCAAACGGAGTCACAAACAATGAGGCACTAAGAGGAGAAGGGGCCAGCATGACACACTATCAAACTCCAGCAAAATGTCAGCCCGATTGGGAGGGAAAGCTGGCAGACAAAGAAAACATTTATTCAAACACGGAATGAGAGACTGAGACAGCTCAGAAATAAACTGCTATGTCTCATATGTTTACGTCAGCTCTTTACTTGAGCTATCCCAGTCCCCAACTCTTTCCCCATTGCTCTGTAAACATTTTCCCTTTCAAAATTTCAACTCTTTGTCACATTACCCAGTGGCTAAAAGCACGACAGAATAAAGTGGTTGGCTGCAGATGATTCTACAGCCACTTCATAAAACACGTAAGGGACTTAAATGTATAAAGATTGTTCACCCCGTGGAGAGTCTAGGACCAGAGGGCATTATCTCAGAACAAGGGGTCACCCATTTTAGACAGAGACGAGGAGGAATTACTTCTCTCAGGATCTGTGGAATTCTTTATTGCAGAGGGCTGTTGAGACTGGATCATTACGCACATTCAGGGCTAAGACAAACAGAATTTTGATCAATAAGGGAATCAAGATTTATGGGCAAAAGGCACGAAAGAGCCGTTGAGGATTATAAAATTAGCCATGATCTCACTGAATAGTGGAGCGGGGTCAATGGATTGATTGGTCTACTTCTGCTCCTACATCTTATGGTAAATAACCAAAAATTTACAATGTTGTATTGTGTCTAATTGGATTATCACACAGCTGTACTGCAAATGCCTCAACTTTTCAACTAAAACATTTGATGAAACATCAGTTAATGAGCAGAGACTTATTATTTACTAACTATGATCACTTACATTTCTGGCGCAGAGTTCACATTGTATTTTGGGGGATCCTGTATCCGTCATTTTATAACCGTCATTACAGACACAACGGAGGCCTAGAAGTGAAGTGAAAAAAATGTTATCAATGCATTAAATCAACTGAGGAGCCATATGGGATCACATTTCCATCACAAATGATCACTGTCAGAATCAGTTCTTGGATCCTCCAATTTTACTGATATTGAAAGAACTGCAAATGCTGTAAATCAGAAACAGAAACAGGAATTACTTGAAAAGCTCAGCAGGTCTGGCAGCATCTCAATATCCTTTTAAGTCAAGTCAATCAATGTCCTTTTATTGTCATGTGTGCCCCATTGTAGAAGTACAGTGAAAAATTTTCACAACGTCTGCCTTCTTACGGCGATACCTTAGGTCCAAGTACCTAGGTACAATTCTTGAATGCAGTAGAGGAATAGAAGTCAAAAAGCTGACATTTCGGTCCAGACCCTTCTTCTTTTCTGAATAAGGGTCCAGACCTGAAACGTCAGCTTTCCTGCTCCTCTGATGCTGCTTGGCCTGCTGTGTTCATCCAGCTCTACACCTTGTTATCCCAGACTTTCCAGCATCGGCAGTTCCTACTATCTCCCTAGAGGAATAGAAGTAGTTGTTTAGAGTTTTGGCAAAGATCTGTAGCTCGGGTTGTGGGTGAGGTTATTGACTTGCTCACTGAGCTGGTTAGTTTTCATTCAGACGTTTTGCCACCATGCTAGGTGACATCATCAGTGGAGCATCTGATGAAGTGATGTTGTTCTACTCCACTTGGAATTTATACTGTCCGGTCTGTTATGGTGAATAGTGTCATTTCCGGTTTTGATCTGTGTGGGTTTATATTTGGGGTCCAATTCTATGTTTGTTGATTGCATTATGGGTGGCAAACCATGCCTCTAGGAATTCCGGTGCGTGTCTATGTTTGGCTTGGGCTACTATGGTTACCTTGTCCAAGTTAAACTGATGGTCTTTGCTGTCTGAATGTACAGATATTAAGGAGAGTTCGGCATGCCGTTTTGCTGCGAGCTGATGTTCATGTATTCTGATAGCTAGTTTCCTTCCTGTCAGTCCGATGTAATGTTTGTGGCAGTCGTTGCATGGTATTTTGTAAACCACGTTGGTTCTGAGAATGGAGTCTTTAATCCTTGTAAGTGTTTGTCGTAAAGTGGGAAAACTGTTCTTTTTTTCCATTGTTCTGTCCAGATTTCAAGAATACAAGCAACAGCCAGGGCCATAACCTGAACCTGAATAAAATGCGGCAGGCAGGGTGAGAACCAGAGCAGGAAGTCAGCAAATGAAATGACTGAGGACGAGTCAGAGACTAAGGCCAGTAAGGCTAAGGGGAAGAACAGACAGGGAGAGGCTACTGAATGCGGTGTTTTAATGCGAGGAGCGTGACAGGTAAGGCAGATGAACTTAGAGCATGGATTAGTGCATATAACTATGATGTTGTAGCTACTATAGAGACTTGTTTGAGAGAGGGATAAGACCGGCAGCTTAACATTATGAGATTTATTTAAGTATTAACGTACAGAGGGATCTAGGCACACAAGTCACTTCCCTGAAAGTGGCAACAAAAGTGGATAAGGTAGTTAAGAAGGCATATGGCATGCTTGCCTTCATCAGTTGGGACATGCAGCATAAAAACTGGCAAGTGTGGCAGCTGTATAGAACTTTAGTTAGGCCACATTTGGAATATTGTGTACGTTTCTGTTCGTCACACTACCAGAATGTGGAGGCTAGGGAGAGAGTCTTGAAGTCCACCAGGATATTGCCTGGTTTGAAAGAAATTAGCTCTGAGGAAGTATTGGACAAACTCGGTCTGTTCTCACTCGAGTGCCAGAGGCTGAGTGGTGACCTGATCAAAGTTTACAAAATTATGAGAGGCATGGATAGAATGGATATCAGGGCCTTTTTCCCAGAGTAGAAATGTCAATTACTAGTGGATAGCGGTTTAAGGTAACAGGGGGAAAGTTTAAAGGAGATGTAAGCAGCAAGCTTTTTTACAAGGCGCTGCCAGAGCAGGTAGTGGAGGCAGATACAGTACCAACATTTAAGAGACATCTTGACAGATAAATGAATAGACAGGGAATATAGGGATATGGACTGCATAGAGGCGAAAGGTTTTTAGTTGAGGAAGGTGTCATGTATCAGCTCAGGCTTGGTGGCAAAAGGGCCTGTTTTTTGCTGTACTGTTCTTTGTTCTCACCAAGCCTTCTTGAAAAGCACCTGTGGCATCTACTACTGAGAAGGTCAAGGGCAGCAATGCACTGGAACATCAGCCTTTGCAAGTTCTTCTCCAAGCCGCGTATTACCCTGAATTGCAGCTGTATTGTCATTTCTTCGGTGTTGCAGGCTCAAAAATCCTGGAACTCTCAACTTGGTGATATCACAGATCTCTCGTCCCTACCTTAGCTCAACCATTGCTGGACCCCTAATTTGTGCCTTTGCTATCTATGGACTTAACTATTCGAACACTCTCCTGCCTTGCCTCCCATTTCCTAACCATCTTTCTATTCTGAAGGAGAGTCATACCACATTCAAAACATTGACTCTGTCAAACTTGCTGAGTCTCACAAATATTTTCTGTGTTTGAGTAATTGCAGGGGCTTACCAAAAAAAAACCAAATTCCAGCCATGCTGAGTGAACAAGAAACTTTAAAGTGGAAACAGGGTAATCCTTACTGAGGTTTGCTTACTTTTGTATGTAATAAATTTTGATGCCTGTTTATTTGGCAACCTCTTCTGAATATAAGCAGTCACTAAAACCACGGCAGACAAACTGCAAAAGCAAACCATATGGTCCATCAAGCCAGGTTTTATTCTGGGATCTGACTTGTCCAGTATTACCATAAGCTGGGATCATTATAGAAACCACAGGGAGATGGAGAATGGTAATCAAAAACAGAAATTGCTGGACCAGCTCAGCAGGTCTGGCAGCATCCATGAAGAGGAAATCAGAGTTAACGTTTCGGGTCCAGGGAACTTCTGAGGAAGGGTCACCCAGCCCGAAACGTTGATTTCTCTCCACAAATGCTACTACACCTGCTGAACTTGTCCAGCAATTTCTGTTTTTGTTTCTGATTTACAACATCCACATTTTTTTCCGTTTTGGAGCAAGGTAATATTGTGCTAATCTTCCTGGATTAGAAATTCAGCAGCTTGGACTAATGCTACGGAAACAGAGTTTAAATCTCACGAGGTAATGTGGATGAAATTAAATTCAATTAATTTCTATATTTGTAACAATATAATAAATAACCATGAAATCATTGCTGTTGTAACAAAAAACCCAACTAGGAATCGGTTGTCTTTAACTAGTTTGGAGATAGCCACATGTGTTTTCAGACCCATCCCAACGTGGTTGACTCTTCACTGTCCTCTAAAATGGCGTTGCAAGCCAGTAGGTAGTATGTGACTCACCCCTACTTGCTCAGGAATGATTTGAAAAGGGTTGTAAATGTTGGTCTCACACTCAGTAACAAAAAAGCCATACGGATGCACAAACCTGGTTTGGTCAGGTCTGCTCATCTTGATGAACTTTTGCCTTTATCCATATAGATGCACATTATTGCCATAGTAACCAGCACGGAGGGAGACACAGGTTACTGATCTTATGGAAATATATTCACTCAGATTGCCTTCAATGTGCACGATGTTACAGAAATGCAATAGAACATAATTCTTTCGCTTTCCTATTTTGGATGCAGACTGCAGCCCCATTGCACCAGTGCCAGAGGAAGTGTCAGGTGCCTTAAGTTGAGTTGATGATTAAGTCATTTTTAATTTGATTGAGTTCGCCATTTGTTCATATGGTTGTTTTATCCAGATTAAAATCGATTTCAAGCTAAACCACTTAAGGGTGCAGTCTTACAAAATAATTCAGAGAAAACAGGGATGGGACAGGGCCATTCTGCTCATAAAGTCTGCTCCACCATTCATCTGATCGTGGCTGATCAAAGCCATTTTCCAGCATTAACTCCATATCACTTGATATACTTAATATTTTATTGATTGCTTTCTTGAATATACCGAATGATTGAGCCTTCGCAGTGCCCTGGGGAAAGAATTCCGAAGATTTCCCCAGGAAATTCCTCCCCATCCCAGTCTGAAATGGGCTACCTTTTTTTTCTGAGATTATATCCCCTGCTCTTTACCCCCTTAGTAAGGGGAAATACCCTTCTTGCGTATAACCTGGTGTAAGAATTTTTTTTCACAACAAGATCACCTTACACCTTTCTAAACTCTCAAGTTTTGTGGAGATCCAGTCTCCTCAATGCGTCCTCACAGTACAATCTCACTATCCTAGATAAACCTATGTTGCATTCCCTCACAAATAAAACCTTCTTCAAGTAAGCAGACTTATTATTTTGATTACAAATCAATTCCCACAGCAAAAACTCAGTTTGGCGACCATGTTGGAACAAAAACTCCAATCAATACTTTTTACATGTATAGGTTTCCAAAACCTCTCCTTTGATTTAACTTACTGTTGATTGTCTGATGCAGCCAGGGAAACTAACATAATATCACATAACTATAAATGTTTAAATGCAAAGGTAAAGTAAATTACAGCAGAAAGCAAAAGTCAACATTTTGCAGATGTATGTTTTCCAAGCTCTCCTTCTATCAGTAGACTCACTTGCTTAGCTCACTTCCCTGACTTATTCAAAGAATTTGCCAACTCGTCGTCAATATTTTAAAAGGCCATGCACCGCTTGTTCTATTGCTTCATTTTAATCAAGAAAAAACAAACGACAAACATATGATTACTTAGTGTCTTTCACAACCACTGGACAAACAATTAAGTACTTTTGAACAAGAAAAAAGAAAGAAAACTCAGACTGGACTTGAAATGTTAACTCTATTTCTCTCTCCACAGATGCAGACAGACCTGCTGAGTTTCTGCAGCACTTTCTGTTTTACTTCAGATTTCTGGCCTCTACAGTTGTACTGAAGGAAACATGATAGGCAGTTCGCTCAGCTGACATTCAGCAATATGATTATACCCAGATTAGCTGCCTTTGTGAGGGATAAATATTGGTCAGAGCACCAGAGATAATTACCTTACTCTTCTGCAGAACTTAAAGAACATAAGAAATAGGAGCAGCAGTAGGCCATCTTGCCCCTCGAGACTGTTCTGCCATTCAATAAGATCATGGCTGATCTTTTCATGAACTCAGCTCCACTTCCCCACCCATTCTCCATAACCTTTAATTCCTTTACTGTTCAAAAGTCTGTCTATCTTTGCCTTAAAAACATCCAACAAAATAGCCTCAACTGTGTCACTGGGCAGGGTATTCCACAGATTCGCAACCCTTTGGGTGAAGGGGTTCCTCCTCAATTCAGTCCTAAATCTGCTATCCCCAAATTTTGAGGCTATGCCCCCCATTCTACTTTCATCCTCTAGTGGAAACATCCTCCCCGCTTCTATCTTATCTATTCCCTTCATAATTTTATGTTTCCATAAGATCTGCCCCCACCCAAGCCCCATTCTTCTAAATTCCAATGAGTATAGTCCCAGTCTACTCAATCTCTCCTCATAAACCAACCCCTTTAATGCCAGAATCAACCTAGTGAACCTCCTCTGCACCTCCTCCAGTGCCAGTACATCCTTTCTCAAGTAAGGGGACCAAAACTGCACGCAGTACTCCAGGTGTGGCCTCACCAACACCCTACACAGCTGCAGCATAACCCCGCACCCCACCCCACCCCGCAACACCTGCTTTTAAACTCAATCCCTCTAGCAATGAAGGACACTATTCCATTTGCCTTCTTAATTACCTGCTACATCTGCAAAGCAATTCTTCATGATTCATGCACAAGGACACCCAGGTCCCTCTGCACAGCAATTTTTCACCATTTAAATAAGTCTACCTTGCTGTTATTCCTACCAAAATGGATGGCCCCATACTTACCAAAATTGCACTTCATCTGCCAGACCCTTGCCCACTCACTTAACCTATCTATGTCCCTCTGCAGACTCGCAATGTCTTCTGCACATTTTGCTCTCATTTATTGTCATCTGCGAACTTTGACATGCTACACTTGGTCCCCAACTCCAATTATATATGTAAATAGAATAGCACTATGGGATCTCTCCCATCAAACCATGAGGGCAAATTTCAATTTCACTTTATTGGCAGCACAACTTACAACATAGTACACCCTAAACACTGCACCAAAGCATCATCCTCCATTTTTGTGTTGGAGAAGGACTTAAACCTGGAACCTTCCAGCTCAAAGGCACACATGTAACCAATTCAGCCACATCCATTTCAGCTTTTTTTCCCTTGACCCAGTGAACCACAATCCCACAATACATTTAGAATGTTCCCAACTATGTGCCGTGGATTCCAGTCTCTAAATTAGCAGAAGTCTATTTGGCTTCTACAAGATCTCCTGTGCAATGGTAGTGTCTCTACCTCTTAAGCCAAAAGATCCAGGTTCAACTCCCACCAGCTCCAGAGGTTCCTGAACAGGTTGATTAAAATGATCAGTTTGACCTTCACAGCTTTATATTGTATGTGTCTGACTTGCTGTGCACTCATCCAAAAGCATTTCGCTCTGAGGATCACTGATCATTCTGTTTATTTCTACTTCCTGCCCCAGGGGCACTTAAGTTAGTTTTCCTCATACTGTCCATTGCTATACTGGTTGCAATCAGATATCTGGGTGTATCATTTTCACTGACAATTTAATTTCAGCAACGAGGATGTCTTTCACTGACGATGGTGTTTTGTTTCAGAACTCGAACACCTTCTGTACGTCTCCTTCGTATTAATTTTCACTTCTAGTTTTTGGACATGTCCAGTTGCAGGCAGAAGAGGAGCCCTGGCTCATTCTTTCCTCCCTGATTTCAGAAGCTCCAAACTCAAGGCACCTCACGGATCTGACTTTCATCCTAATTGCTTGAGCTTTCAAGTCTACTGAGACATTTCATCAAATGGCCTAAAAACCAATTTGAAGAATACATGTTGGATTTTCCTGTGTCAGCCTGGAAATATAAGACAAAGCTCCTTGCTCATTTATTTTTAATGTGGTGTTCTATCTTACAAAGTAAATTAAAATTTGATTGCTATATCATAATTTCAGTTATTCTATTTACTCTTTTTCAATTTCTATTATATTTCTATTGTATTACAACATTTTTTGCAACAAAATGTGTTCATGCTTATTATTTTGCAGATTTTAACTCTGACTTTCCTAGGTTTTTACTTTTGGAGGACGACTATGGACAAATCCTCAGAATACGGTCTTATTAATTATATCTAAATAATTTGTAATAAAGGCAACTTGCACTCATGTAGTGCCATTAATTTAGTGAAACATCTTAAGGTGCTTCTGTGTTGAAGGTTAAGAAAACAGAAAGCACTCATTGTTATAAATTCAGTGACTGGTTGTGTCAGGTACCATTGAATAATCACTCATCTTCAGACTGCAGTAGACTAAACACTTCATTACACAGTGCTTTGTTCTGTATTTTGCCAGATAGATTTATTAAGTGCAAAATGGATAAACAAACAGAGGAAATGACTGTAACACAGTAGAGTTGTTATAGGTTTAACTATTCCTGTCAGTAGTCTAAATGATTACTGTCTACTCTCAATGCACAGCACAAATGTCCCATTAGCTTCCCACAAGTGGGTTAGTGACTGTGCCGAATGGGAACTCTGTTAACTAAATGATTGACAAACAAGATTGTAATGAGGTCAGGAAGGTGGACTTCATAGAATATGAGTTCTCTGACTGGGGTTGTTAACCTGGTCCAATCAGGGAGCCCTGGCTGACAGATATAAACAGATTAGGTGGGTTATAGGGGGATGGGTCTGGGTGGGATGTTGTGGACTTGTTGGGCTGAAGGGCCTGTTTCCACACCGTAGGGATTCTATGATGATAAGTGTCAAACATCCTGCTCACTGTGACAGAGCTGGATTGGTGTTGAGCACTATGTATGTGTAAATGAAGGGTGACCTGGTGATGGGATACTGACTTCTGTGGAGTTATTTCAGTGGTGATGAGAGTGGGATCAATGATGTAACTGTGCAAAAACACATACTAGCTGAAGCCTGACTGGACCTTAAACAGACACTACAACTGGCTTTGCCATTGGAAGATGTGGTAAGTGGAGCATGTGGGTTACAGGCTATGTCGACGGAAGTGGACACCTCGCTGGGCTGACTGAGCTTGGGAGGCACCACATGAGTGAAGACAATTGCATAGCCTCACTCGGGATGTTATCCTGAACAGGGGGCCTCCAGGTCATCCCACAGCAAAACCCCAAAACAAAGCCAAGCCTTGGCGAAATGGTTAACATTTCCTACAGGATCTGGGCTGGTGAGCCATTGTAGCTGTTGCTAGTATGTGGACTCAAGACAGCAAAAGATTCCCATTAAGCCTGACTTGAGTAAGTGAACTCATAGGCCTGTATCCAGGAGAGTGCACACATTGGAAAGCCCACCTAAATCTGGCTTGGAATAGTTAAATTGCTTAGCAACATCAAAATTAGAATCAATCAAAATAAATGTCTGGTTAAATGGTCACCCAGTTCTAATGGAGGTTGATACTGGTGTGGCTATATCAGTAAATGCAGAACCAGTCTTTCACAGAATTTGTTCTGGACTCTGAGACTTAAGTTTGTGTAATACATCAGCCAGACTAAAACCCTATACTGGGGAACCTCTACAGGTTAAGGGTACAACTTTAGTTCTGGTCTTGTATGAGAAGCAGCTGGTTCAGTTACCACTGATTGTAATAAAAGGCTTGGGCCTGAGCTTGATGGGGTGAAATTGGTTGAGAAAGATTCACTTTGATTGGCTCAACACTTTTCAATTGGAAAATGGCTGTGTGAGGGAAGTCCTAATTAAATACCTGGAGGTTTTTCAGGAAGGTTTAGGGGCTATCAAAGAAGCTAAGGCCATTTTGCATGTTGACTAGGAAGCAATTCCACAATTCTGCAAGGCCATTAGGGGCAAAAGTAGAGGCAGAAATCCGAAGGCTGTAAAGCAAAGGAACCATCAAAACAGTGCAGTGTGTGGAAAGGGAAGTACTAGTCATATCAATTTGCCTTGGTGGGGATTTTAAACAAACAGTAAACTGCTTCTCGCAGCTGGATAAATACTCAATCCTTCACACAGAGGACTTGTATGCAAAGCTGAGGGGCAGCTGTCCTTCACAAATCTAGACAGGAGTCATGCACTTGTAGTTAGATAAAAATTCCCAGAAGTGTGCTACAATTAATACCCCTAAGGGTTTGTACCAATATACGAGACAGCCATTTGGGGTACTGTCAGCCTGCACCCAATCACAGTGGATGATGGAGAACATTTTACAAACTCTACCCCAGGTTGCCATTTATTTGCATGACATGCTAATAACAGGGAAGACCAATTAGGAGCACTTGGAGAACTTTGACATAGTCCTTAGACATTTTTTCAAGGCAGGCTTACAGGGAAAAAAATGTGTACTCCAGGAACGCCAAGTAACCTACTTGGGCTACAGTGTCGACAAGACCAGATTACACCCGTTGGAAGATAAAGTGAGGGCAATCAAAGGTGCCCCGGCTCCCATGTCTGCTCCAAAGTTTAGGTCTTTCCTTGAATTGCTGAATTATTACGGAAAATTCAAAAGTAATGGGGCCTCCATCCTCACACACTTACATCTGAAAAATGGTTAACCTTGGAAATGGTCTTGTAGCATAGAGGGAAGTGAAGAAGCAGCCATCATTGGCTAAGGTGTTGGCATACTACGATCCCAACCGAGATCTAGTGCTGACATGAGATGCCTCCCCATACGGTAGCGGGGTAATGTTAACTCCTCAGTGGTCCAATGGACAGGAACGCCCAATAGTGTACGCTTCCCAGACTTTGGCTGATGCAGAGCACAAAGACATCCAGATTGAGATGGAAGGTTTGGCCATCTTTTGTGTGAGAAATTTGCACCGATACCTATTATGGACATTAATTTGTAATAGTTAAGTGGACAATGCCATGCCTCCCATAGCTTCATGTTGAATTCAGCGGCGGCTCTCATTCTAAATGCACACAATTACAAGTTGGAACATGGTCTAGGGGGCCAAATAGCAAATGCGGCTGCCTTGAGCCGCCTCCGACTGGCAGATACACCACCGCTGTACCGCTACTGGGAGAGTGTGTTCTGGATTTAAACTTTCTGGATACCCTTCCAGTCACCACTGACAACATCAGACTGTGGACGCAAAAAGATCCGGTCTTGGCAAAACTAAAACAGCTGGTGGTGATGGGGATAACAAATGGGCCATCACAACTAGAATTGAAAACTTTCTGGATCCAGTGAGATCAGATCACCATAGAAGATTGCCTTTATTGTGGGGAGCAAGAGTGATTGTCCCAAGCAAAGGTTGCCACCAGATACTGGCTGAACTCCTCCAGAATCATCCAGGGTTTCCAAAATGAAGATGCTAGCGAGAAGTTATGTCTGGTGGCCAGGACTTGATGTAGACATAGCTGCATTGGTGGGGCAGTGCCCAAAGTGCCAACAAGAACAAAAGTTACTGCCGGCAGCTCCCCACATTCATGGGAATGGCCGGGTAAACCTGGACTCAGTTACGCATCAACTATGGCCTTTTTACAGGCTCAACGTTCTTAGTCTTTGTGAGTGCCCACTCGAAGTGGTTGGACATACATAGAGTTCATTTGTCAAACTGGAATGATGATAGAAAAGCTAAAAGCGTATTTTGCAATACAAGGGCTCCTGGAAATGTTACTCACAGACAACGGGCCAACATTTACCAGCAGGGAATTTGAATGCTGCCTAAAGTCAAATGACATTCAGCAAATAAGGACAACTTCATACCATCCTACGTCCAATGGTCTGGCAAAAAGAGAAGCCCAAACTTTGAAGGTAGGCTTAAAGAAACAGCCTACAGCTTCACTCAATACCAAACTCTCCTGGTTCCTATTTAATTATAGGACCGTCCCTCATTCAACCACAGGGATAGCTTCCGCAGAGTTGCTAATGGGGAGAAGACTCCACACCAGGTTAAATCTGATCTTCCGGGACCCGAGGGGAGCGGGTGAAACTGCATCAGGAACGCCAATGCTGGACACAAGATCCCTCTAAGCAAGACTGACAGTTTACTTCAGGGGACAAAGTTTGGTGCCAAAATGACGGAAGTGGCCCTGCATGAATAAGAGCATGGTCGATGCGAGGTCAGGTCCCATGACATTCAAAGTTCAGATAGGTCAGGCAGTCCTGAACAAGCACGTGGACCACATGAAAGCTGTAAACTTGCAAATAGGGCAGGAGCAAAACATAGCCAGCTCCTCAGAACAGCTGGAAAGGCTGTTGGAATCCATGGGTTCTCCCCCTCCATCGAGCAGTGAAGAAACCTTGGAGTCCGAGATGGACATGTCGGATGTTGCAGCCTCAATGCTTTTACCGCCTAGAGAAAAGGATGAGTTTCTTGTGAGATGCTCCAGAAGCAATAGGCAGGCTATGGTCCAATACATGCCAGCTGCACATGAAGCTGTCAGAGGAACAGGACCCGGTGCGAAAACGACCCAGGACAGGCTACAAGAAAAAGAACAGGAGTGCGTCCCCAGACGTGTGTAGTGACCATAATGAGATGACCCACGTGAACCTCGTAGAATATGAGTTCCCTGATTGGGGCTGTTAATCCGGTCCAACTAGGGAGCCTTGGCTGACAGATATAACCAGGAGCGTCAGACATCCTGCTCACTTTGAGAGCTGGCTCTGAGGAAGCCGGAACAGTGTCAAGTACTGAGCACGTATAAATAAAAGGTGGCTTGGTGACAGGATACTGGCCTTTGTGGAGTTATTTCAATCAAGGCCACTGAACTCCATCTTATCAAGTGCCACTTCAAGAGTTTCCCCTACCCGAGTGGACAGGGTCAAAATTCCTGCCATCAAAACAACATTTGTTACTGACTAGAAATCTAAGTAGGTCATTTTATTAACAGAATTGTTTCCCTCAGAAATCCATTCTCAGTTACACAGTGCAACAAACCAAAGCTTCCTCATAGAAACTATTTCCGATTCTAAGAGGCCTAATTTTGTCCACTTCTATATTTCTCCTAAAGACCAGTAGGACGAAAGGAATTGGGCTAGAAACATAGGCATTATTTTAAATGGGCCAATATTATTAACCTTGCAGAAATAAAGCAGATTAAATGATCACTAATTTACTACTCAGTGCAACTTGTGAACAGCACATTACATTCAAGACCAAGTACAAAGAACAATGCAGCACAGGAACAGGCCCTTCAGCCCTACAAAGCCTGCGCTGACACATTTTGCCCTTCTATACTAAAACAGTATTCACTTACAGGATCCAAATCCCTCTATTCCCTTCCTATTCACGTATTCGTCCAGGTGCTTCTTGAATGCTGCTACTGTGTCTGCTTCCACCACCCCCTCTGGCAACGTGTTCCAGGCACTCACCACCCTTTGTTTGAAAAACTTGCCTCATACATCTCTTTTAAACTTTCCCCCCTTGCACCTTGAACCTGTGTTCCCTAGTAATTGACCCCCTCTACCCTGGGAAAAAGCCACTTTCCACTCTATCCATGCCATTCACAATCTTTTAAACTTCTATTAGTTCGCCCTTAACCTCTTGTGTTCCAGTGAAAATAACTGAGTCCACCCAACCTTTCTTCATATCCAAAATTCTCCAA
>NC_063346.1:13712262-13722930 GCF_021869965.1 Rhincodon typus
GATTCGATTTTAACCCCACTGCGAAGCCTCTTCTAAGGATGCCTAACCTGAAGAAGTTACCCTCCTCTCCGGACAAACCTCAAGGGATCTCTCTCTCACTGCAACTCTATCCCTCTTCTATCCGCCTCCCACTCTCTCCCTATTTATTTCAAAACCCCCTTCCCCTCCCCCTTTTCTGATGAAGGGTCTAGGCCCGAAACGTCAGCCTCTCTGCTCCTATGATGCTGCTTGGCCTGCTGTGTTCATCCAGCCCTGCACCTTGTTGTGTCGGATTCTCCAGCATCTGCAGTTCCTACTATCTCTGATTGCATTTTATTTAGTCCCTTTACCACACAACGCCTCCAAACCGTTTGTGAAATGCAATCAGCGTTAAAAAACAGGAAAGGGAATAGCCAAAATGCACTCAGCAAGTTCCCAAAAACAGCAACATTATTAATGAGGGGATAATATTTATTTATTGATGCATGTTAAGGGATAAATACTGGCCTGGACATTGGAGAGATTTCCCCTGCTTTTCCCCCATGCCCTTACAGACCCCCTCCTGCACAGCCAGGGACACATTAATATATCATAAGAGTCTTTGCCTTGTCAATGTCACATGGCCTGTAGCTCTCCCTGCCAATTTCAAACTCTATTCACTTGGTTTAGGCTGTCCTTTGCATACTGAAATGAAGTCCTTTGAATACTGAAATGACACCATGTGTGCCATTATCACAGTTAGGGGCACAAACTGGACCAGAAACCTGGAAGTAAAATGTTAATAAAGTGGCTCCCTTAAGGAAACATTCATATACATGCTGCACGATATGTTTTCTCAAGAGTGACCAAGATATAACCCCCACCTCCCAAACCCAACCCTATATCCAGAGCATTTCCAATTTAAAATATGTAAAATTGAAATAACTGCGGATGCTGTAAATCAGAAATGAAAGCAGAAATTGCTGGAAAAGCTTAGCAGGTCTGGCAGCCTCTGTGGAGAGAAATCAGAGTTAACGTTTCGGGTTGAGTGACCCTTCAGTTCTGAGGAAGAGCCACTTGACCAACATGTTAACTCTGATTTGTCTCCATAGAACTATCTCTAGTAAAGAAAATTACAGCACAGGAACAGACCCTTTAGCCCTGCAAGCCTGCACCAACATGCTGCCTGTCACAACTAAAACCCCCTACCCTTCTGGGGACTGTATCCCTCTATTCCCATCCTATTCATATATTTGTCAAGACGCCCTTTAAAAGTCACTATAGTATCTGCTTCCACTACCACCCTGGGCAGCGACTTCCAGACAACCACCAACCTCTGTATAAAAAACTTGCCTTGTACATCACCTTTAAACCTTGCCCCTCGCACCTTAAACCCATGGCCCCTGGTAACTGACTCTTCCACCCTGGGAAAAAGCTTCTGACTGTCCAGTCTGTCCATGTCCTTCATAATCTTGTAGATCTCTATCAGGTCCCCCCTCAACCTCCATCGTTCCAGTGAGATAAACCCACGGTTTTCCAACCTCTCCTCATAGCTAATGCCCTCCATGCCAGGCAACATCCTGGTAAATCTTTTCTGTACCGTCTTCAAAGTCACAACATCCTTCTGGTAGTGTGGCGACCAGAACTGAACACAGATGCTACCAGACCTGCTGGGCTTTTCCAGCAATTTCTGTTTTTGTCTAAAATATAGCCCATTGGGTTTCCAGTTCACAAACAAGACATTCAACCCAAATAGCTCCACCAGTGTTTACATTTCCCACAAATCTCCTCCCATCCCTTTGCGTCTAAACCCATCAACATAGTTTCCCCGAGGATCATTTAATTCCACAGTTTCCTTATCTTCTAGCCTCAGAATGCCCAAACATTATGGTTATATGGGTCATTTAGATCCCTTGTAGACTTCATCTGCATGATCTGATTAATTCCCAATCACCTCTGGCTACAGATGTGAATGGAAACCAGGTAGAATAAAACAATGAGCAAGAAACATGAAGGCAATTGGAATTGATCTGCCAGATCTTCACAGGCTCCTGATATTGTATACAACCTGTAGAATAAATGTCTCCCATCCTAAACACTGTAACATAAAGACTATGAGATACTAATACTGTGTCAAAATATCATTTTCCCATAATCAAGATTGCAACTTGTATTTACATAACACCATAAAATCATGAAGGGCATGGATAGGGTGAAAAGTTAAGGTCTTTTTCCCAGGGTATGGAGCGCAAAGGTTTATGGTGAAAGAAGAAAGATTTAAAAGGGACCTAAGGGGCAACTTTTTCACACAGAGGGTTGTGTGTGTGTGTGGAATGAGCAGCCAGAGAAAGTGGTGGAGGCCGGTACAATTACATATAGAAGGTTTTGGATGGATACATAAATAGGAAGGGTTTAGAGGGAACTGGGCCAAATGCTGGCAAATGAGACTAGATTAATTTAGAATATCTTGTCAGGATGCATGAGTTGGACCAAAGGGTCTGTTTTTGTGCTGTAAATCTCTATGACTTTATGAACCTAGTAAAACGTCTTGACGCATTTCACAGGACAATAATCAGGAAAAAATAGACCATATTAAGATGGCTGAAATAGCTATGATTTAAGAAGCATCTTAAAAGAGGAGAGAGTTTATGATTCCAGAGTTTATGGCCTACACAGCTCATCACATGACCAACTATAACTGGGCAATTAAAATGTAGGGACAGAATTGGAAGAGTGCAGCTATCTCGGAAGGTTGTAGAGCAGGAAAAGGTTACAGAGGTAGGGAGTGGAGAGGTTTTGCAGGGATTTGAATAAAGATTCTCAAACAGGGCACTGCTTCATCAGAGACCAGTATAGGTTGGGAAAAAGAACATGGAGAATGGTAGAATGACATTTGTGTGAGTTCAGAGACAGAAAGCAAATATTTGGGGAAGGTGCAAGGTACAGCTGCCAGAAGAACATTGCAGTTTGTTGAATCTAAGGGTAAAATGAGGGCTTTACTTTCTGATGAGCTGAAACAATGCCAGTACAAATGGAGCTATAAAGGTTTTCTCTCATAGCATCATGGGGTGAGAGAGCCTTTTTGGTTCATCCAGATTGGTCCTTACACAGATTATCTACAACACATTCCAAGCCCCAGTCATTAAACTCTCTGTGAGAAAAGTCTAAACACTCCCTGAAGGTGAACATAGAAATCCAACAATCACCAGGCTTCACACCTTCCATTGCCACAGTTCAAACTTGACCTCCTGTTCTTCAAATAGACAGTTGTCAAATAAACTGTTCTCGCATCCAAACTCCCTCACTTTCTTTCTCACTCTATGTCCATCACCTCTAAGCAAAATGTTGATTCCTTAATAGTAAAAATCTTTCCAGCTTATTTAGGCCATTAAAGTTTACAGATGAATGAAAATGATAGGTTCCTAAATCTTTACCTCTGGTTCATCCACTATGGCTATTGATTCCTTGGGACTCCAAAGCCATGAACAAGTTATTCCTCATTCAAAGGGTGGCCCAACGCTGATCTTTACAACATGGCTATGTTTTGAAGTATACATTTAGCGCAAAGCAAAACAAAGGATTCTGGATAAACATTGCTCTTAGGCAGGCAATGTGTTCTGGATTGTTATGGTAAGAGAAACTCAAATAGAAACTGATTGACATGGGATTGCAGTTGTAACACCTTCTTACAGTATCTCACAGGAAAGGAACAAGCTGCTGTTTGTTGTTGCAAATGGGAAATCAGGAAGGATAGTTTTACATTTACAACCCAGCAGGATGCTTATGAGAATTTGTTTTCTATTTTCAATTAAGGGAAGAGAAAAGCAGGGATCTTAAGGTTTAGGTAATGGGAAGCCATTGAGGCATACCGTGATGATAATGGGAACTGGAAAACTCAAACAGTGAGTAGAGCAATTGTCAAAGGACACTGGAAGTTTTCAGCTGGCATGATGAGGAGAAATTAACTTCCATTGGAGAACTGGAATTGACTATGGACCATTCCTGCAATGCTGCATATCTGCCTGAAGCATGGCATTATGTAAAAGCATTCCATAAGACATATTTCAGCTGTGTTGGTTTGTGAAGGCAAAATTTGACTTTTTCTTCAGTTTCATTTATTAGTTGCCTGTTGATTAGTGTTCAGTGATGATTTCAATTTATTTATTACAGTAGGTCTTAAAAGGTGAAATCTTATCCACCAGATTATTTCCGTCAGTCTCTGGGAAATTTTCAGGCATATGTGGCATACTCACTTACTATCGGCATCCAGTAGTTTGCAGAAACCAGCCATGCCACTAGGAATTAGAATGTAGGTATCAATTTATTTAATAGCACGAGAGGACTATGAGCGCTATTCAGGCATTTTCGATCGCACATTGAGAAAGATGAACTCAGTGACCTTATTGTGGCATCTCATTGAAGATTAACTTTTTCAGGTTAATATACAGGGTTATATCGGCTTTCTTATAACTCAATGACTTGTGTTTCTCTTTCATTCTCATTTCATAGCTCCCTTCTGCTTTTCCCCATCTGCCATTTGAGGGGAAGCGATGGCCTAGTGGTATTATCGCTGGACTGTTAATCCAGAGACCCAGATAATGTTCTGGGGACACGGGTTTGAATCCCGCCATGGCAGATGGTGGAATTTGAATTCAATAAATATCTGGAATTAAGAATCTAATGATGACCATGAATCCATTGTCAATTGTTGGAAAACCCCATCCCGTTCACTAATGTCCTTTAGGGAAGGAAACTGCATTCCTTACCTGGTTTGGCCTACATGTGACTCCAGACCCACAGCAATGTGTTTGGCTCTTAACTGCCCTCTGGGCAATTAGGGATGGGCAATAAATGATGCCTAGCCAGCAATGCCCTCATCCCGTGAATGAATAAAGAAAATAACCCTGAATTGATAAATACTTGCCAGAGGCATCAGTATTCTTTGGATACTTTGTCCAAGTAACATTTAACTATCCCTTTGTGCCCTGTTCAGTTGGTATTGGATGACTGTGATTACTAGAAGTGTTGCCAGGATGAGTGGTTCTTCAACTCCTCACTGAGTGACATGAATTTCAGCTATTTGTTCTGCTCCATGTCTGAACAGTATTCAATGTCTTGAGCTTCATCTACATAGCAAACATCAAGCCTTGCCAATTAACTGCTGATGATTAAAACAACACTGTTGTGTTTTTTTATTTCCAATATCAGTTCCTCTAAATGAGGCCGAGAATATGGGCCAACAAATCTTCCCAATCATATAATGGCTGACACAAAATTGATGGTGTGTGGGTGAACGAGATCGCGAGCCAATAATGTGCACTGCAACTGCTGGGAAAAACACAATCCTTTTGTGGTGAGCAGCCTTGTTGCCAATCATTCTGACAAAACACTTTGAGGGAGGGAAGTCGTGTTGTGTAGTAAACTGTATTTCCCAACAACAAAATGTGCTGTGAATCTTACAAATTTAAGGAACCAGCAGTGTATTGAAATGATCAGAAAGACTAATTGATGCAACAAATGCAGATTAGCACTAATCCAAATTATATATAAAGGCAAGAGAATATCTTACTGATGGAATCTCATTGTTCTATTTATAGTCCCCATGAGGACATTGATGCTGGTTTACTTTATGTGAAGATTGTCTCATGCACCCCTCAGCCCCTCAAGAATTCACTACAACATTCTAAATTCCTCCTTTCAATGCAATTCCTCAAACCACACAGCAGCCTGAAATTTACATATGTTCACTCTGAGCCCATCACTTTACCACTGGTGCAGTGATAAATCCATTGAGGCATTTAAGTGATGGTTCCCACATTACTTTCAATTGTGAGATTTCCTGGGAACACCAGCATTTGTGGTCATCTCTAACTGCCTCTGATGGTGGCGGTGGAAGCCATTTTCAACTGATTAGCTTGCTAGCCAATGAAGAGTCAGTCGCACTGGTCTAGAGAGAGAGATATGCATATTGTATATGGCTACAAATCTCAGTCGGATTTTTGTAGCAAACCAGGGTTAGCATTTTATTCCAGATGTGTTAATTAATTAAACTTAAACTCCTCTAGCTTCTGTGTTGGATTTTAATGACTTGTCTCCAGTGCAGTTGTGTGCAACTCCAGATTTCTAGCACAGTGACATTAGCACGATGCTCCATTCCCACCTGTTGCTAGGATAGCGTGGGATCAGACTGAAGGAATTTACTGGCAATTGTATCTAATCTGCACACTCGTGGAATAAGGATTAATTCTCATGTAACTACTCTTGAGATACTGCTGTCTGACACTTTCATTCTCAAACTCCCAGTGCAAGATTTCATCATCAAGATGGCAGTGGAGTAGGGCACCTGAGCTGAGGCTCATCTGCTCCAACCGCTTTTCTTTTCTTCCTTTTCTTTCTTTTCCCTCCTTCCTTGCTATTTCTTTCTTCTCTTTTCCTTTAGTTACCTCTTGTCCTGGGCTCAGGTGGTATCGGCGGTGGCGAGGGATCCCAGCGGAGACTCGTGGTGGCAATGAGTGAGCCCAGAGCAGATTCGAGTGGGCCCTTTACTTACAATGTGTTGCTACATTGGCAGAGGCAACGTCAGCAAGGTAGGCCCAGCGGCGAAAGATGGCGCTTGAGGATCAGCGACCTCATCGTTGTTTGGGTCTGGCGCTGACAACGGTGAAGCAGCGGTGGAAGGGCATCACAGCGACATTGATGAAGTGGTGCCAGTGGAGAGAAATGTGACCCTGATGTTGGCAGGTCCAGTGCAGGCAGCAGCGAGGCAGTGGTGGAGAAGTATCGACCCAGTGATGAAAGATTGCACCTAAAGAGTAGCGACGGCAACGTTGGTTGAGTCCAGTGTAGACAGTGACAAGGCAGTGAAGGAGGGATGGTAGCACAGACATTGTTGATGATGAGCTGGCTCAGCCTGATGGACTCTCTTAAAGCTATATCTTTCTACTTTCTTCTTATTCTTCAACTATCCAAAATGGTGCTGGATCATGGTGACAGTGGAAAAGCTCTTCACTGTACTTTACTGTTTTTCTCACTGTGAAATACTTGTGACAATAAAATCATTCATTCAAGATCTTTAATTTATTAATTAATTTCCAAGTTAATTCTGACTTCTTGGTTTTCCATTTCCATTTCAAATATTTTTGCAATTCTCTATGAATCAACTTTTTGGAGTAAGAGGAAGACAACAGATATTCAGGATTCCCAGGCATAGCATCATGGATCTGTCTAGTACTATTAATATTATCGTTATTGACTGTTTCTTATTTGTTGTTTCTCCCTTGATGAAACAGTAGCTTCTTGGTGCCTTGTCACTGTCCTCACCTACAACACAACCATTCATCACTATTAATCTGTTAGACAATATTGCTTTCACTAACAATCTTTATGACTGTTCTTTCCAAATCATCTCTTGCCATGATAGATGCATAGATTTCCCTCTTTGATTCACCCTTCTTATCCAATAGATGGATATCCATCCTCTGGAATCTACATTCCAAACTTCTTCTCTGTTCTTGTAGATAACATCTGGACAGGAATGAGCCAAACAGCCCTTCAAACCTGTTCCAATATTTAATCAGATCATAGGTGATCTGTATCTGAACTCTATTCACCTGCTGTTACTCACTGGAATTTAGAAGACTGATGGGGGATCTCATAGAAACATATAAAATCCTGGTGGGACTGGACAGCTAGGTGAAGGAAGAATGTTCCTGATGTTGGGAAGTCCTGAAGTAGGGGTCAGAGTCTAAGAATAAGGGGTAAGCCATTCAGGACTGAGATAAAGAAGAATTTCTTCACTCAGAGAGTTGCAAACCTGTGGAATTCTCTATCACAGGAAGCTGTTGGGGCCAGTTCGCTAGATATATTCAAGAGGGAGCTGGATGTGGCCCTTGCAGCTAAAGGGATCAAGGGGTATGGAGAGAAAGCGGGAATGTGATACTGAAATTGCATGATCAGCCATGATCATATTGAATGGTGGTGCAGGCTCGAAGGGCTGAATGGCCTATTCCTGCACCTGTTTTCTATGTTTCTGTGATATCCTTAGGTGTCTAAAGGAGGTCCCATGGCCCAGTGTGCAGTGTTGTGGTTTTGTACTTACTTACAAAAACTAATCAATCTCATAGCAGCACTGGTGAATGGATTGTTCATTTGAAGATCTGTATTACGATTGTTCAGAAGACAGATCTGTTACAGAGGTTCAACAAGTATTGTCAAAGGAAAACACAGTTACTACACCCTTACATAACAGGCTGCAAGCTGTACTGACAATGACTGCTTGTCACATGTTCTACATCCTGGTCATTAGCATGTTCCCTCTTAAAGTGATATTACAACTGGCACGGTTCCTGCCAGAGCTAAAGCTCCGAATTTGAGTTCCACCTCAGGATTTGACGGCCATGGAAGGCGCAGGCACAACACATTGAGGTTGAATATCAGTAGCAAATTCTTCCAATGTATGTCAATGATAGGTGGCTACAGTGAAGAGAGATTCCTAGTTAGTCATGTGATGAAATGTACTTTGAAGTCTCTAGAAACCAGACTACAAACAAGTAAGAGTGTATATTCCCACAGAACCTGGACCCCGAGTGGTCTGTAACACACCATCATTCTGCATCAGTCATCAATTAATCTTAGTATTTAAATTTTCAGTTGGCAGCCCCTTATCAAAGTAAATTTCACAATCTTCTGCAAGTGTGGAAAAAAGCTTTCTGGTTTCACACTCCCAATTAGTTTTTCCATTTTTACCTTATCAAATCCAATTCAAAGTGTGAACTCCTTCATCATATCACCCCTCTTTTGTCTAAATAGAGGAGTACGCAAACCAACCAACACATTTAATGAGCTAAAGGTCAGTGATAGCTCCAAATATTGGGATAAATTCAGAATCCAGCAAAGGAGGGCTAAAACGATATAAAGAGCGAGAAAATAAACTACAAGGGCAAACTAGCAAGGAATGTAAAAATGGACAATAAGAGCTTCTTTAAATGTATAAAAAGAGAAAAGATAACGTGAGTATAGGCTCCTTACAAAATAAATCTGGGGAGAAGGTTATGAGGAAACAAGGAAATAGCAGAGGAATTGAACAGCTATTTTGCATCAGTCTGCACAGTAGAAGATTCTTCAAACATCCCAACACTACTAAAGAATATGGGAGAGGAATTAAATACTGTCACCATCATTAGAGGAGTGTGAGAAAGCTAATGGGGCTAAAGGTCGATAAGTCTCCTGACCCTGATGGCTTGCATCCTAGGATCCTAAAAGAGGTAGCTGCAGAGATAGTGGATGCTTTGGTTGTAATTTTCCAAAAATTCTTAGATTTTGCAAATGTACAAGAGGATTGTGTTATGCACCAGAACTCAAAGTATTTTAAGAAGGTAGCCTGGACCCTAACATTTTCTTACTTTAAACGCAAATATAAAGTGCTGTGTTCCAGAGGCAATTCAATTGGTCAAACTACTTGGTGTTAAGCAAAACACAATTTATTCAAACAACATAGTTAAAATACAACAAACAAGAAGAACTTAGAATAACTTAAGAACAAAGACAGAAGTTGCTGGAAAAACTCTGCAGGTCTGGGAGCATCTATGAAGAAAAATCTGAGGAAGGGTCACTGGGCCTGAAATGTTAACTTTGATTTTCCTTCACAGATGCTGCTAGGCCTGCTGAGTTTTCCCAGCAACTTCTGTTTTTGTTCCTAATTTATAGCATCCGCAGTTCTTTTGGTTTTTATCTAGAATAACTTAACTCTTTTGGAAAACTTAACAGAATAATAGATACAGTAACTATTACTAATGAATGATTCCAATACAGTGACATCCCATAAATACATCCCTCAGCAAAAATGGCAAATTCATACACAAATTCTCACATGTAATGCCTGCAGTAGGAAGGGAAATCCCAGCTTCTAGCTGTAACTGAGAGAGAGAGAAATATACCTTCTACTTCTTCAAAACTCCAGCTTCTTCCAAATCTAAAAGCTAAACAAACCAGAAATCCTGGTCTGTGAGAGCTGACCACACCCAGCCAGGCTGCTTCTATTGTTCCAACTTTTTAAAAAAAACCAAGGCTTCACAAGCTGTTGACGTTGCCACAGACTGCTCTCTACCTCTTGTTCAATCTCTCCCTTAAAGGAAACCAGGACAAAATATGCCTCTTAAAGCCACAACATCATCACAGTTGGAAAACTGCAATTGCGATACCCCTATTCAAAAAGTAAGTGGGTATTATGTACCAATTAGCCAACCATCAATTGTTGGAAAAGTATTTATTCCTGCTCCTCCTCAACTCCAGAAGTGAAGGTGAGGGTTCATCCTGAGGGGGCGAAGGACTATGTCCCGGACACTCTCCCCCATGGTTCATAGCTCCTAGACCCGGAACACAAGCTTCTTTACAAGAGGATTCAGCAAGATGGTAGCAGAGTAAGATGCTCCAGGCAGAGCCTGTCTGCTCTACCCATTCTTTCCTTTTATTACTATTTTTTTTTTCTCTTTTACTGCAATTTTTCCAACTTTTGACTTACCCAAAGGGAACGGAGGAGGCGACTCTGGACTGGAGGCTGCCACTGGTGAGTCCTGGAGGAGAGTCGACAGAACGGCGACCATCGTGGGAAAGTAGTCCCAGAGCGCAGACCATCATAGGCAAGTGAGTCTCGGAGCGGAGACCGTCACAGGGAAGTGAGTCTCGGAGCGGAGACCTTCACGGGGAAGTGAG
>NC_063346.1:13722940-13753006 GCF_021869965.1 Rhincodon typus
AGTGAGCCTCGGAGCAGAGACCGTCACGGGGAAGTGAGTCTCGGAGCGGAGACCATCACAGGGAAGTGAGTCTCGGAGCGGAGACCGTCACAGGGAAGTGAGCCCCGGAGCGGAGGCTGGTGCAGGGGAAAGTGAGTCCCAGAGCAGAGGCCGGCACAGGGAAACAGTCCTGGCTGGAAGACAGTGCAGCGAACGAGTGCTGGAGAAAACGAATCTTGGAGCAGCAGAAAGCCAGTGCAGAATGGAGTGGGGGCTTAGAGCAGGGGGGGAGGATTCTCGGACTGGAATCTGATGCAGGAGGTCAGACCATGTGTGGAAGCCCCTGCACTGAGCTACTGCAATGTCATGTTTATTTGTAACTTTTTATCTGACTGTAATGTCTATCCTTTTAACAATGTCTTATTTCTAACTTATACTATGACTCACTGCAAAGCATTGCAATTACTTTTTCTTTTCTATTTCTGTTTTTGTGTCTAAGATTTGTACCTCAGATGGAGCCATAAGAGGCGACATTGTAAACTTTTCACTGTACTCCTGTACTTGGTTACACATGGCAATAAAGGATATTCTAATTCTATTGGAATCAATTGTTAAGGAAGTAATAGCAGCTCATTTGGAAAATCATTATCCAATCAATTAGAGGAAGCATGGCTTCATGAAAGGGAAATTGCATCTGAATAATTTATTACAGTTTTTCAAGGAAGTCTCAACCAGTCTTGATAGAGGGGAACCAGTAGATGCATTGTATTTGGACTCTCAGAAGACATTCAACAAAGTACCTCACAAAAGGTTAAATCATAATATAGGAGGCCACTGTGTTGCAGGTAGTATATTGGCATTGATAGAGAATTGGCTCATGGGCAGGAAACAGCATGTTCCTGCGATAAGGGATTTTTTTTTTCAGCTTGGCAATTTATGACCAGAATGTTTCCACAGCAATCAGTACTGGGACTGCAACTGTTTACAATATATATTAGTGATTTGGAGGAAGGAAGCAAATGTACTATAGCCAAACCTGCAGATGACACAAAAATAGGTGGAAAGGCAAGTTATGAGAGGGATACAAACACTTTACAGAATGAAGTTGAAAGGTAAGTAAGTCAACAAAAAGTTGGCAACTGTGTAAAGTGGGTACGAAGTGGAAAATATGAAGTTGTTCATTTTAGAAGACAGAAAAAAAGAATATTACTTAAATGAAGCAAAACTGCAGAAAGCTGCAGCACAAATGGACCTGGGGATATTTATGCAAAAAACACAGAAAGCTAGCACACAAGTACAGCAGTAATCAGGAAGGCAAATTGAATGTTGGTCTTTATTTCAACGGAGCTGGAGTATAAGAGTAGGGAAATCTTACTGCAACTGTACAAGGTGCTGGTGAGATGACATCTGGAGTACTGTAAGCAGATTTGGTCCCCTCATTTAAGAAAAGACATCATTTAATTGAAAGCAGTTCGGAGAACTGGGATGATCTCTGGTATTGAGGAATTGTCTTATGAGCAAAGGCTAAACAGGTCGGGATACTACTCATTGGAATTTAGAAGAATGAGAGGTGATCTCATTGAAGCATATGGGATTCTGAAGGGGCTTGACAGGGTAAATGCTGAGAGGATGCTTCCCCTCATGCGAGAGTCTAGGCCCAGAGGGAATAGTCTCAGAATTAAGGGGTGCCAATTTGAGACTGAGATAAGGAGGAATTTCTTCTCTCAGAGGGTTGTGAGTCTTTGGAACTCCTTTCCATAGAAAACTGTGAGGGCAGAGTCCTTTTGTATATTTAAACCTGAGATAGACAGATTCTTATCAGTCGGGGAATCAAGTGTTAGGGAAAAGGCAGGAAAATGGGCATGAGGAATGTCAGATCAGCCGCGATGCTTTTGCAGAATTGCGGACCAGGTTCCAGGGGTGAAATGGCCTGCTCCTGCTTCTAAATCTTATAGTCTAACCTGATATAACCTGTCCTATCAACTTAACTCTTTCAGCCTTATTTGCATTTACATGATCTGGCTGAAATCAGTGCAATTGAAAATCAGTCTGTGGTACAACCTGTACTTTCCACATGCATATTTCTTCAATACACATTTGCTCAAACAATTGAATTTTGGTCAGCTTATGGAATTGCTGAATTAAACAGAAGAGGCTAGAGAAAAAATATAAAATCTGAAATAAGGAACAGGAATGACGTGGATGTGCCGGCGTTGGACTGAAGGTGGACAAAGGCAGAAGTCACATAACACCAGGTTATATGGGTTTATTTAAAAGCACAAGTTTTCAGAACACTGTTCCTTCTTCAGGTGAAGCCACTTGAAAAGATTGAGTTTGTGAGGGTTTATCAAGGCTGGATGATTCATCTAGCTTTGGCTAAAGGGAAGTATCTCCAATTCATTCCTCACCAGTTCTGTAAAGACTACTTTCCTGGCAGAGAAGGAAATCAAAGAAGAAAATCTGTGGGAGTTAAGGATCATTTTGGGCTGGTTCCAGGTGAATAAGAGTATCTGCTTACAGGACAGAGTAAACTATAAGCATGGAAGGGTTGCATAGGTTCAATGGAAGGAATTGTTCTTGTAGTTTAGAGTATAGGTTGCCTACTGAAATAGTGTTTAGTCAATGTTGCTTTCAGTCAGATAAATGTCTTAAAGCATGAAGTTGTTGTGTGGCCCTTACAGACATTTACTAGAAGTTCAAATCTCTTTGTAAAAGTTATTGGTTTCTACAGGCACAGTGGCTCAGTGGTTAGCACTGCTGCATCACAGCGCCAGGAACCTGGGATCAATTCCACCCTCGGGTGACTGTCTGTGTGGAGTTTGCACATTCTCCCCGTGTCTGTGTGGGTTTCCTCCAGGTGCTCCGGTTTCCTCCCACAGTCTAAAAATGTGCAGGCTAGGTGGGTTGGCCATGCTAAATTGTCTGCAGTGTTCAGGGATGTGTAGATAAGGTAGGTTATAGGGGGATGGGTCTGGGTGGGTGCTCTGATGGTCGGTGTGGACTTGTTGTGCTGAAGGGCCTGTTTCCACACTGTAGGGATTCTATGATCTATGATACAGTTCTCACCTAGTTCTTGGTTGATTCAGGGACCCATCCAATCAATCGCTTTAACACTGACTGATCTGACACTTTTGAATCATTTACTGGTTTTTTTTATTATATTGATGATTTAATGCATGTGTGAGCATCATCATTTTACCAACTTACATACGTGCTTCTATTAGAAGTAGAATGTACTGCGATAACTAAGCAGAGACTGTGTGGTAAGAAATGGACAAGCACTTATTGACAAGCAGTCTGAAGATAAGAGCTATAAATACAGATGCATGAAAAGAGGACAGGCACTGAGGGTATTGAAATGAGTCTGAACAAATCTGACTGTGTCTCCAGAAAGTGGAAGCTCCGATCAGCTGCAGCAGCAATGAGCTTGCATCTTATTGATATGTATACAGTATACAAAGTGGAATTTTGTTTTCCAATCATATATTTATTCATTGAAAACATTCAAATTGTCTGGAGGCACTTACATGTTTAAGATCATAGATACACGATGCAATCTCAGTGATGTCATTCAGCCTGGTTCTGCAAGTAATATGCTGTCATTTTTTTTTGCCAGAGGTGCAGACTTGATATGAACATTAAACTAACCATCTGTCTATTCCACATCCGGTGCTCATGGTGTGTTCAGCACTGAACACTGTTTTACGTGAGTGTCTTCATGCCATTTCTTCTTCCCACCAGTACCCACTCAAATTTCCTGCTTCTTTCCACCTCATTTCCCTCTCATTTTTTCATCGACACACTTCTGATCAAATTCAAACAGAACCTCATCTTTCTGCTGGGCAGTTTGTATCCCTCAGTCACTGACTCAGACCTTCACTTCAGTTCACACGTCTTCACAGCATGAGGTGCTGGCAAGGTTAAGATGTGTGGTGTGTTTACTCTTTTGTGTAGGAGCTGAGGATCGAGGGGCTGGCACACAGGCTTATCTTGAGAGTGGGTGACATCCTCCTGGATTGTCTGCACCTTCCCTCTCCTGCTTCTGGTGTAGATCTGTTATAAAACTAAGATCACTCACCTTGACATTTCCACACATGTCATCCTATAAACATTTGTATTAGTAGCAGGAGTACGCCATTCAGACACTCAAGCTTGCTCCACCATCTGATAAGATTATGGCTGATCTGATTGTGGTCTCAGCTCCACTTTCCTGACTACATTATATCCTTTCACTCCCTTTGTCAATCAAGAATCTTACTAACTCAGCCTTAAAAGCTGTGTCTCAGCCTCCACACTGCTCTGGGAAAGAGAATTTCACAGATCAATGGTTCTCTGAAAGGGAAGAAAAGGTCTCCCATCTGTGTCTTAAATGGGAGACTTCTTATTTTTGAACCGCATCTCCTCATTTGAGTCTCTTCCAGAAGGGGGAACACACTCTCAGCATCCACCTGGCAAATCCCCTCAGGAACGTGTATATCTTATACCTACCAGTCCCCCTAACCCCAAGCACTTACTACAACCATCAAACCCCATTATCACAAGCCCCTCCCCCAAAAGCCTGCCAAACAATCCTCCTGCCACCATGCAAAATTCCAATCCAACCACTCCCAACATTCCCTATCCCAAATATCTCACAATTACACCACCCCACCTGACCTCATCACCAAGGCCTATCCCCCTCCCTATTACTTTAGTTATTCAAGAGATGTCTTGCTGTTGCATGTTAACCTCATAGCAGCCGTACAATGTGCTCCATTTCAACAGCTCCTGGCTTGTTTGAACCCATCTCACTCTGAATATGCGTGTTGTCCTTTCCTGTCCCTCAATTTTCTCTTTTTCTTCTTCAAACCTGTTTCAGTGTCATTTTGTTTTAGTTTTTGATGAAGAGTTGAACCTGAAATGAATACTCACTAGTATTTTTTCTCCTACCGATGCTCACTGACCTGCTAAGTGCCAGCAGCATATTGTGTTTTGGACTCAACAGCCTGGAGGGATCAATTCGTTTCCCAGGAAGAATGTCAATCCATTCAAGCTATAAAATACTAGGGATTGACATCCATGGGATTTTTGTTTTAATGAATTAAGCCTGATCAACAGCTACGGCTGAGGTTAAAGCATCAGCAACTTGCATTTATATAAAATAAAAACTGAAAGAACCATGGATGCTTTAAAATCTGAAACAAAAACAGAAATTACTGGAAAAGCTCAGCAGGTTGGGCAGCATCTGTGGAGAGAAATCAGAGTTAATGTTTCAGTTTGAGTGACCCTTCCTCAGAACTGTTGTTGCATTTGTATATAACACCTTTATCATATGTTCCACATTTCACAAGAGCATCAAACTAAGTTTGTGACAGTCTGTGAAGAGATGCATTTCTATAGAGTTTTTTTTAGCATTGTAAAGGTCCCAAGGTGAATCAGCACGGTGAAGAAAGTCTTATGTTGGAATAGATCAGAGAAGGATCTCAGATTGTATGAGAGGATGGCTGAAATCTTGGCCAGAAAGCTGGATGTCATGGAAGACTTTTAAGCCAAATAGACTTCATTTGACTTGCCTTGCTGAGACTGCTGACACTGTAGCTAGCAGCCTCCAATCACAGGCTTCTCTCTGGTGCCTGCACCTTAGCAGTCAGCAGAGTCAAAAGACTTCATGCTAATGGTTAGCCATAAAATATCTAAATGATCCAAACTCCAAGGGTCAGGTCAGCGTCAAAAGTTATCGCAAGAAAAACATTTATGTTTTCAACATTGTGGCGGTGGGATGAGTAACATGGGTGATCAGTGTAAACATGTTGATTGTGGGGCACACTGTTTTCTTTAACATATTTACATGGTCAGCAATCTATAGTCATGATTTGAAGGAGTGTGTGATCTTCCACCTACTGAAGGTGGGATAATCACAACCTGGTCCACTAAGCTGACAAGGTACAAACTGGGGGCTGGGAGGCCAGCTTAGAGAGATGAACTGCAGTGAACCCAACAACAACAACTTGCATTTATATTAATGTGTATTAATGCACATCGTGGGAGCATTATCAAACAAAAATTTGACACCAAGCCACTAAAAGAGATATGAGTTCAGTTGACAATAAACTTAATCAAAGGGGTGATCTTTAAAGGAGAGCCTTAAAGGAGCAGAGGGAGGGAGGGATTGAGGCTCAGATGGTTCAGGAGGGCATACCAGAGGTTCGGGGGCAAGACTTCTGAAGTAACAGGCTCTACTGTGCAGGGATTAAAATTGGAGGTGTGCAGTAATCTCAGTTTAATTTTCATAGAATCCCTACAGTATGGAAACAGGCCATTCAGCCCAACAAGTCCACATTGCTGCTCTGAAGGGCATCCCACCCAGACCCATTCCCCTGTATTTCTCCATGTCTAACCCACCTAACCTAAACATCCCTGGGCACTATGGGCAATTTAGCATGGCCAATCCACCTACCCCTGCAGGCCAAGCAGCATCATAGGAGCATAGGAGCAGTGATGCTGCTTGGCCTGCTGTGTTCATCCAGCCCTGCACCTTGTTGTCTCGGATTCTCCAGCATCTGCAGTTCCTACTATCTCTGATTCAACCTACCCCTGCACATTGTTGGACTGTGGGAGGAAACCGGAGCACCTGGAGGAAACCCACGCAGACATGGGGAGAATGTGCAAACTCCACACAGACAGTCACCCGAGAGCAGAATCGAACCTTGGTCGCTGGTGCTGTGAGGCAGCAGTGCTAACCACTGAGCCACTGTGCCACTCTTTTTTTTAAACAAGGGCCGTGGTTATCATAGAATCCCTACAGTACGGAAACAGGCCATTCAGCCAAACATTTTGTTAAATGTGCTTTATAAATGTTATAAAGGTTTTGGTTGGCGGGCTAGGGGAGCTGACAGAAACAGGGAGAGGTGAGGTTAAGTTGGGGATTTGAAAAGGGGAAGAATGACAGAAATGTAAACATTGTTGGATAAGGAGCCAATGTAGGTTAGCAAACACATGGGTAATGGGTGAATGAAGCATTTTTAGAACAGACCTCTTTAATTTACCAGTTTTCTGTGCCTGAACTAATCCTCCATTGAGGTTCCTTCTCTGCCACAGCGGGGCATCCATAACATGCACTGCTACACTGGAGTTAATTTTTGAAACAGTACCTTGCTTTGTTCTTCAGAAGTACTGGTGTTTTTTTTTGACCTACTGATGGATTTGTTGGTGTTGGGCTCATATCCAAACTTCAAGTTGCATTAATATCATGTCTTGCGAATTACTCAAGCAATTATGTTAAAGTACAAAGGAAATTCAATTAAGATTTTTTTTAAAAAAGAAATGTAATCCAGTAAGACATGCTTAAGCTCTGGATCTTATTAACTATAAGTGTAGCAAAAATCCGAATTGGATGCTCACTGTGTGATGTACAAGACTGCCCAATAGAATGGAGTTGATTTTGATTTTAAATGAAATCAGATCATGACCACAAATTTATTTTTACATATAAAGGATGGCGAGAAAATTAGCAAAGAAGGTGCAGGACATTAGTTCATGGTGCTGTCTAGTCACCAGTCACCAACAACTCTGTTGTGACAGTTTAATTAATTATAGTAAAATGGGAAATGTAAGAGGAAATGGGGAAACAGAAAAGCATGATGAAATGTTCCTGACATAAATTATTAAGGTTTGTAAACAAAGTGTGCATCACTCATAATAATTTAAAGTAATAAAGAAACAAAAGAAATTGTTATTAAAGCCCTTATTGAAATCAGAAGAATATTTTCTATATTGACTACATGACAAAATATCTCAATAACAGCAGGTTAGAATTTATTCAAACCTGTGGAATTTCCATACGGATCAGTTATACTGCATTCACACATGTTGAGTTCTAAAACTTAACATCTAACATGTTGATTCAGTGTTCTTCTACTTATCTCAGAGGTTCTCTCATTGCTTCTGCTTAACTGTCATTAGCCTGCAAGCTCTCAAAGTTAAAAGTTATTTCTGAAACATTCCTAAAATTTTCTTCAAGATTGGGGAAGGGCTGTCAAACTTAAAGGACACTACGCCCATAAATGAAAGCTATTAAACAGAGCTCAGTTATGCACAGTTCTCAATCAAGTTGGAGAAGTGGATAAGCAGATTGTCAGAAACACATTGTCCAGATACATTAATCTAAAAATTCTATCTTCACTAGATAAAACAAGAACAGAAAAATAAACTATCAATAAATCCTATAGAAGATGCAGGAGAAACATCCTTACCAAAAGAACGGTAAAGAACGCTTGACGGAAGATGGATATATTAATGCACAGGGATCTGTCTTCTGCAGGAATAAGGAACATGTCAAGGTATTGCGTACTCTTTTGAACTAAACAAAAGTCTGGGGCACATTAGAGGAAGGTGATGGCATAGCAGCAGTAATGTCATTCAACTACTAATTCAGAACCCCCAGCTAAAAGTTCTGGGAATAGGGTTTAACTTCCATCATGGCAGAGGGTGAAATCTGAATTCAATAAAAATCTGGAATAAAAAGTTAGCCTAATGGTGATCATGTAACTGTTGCAAAAACCCATCGAGTTCACTAAAGGTCTTTAAGGAAGGAAATCTGCCGTCCTTACCTGGTCTGGCCTACACGTGACTCCACACCCACAGCAATGTGAGTAACTCTGAACTGTCTTCTCGCTTCTTAAACATGAACAACAAATGCTGGCCAAGCAAGCGGTACCCACATCCCACAAACAAATTAAAAAAATAACTTCCTGGTACATTCACCATGGCAACGCCTCAATCAATCAGAGTCGATTTGCCAACTAATCCTTTCCTCATGCAGTGTAAGTTGTTACTCGCTTTGAAATTTGACATTCTTCCATGTGTCCTGATGAATGTGTCACCTGAAAAGGGTTAAAAGCCAGAGACAGTAGGAACTGCAGATGCTGGAGAATCCGAGACAACAAGGTGCAGAGCTGGATGAACACAGCAGGCCAAGCAGCATCAGAGGAGCAGAAAGGCTGACGTTTCGGGCCGAGACCCTTCATCAGAAATGGGGGAGGGGAAGGGGGTTCTGAAATAAATAGGGATAGAGGGGGAGGCGGATAGAAGATGGATAGAGGAGAGGATAGGTGGAGAGGAGACAGACAGGTCGAAGAGGTGGGGATGGAGCCAGTAAAGGTGAGTGCAGGTGGGGAGTTAGGGAGGGGATAGGTCAGTCCAGGAAGGACGGACAGGTCAAGGGGGCGGGATGAGGTTAGTCGGTAGGAGATGGGGGTGCGGCTTGAGGTGGGAGGAGGGGATGGGGGGGAGGAAGAACAGGTTAGGGAGGCGGGGACGTGTTGGACTGGTTTTGGGATGCGGTAGGGGGAGGGGAGATTTTGAAACTTGTGAAGTCCACATTGATACCATTGGGCTGCAGGGTTCCCAAGCGGAATATGAGTTGCTGTTCCTGCAACCTTCGGGTGGCATCGTTGTGGCACTGCAGGAGGCCCAGGATGGACATGTCGTCTGAGGAATGGGAGGGGGAGTTGAATCAACAACTTCTCTTTCAATTCCTCTCACTTCCTACAGACAAAGAGGGTGGCCATGGGTACCCACATGGGCCCAAGCTACGCCTGCCTCTTTGTAGGTTACGTGGAACAATCCCTCTTCCGTACCTACATTGGCCCTAAACCCCACCTCTTCCTCCGTTACATTGATGACTGTATCGGCGCCACCTCATGCTCCCACAAGGAGCTCGAACAGTTCATCCACTTCACCAACACCTTCCACCCCAACCTTAAGTTCACATGGACCATCTCTAATACCTCTCTCTCCTTCCTGGACCTCTCTGTCTCCATCTCGGGCAACCACCTAGAAACCGATATCCATTTCAAGCCCACCGACTCCCACAGCTACCTAGAATACACCTCCTCCCACCCACCTTCCTGCAACAATGCCATCCCCTATTCCCAATTCCTTTGCCTCCGCCGCATCTGCTCCATGAGGCATTCCACTCCCGTACATCTCAGTTGTCCTCGTTTTTCAAGGATCGCAACTTCCCCCCCTCAGTGGTCGAGAACGCCCTCAACTGTGTCTCACACATTTCCCGCAACTCATCCCTCACACCCTGTCCCCGCAATAAGAACCAAAAAAGAAACCCCTCGTCCTCACGTACCACCCCACCAACCTCCGGATCCAATGCATCATCCTCCGACACTTCCGCCATCTGCAATCCGACCCCACCAACAAAGACATCTTTCCCTCCCCACCCTTATCTGCTTTCCGGAGGGACCACTCTCTCTGTGACTCCCTTGTCCGCTCCACACTCCCCTCCAGCCCCACCACACCCGGCACTTTTCCCTGCAACCACAGGAAGTGTGACACCTGTCCCCATACCTCCTCCCTCACCCCCATCCCAGGCCCCAAGAAGACTTTCCACATCAAACAGATGTTTTGAAGCTTGTGAAATCCACATTGATACCATTGGGCTGCAGGGTTCCCAAGCGGAATATGAATTGCTGTTCCGGCAACCTTCGGGTGGCATCGTTGTGGCACTGCAGGAGGCCCAGGATGGACATGTCGTCTGAGGAATGGGAGGGGAAGTTGAAATGGTTCGCGACTGGGAGGTGCAGTTGTTTATTGTGAACCGAGTGTAGGTGTTCTGCAAAGAGGTCCCCGAGCCTCCGCTTGGTTTCCCCGATGTAGAGGAGGCCACAACAGGTACAGCGGATGCATTATACCACATTGGCAGATGTGCAGGTGAGCATCTGCTTGATGTGGAAAGTCTTCTTGGGGCCTGGGATGGGGGTGAGGGAGGAGGTATGGGGGCAGGTGTAGCACTTCCTGCGGTTGCAGGGAAAAGTGCCGGGTGTGGTGGGGCTGGAGGGGAGTGTGGAGCGGACAAGGGAGTCACGGAGAGAGTGGTCCCTCCGGAAAGCAGATAAGGGTGGGGAGGGAATGATGTCTTTGTTGGTGGGGTCGGATTGCAGATGGCGGAAGTGTCGGAGGATGATGCGTTGGATCCGGAGGTTGGTGGGGTGGTACGTGAGGACGAGGGGGATTCTTTTTTGGTCCTTATTGCGGGGACGGGGTGTGAGGGATGAGTTGCGGGAAATGTGTGAGACATGGTTGAGGGCGTTCTCGACCACTGAGGGGGGGATGTTGCGATCCTTGAAAAACGAGGACAACTGAGATGTACGGGAGTGGAATGCCTCATCCTGGGAGCAGATGCGGCGGAGGCAAAGGAATTGGGAATAGGGGATGGCATTTTTGCAGGATGGTGGGTGGGAGGAGGTGTATTCTAGGTAGCTGTGTGGATTTCACAAGTTTCAAAATCTCCCCTCCCCCTACCGCATCCCAAAACCAGTCCAACACGTCCCCGCCTCCCTAACCTGTTCTTCCTCCCCCCCATCCCCTCCTCCCACCTCAAGCCGCACCCCCATCTCCTACCGACTAACCTCATCCCGCCCCCTTGACCTGTCCGTCCTTCCTGGACTGACCTATCCCCTCCCTAACTCCCCACCTACACTCACCTTTACTGGCTCCATCCCCACCTCTTCGACCTGTCTGTCTCCTCTCCACCTATCCTCTCCTCTATCCATCTTCTATCCGCCTCCCCCTCTATCCCTATTTATTTCAGAACCCCCTTCCCCTCCCCCATTTCTGATGAAGGGTCTCGGCCCGAAACGTCAGCCTTTCTGCTCCTCTGATGCTGCTTGGCCTGCTGTGTTCATCCAGCTCTGCACCTTGTTGTCTCGGGTTAAAAGCCAGTCTCTTTCTACAGCAATACTCAAGCAGCGAAAATGTGGAATCTGCTTCAAGGAGCATTCAAGGCAAATGGCATGAATTGTTTTAGAGGGAAGCTCGTACTGTTTATGAGGAAGAAAGAGGAAAAATTTTTCTTGATAAGCTGTGATATGGTGGGAGAAGACTTTTAAAGGGCACAAAGAAAAATCATAGAATACTTGAGCCAAACGATCTATGACTGTCCCAAACTCTCTGTAGTATTCCGCAAATATGAAATGCAATGTCTTTGCACTCAATGTTCAGTCATTTTATAACTTTAAAACATTTAGATTAATCAGTACACCTAAATCTAACAGGACCGTTAGAAACCTCATTATCTTAAAAATAATTTACAAAAAAATGTCAAATTCTGGAGGAGATTTGGAATCACATTGGCACCCTGAAGCACTGCACTGTGACCTGAAGGAATGTAGTCAACTTCAATATAAAGATCCAGTGATACTACACGCCCTGAGAATTTAATCCAGTGATGGAATCAAGTCCCTTTACATGGTTTAATTGTCCAGGTGATTCTGCAGATGACAATGGAAGAGTTTGTGGTCCTTGGATTGAACAGTCTAAAGAACAGGGAACCTGTTAGTCTTGTGATTGAAGGTATTGAGTAATGCATTGCAATTCTTCAATTCTTATCAGTACATTGTGGAATCTTGTGCATACTTCCACATGTTAACAGTTACAACATCAAAGATATGTGTCTGCAACCAAATTGCCCTTCAATTGTTGGGAGCACTTGAGGTGAATTTCTAATTAGGCTTGTCAAATATTTAAACTGCCTGCTTATCTGACACTCTGGAAAGTTCTAAAGGTTTCTGAAATTGGCTGAGGTGTCACTGAAAGACAATAGAAGAAATCCCCACTAATAAAAAATGTGACAGTTGGTAAATTTACAGTGAATTAAACTGAGAGTAAGGAAAGGGGAATGAATACAGACAATGATATTCAACAGAATTAACTTGACATCAGCATAGTTTATCACCGCAGATAATTGGTACTCAGGGTGGGGGTTTGACTTTCATACTTGTGTCATCAAGAATGCAGCCTGAATACTAAAGGTCTGTCTATAAAGCACTGAATGAAGACTTGCAATGTAAACATAGGAAGAGTGCAGTACAAGCTCAGCTATTGAACATATCTATACCATTACTAAATGAAACTTGACTCATATCAAAATATTGTAAAGCCTATAGATAAGTTACTGTCACATTCAAGACTTAAACTTCTGCAGATGACCCAGAGTTGACTTCTGTGACCTCCACATTCAACGTTTTGGTTAACATTAGCGATTTTCTTGCAAGTCTCATCAAATAGAGAAGCATTTACAATATGTGGTAGTGTGGCCGAGTGGTCTAAGGTGCTGGATTTAGGTTCCAGTCCCTGAGGAGGAGTGGGTTCGGATCGCACTGCTGCCACTTGTTAAGCATAGCACAGTGGCTCCCACTGCTGCCTCACAGCGCCAGGGACTTGGGTTTGATTCCACACTCGGGTGACGTCTGTGTGTTTGCACATTCTCCCTGTGTCTGTGTGGGTTTCCTCCCACAGTCCAAAGATGTGCAGGCTAGGTGGATTGGCCGTGCTAAATTGCCCATAGTGTCCAGGGATGTGTGGGTTATAGGGGGATGGGTCTGGGTGGGATGCTCTGAGGGTCGGTGTGGACTTGTTGGGCTGAAGGGCCTGTTTCCACACTGTAGGGATTCTATGATATCTCTGTTTCCATTTTGATCTTCAAAGTTTCACAGGAAGGAATTACACTGATTTTCACTTTATATTGTCTGTTATCCTGCTCCTGCCTGGTCAGGTCAGATCAGTAATCAACATCATTCAGGTAGGATTATGTGTGACCATTAAAAGCTTTTAAGCAATTTAGACAATGCTTATAAGTTTACTGATGAATGATGTATGCCAACACTGGATGGGAAGAGGCAGATTTAACAAATGTAGAAAAATTTACGGATTTGAATCCATATCCAACTCATTTAATGGTTAATACAATGCACATGTTAAAATGTTTAGTACAATGTTTCTTACATACTGTGTAGGATTTGATGTTCACCTATTGTACAATTAATATCACATATTGATATGCATTTCATAAACAGCCAACACTTCTCACTTTAAACAAAAGCATATTTTTCCCACCTTATTAACATATTTATTTTTTCCACTCTTTCCTGTCCAGATTGTGAGGTGTCTTGCTTGGGGTCCAATTCCATGGCCCTCCAATAAATCACTCAAATTGCAACTCCTCATACAGATGGCTCAGCTGTGAAACCACTATTGGACCACAACAGGGGAGAGGGCAGGCATCGGAATGAACATTTTTATTATTCTGCCCAAATAGTCAAATACATCAACGGGAATCCTGGCTAACTGTGTCACTCATGTAACTACCCACACTGTCACCTTGGCTGAGATCATCTACCTAGGGATTTCTCAGGCCTTTTGAAAAGAATGATATTTTTCTTTTTGGCTGTTTATAGAGTGGGCCAACGCTGAATGGGATTCTATACATTTTCTACTCAACCCGTTCAAAGACGGGATCACACACCTCTGCATCGGGTGTGACTTCAACCCTGGCCTCTGGCTCAGAGGTAATGAAAGGCAACATTGAAGGAAATGCTCACAACTTGAATTTCAGTGGAGTACAGTTTATTGACATCACAAAGTACAAAATATAAAGCAATATTTTCACAATGAACAAATAGAAAATACAGCAGTACCATTCCATATACAACCAGATTGACTTTGTTTGGCCACTGAACAGTTTTGGTTCTTGCAAACTCCCACCTTCAATAACACAATGGAACTTTTAAGTGCCCATTAGTAGGATTTAATTGTTGGCCAAGTTTACTGCATACAAACAGAACATTAGATCACAAACTGTTTGAACTTTGTAACATTGCCATAATTATAAATGTCACCTTGCAGTATAATGTAACACTAAAATCTTTAAAACTGGTAATTATAGAAACTATACTCGTCAAATTGACACATGATGATTTCGGATTATTTTGTAGCATTTTATACCACATTTAGGTCAGAAATTTGCATTCTACAAATGGACATGCACGCATACAGAAAGACAAATAGTTGTCACCTGGGTGAGACACAGTTAAAACATATACCACCCCAGGTTAGGAAAACGTTGCATGGAAAATCTGGGAGCTTTTCTATATTTCTTTAAATTATTTGGCAGGTCTGATCGAACCAGTAGCTATTAATATTTGATATTGCATAGTTTACTAATGTACTATTGCACAGATAAATGGTTAAGCTCAGAGCTCCAAAGCTGAGAATTTTAAAAAAATCTTTGAACTGAAGGCCGGATCTCACGACAAGGAAAAACAGCTAGGGCAATTAGTTAAGATAATTAGGTTCAATACACAAAACGGGACTAAGGAAGATTCCATAAGCAATAGCAATGAAAATATTCTCATTACTGGTACATTAAAAATAAGTTATGACAGTAGGTCAAGAAAAGTACTGTGCAGTGTTCTTTCCCAGAAACCTCATAGAGGTTGCCTATCTGATAAATCTCCTAAAGCTCAAAATCAAACACAAACAAGTCTGTGTGAATGATTCACTTTTATTCTTCTTGCCAGTTATAATTCTCCAGTATGTTTTTCCCTATCGAGCAGCAAACCGCACATTCATCCCAAACAGCCAGCTGTGAAAATTCTACTGGGCAGAAACAGTGCCATAGGGCAGCAAAAGGCAAGATCTCCTCTCTCAGGTGATGGGTTTGGAAGCAGGATGGACATTTAATTGAACAGGGTAGTGGGGTATTTAAGAGACATCCCCTCTTGCCCTTGCTAGCAATCCCCCTCACCACCCTCTCCCACTGTAACCCCCTCTCAATCCTCTCCACCAGGCCTGTAGCTTGGGTCTCCATCTTGAGACTATGGTGGGTGTTGTTCCAGCAACAGCCACTGCCTCCCCGAACTTCAGCCTCCTCCCACCCCAAGCTCCTGGTTTCAGAGGAAGTGCCATGGGTGGTCTCACCTGTGCCTGATCAGCAAACAAGGGGGTGACAAGGATCTGTTTCCAGCTCTCTAACCAGCAGGCAAGACCACCCTCAAACCCTACCGATGCCACAATAAGATTCTGCTCAGTCTACAGTAAAATTCATATGCTTTCATCCATCAAAATTCAAGCAAAACAATATCTAATGAAAATGGTGAGCACTCAATTCATAAATTACACAATGAAAGAATGGATTTTGCTTGTCACAGATATAATAGGATACTGAATCACAAAGACAAGGCAGACAGATAATTCGTGTTCAATACTTAAGCACTTTAAACAACACGTTGATTTAACACGATTCATTTATAAAAAATAGATGTAATTCTTTACATACATGTAAAAATACAGACATTTATTATATTAAAATACTACAACACAAGTCACATCTTAAATTCCTAAAATTAAGGAGAATGCACATTTCATGAATGGGTGGATAATATATTCTTTTATACATTTCTAATCAAATTTTTGATCTGCAGACAGTGCTTCTTGGACAGTCATGCAAGTTTCTCATTCTGTAGAAATTGCATTAAGATTGCATGATCCTAAAGTATATTGCACAGTGTTGGCCCAGATTAATCTTACACAGTAGCAATCCATCTGCACAAGTCTCTTTGTTAGTTGACACTTGTCATACCATTACCTCTTCACAACAGCTGAAATCTAGAACCAACCCTGAGGTGACATTCAGGGAATTTCCTTCAAAGCCCATCATAAATGTTATGATGGACATGTCGACAACACTGCATTACTACTAGTTACTAACAATTTTTTTTTAAAATTTCATTTTGTATTTCTTTTCTACCTCTTATTCAATTAGACATCAAAGAGGTAAATTAGGGGAAGTGAACGGGAGAGGTGTAAAAATCCTATATGGTCCTATTGAGGAAACCAGTCAAAGCAATAATGGGTTCCCTTTACTACAGAAGCAATGGCCTAATGTTCTGAGGATCCACGCTCAAATCCTACTATGGCAGATAGTGGAATTTCAATTCAATAAAAAAAATCTGGAATTAAGAATCTACTGATGACCATGAAACCATTGTCAATTGCCAGGGAATACCCATATAGTTCACTAATGTTCTTCAGGGAAGGAAATCACCATCCTCACCTTGTCTGGCCTACATGTGACTCTAGACCCATAACAATGACTCTTCACTGCCCTCTGAAATAACCTAGCAAGTCACTCAGTTCAACGGCAGCTAGGGGCAGGCAATAAATGCTGCCAGCCAGCTACACCCAGGTCCAATGAGTGAATAGAAAAGGGGCAGGAAATATACTGAAGCAGCGTGTGACATAGATTGTTGATGCCGACACTATCACAAGCCATGGATAGATTCATGCCACACTTCTCCTCGAGGATGCTAACTCATAATGGGAGCTCCCATTTCACACAGCCCCTGCCCCAACAGCCCAGGCCTACTGCTCCAAACATCAGTTTGCATTAAAAGGTATGTGAAGAGATCAGAAGTGTAAACTTTGGTTGATTTTATTTTCGTACTTCTTAGCCCATGAGAGCACAGGCCATATGTAATATCTCTAATATTTCCCCAGATGAAATCATCATTCTGCTCAGCCAGCCCTCAGTTCTTAAGTGTAGATTGTATTTAACAATTGATCTACATTGATTAATGACTTCAAATATCTTTGGACATTGAAATCAAGCAGAGTTCCGGGTTCAATGGCACAATAGAAATTTGTACAGTGCCTTTCACAAAGATGGGATGTCCCAAAGTGCTTAAGAAACAATTGATGTGTGGTCACTGTTACAGTGTGGGAAACACAGTAGTCAATGCACTTGGCCAGCTCTCACAAACAGCAATGTGACAGTAAGCAGATTTCATTTCTTCCTTATGTCAGTAAGAAGGACAGAAACTGGACAGGACAATACGGTTGACATCTCGCTCTTCCTCAAATAGGTTCTCTGATGTCCACTTTGAAAGCAGACATAAGCTTGCTTGAGTGCTTAATCCTAAAAGAAAAGGCGCATCTAACAGCAGTATGGTACTCCAATGCCAATTTTGCGTGCTCAAGTAACAGTGCTACCAATGGAGCCATCATGCACATAGTTGGCTGGGAGATGATCTCAAAAAGAGTAACTTTCATACAATAGGCTACAAGCCTTTTTTGTTTGCGAAGAATTGCAGTGACAGTTGTCCATCAAAAAAAAGAGTTGCTTAGTTAATCTGACCACAGGATACTTCAAATGTGAATGAAGAACTTGAATTTATATAGCAGCTTGACGTGTCTCCCAAAAGCATTACAAAATACACAATCAATTGAAGTCCAGATTGTTACAGAAGTGAATGAAGTTGAAGCCCTGGAGACAATGACCTATTTTGAACTGTTTCTTAAAATGGCAACATATGCCACAATTACTCAGAATAATTAAGGTGCTTAAGGCAAGTGAGAAATATGTATAAAACTAATGTTGCAACATTGACAGAATGACAGTTTTACAAATGAAATACAGTACTGCATGGAATGTTTAATCTTGGACTCAGAGGTTAGTTTTGCACTTCCAATATAATGGTGCTGTCTAGATCTGGCATGCACTTCCATAACAAATGCCGCTAGGGTATTACTTCAAATGATCATTTCTGAAATAAAGGGATACTGTCAACATCAGCTGTGGATGGCACCAACACCAAGTACAATCTCATCCTCAAACATCCATAAACACTTCCAACAAGATAACCCCCAAAAGGGATTTTCACCCATCTCTGTCACTGAGTCCAATTTTATCTCTGCCACTATTCTTCAGACTGGCATAATTCGATACAGGTGCAGAACAAGCATGGCATCTTCTTTATTGGTACAGCATAGTTATTCTTTGGCTAGATCAGATTGGGGGTTAGTGGTGCACTAGTATTATAAGTCTGACGATAATAGATAGAGAATGTAGTCTTAAATTTACTGCTTTAGTGAATGACCTCCCCTCATAGGTAGTGAAATAACTCCACAGTGGCTAGTATCCCATCACCAAATCAACCTTTATGCATACGTGGAGAGTCCTTGACACTGATCCAGCTCCCTCAGAGCCAGCTCTCAGAGTGAGCAGGACATTCCTGTTCTTATCTGTTAGCTGGGGCTCCCTGATTGAACCAGATTAACACCCCCTATATTCTTGAGGTCCACCTACAGACCTCATTACAATTGCCACAGGTACGTCAGAGCTGCTCACCCTAACTCCACTTATGCTATGATGGCCCATCATGCTAACTGATGTCCATCCGCAGGCTGCTCACGGATGAGAGTCAAAACAAATACATTCCAGGCTGAGACAGACAGATTTTTCATCAGTAAGGAAATCAAGGGTTATAGGGAAAAGGCAGGAAAGTGGGATGTGAATGGCAGAGCAGACTTAAAGGGCTGAATGGCCTTCTTCTGCTCCTACATCTTATGGTCTTATGGGTAAAGAGGAGCTGGAATTTGGCAATTGAGAATATTGTATTATTGCTACCTTTAATCCGGGTCGAAATCAAATCTTTCGATGTTACAGGGTAACAGAAATGTTCGACAGTTTCTGGCCATCACTTTTATCCAGCTAAAGCCAGGTTGTGCTGAGAGTGAATGTTCTGTGTTGATCACTTTTTTACCCATCTGAACATAGCAAATGCTAGATAATACACAGAAAATAGCTTTGTTGGCTTCCCTCTTGCATACTTCACAACAGTGGGCTGAAATTTTATGACAGCATTTGGATAATTATTTTTCTATGTAAGATTTAGCACACTTTGTGATGACCTGATGTTTCGAAGCACTTTACAGCCAATGAGATCCTCGTAGGAATTAGGAACTACAGCAGCCAATTTGCACACAGCAAGCTTCTACAAATAGCACTGGGATATTGCCTAGAAAATCTATTTGTGTGTTGTTGGTTGAGATATACACTGGCCAGAATATCAGGATAACCTGCTTACTCTTCTTCAAAATTTGTGCCATTAATTTATTATCCATATCCAAACGTAGCTAGATTCAGACAACATCCAGAGTTTAGCTGATAGGTATCAAGTAACATTTGCATCACACAAGTGCCAGACAATGACCATTTCCAACAAGAGAGAATTTAACCACTGCCCCCATGACATTCAATTGCACTATTACTGCTGAATCCTCCACCATCAACATCCTGGGTGTTACCAATGACTACAAACTGGACTGGACAAACCATATAAATACTGTGTCTATACAAACAGTTCAAAGGCTAGGAATCCTGCAGTGAGTAACTCACCTCATGATTCCCTGATGCCTGTCAGCCAACAACAAGGCGCAAGTCAGGAGTTTGATGGAATACTCCCCACTTGCCTGGATGGGTGCAGCTCCAATAACACTCAAGAAGCCTGACACCATCCAGGACAAAGCAGCCCGCTTGATTGGAACCACATCCACAAGCATTCACTCCCTCCACCACCGACGCTCAGTAGCAGCAGTGTACGCTACCTACAAGATGCACTGCAAAAGTTCACCAAGGCTCTTTAGACAGCACCTTCCAAACGTACAACTATTTTCACCTAGAATAAGACAAGGGTAGCAGATACAAGGTAATACCAGCACCTGCAAGGTCCTCTACAAGCCAGTACGGGTACGTATCCCAAAGAGGCTGCAGTGACTCAAGAAAGTAACTCACCATCACTTCACCAAGGACAATAGGGGATGGGCAATAAATGCTAACCCAGCAAGTGAAGTCAGATACCATGAATGAATGATAAAAATAAATATACTGTTATAGAGCAATAGAGGCTTTGATTTAACACTTTACCTGAAAGCACCTCCATCAGTTTAGCACTCCCTCAGTATTCCACCTGTGTGACAGTATGGATTTTGGTGCTCAGGTTCTGAGAACTTTCTTACTCAACAGGCAAGAAGCCTATAAATTGAGAGACTGCTAACACAAAATTCACATGATGTTGAGGTGCCGTGGGGTGGACAAAGTCAGAAATCCCACAACACCAGGTTATACTCCAAACAGGTTTATTTGAAATCACAAGGTTTCGGAGCATAGCTCCATCGTCAAAGGCTATTACCTGGTGTCATGTGACTTCTGACAAAATTCGCAGACAAAGACTATACTTTAAACAAACTCACGTAGTTTTAAGTAATCATACGTTTTAATATAGATTTATTTGGGGATTGGGGGTAGCAATGGATTTGTGTGAACATGTTAGTCAATTTCATCACTCAAAAACTGTGAAACAGATTGGCTTGCTTCCCAACAATTGTTTCAAATCAATTTCTGACATTAGTCAGCAAGATAATCCCACAAGTGGCATAACTGTAAATTAAGTTTCGTCAATAGCAGCCATGTGTACCATCCACAAGATGCATTGATTAAATTCAACAAGGCCCCCTAGACAGCAACTCTCAGACCCACTACCACTTCCATCTAGAAGGACAAGGGCAGCAGATGCCTAGAAACAGCACCACCTTTAAGTTCCTCTCCAAGCCACTCACCATTAGTTTGTGAAGCAAACTGACATGGCAAATCTCCTTGTGCGCTAAATTGTGTGTGAGCTTCAGCTAAACAATGTGGCGTGCACCTTCACAGCGCATGTAAAGCCTAACACAAATATCAAGTTAACATCAGTCTGCAGATGCCTTTCACAAACAGTGCCAGGAACTGAGTTTCGTAATGGAAGCACAAGCATCAGGTGAGGAATATTCTGGATTTTTTAATAATGGAACTTTTGTTTATGAAATAGATTAAGTGAAGCAACTCTGTTGAAATGGACCAGCTGTTCACTGCTGACACCATGTAGAGTTCACAAGGGTCACAGTCCTGAAATCAGTTATTACAAATTCACGAAGTTATAATTACAGGTATAAACATAGAATCAGAGTATCTTACATGACTATAATAAGGCCATTCAGTCCATCACGTCTGTGCCAGTTTATTCCAAATTCCCATTCCGTTCCCATAGCCCTGAATTTTTTCCCCTTCAAGTTTATATCCAATTCACTTTTGAAAGCTACTATTGAGTCTGCTCCTCCTTTCTTCAGGCAGTGCATACCAGAATATGATCATAAATCAGCATGTGAAAAAAATACCTATTAGCCACTTTTGGTTCCTTTCATAATTACCTTAAATTAGCTTTGATAATTGACCACCCCTGTCAGTGGAAACAGTTTCTCCTTACTTACTCGATCAAAACACCTCCTAAGTTTCAAACTGGTCTATTAAATTTCATCTTAAACTTCTCTACAATAAAGGAGAACAATGCAGGGTCTCTGGTTTCTTCATGTAACAAAAGTCCCTGACCTTCACTGGTATTAATATGTAAAGGTAATTTGGAAGGTTCAATTGGAAAGGTAAATTTTGGAGACTGAGTAATTCAATTTTCTTTTAAAATAAGAATTCAATCTGATTCAATCTTGTCAGCCTGCAGATTGCATAGATGTAAATGATAACGCAAAAAATATTCCCACAGGTCTATTTTATGTGGTGATGAAAACAAGTCAACATTTTTTAAGCTATAGTTACATTACATACACAAGAATGCAAAAGGTATAGACATAAGCAGGAGGCAGTCAGCACCTGAAGAAGATTTACATGTCAAAATTCAGACTTAAGCAGAATTTATAACATTGTCCACCTTCTTGTTTCAGACTAGTGATTATAATCCAAGCAGTTATTACAAAAGTTTCCAGAATTCAATGTCTGATGAAAATCTCTAAGAAAACGTCCCGTCCTACTTTTAATCCCTGTTTTGCTGCTAGAATACAACCAGTATTATTTGCACCTTCTCCCATAATAAGTCAGATATTTGTCTGAGGGAATGATATCACAGCGGCTATAACTAATGGTTATTATACATATAAATGCCCTTTGAATATTCTCTGATCTGCTATATAGAATAGTAAAAATGCTACAGTGCAGAAAGAGGCCATTTGGCCCATCAAGTCTGCAATGACCCTCCAAAGAGCATTCCACCTGGACCCAGCGCCACCACTCAATCCACATAACTCTACATTTACTAGGGCTAGTCCACCTAGACTGCACATCCCTAATCACTACGTGCCAATTTAGCACGGCCAATCCACTCAAACTGCACATCTTTGAACTGTGGGACAAAACCTGAGCACCCTGTGGAAACACAACCAGACACAGGGAGAATGTGCAAACTCCACACAGACAGTCACCCCAGGGTGGAATCAAACCCAGGTCCCTGTCACTGTGAGGCAGCAGTACTAACCACTGAGCCACCATGCCAATGATGAATTTGAAAGTGCTTAACAAGTCATCATCCAGTTAGGTAATGCTAGCACCACAGTGTTAAATATGCCCGTGATTGCACTTTACATTCCTTGTGATTCACACTTTACTCACAAAGTTGTAAAAAGACAGGAAACACCAAGTGGAACATTTGCCTTGAGGATAGGGAGGGTGGAGGGAGGAGGAATGGAGGTAAGGTAAACCCATCTTTGGGTCTATGTCGAGCACCTTCTTCTTGGCTCCTTTATTCTTTCATGGAATGAGGGCATCGATGGCTAGGCCAGCATTTATTGCCCATCCCTAATTGTCCAGAGAGCAGTTAAGAGTCAAAACATTGCTGTGGATCTGGAGGTGCATGTAGGCCTGATCAGGTAAGGCTGGCAGATTCACTTCCCTAAAGAACATTATAATGAACCTGATGGGTTTTCCAACAATTGACAATGGTTACATGGTGCCATTTGACTAGCATTTTTTAAAAATTCCAGATTTTAATTGAATTCAAGTTCCACCAGCTTTCATGGCAGGATTCAAACCCACACTAATCTAGCAGAACTAATCTAGCAACATTACTTCACAACCAATGAAGAGCAGCACTAAAAGCAAACTGAGAATAAGCTTATCTGAATGAACGCAAACACTGTAAATGCTGGAAATCTGAAATAAAAACAGATAGTGCTGGAAAACTTCATATTTGATTCAAATTGTTAATTTTGCTTTTCTCTCTCCAAAGATGCTGCCAGATCTGATAAGCTTTTCCGGCACTTTCTGTATACATTATCCAAGCTTATTTGCTTTTGCCTCTCAACTACATGGATATTGTTTTCATTTTAAAAGGTATATCACATTTACAAAATAAAATGAAAGATGCTGTCAGCACACTATCACCTTGCTAAGCCTCACAATATTCATGATTGACAATACAGCAGGTGAGCGATTCCTCACAATAGCGGGCCAAATCCACTTGGTCTTACTGCAGTTTTTTTTTTAGATTTGCTATGTGCATCTTCTTGAGTCTCTTTCTATCATTTTTCCTGCCCTCATCTCCAAGGATTGCTCCACATTTAACAGCAAAGTATAGCAGTAATTTGCCTTCTGCAGGATGGTTCATCAGAAAACTGTCCAACTCTTACTAGCTATCATCAGGCACAGTGGAAGAACTTACAGGCTGATAATCAAGCTGCTTGACCATACTAGAGAGCATCTCCAATGGCCAATAAGTGAGAATTCAATCCAGAGCTTCTGGTCGGATGGCAGAGACACTATCACTGCATCAGAAAATCACCTCCATCTACAGATGCATGTATAATATATAGTTGGTTATTTTAGCTCTGATGTTATTTCCTCATACAAATGGCAGAATCAAATTTCATATAAAGGTATAAACAATGCTGAGGCCATTCCAGCACAAAATAGGGGTTAAAAATAAAACATGCAGCATTTTCCAGAAGATTCATCACACACAAGTGTGCACTTTATGTTTGTACAATGACACAGTGACATTGCATGGAAGTTGCAAGGAACAGACCATTTTACAAGCCAGGACAATAGATATAGCATCTGCTGCAATAAGAGATTACTTCTGGAGTTAAACTAATACTGATACACCTTTAAATGTTTCCCTTTCTTTAGAATTTAAACATTTGTTTACAGGGAAGGTTTGTATATTATAACAGCGAATAAATTAAAACCAGTCATAGAAAAGACATTTATATCTTAATCAAAGAATGTACACAGCATCGTGTTTTCTGTTCTCTTTCCCCACCGACACCATTGCAACAGGCCACAATTTCTATGTACGCTGATTTTTTTTTACATTCTGGAACTCCTAATATCATCTGTTATGTTCTTTACCATATCATTTCTAGAAATGGAAATGTCCCAGAACTTGGACTAATCAAAACACCTACCTTTTATTTTACCACATCTAAACCTGTCGTCTGACTGAAAAAGTATTAGGTTAACAATCGAATCCATTGTAATCTTTTTACAATTTGCTTCTCTGGTTGTTTACTTCACTAGTCTTTAAAATTTTATCTAACAAATCTACATTTGACACCACTTCCCCTTCTCCTAACTTCCTCAAGGTCATTATAATCAACTTGCTTTGACCTCCATTGTTATAGAAACATAGAAAACAGGAGTAGGAGTCGGTCATTCAGCCCTTCGAGCCTGCTCCATCATCCAATATGATCAGGGCTGATCATCCAAATCACTCCTATGTTCCCACTTTCTCCCCAAACCCTCTGATCCCTTTAGCCCTAAGAATGATATTTAATTCCTTGACAGTGCCCTTCTCAATACTGAAAGGTTAATCAGGTCACTGCTCTGGAATACTGCCAGTCACTGGAAAGGGATAAGGGCTAGAGGAAATAGCTCCATGGTGTGTGTTGATGTGACTTATAGCGTGCTTGCGGAAGTGAAAACTAAATGTTTTACTAAGACACTTTTTTTTCCTTTAAAAATGCTATTACTCATAATGCTTTGAGAATGAGCTACATTGGTCTCTGTATAATGAATAGAAAGTGCCACTTTGGAACTGCAAAGTGCATTAAAAAAGAGTTAAAAATATTATCCACGTCTAAGATGGCTTCTGCAACAGAAGCTAACCCCTATCTCTATCGATCTATGGCTGTAGATTGGATGTGACCTCATTTTTCCTCCCTTTGCATAGGTTTCCTGTTACTCATTGGTGCTGAGGAAAACCTGGTCACATAAATATCAGCAAAAATTAAAAAAAACAGAAAAGTGCTGGCGAAACACAGGAATCCCTTCCCAAACAAAAAAACAAACTCAAGTCAACTTCTGACTTTAAAAAATTGTGACCAACTTTCCCAATAAAAACAGTTCTTTCCTTTTTCTTAAAAAAACACAGAACTGAATTAATGTCCATCTTTTAAAGTGATAACAGTTGAAGAGCTTGAAACAGAAACAAAATTACAACCTCATCTCTCATCGTGGACACAAATGACATGCTAAATTAATAGTACAGGCTCTGGTAGAGATAGGAACGTCTTCTTGTCCCTTTTTTTTCAAATGAAGTGGATCCAGCCGTTTTCCCAGTCTTTAGGTGGGGAGATTTTGAACTTGTGGCTTCTTACCTGGTAGTCAGAGCCCTTGTTGTTGTCCCAGTACTCCCGGCCCGCCACCAAGTAGCGGATGGCGAACTGGAGGGTGCCTCCCGTGTCTAGGAAGACGGGGGCCACCAGTTTGAAGGAGAAAGTGTCCGTGCTCCGGTCCGCGGACTGCTCGGTGTAGGCGGCAGCGACGTCCATGTAGGAGTCCCACTGGTTGAGGGTGTACCTGACCGTCACCTGCTTCTCGTAGGCGATGTTGACCACCCTGACCAGCCCCAGGACGCTGAACTGGTCGGTGGAGATGCTCTCCAGGCAAACGCGGTCGTGCCGGAGCCTGTGCTCGAACTCAGGCGAGCTGCCCGGGTTGCTGAACAGGGGCTCCAGGAGGCGAGTGGGACTGTCTAGAAACATGGCCATCATTTTGTTGCTGAGCAGGTGGTCGGGGGGTTGCTCCCGGAGCCTGGCCATCACCCTCTGGGGAACATGGGGTACCTCGGCGTCGCAAAAGTGGCGGATGGTGGTCAGCTCCAGACCCAGCGAGTCGGCGAAGCGAACCTTCTTGCTCCTTGCCCGGGTCAGCACGGTGACCGCTCGGCCCCCGGGAGCCGGCAGGGACTTGGCCCGTCTCCTCTGCCCGGGGCTCAGGGTCTTGTTGCTGCCGCTGGCTCCGTCCCGGCTGCGTTGCTTGTCGGCCTGACCCTGGCGTTTGCAGTTCTCCCCGTCTCCCATCGAGGCCAGGACATACTCCTCGGCCAAGCTCCCTGACAAACCGGCGATGCAACTGAAATTCCGCGGCATGCATAGCCCGGAGGTCACCGCCGGCTTCTCCATGAGGCACAGATTGGGGAGACCCGGGGTCGGGGGGGGGGGGGGGTTGGAAAACGGTAGATTTTACAGGGGGGTCTGTACAAAAAAAAATTCAACCCCGGCAGCAATTGCACTGCAGAAAGAGCTACCACCACATCTTGTATCTATGCGTGTGGTGGATAGGGTTGCTCATAAACGTGCACCGAGACTGCAGACATTATTTATACGTACCGTACGATGGGGGGATAAAAACGACCAGAGGGAGAAGGAAAAAAAAATCCAAGCAGATTGCACACAAACTTAGTGACGCCAATGACAACGCAGAGAGCGAGCGGAAGGTGAGTCCCAGCGTTCTGGTTAATGAAGGTTGTGGAGAGAGGAGCGAGGGGGTTGGACTAAGAGGATGGGTCCAGTTTATATTTGAAGAAGCAGCAGGCAACTTAAAACATAACCTTGTTGACCTCCCCCCACCTCCTCTCAACATCAGGCAGCCACAAATCAGAAAGGCAGCAAAACCAGCTCCTCCCTCTGCAATTGCTAAGATCTCTTGTCCTGGGAAAGGGGAGGGTGAATCCTGGATGAGCTTGGGAGGTGGGTGAGAGAGAGAGAGATGGAGGAAGGAGAGAATTCAGCAAGCGCTGGGTCAAGGGATTTCTTTTACTTAAAAAAATGGCAGTCTAATCCCAGGACACTCTAAAAAAACCAAAAAGAACTGCGGAAAGGATTTTCTGAAGAAGGGTCCAGGCCCGAAACGTCAGCCTTCCTGCTCCTCTGATGCTGCTTGGTCTGCTGTGTTCATCCAGCTCTACACCTTGTTATCTCAGAACTGCGGAAATGCTGTAAATCAGAGACAAAAATGGAAAACCTCAGCAAGCATCCGTGCAGAGAAATCAGGGTTAACGTTTCGGGTCGAGTGACCCTTCCTCAGAACGGGACACTCAAGTTTCATTCACATTATAGCGCCAAAGCTGCTGGGCGAGTAGATAGAAAATATCCCGGTTTGGGTGGATTTTCAGTCCAAATCACCAGGTTAAAAAAAACCCTTTGGGACCAGCATTCGCTGAAGGTAAATCTACGCATGTGAAACCCAAGGAGACTTCAGCCCCACGGTGGACAGAGCTCAGGATTTGTAACCCGGGGCTCATGCCTCGGCCAGTCTTGGTGCAATCACATTTGGAGGAATCGGCTACAGATACAGATGAGGCATCCATAGAGCAAAACATCAGGTGTGTGAATTCAATTGGATAGAATCCAGATCATTCCCCACCCCCTGGTGGGAAAGCTCCCAACAAACATTGTTGGTGGCACGTTACCTGACCCGCTGTACATTTTCACCTTTAAAGCAAAGGGTTCTGCAGATCTGATTTTAAAGAGGGACGAAAAGCGCAGAAAGACTGAGAGGGATGTTTCCCCTCATGGGAGAATCTAGGGCCACAGGGCATAATCCAAAAATAAAATGATTGCAATTTAAGACTGAGATGAGGAAAAAATTCTTCTCTGAGGGTTGAGTGTGTTTGGAACTTTTTTGCCACAGAGAGCTGCAGGGGCAAAGTCCTTGCGTATGATTCAGACTGAGATAGATTCTGAATCAGCACAGGAACCAAAGGTTATAGGGACGGGGCAGAAAAGTGGAGGCGAGGGATGTCGTATGAGCCATGATCCTATTGATTGGAGAAGCAGGCACAATGGGCCGCATGGCCTATTCCTGTTCCTCTTTCCTCTGGTCTTAAAAGTGCGCAAGAAACTCAGTATTTCTGGAGAGAGATGCAAGAGTTAATAGTTTCAGTTCGATATGCCTCTTCAGATGCACGTTCTCTCTCTCTCTCTATCCCAAATTTGTAACGATGGACTTTATGTGTGTGTGTGCGTGTGTGTGTCTGAAGGTCTCCCGGGGATTTACTGTGTTGGGTGATCTTTGACGAGCCAATATCAGTGTCTAGTGCACCTACCGCTGAGGATCGTGCTGCCCGTCACGTTTGCATTGACTGGGTGGGAGGGAGGGCGACCTCTACAGACATCGACATCAACACAAAACAAGCGAGAGATATCGCAACTTTCGCACACCTACCTCACTCGCTCACTCAGTCCATGACCCGTACGCAGTTGGCTTCAAAGAGGAACCCATGGCTGCAAACTCGGGGTAAGTTCACTAGCTGGTACGTGCTCCTGGCTGCGTTTCAGACCCCGTTTCTCCGGGGTTGGGAGTGTGTAGACGCAAAATCAAAACTGGAGCACGGCACAGAACACGTCCCACAGGTTTGATGCAGAAACACGCAACACTTCTCAATAATTCTGTCCCTACCAGGTGAAATTGAATGATGACAGTGCAATTTCCGGAGAAAGTCACCAAGCAATTTGACGAAAAAGAAACTTACGCACTCTCTTTGTGTTCCCTCCCCCATCTGATTGAAGTTAAAGCCGTCCTCTTTAGCAGTTCCTGGTTGTAAATATTGCAGCCTTGGCGAGATAATGCCAGCGCATGTCAAAGACGAGCCGGTTCTCTGCTTTTTGTCATGAGTCACTTGCGGTTTTTTTTCTCTCCCCAAAACAGACGAGAGTCTTTCCTGACCTCGAGCAGTCCCAAAGCTCTCTATCGGCCGATTTTCTTTTTCACATTCAAGCGCTCAATTTGTCCTCAGCAGGCTCCTATACATAGCACCGACCAATAGGTGACCTGAGTTGATCTCTTGAGTTCTCAGGGTCACTCGACGTTAACTCTGATTTCTCACTACTGATGCTGCCAGACCTGCTGAGCTTTCCCAGCACTTTCTGTTTATGTGTGCGTTGAGCTGAGTTGGATGAAGATTCAATATGAGATAGTAAGAACTACCTAGGCTGGAATCTGAGATAACACAGTGTGGAGCTGGATGAACACAGCAGGCCAGGCAGCATCAGAGGAGCAGGAGAGCTGACGTTTCGGGTCGGGACCCTTCTTCAGAAATGGCAAGGGAGAGTCACTCCCCACCTCTATCTCTAAACGTTGCCAGACCATTCTTTCAACCCACTTGAGAAGACCAGAGAACATTGCACTGCTCATTTGAAAAAAAAACTCATAGAATGCAAGCCCTTACTGTAGTATGGCATTCTGTGCTGTGGAGTGTGACTGTAAAACCCACCACCTTCCAATCTCAGAAAGCAGGGAGAGACCTACTGAGTCACAGCTGATAAACTGGGGCATTTACAGGAGCCAGCATTCAGATGGATGAAATTACCACTACTTTG
>NC_063346.1:13753506-13826009 GCF_021869965.1 Rhincodon typus
AGGTTTGTTGAGTAAGTAATATCAAATTTAGTGTATATTAGTTTATCATTTTCTGATACTTTGAAGGAAATGTTTGACAATTCCATTACTTGAAATGTGAACCCAACAGCAATTCGAGAGTCCGGCATTTCTCACATTCTTAGGAGACTTCAAAATATTGAGTCATTTCTCAATTGCTTTATGAAAGACTGTAAGCATAAATTAGCTTCAAGAGCATATTGTAAGATTGTTTAATGTGTTTCAAATAAATTAAATGTAACTTCTAGGAAGAATGAAAAGTCTATATTTAGTTAAAAGCTGGCGTTCATAAATTCAAGCCTTTAATGGGCTTTCCCTGTGTACATGAATTTTATATGTTTCAATTTAGCAGCCTGAAAGCAACTTATTGCCAAAATTGGCATTTAAAATGTGCTCTTTGTAGTATTCAAAGCTGCTAAAATTGCTGCAATGTGACTAATTATAGTAGAATTGTGCAATTATGGCATTATTTGGATTTAAATATCTTAGTTTTAAAATTAAAGTCCAATTTTGTTTTATATACCAAAGCATTGTAAATTTTAAATAGGGAAGTAATTAAACATTAAACTGTGGACCATTGAGAGATATCTTGACTTCGCTAATCTAGTAGTTTCGTATCAAACTGAAATGACATTTTATAACAATTTAACCTATTTTTCCAATCAACCTGTTCAGATATGTTATTACATACCTCTGGAGCAGGAGGAACTTGAACCTGGGCCTCTTGTTTCAGGGGTAGGGACACTATCACTGTGCCACAAGAGGACCCTTGAGATGACATTATTAGTCAGGTGTGTTGATGGGTTTCAGCAGCTGCTTGCTCTTTGAGGTATGGTTCTTGCTGCCAAGGCCTGCTGCCCATCCCTAATTGCCTTTGAACTAAGTTAGTGTGTGAGGCCATTTTAGACAGCATTGGAAATGCAAGTACCCCTGGGAGTTTCCAGTCATACTTTAATAATAACTGAATGTAGGTACCCAAAACAATTCTATTTTGTATGAACAAAATACACATTTTGCATTGATTTGAAGTTTACATTCAGTTTGCATTCTGAGCTGGAGAAAACTTCCAATGAATCATATTTTCTTAATAATGTTAAGAATATCTCCCTTTGTCAGGTTTCATAATTGTTGCAGGGCTGAAGAGGAACATTGTGGTTAGTGACTGGGTGAAACAATGTAGAGCAAGATTTTAGTTGATTGTTGCATCTGATTTATTGGTATTTACTTCAATTCCAGGACTGCAGCATTAATCCAACTATTAGGAAGGATCTGAAGTCATCTGTTCAGAAACTGTATTGCTGCCCCATTGAAGGTTGTCCAAGGGGACCGAACAGACCATTTTCTCAGTTTGCCCTTGTTAAGCAGGTGAGTGCTGCTGACCTGCAATCCCACTTGTTCATGTAGCATGTCATGCAGGTAATGCATGATTTGCAGTGGACTGAGTTTGTGGGCAGGCAACTACTTTTACTACGATTGTGTCATTAATCAGTTGTTAAGTCAAACTGTTTTCTCCATGTTTATCCATCAAATAAATGATATTTCTGGTCGCTGTACCGTTGCGTTTTCTGGGATTTGTATGTAAATTGGTTCTTGCATATTCTTCCTACATTGCAACAGTGACTACGCTTCAAGGAATGACCTAATTGGCTGTAAATTTGCTAGCATTTCTTTATGGCCTTGGGTGCAGTTTCAGTTGACAGTTGACAGCTGTCTGCTTTGGAAAAAAGGTTTATGATCCAATTGCGTGCAGCAGAGGTGTTTGAAGCCCCTGTGTTTTGCATCAAACGTTGGTGTTTTGCCATCCATTTTTAGGACTAATCGGAATATGACATATTTTAGCTGATGCTTTCAGAATCTTTCCCTCATTGATCCCTTACTCTGAGATTACGCTGTCTGGTTCTAGACTCTCCCACAGAGGATAAACAACCTTTCCACATCAACCCTGTCAAGTTCCCTAAGAAATCTTGTGTGTTTCAATAAGATTGCCTCTAGTTCTTCTGAATTCCAATGAGGGCAGACGCAACCTACATAAAACAGTTCCTCCATACTTAGGATCAATTTAGCGAACCTTCTCTAAATGGTTTCTGCAGTCACTATATCTCTTGGATAAGAGGACTGAAACTGTTCAAGGTATTCCAGGTGTGGTGTCAAGAGACTGGAATTTGGGGAGATCTGAGTTCTCAAATGGTTGTAGGATTGGAGGAGACTATGTTATGGACATTGGGAGTGGCGAGGCTGTGGAGAAACTGATATGGCAGCAGAATTTTCCACAAAGATGGGAAGGTTCCTGGAGGGGATGGAAAATCAGTCAACTAGGTGGCATTAGAGTGGTTAAGTCTGGATGTAACAAAGATATGAATGAGTGTTTTACTCAGTCAAGATTATCCATTCACTTTGGGTATTCTAACTTAAGGTGTTTTTTGTCATTTTCTTCTTCCCCAGCACTTTATGAAAATTCATGCTGAAAAGAAACATAGATGTGACAAATGTAGTAACTCATATGGCACAGAATGGGACTTGAAACGACATGCTGAGGATTGTGGGAGGATCTTTCAGTGCACTTGTGGATGTCCTTATGCCAGCAGGCCAGCACTGCTGTCTCACATTTACAGAACTGGCCATGAAATCCCTCCTGAGCACCGGTAAGTAAATGATCTGCTAAACATCCTCCAGGTAGGCTGAGTGTTCATTTATAAGGCTTTTCATGTAACAAGTTATCGGATCTGCCATATCATGCAAATTATTCAAGCTGTTGTCTTTAAATAATATGCATCACATTAAAGCCATTCTGACCATTGACAAGTCTTTAACAGGGTTCTGAGTGAGCCTTCTCTTGTGTTCATACTACATTGCTGAACTGTCTTATGAACACCAAATCATCCAATGTATTGACTTTTGACTCTGGAGCTGGAAACAATGTTAATTACTAGATGCCACTTAAGCATAGAGGTGGGCTGTAGCTCCATTCAACCTGTGCACGCTAGTGTTATGCTCTTACAGTACTTCCTACACCTTAAATATTTAGGAGCAGCTTGATATAAAACATAGAAAATATATTTCTATTTTCAGTTAACCCCATACAAAGGTAGTTTCAAACTTATGTAAGAATTGTGATTCCCTCTATATTTAGCTAGACACTTTTTTAAAAAAGAAAATCCTTATGGAGACACAATGTGTGAACCCATGCACAAAACAAATGACGTTATTTGTGTGCACAGCAAGATCTCCCCTCTAAATTACCTTCAATGAAGTAATAGATGAATTATTAACTTTGTGCAAAATTTGCTGGATTCTGGAAATGTTCCATCAGACTGGAAAGTAACATATGATTCCCCTATTCAAGAAGGAGAGAGGCAGATTTGGGTAAGTTATTAAAATTGATCATTTGAGGTTATAGCTGGGCTCTTAAAACTTCAGGTCATTGGAAGGAGTTGGTTATGGCTTTGTGAAAGTGAAGTCATGTCTAACCAATCTGTTGGAGTTCTTTGAAGGTATAGCATGTGCTCCTGATAAAGGGGAGCCTATAGACACACTGTATTTGATTTCCAGAAGGCATTTGACAAGGTGCCACATAAAGTTATTGTACAAAGTAAGAGCCCATGGTGTAGGAGGTAACAAATAACTTGGATAGAAGATTGGCTGGCTGGTAGAAAACGGGAGTATACATACCTGGGTCTTTGACAGGATGTGGAAAATGGAGTTCCCACAGGAGTCTGTGCCCTGGAGGCCTGTTTTGTTTTGTTATAATAAATATCAGTTACTTGGATCAGGGGATCCAAGGCAAGGTGGCTAATGTTGCAGATAACACTTCGCTGTCCAAATTTGTATGTTGTGACGGGGCATAAGGAAGTTGTAGACCAATGTAGATACGTTGAGTTGGTAGGCAAACGCTAGTAAATGGAGTACAATGTGTGAAAATGCAAAATTGTTTTCTTTGGCAGGAATAATTTTTAAAAGCCAGATTATTACTTAAACCGAGAATGTTTGCAAAATTCCAAGGTGCAGAGGGATCTAGATGTCCTTGTGCATGAGTCACTAAAGGTTAGTATGAATGTGCTACAAGTAATTAAAGCCAGTGGGATGCTTTATTATGTGAAATCAACTTAAAAGTAAGAATGTTTTGCTTCATTTATACAGGTAATTAATGAGACCATATCTCAAATGTTATGTGCAGTTTTGGTTTCCTTATTTAGGGATGAATGGAAATGTATTGGAGGTTTCTCACAGGCAGGTTAATAAATTTATATATGGATTAAGCAGGCCCTCTCATGAGGAAACATTGGACAGACTGGATTGTTTCCGCAGTGGTTTAGAAGAATGGAGAGTAACGTGATTGACATACATATAACGTCCTGAAAGGTGTTAACAAGGCGGTTGTGGAAAGGACATCCCAAATTTTCCACCCTTTTTTTTTTTTTTACCCTCTGGAGGACAGAGATGTCTTGGAATACAGAGAGGTGTTTTTTTTTTTTTTTTTTTTTTTTAAGGTCCAGGTAGACAGCTGTAATTTTGTCTCCAACAGGGTGTTGTACCTGACGTGACAGTGTTAATGATATCTCTTGTAACGTGAACACTACCATATCTATGCCCATTTTCTTAAAGATCCAAGTGGATGTATTACAAGTAACTTGTGTAGAAAGGTCATATTCCTCGAGTACCCAATTCACAGGACTGACATAAGCTGTTACTCTACCAGAAGCCCGCTGCTTTCTTGTAGGGTCATGCTTGACAAGTGATTTGAGGTAAAATAAAATATGAGATCTTAATATCCTCAAGTCACATTCTATGATGTAGTTAGGGGACGTGGTAACATAATGGTAATGTTACTGAACTAATAAACCAGAGCCCCAGGCTAATGCTGAGGGATCTTGGATCAGATACACCATGGCAGATAGTGAAATTTGAATTCAGTAAAAATCTGGAACTAAAAACAAAAGTTAGTCTAATGGTGACCATGTACCAATTGTCAAAAAAACCCATATGGTTCACTTACGTCTTTTGGGAAGGAAATCTGCTGTCCTTGCCCAGTGTGGCCTACATGTGACCCAAGACCCACATCAATGTGGTTGACTGTTTACTGCCCTTCCCCAGTTGTCCAGAGGGCAGTTAATGTTGTTCTAGCTCGTGATATCCAGGTCTTATGAATTAATTAGGAACAAGTTATAAGAGCATGTTTCTTAAAGGTATACTGGGATGCTGACTGTGATATACAGCACAGCAGACTTCTGTTAGCAAGGGAATCAAAGGTTATTGAGTGCCAGTTCTGGTCGCCCTGTGATGGAAATGATATTAATAAGCTAAAGATGTACGTCAGATACATTTGGGACATTTAAGCGACTCTTGGATAGGCACATGGATGATAGTAAATGTAGGGTATGCAGGGTAGTTTGATCTTAGAGCAGGATAATAGATCGGCACGACATCTTGGGCCGAAGGGCCTGTACTGTGCTGTACTGTTCTATGTTCGATGTTAAATGGAGGTGTAGAATTCAAAACAGACTTATTGAATAGTGGAGCCAGTTAGACAGGCTTAATAGTTTACGTCTGCTCCCAATTCATAAATTCATAGGCGTTCCTCCTGCCCATTCTTCCTTTCCCTATAAAAGTTGAAATCTGGATTACTGTGCAAAAGAAATGCACCATCTAATTGAGGATGAATCTTTTCCAGTACTTCTGGCTGGGTGAGATTTAAGGAGCTGTAGCTGAACCATAGTTCAAATCATCTTTGTCATTTAATATTAAATGTGAGCTCTGGCTTAGAGGAGCTTGTCAGTCATCTTGGGCACAAAGGTCTAATGTGTTAATGTTTCTGGATTAAATAATAAATTTCCTTCATTAAATTTTATCTTAGGTGCCAATGGATGATTTTGGATTAAGGAATGAATTCCCTTATTACTTTTTGAGAGTATTCTTTTCAGATATGGTTCATGAAAAGAACACTTGAAAATAGAGCTGACTGCAGGAAGATTAGTTCAACAATGCTGTAGTGCAGAAACTGCCTCATCTGGAAGCTTGTTTAATCCCTTTGGACAGCTGTATGTTTGTCAGGAGAGTTCAGAGAGAACCAAACAACGTCTGACCTTTTTTCCCATTGGAAATATTTACTGTCAGCTGTTATAGCACAGGTTCTACCTGGATAGGATAGTAATAGACCAAAAAAGTAGATCCCAAAGATGTTAGAGGTTCAGAATTATAGATAAATGTAAATGACTATGCTGAACATTTCAAATTAAAGCTTTAAAAAAAACTGACCCTAACAACCCTGGCCTGGGTTGCTTTCTGCCTATGAAAATGTCAGTAATGCAAGTCATTACTTTTATACATATTACCTTGGCTAATTTTACTTTTTGAGAAATCTAATACCAAAAAGTGCATTTTAGGAAGAGGGGAGTCTTGTATTTCTGTCATCTCTACTTGTTATAAATTTTATAATTTGGCTTATTCAGTATCTATTTCAAACACTCTGCTGTCAAACATACTTGCATTTAAATGTTGGAAAGACCAAAGCCATTGTCTTTGATCTTTGCCAGAAACTCTGCTCCTTAGCTGCCAACATCCCCTTCCCTACCAGTTATGAAACTGAACCAGACTGTTGCCAACCTTGGTACCATACTTGATTCAGAAATTAGATTTCAACCACATTTTCACCATGACATCACCTATTTCTGTTTGCATAAAATTGCCTGACTCCACTCCTCTACATCATTTAGTGCTGAACACCTCATCCCTACTTTTTGTTAGCTCTATCCTTGACTATTCCAATCTTCTCCTAAATTGGAATTTTATTCTACTGCTTGTAAACCCGAGATCATCCAAAATTTTGCCCATATTCAGTTGTGCTTCTAATCTGTGCTTCACCCTGCACCTGCTGTTCTAAACAGGTTTTCAGTTGAATAGCCACTTGCTTGATGCTACTTCTGGGAGATCTGTCTTGGTATGCCATGCTTATCTGTCTTGCACCATCTTCTCACATCCATTGTAGTTTTTCTGCAACTGCTCTTTGACACCTGTCATTCAACTGCTGCCAGCTGAATCCTTTTTCCTGCCTTCCACCTTCTCCTCTAGGAGAGATCTCTGTGGCTTTTCAGCTCTGGTCAAGTGGCTGAAATATGTTTTCTTTTCTAGATGTAGTTTTAAAACATCTAAAAACATTTTTTTATTTTCTCTTGCAATTTTGAGTGTGTCTTCATTTGCTTTGTGGTCCATATGTACAATTATTGGTATACATCTTGAAGTCCACATTTCAAAGGCTCGTAGTTCTTTTACACATTTTTATTGCTCAGGTTTCTGAGGCATGCAAGAAAGTGGATAGAATGTAGCATTTTAAGTGTTCTGTACAACCTTGAATAACACCTGTTTCACCACAATTATTTCTGGCTGTCTTTTTAACTCTGACAACACATTTACAATCTTTAGAATTAGGTTTATTGTCACATGTACTCACTTGATTACAGTGGAAACTTTACGTAGTGGCCACTTACGACGCCATCATAAGTACAAAGATTCTTAGGTACAGATTCTTAAGAATAAATCAGAAAAATAAGAGTCCAGCATTACAGACCTTTGCGCCATCTTAGGTACAACAGATATCCAAGTACAAAATCTTGGAAATAAGTTAGAAGAATAAAGAAATGAAAAGTTCAGAATTCCAGTCCTTGCAAGCAGAGAAAACAGAGCAGAAGAGCCTGCACTGGGACCTTAGCTCGAGTCTGTGCCAGCTTCGTTTGAGGCTGGGACTCCACACTGGCTTCACCCTCAACATTGCTGATGCTGCCTGAGGACTGGAGGTAGGAAAAAGAACACAGAGGGGAGAAAGAAAGAAAAATGGATGCAGCAGATAAGCTCCGGCCTAGGAGTCCTACTGTGGCACCCTGCTTAAGGATTACTCATCTGTGGGACGTAGGCATCGCAGGCCAGGCTAGCATTTATTGCATACTTAATTGCTTTAAGGTGGCGGTGAGCTATCATCTTGAACCTCTGCAGTCCATTGTCACCCTTTCTCCTATGTAGACAACCTGTTAAACTTGTTTGTGTGATACCATTCAGTTCAATCTTCACTTTATTCTAATAGCTTCTTCTAACTACCATTTATTTTTGTCTATTTAATTTATATGCTGAATCTGTATTCTAAATTTCTAGATGTTACTTGATCTACACAATTTTTGTAGGGCTTCTTCTAATTTTGCAAATAATGCTGTGTTGTCAACATACCAGAAGTTTCTTGCCTCCAGTTGTTACCCCTTGAAATTTACCTTGCTCCCTAGAAATTTGTTTGTTTATTTTTATTTGTTTTTATGTTATGGTTTGTGGTCTGTGCTGACACTTGGTAAGTACTTTTACTGGTGTTTTATTGGTTTACAGAACTGCCCAAAATTTATCTTGAGATATTCTGCCATCTGTTGGAATGCATTGGTCCTAATGAATAATTTTTAAAATAGATTTTTAAAATCAAAATAGCTGTGTGTCAAGTTTTGAAAGGACTACTTTGCCATTGTAAACTGACTGAACACCCAAGCAATACTGACTAGTGGAGTAGTCCATCAGTCTTGGATGTTTTATTCCGTAAGATGCAGGATGCAAAACAGAAAATTTTACTCTGATAATGAGTTACTTTCTCTCCACGAGGATAGACGAAGCAGCAGCATTGATTTTTAAAAGGAAATTGGATGGGCATTTGTGGGTAAATAATCTGTGGCTCAGGGTTGTGGGATTAATTAGGTTGCTGTATAGAGAGCCAGTGTGAGCTTATTGGGCTGAATATTACCTCCTGTGACACAATGATTGTGAATGGTTAAACATCTCCTTAGCTGTTGAAACTGCATGAATCTTAATTGCATTGCAGTATCCTTCACTCTGCTATGAAATTAAGATAAATGTAGCTGCTGGCGTCTGTAAATCACTTGTGCTGCGATACATGTTAGCCTTCTGGGCACAAGTGTGATGCTAATTGCTTTAATCTGCAATTGTTGGCTGTGCCAATGCATCCCCAGGTTCAGCATTTTTGGACTATGTTGCTAGTATTCTTAGAATTCTCCTGCTATGAAGCATTGAGACAGGGAAGAATTAAACTTTATAAATGACCATTTGAAATCATTGGGCAATTTCAGGGATCCTCTGGTGCAGGTTGGAGAACCAAGGCATAGTGCATACGCTCATGGAACAGCTGCGGACCTAGTTTTAACCATGCAGTTGTGGCCAGACACTGACTGAAAGCCAGTCACTTCCTCGCTGGAAGGCAGAAAAATCACAGGCAGTCCCACTGTGCCTGTGTGGTACTTAGTTTCCAGTTGTTCACTGGATTCTGACCTCGCGAGTTTTGTTTGCTTCTAATTGCTTTGAAGTAGACCACAATAAGGTAATTCAAAAGTAATTACCTTGTAATAAGGTAATTAAAATTGCCAAACTAGCAATTTTAATTATTCTTTGCATACTCCAGGTTTTAAAAACTAATTTCAGCGGTGGGGGTGGTGAGAGCGCGAGCTAGGGCCAGCTGGGTAAGTGAACTAATATATTCGGGCAGTGGCTAAACCTGAAACACTACAGTGTAATGTCTCCCACCATTCTCCTCCTCTAACCAAACAAAAAAGGCTGTGTGTGGAGGGTCGGTAAGGTAAGTTTTTTTTTTTGGCAATCCGGAGTAGAGGGGATGGAAGCTAGGGCAGTTGCTAGGATGTGGGAGGTAAGGGTCACTACTAGTGTCTCTTCTGACTTCACCTGCGAGAAGTGCACCCAACTCCGGTTCTTCACAGGCCGCATTAGGGAACTGGAACTGGATGAACTCTGGATCATTCGGGAGGCAAAGAGGAGTTATAGGGAGGTTGTCATACCTAAGTCACAGGATAAAGGTAGCTGGTGACAGTCAGGAGGGGGAAGGGGAATAGGCAGACCGTGCAGGGATCCCCTGTGGCCGTTCCCCTCAGTAATAAGTATACTGCTTTGGATACTGTTGTGGGGGACGACCTACCGGGGAGAGCCATAGCGGCCAGGTCCCTGGCATTGAGCCTGGCTCTGTGGCTCAGAAGGGAATGGGGGAGAATAGGAGAGCGATAGTGATAGGAGATTAAGTGGTTAGGGGAACAGACAGGAGATTCTGTGGTCCTGATCGAGGCTCCCAGATGGTATGTTGCCTCCCAGGTGCCAGGGTAAGGGATGTATCGCATCGAGCCTACAGGATTCTTAAGGGGGAAGATGAGTAGCCAGAAATCATGGTACACTTCAGTGCTAGGAAAAGAGATGAGGACCTAAAAAGTGAATATAGGGAGTTAGGTTGGAAGCTAAGAGGCAAGATGAGCAGAGTAGTAATCTCAGGATTACTACCGGTGCCACGGGTTGTGAGGCTAGGAATAGAGAGCGAGTGCAGCTGAACACGTGGCTACAGAGCTGATGTAGGAGGGAGAGATTCAGATATGTCGATCATTGGGATACCTTCTGGGGAAGGTGGGACCTGTACAAGAAGGATGGGTTGCACCTGAACTGGAGGGGCACCAATATCCTGGGCGGGAGGTTTGCTCGAGCTCTTTGGGAGGGTTTAAACTAGTCTGGCAGGGGAATGGGAACTGGAGCTACTGATCAGAGGATGGGGTAGCCGGTGTACAGGCAGATACAGCATACAGAGAGTCTGTGAGGAAGGATAAACAATTGATTAGGCAAGGTTGCAGTCAGTGCAACAGGTTGAAGTTTGTCTATTTTAACGCAAGAAGGGTCAGGAATAAGGGTGACGAACTTAGAGTATGGATCAGTACTTGGAGTTATGATGTTGTGGCCATTACGAAGATTTGGTTAACGCAGGGACAGAATGGTTGTTGGATGGTTCGGGATTTAGATTTTTCAAAAGAAATAGGGAGGGAGGTAAAAAGGGTTGGGGGAGTGGCATTGCTAATCAGGGATGGTATCACAGCTGCAGAAAGGGAGGTCATCGAGGAGGGTTTTTCCACTGAGTCGGTATGGGTGGAAGTCAGAAACAGGAAAAGAGCACTTTATTGGGAGTTTTCTATAGACCCCCCCCCAATAGCAACAGCGACACCGAGGAACAGATTGGGAGGCAGATTTTGGAAAGGTGCAGAAGTAATAGGGTTGTTGTCGTGGGTGACTTCAACTTCCCTAATATTGACTGGAACCTCAAGTGCAAATAGTTTGGATGGAGCAGGTTTTGTTAGGCATGTCCAGGAAGGATTTCTGACTTATTATGTAGATAGGCCGACTAAAGGGGAGGCATGTTGGATTTGGTGCTTGGCAACGAACCAGGCCAGCTGTCAGATCTCTTGGTGGGAGAGCATTTCCGGGATAGCAATCACAGCTCCCTGACCTTTACTATAGTCATGGAGAAGGATAGGAGCAGATAGTATGGGAAAGTATTTAATTGGGGGAATGGAAATTACAATGCTATTAGGCAAGAACTGCGGAGCATAAACTGGGAACAGATGTTCTCCGAGAAATGCACGGCAGAAATCTGGGGGTTGTTTCGGGAGAAGTTGCACAAGTACTAGATAGGTTTGTCCCACTGAGGCAAGAAAGGGATGGTCAGGTGAAGGAACCTTGGATGACCAGACAATTGGAACATCTAGTCAAGAAGAAGGAGGAAGCTTACTTTAAGGTTGAGGAAGCAAGGATCGGACAGGGCTCTAGAGGGCTACAAGGTAGCCAGGAAGGAACTGAAGAATGGACTTAGGAGAGCTACAAGGGAGTATAAAAAAGCCTTGGCGGGTAGGATTAAGGAAAACCCCAAGGTGTTCCATACCTTTGTGAGGGACAAGAGGATGGCCAGATTGAGGGTAGGGCCTATCAGGGATGTTGGAGGGAACTTTGCGCAGAGTCGGAGGAGGTTGCTTCAATATTCACCAGTGAGAGGGACCTTGATGTTTGTGAGGACAGCGTGAAACAGGCTGATATGCTCAAACAGGTTGATGTTAGGAAGGAGGATGTGCTAGAAATTTTGAAAAACATGAGGATAGATAAGCCCCCAGGCCAGATGGGATTTACCCAAGGTTAATACGGGAAGCGAAGGAAGAGATTGCTGCACCTTTGGTGATGATCTTTGCATCCTCGCTGTCCACTGGAGTAGTACCAGATGATTGGACGGTAGCAAATGTTATTCCCTTGTTCAAGAAAGGGAATATGGATAATCCTGGGAATTACAGACCAGTCAGTCTTCTGTGGTGGGCAAAATATTGGAGAGCATTCTGAGAGATAGTATTTATGATTATTTGGAAAAGCATAGTTTGATTAGAAATAGTCAGCATGGCTTTGTGAGGGGCAGGTCATGCCTCACAAGCCTTATTGAATTCTTTGAGGATGTGACAAAACACATTGAAGGTAGAGCAGTGGATGTGGTGTATATGGATTATAGCAAGCCATTTGATAAGGTTCCCATGGTAGGCTCATTCAGAAAGTAAGGAGGCATGGGATTCAGGGAAATTTGGCTGTCTGGATACAGAATTGGCTGTCCAATAGAAGACAGAGGGTGGTAGTAGATGGAAAGTATTCAGCCTGGAGCTCGGTGACCAGTGATGTTCTACAGGGATCTGTTCTGGGACCTCTGCTCTTTGTGATCTTTATAAATGACTTGGATGAGGAAGTGGAAGGGTGGGTTAGTAAGTTTGTGGATGACACGAAGATTGGTGGAGTTGTGGATAGTGTGGAGGGCCGTTGTAGGTTGCAGCGGGACATTGACAGGATGCAGAGCTGGGCAAAGAAGTGGCAGATGGAATTCAATCCAGAAAAGTGTGAAGTGATTCATTTTGGAAGGCCGAATTTGAATGCAGAATATAGGGTTAATGGCAGGATTCTTGGCAGTGTGGAGGAACAGAGGGATCTTGGGGTCCGTGTCCATAGATCCCTCAAAGTTGCCACCCAAGTTGATAGGGTTGTTAAGAAGGCATATGGTGTGTTGGCTTTCATTAGCAGGGGGATTGAGTTTAAGAGCTGCAAGGTTATGTTACAGCTCCATAAAACCCTGGTTAGACCACACTTGGAATATTGTGTTCAGTTCTGGTCACCTCATTATAGGAAAGATGTGGAAGCTTTCGAGAGGGTGCTGAGGAGATTTACCAGAATGCTACCTGGCCTGGAGGGCAGGTCTTAGAGGAAAGGTTGAGGGAGCCAGGGCTTTTCTTACTGGAGCGAAGGAGGATGAGAGGTGACTTGATAGAGGTGGACAAGATGATGAGAGGCATAGTGGATAGCCAGAGACTTTTTCCTCTGGCGGAAATGACTATTACGAGGGGGCATAATTTTACGGTGATTGGAGGAAGGTATGGGGAGATGTCAGAAGTAGGCTCTTTACACAGAGTGGTGGAATGTGCTGCCGGCAGTGGTAGTGGAGTCAGATACATTTAGGCGACCCTTGGATAGGCACATGGATGATAATAAAATGTAGGGTATGCAGGGTAGTTTGATCTTAGAGCAGGATAATGGGTTGGCACAACATCGTGGGCCGAAGGGCCTGTGCTGTACTGTACTGTTCTATGTTCTGTGTTGTTCTACAGTTGGGCAGCTCTCATAGTATCCCAACCTCTGAGCCAGGAAGCACAGGTTCAAGCCCCACCAGCTCCAGAGTTATAACAACATCTCTGAGCAGATTGATTTAGTCACAATCATAAAAAGTAAAGGTTGGTTCTTGGTATTAAGCCAGTCTTTAGTTTTACTAAAGTACATTGGTTTCAGTGCTAATATGGATTTCAGCTGCACAAGGGACTTGACCGGGAAGATGCTAATTCCCCTGCTGCAGAAACTAGAGCAAGGGATTACAGTCTTGAAATAAGATTGGTCAATTTAGTATTGGGATGAGGACTGCAACAGGGTAGTCCAAAGGGCTACATGGCCTACTTCACTTCTATTTATTCTTGTGTGACTTCCTCATGATTAAACACAGTTGCAGTTCTTTAAATTGTTTCAGAGACCTAATGATTATTAATTTCAGTCTACCATGAGCTGTGGAATGTCTGCTAATCTCAATTAAGTAACAATAAAAGAACCATAACATTTGAGCTGTGCTTACACCAATTCATGTGCCAGCTCCTCATCAGAATTATGTATTTTAGTCTTCATTGCTGTCCTCCTGAATTCTTAGACTTTTGTATCTAAAATCATGTAATGTTTGTTTTGAGTCAATCAACATTCAACTAGAGGTTAATGTAGGCAAATTAAAAATTGGAGTAATTTTGCACACTTTACAATTAGTGGAGTTCTCTCTGCTTAATATAAAGGTACAAAATAAAACAACCATTCTTGATAGCATAATGAACAGCGGTTTATCAGAGAATGGAGCTGTGGATATTGTGGCATCATATCGGGGCAGAATTTAAAATTTCTGTGATGCAGCCTTGTTCCACTATGCAGTACTCAATATATGTCAAATTGGTCATTGTGATGGCCACTATAATGGCCACACACTTGCGAATGCAATCTTTGTGAAAGGTAAGGTTTCTATTACTGAGGTTCTAATTGCTAAATTTGTCGTCTTTACCATACAGGGATCCGCCACGCAAGAAGAGAAAAAGTGAGTGGTCAAATCAGAATTGCTTGAACCAGGTAGCAAAAGTGAAGCAGGAAATCCAGGTGTTCCAAGATCCAATAGAGATGAACAAAAAAACCTGCATCAAAAACTCCTGTGGAGATGACCGCATTAAGCAGCCTTCAGCTCCTGCCAAACAGATTCAGAAATTGTTGTTACCAAAGCCCAAGGTTGCACTTGTTAAACTTCCTGTAATGCACTTGACACATTTACCAGTTATTTTATCTTCAGGCACATCCATGGATAATTCAGTCAAATCCATTGTTGTTGCTGTTGACGATCAAGGATCTATTCTAAGCACAATGCATATTTTGCCTCCTTCAGTGGGAACTCTGACACCGTCTACCGAAGTGAAAGGGTTAAGTTTTAAAGGTTGTCTCCCCATCTCCAAGGTTACTAGCGTCATGATGGTTGAACCTGTCAGTACTGCAGTGCAAGTCAACATGGATTCGGGTTTTGTCAATAATCAAGGTTCTCCCTCACTTGGAGACCTCGGCACAAAAAACAAACTTAACTCCACAAATGTTCAGACAAACGTATCATGCCTTGCACAGAACACAGCACCAGAATCTCTAGCTACTTGCTACTCTACAGAGAACACCGTGTCGGCTTGTGCACAGACTGATCTGAGTATCAGCACTCAAGTTTTGCTACCTGTAAGTGTCCAGACGCAAACGTTTGAACCAGACTTGAAAATCACAACGTCAATAAGTGCTCAGACAGATTCGTTTGGTCAGACTTGTTTTCCATTGTTTGGTGTTTCCAGGAAAACACAAACTAGTTTGGTAACTTCTGCTCATGATAAAAGCTGTACAGTTCCAGCACTAATTAACACAAGTAATCATGAAGACATTTTTGACCATTCTTTAGTTTCCTCATACAGTGTTTGCACACAGACTCAAACTAATTTCCCTCTGGATGCAGTGGGCATGAACCAAAGGTTATCGCATGATGATCTTTTACAGAGCTCCAAATCAGCTGTTGATTTTCATATTAACTCCACTTTACTTCAACAGAATCCTATGACTGACAACCAAACTCAGACAATTAACCTATTTAATGACTTGGAAAATATCCTGTCAGAAAGCATAGCTAGTCATTCATTAGAAAACCGTGGTCTTTTATCCGATGCCTCTGGTGAGAGTATGACAGGCACCCAGACACATGGTGCAGGTATTGACTTTGATATTGAATTTTTATCTGCAAGCAACACACAAACACAGACAGAAGAGAATGAATTTGGTACGTTGCAAACAGAGTCTGCTTTGGAATCTCTGGATATTGAGACTCAGACAGACTTCTTGTTTTCAGACCATCCTGCTCAAGGGTTCAATGGCAGGGGACAGTCTAGCTATTTAGGGCTAGAAATGTTTGATACACAGACTCAAACAGATTTCAATTACTTGATAGATGGCAGTACACACCTACCTCTGGACAGTATTTTGAAACAGTCCAGTTTATCTCTAAGTGCAGAGTCCTCTGGTACCAAAACTCAGACTCATGATGTAATTTATAGAAATAATTTCAGTTGCACCCCTGAAAGCCATGTCCGGTCAAACTGCACTGAAACACAGACGACCTTTGAAAACCTCAGCAGTCTATTCTTCACTAGCAATGAGACCCAGACTGTAATGGATGACTTTCTCTTGGCAGATATGGCATGGAACACAATGGAATCGCATTTCAGTTCAGTGGAAACACAAACCTGCGATGAAATATTTTCCTTGTTTCGAAATACTGATAAAAACAGTGACTGAATTGCACAGCTAAAAAGCAGCATTTAATTTCTGGATTGGTGCACTGGAAAGTGGCAACATTTCATGAAGTGTGGTGTTGCATTACTGTTGCACCTCTTTTGGGAGCCATGTTTGGGGATGGGAGGAAAATAGAGAAATTTCAAACTTAAACTAATCCAGTTACTGGAGTCTTTCTCCTCTGGGTGTTTGGATCCCTTTTCCGTGGATTAAAAGCATTGATAAGCTTAGCTTTCTATGAATGCTGTTCTGTGATTCAGCATTCTTTAGTTTTTGAGAGTAATTGCCTTCTAATCCATGGCCCCCATCCCGTTTGACTTTTGCTTTCCCCTTGACACTTTCCTTCAATGCACTACTAGCGTATATACTCCAGAATGTTTACAAAGCCATGTCTCTCCATGTTTACGTGAGGAATCATATTTTCTCCCTTGCCATTTCAGATTTTTTTTTTGTTTTCACTCGTCTCTGTACCTTCCACCTTGGTATCTGGCTTCTTTAGGGGTTAGAAATAGACACCAGAGATCCCCTTGTACTTTGTTCAAAAGGCAGTTATTCGCACATGGCCCTCGCTATCTTATGTAGAAAGGTCTTCAGCTAAACCAATAACTCTGGATACATTCTTAAAGGTTTCAACACCGTCTCCTGTTTCTATACATCTGGTCTAAAAGTACGGTTTCACCAATCCGATAAATAAAAATGTTTAAAGATCTTTCTTCTAAATATTTGTTTTTCATGTTCTTGTGAGTTTAGTGAACTCCAGATTAAATTTTGAGGTTTGACAACCCTATTCCAAATCTGGTTAATGTCCACATATGCACTTTGTAAACGTGGTTTGTTGGATATCAGTTGGGCATAAGAGTTCCTCTGCTGGTTGCTCCCTACCTCATCTAGTGGGAGTTTGTTAATCATCATGCTTCAGCCTTTGACCTGATGTTACTATACAAACTGCATGTTGAAGTTGTAACCTTTATTGGTGTCTGTGACTTTACTACTCCTTATGTTGAGCAATTCAGTAGCTGAATACTTTCACACAATGCAGAGAAATCATTAAATAGTGTATCTTCATTGTGCAGTGCATTTTATTCCCCAGCAGATTTATGGCATAATGCTTTTCATTCTACCTGTTACTTTTGCTGTAAATTGGATTAAAGTTACTTAACTTGACCTGATTAGTGCAAAGCTTCCATGGCCTTCCAACAAACAACAAACAACAAACCTAATCTACCCAACCCTGTAGTGACCAATCTTGGTGATTCTACTCTCAGTTATAGAATTTGCTCATGTAACAGCCTTTTAGGTCCTTCAGTGGCTACAAATTTGAATTATTCATGCAAGATGTGTTTTGTAAACTTTTTTTTAGCTGAGTTTTGTGCCCTGGGTCTTGTGAAAGGGCAAAGCAATTTCCAGTGACCATTCTCAATGCTGCTTGCAATCTAATCAAATTGCTCACATGAAGCAGTCAAAAATGTTGTTGGACTATGTTTGGGCATTCGTCTGGGCTTTAAGAGTAAAGAATTCCCAGCTGTGTGGGCAGAAACTGTTAATGTTGCCATCAGCTCTGCTAAAGCAGGCTGTAATCAAGAAATGCTTCACCCGAATCCTGCCTTGGAGTGCGAGTGCCTGATCATCCATGCTTCAGTCTGTCAGTGAATTATTTCATGGCAGGCCCAGCCTTGAAATTGGTCTCTATACCTATTGTCTGTGATTTATCTTGACCAGCTTATGACGTTATCTCAAAATATACCTTCCATACAAATGACTCTCCTTCAAATAATAGAGATCCTATATTGCTGGTAACTTTTGGATCTCAAATCCAGGCTTGTAGCAAATGTCATGAAAATATTCCCATTATTATGACGGGATGGGATCCTATCTAGACCTTATCCAAATGCTGTATGCTGCTGTATCCTTGCTACATCACTGAAAAATTTGAGACCTTTAGAAGAGGAGTTCTCCAAGGAAAAAATTATTTTTTTTTTGCTTGCTACATATAGTGGCCGTATCTTTTCTACCTGAATCTCAGGAAAAATATTTAATTTTGTTTCACTTCCTTGGGGTCTACATCTGTGTGTTCCAGGCTCCTGATGGACACACATTTCTATTACAAAAACACTCATTTTTCAAAAATGAATCTTCTAAGTCTACTAGCATGTTTGGAGTTCTCATGTGACCAGAAGCCTTTCTGGAAATCAGCATCAATTCCTACATTGGGAGATAAAGTACTAAATTGTCAGCACCTGCTTTGAGGACTTTACAGAATTGGTGATTCTAAGAAACTAGTAATTTTTTTTAATTCCATAGGACTGACCCATATTACACGCTAGGGAATGCTGAGTTGATTCTCTCAACTGAGGAGAGATGCAAATTATTGAGCATCTTGATATCAACATTCCATTTGCAAGTGCAAACTCCTGTTTGTGGAAGCTGCACAAATTTAGATCCATTTGATTTTCCCAAATAAAATTTGGTATTTAAGCTTTTCTTTTCTGGGCAATCAAATGTTCAGAAATAAATTACAAACCACCTGATTGCTGCCTCTACTAGTGCTTGGATACCATGAGGCACCTGCTAAAGATGGACAAGGCCTTTTAAAGGCTGCATTTAGTTGCTAAATTTTATCTGCCTCCTGTCTGCCAGTTGATCCAAAACATAAAACACCTGTTCATAGCTAATGGCTCTGGTGGACTTGTGCTCCTGACTCCCCAGTTAGAAAAATTGGTAAACACCAAGCAGGGCAGTGTCTTGGATTACTGTGTTTCAAAGTGCATGTCTCAAATTAGAGCAGTAGCTCATCACCTGAAGCTGCATTTAACTCTATTTCATTGTTGAGGTGTGACAATAGAACAATTTTGTATTGCACAAAATACTGACTTGTTATGCATCTTTAAAGATTTTTGGTTTCCTACATTTTGAGAGCTCCCCAGAACTGTGTTTGGCTATGCACTTCATTCATTTAATAAATGTAGCTCTTACAGTATTAAACCAAAAGTTCAACTGTATTTTCAGTGACATTGCCTGTATTTGCGTTCACACTGCTGTTTTTCAGTGCTGAGTGTAGATTTGTCTCCGATAGTAATTTCATGTCAATTTGTTTTTAAAATTCCATCCCAAAAATCAACTGTTAGACCCTCCATTGACTAGTATTTCTGTGCATATCTCTAGTCGCTTTTGAATGTGTATCTGTTTCATGAGTTGGTTTGCAATTGATGTGTTGCAATATTTTCATAATACCACTTTAATTCTTCCATTTATTGTCCATTTGCTCCTGGTGGTAGTTGTTTCTTAAATAGTGAACTGTAATCTCTGTGGCCTCTGGAATGAACTGTAATATGGCTACACTTAATACTTGGTACTAAATTGATTTAGGCAAAATAATACTCCAATTGTTACGCTTTAAATGCTGCACCAAACTGCTTTTCTGACACTAGTAATTTATTGCTCAAGTTGGCTTATCACTAGCAGTTTGTAATTGAACTGTAACCATAAGTATTTTATGTTTGCATTACAAAGCTTAAAATGCTGACCCCAGACAGACTATTTTACTCACCTCAGTTCGAGTGATCATAGTGGCCAATGATTCACTGAAATCCTGGTGTAGCAAGTAGCGTACGGATGTGTTAGCATTTTGAATCCACTTCTTTGAAATCATTAACACTTTCTTTTATTCAAGCTTACGAATAGCTTGATAAACTCAAAAGAAATATTTTGCCCGTTGATCAGTCATTATCTTTTTGTTAACAGCTATAGCAAACGAGCATATCTGCACACAGTGACTGTTTGGATTAATTACTGCACTGCAGGCTTACAGGACTCTGTAACTGAGGAGCATTCTGCATGTTCTAACCGAAGTGTTGCAGATGTAACCTGCTGTCTCCGTGCACCTTGTGCACTCATTTCTAAAATGCTTTGTTTCTAAGTCAGATAATGTGCCCTGTGTAGCTTGTCCTACGTGACGTGCTTCATATTTCATGTTTTGTTTGTACTGGTCTTTTATTGAAGTAAACTTTACATTAGTTACGTAAATTACATTTTTGTGGCTAATCTCCTTATGCAGTTTGTTATTTTTAAACTGTATGTCCATGCAGTACATTAATGTTATCCATGTTCTTGGGTAGGATGCATTAAGATTGCTTGCTTTGGGAAATCAGTTGTTTGGCTGAAAATGCCAAAGTGATTAAGCTTTTGAGGTAGAATAAGTGGCAGTGTTACTTTTATTTTTGGCAGGTTGGTGAATTATATCCCTTTTAAAACTTTCCTTTAATTTGAGTTTCACTTCTCTTAAATGCCTTGGTGTCATATGTCTCAGTACGTTTTCCTATCTTGTCTCACTGACTAATTGTCCTGGATTTGGTTTTCTGTCTAAAAGTAACATGTTTTTGACATTCTTGGGACAGGAAGGGGGCAAATCAACCACTGTTCACATTCCTGTTCGTTGCTCAGTAGATTTACAATGGCCTAAGGACTGACGTTAGGTAAGGAAAGAATTTGGCTTGGTGATGCGGGCTCACTCACTAAATATTTAAACTGTTATGGAGGGATAGCCACATAGTCAAAATTGGCAAAAAGAAACTTGCCACCTAGTACGTGGGCTGATGAGTTCTTGTTTTTGATTACTGAGAGATTTTACAAAAATTTGAGTTGTAATTTATTTTTTTTCTGTTTCGTTAGTTTGAAGCTTGCATCTAAAAACGTGTGATTCATGTCTTTTTTGTTGCTTCACAAAACAAAGGTTTTGTGACTAAATTGTGTTAATTGGATAAGTAGCTGCTCCATAAGAGTAGACAAGTTTACTTGCATATATTTTCCTTTTGGCATTACATGTTGAACTGAGTCCCATTTGACTGTGTAAATATCTCGAAGGTCATTTCAATGCATGTAAACTATTGTGCCACAAGTGATTTTCTTTGTGTTAATATGCATTTTGTCATGTGGGTGAGCATTTCTTTTAAGCTGATGCTTAACTTCAGACTTATTTTGTTGTACTCCACTTAGCTGGAATTTTGCACATTAAGTTATTTTCCCAATGTATCGTGTTAGTGGATGTTTTGTGCAAAGCACATGGATGCTGGTCAAAAATTATGCAAAGTTACACAAAATAAAGATCAGTTTCTTCTCTGACGTGAGTAGCACATCTTATTTAAATGTAGGCTTAAATTATAAAAATGATATTCAACCAACTCCTGTGTTGCATGGTTGCGTTACGGTTGTTTGAATTTTCAGTTATAAGGATAATCTTCCTGATTTTCTAAAATGCAAATGAACAATAAAAGCAAACCAGCCCTTTTAGATTAGATTGGATTGTAGTTTTATGTATTGTGTCACTGAAGGCCATATGCAACTAAGTTGAGGCACCCGAGCTCTTCTACAATGTGTTCAACAATTAGTAAAATAATTTAATTTCTTTATCTGAAATGGCTTTGGCAGTCTAGTTGCACAGAGAGGTATAGAGTTGTAGAGATGTACAGCATGGAAACAGACCCTTTGGTCCAACTCATCCATGCCAACCAAATATCCTATATAAATCTAGTCTCATTTTCCAGCATTTGGCCTATATCCCCCTCAACCCTTCCTATTCATATACCCATCCAGATGCCTTTTAAATGTTGTAATTGTACCAGCCTCCACTACTTCCTCTGGCAGCTTATTCCATACCTGCACCACTCTCTGCGTGAAAGAGTTGCCCTTATGTCCCTTTTAAATCTTTCTCCTCTCACCTTAAACCTATGCCCTCTAGTTTTGGACTCCCTCACCCCGGGAAAAGACCTTGCCTATCTACCGTGTCCATGCCTCTCATGATTTTATAAACCTCTTATAAAGTCACCCCTCAGCCCTGACACTCCAGGGAAAACAGCCCCAGCCTGTTCAGCCTCTCCCTGTAGCTCAAACCCTCCAACCCTGGCAACATCCTTGGAAACCTAATTGTAGAACTGTATTTGTATTTATTTTTCAATCAACATTACAAATCAATTCGTTATTGTCATACTGCTGTTTGCAGGAACTTGCTATATGGAAATCGCCTGCCATGTTTTCTGCATTGTGGCAGTGACTACTCCCTGGGGTCCATTATCTCATTCAGCTGGACAGCTGGTGTGCAGCTTCTCAACTTTAACCTTTCCCCCTTGCCTGAGGTGTGATGAGCCTCAGGTTAAATCACCACAAATCATCTCTCTCTAACCTGACAGCAGCCCTTTGGTCTCAGAAGACTCTGGTAACTTTAACTTTTTTTCTTTGAAAAGTGATGGCCTGTTGATATTATCACCTAGACTATTAATCTTGGGGGTCAGTTAGCTGTTGGATGGACAGCTGGTTTGTAATGCAAACTGATTCCTATAGCACAGGCTGTCCGAGTTCAACATGAAGGTCATGTCTTCTCGACCTTGACCCTCACCTGAGGCACTGTAACCTTCAGTGTCTTTCTTTTGAGAGAGCAGCCCATGGTCCTCTGGGATAACAGTGATTTGACCTTTTTATTACTCCAGAGACCCAGGTAATGTTCTGGGCACCATGCCAGATGGCAGAATTTGAATTCAATAAAAATTAGGAATGGAGTCTAATGATGACCATGAAACAGTTGTTGATTGTCGGGAAAAACCTGTAGAGGAAGAAAGCTGCCATTCCAGCCTGGCCTACATGTCTGTGAACCTGGAGTAACATAGTTAATTGTCAACTGTTCTATGAGCAATAAACGCTGGCCCTAATGTCAACATTACATGAAATAATTTTGAGAAACTTCATTGGCTATAAAGTGCTTCAAGATATTTGGTGATCCTGCAAAGTATGTAGATTCAATTCCTCCTTTTTCTTTTTTTAAGATCAGGACTTCCCAAATTTAGAGTTTGGGACCCAAAGTGGGATCATAAACATGAAAGTTTGGGGAAAGTGAGCTCAGGTAGTAATGGCCCACACTGCCACCAATACCACCTCCACCGCCACCCCAAAAAAGGACAATCTCACTCAGTCTGTGTAATTTTCAATCTTCAAAATGGTATCACAATGAGGACAGAGTTTGGAAAGCATTGCTCAAGATTTTTAGGACCACTTTCTACCTTGGAAAAACCTTTTGTTCTCGGTGAACCTGATATATCTCTCAAGTTTAGCTCAAGCTTGGAATGAATGTTAATGAAATATTAAACGCCAGGTTTGCCTGATGATTTCTGGAGAATGGTCCCAAGCCATTTCTTTTCCCCTTTTCTTGGTAACCTGCTTCCTGATGGTGTTCGATTTCTTTGTGAAACTTGGTCCTTAGTTAGATGCCGATAGCTTTTGGTTAGGTAGTCAGGGCAATTGCTCATACAAGTCTGGATGTTGCATTGCCAGACTGTCCAATAACATGGGCTTGTTTAAAATTAATATATACTTTAATGATGTAAGGTTTGTCACATTTACCAATTTCTATGTCTCTTAAAGCTGGGACAGTGAGACCAATTGTACAGTTCCTACTAAGTACTGAGGTCACTTGGTTTCTTTCCAGCTTAGTGATCACCAATCTATGGACAAATTCAAGCCTTTTTGGGGATGTCTAATGTTGTGATCACCTGTATGCAATTCTTCAGTGTCTAAGCTGTAGACCAGACATGTCCTCGTGAAGTGCACTGCAATTACTGTCATTAATGGATCTCAAAGATAGGTCAAGGAGATTCACTCAATACATTAGCAGCATAGTAGGTTTACATTTTGAACTTGTAATCTCCATTACAAATGATATTAGAGTTATAGTGATGTATAGCATGGAAACAGACCCTTTGGTCCAGCTCAAATCTAGTCCCATTTGCCGGCATTTGACCCAAATCCCTCTAACACCTTCCTATACTTGTACCCATCCAGGTGCCTTTTAAATGTTATTGTAACAGCCTTCACCACTTCCTCTGGCAGCTCATTCCATACATGCACCTCTGCATGAAAAAATTGCCCCTTAGGTCACTTTTATATCTTTCCCTTCTCACCTTAAATCTATGCCCTCTAGTTTTGGATTCCCCTACCCCGGGGAAAAAGGACCTTGACGATTCATCCTATCCATGCCCCTCAGGATTTTATAAACCTCCTAAGGTCACCCTGCAGCTTCTGACACTTTGGGGAAAATAGCTATTCAGCCTCTCCCAATAGCACAAACTCTCCAACCCTGGCAACATCGTTGTAAATTTTTTTTGCACCTTTCAAGTTTAACAATGTCTTTCCTATAGCAGAGAAACCAGAATTGAACACAGTATTCCAAAAGTGGCCATAATCAACTATTGATAGTGGTCAGGGTTGCACTCCTATTTTACTTACTGTTAAAACTTTTGCACGCCCAGTCTTGATGCTGCAGTTCATACTACAAAACACTAGTATGTCACTTAGTTCTTTGATCTTTCTCAACATTGCAATAGAAAAATAACCATGATTTTATTGAATGCCACATTCTCTCACTATCCCTTAACTCTTTCATACCTAAAATTCTATTGACTTCTGCTTGGAGTATACTCAAGAAGTGAACATTCACAGCTCTTGGGGTTAGAGAATTTCAAACATTCACAACCCTTCAGAAGAAATGAGAGACTGTCCTATGTGGCCCCTTAATCTAAGACTGACCTCATGTTCTAGATTCCCCAGCAAGAGAAATATTTCCTCAGCATCCATTCAGTCAAGCATCATTAGGAATTGTCTCAAAATTGTTTACCGTTTATTCATACTGTTTTTAACCTATCCTTCAGCCATGCTGTTTTCCCCAAACACGTGAATCCTAACCTTGTGCGATCATCTTTTATGTGGTTAGACTTATTGAATGTCTTTGAAAAATTTAAAGATACATTAGCTGGTTCCCCTTTATCCAACCCATTTCATTGCATCTCAAAAGCTTTCAATACATTTGTTGGCATAATTTCCCTTTCATTAAACAATGTTGTCTCTCTCTATCCAACCATTTTATGATTTTCTACATGCTCTATTAAAATAGATTTCAGCATTTTTCTGAGTACTGATGTCAGCCTGATCAGCTTGTGGTTCTGATTTTTCTCTCCCCTACTGGAATAGTGGTGTTTTCTCACTTCTAGGTTTGTCCTAGCATCTCGTGTATTCACAGCAAATGCAACCACCAACTCTGTAGTCACCTGTTAAAATGCCATTGTTAAGTTCACTACTGTTTATTCTCAAGTTCCCAATTTTATTACTCCTTTAACCCCCACTGTTTCTAATTTCTGTAAAAACAGATACAAAATCAGCTTAGTCTCAGACAACAAGGTGCAGGGCTGGATGAACACAGCAGGCCAAGCAGCAGCATAGGAGCATAGGAGCTTAATCTCAGCCGTTTCTTCATTCCCCAATATAATTTCTCCTGTGTCAGCCTCGGGGATGTATGTATTTGTTTCATCCTTTTTTCTGCACTCTATTTCTTCTTATGTTCTTTAATTCTTTCTACAATTTCACCCTTCGGCAACTGTCTGTGTGGAGTTTGCACATTCTCTGCATGGGTTTCCTTCCACAGTCTAAAGATGTGCAGGTTATGTGGACTGGCCATGCTAAATTGCCTGTAGTGTCCAGGGATGTGCAGGCTAGGTGGGTTAGCCATGGGGAATGCAGGGTTACAGGAATAGGGTTGGGGAGGTGGGGTGGGTCTGGGTGGAATACACTTTGGAGGGTTGGTATGGACTCAGGCCAAATGGCCTGTTTCCACACTGTAACGATTCTATCATTCTGACACTCATTTATTTTTACCTCTGCATCACTCTTTGGCTATTTCTAAAACTCCCCAATCCTCAGGCTTACTATCATTCTTGGAAATAACAATTCTCTTTTCATCTAATATCCTTTGCATCACACAGCAGTTTTGTTGATCAGTAGTGTAACCTCACTGAGGATAACAAATTATTTCTTTTGAGGTTCTGGACCCTCGTGCCTGAAAAAAGTTTTGCTGTCTACCCTGTCAATTCCTTACACAATTCAATTGCCCTTTCATCTGCATCCAAGGTCAGGATACAAGCCTACGCTGTACAACTTGCCCTCAAATTAAGACCATTTAGCTTAGGAATAGCTGGATTTCCAACCTTTCAAGACCAATATATCCCTTCTGAAGCAATGTCCAGAACTGAGTGCATTACATCAAAATGGGACCTGACAAAAGCTTTCATAATCATTTACTCCTCTGTGTGTTGCAGATCCCTCCAGCTGGAACGCTGGTGAACAGAGAAAGAGAGATCAATAGAATGTATTTGTGCAACGATGAAGTTTTCAGTTGGGGTGCAGTGTCTCGGCCTGGAGTCCTGAATGCCTGTAGGAAGATTATATGTGGGATAGTGACTGTTGGTAGAACTTAAAGGCAAATGAGATGTTTTCTCTATTGAAATAAGTTGACATATTAAAAATGTTTAATTAACCAAATGCATAATTTTTAATGTAAAACCACATGTTCCAGGGACGCCTGTCCTGGGCAATCCTTTCCACCAGCAGTAGGCAACCCCCCGCCATATGCACTGCCAATTTCATCCTTACAACTTTAGTATTGCTTCAGGCTTTCAGATTCTTCCAACAGGTTTCAGGCAATGAATCTTCAAAAAATGTAGCTCTGATTCAGAATCCAGCATGGTCGGGTGCCAGTTATTAGTTGCAATTTTGTATGGCTTCTTAAACTCTCATATTAGTATGAAGAGATGCCTACCCACAAAGGAGGGAGTCCCTATGGTTTCTGATTTCACAATGAATTGATGCATAAGGGCTGATGAGTGGCACTTAGTGAAATAGAAATTGGACAATAAATAACATTTTTATAACTATTAAAAATAAGACTCGTAGAAAACATCCAGGGGTAAGTTTCTTGCTTTTGACTCTCAATTTAGTCCAATATTTCTCGCTGAATGTTCCATGGTTCTGTGTTCCATGTTTTTTATCCAAAGGTGTATGATCTTTCTAGAAGAAAACAAGTGTGGTTATTGTTTATATCAACACCGCTGACAATGTACCACTACAGAACTTGAATAGTTTCTTTGTATGCTTCAGATGCGTTGTATGTAACAATCCATATTCGGTTGGTATGTGTTGACTCCAGATATAACACTAGTTATAAAAAGAGAAAAGAAATTCTCAAGTTACAAGCCAGTTGGCCTCAAATTGCAAGCCAGAGGAGGTGTTGGCTGAGTTGTATTATTGCTCGACTATAAATCCACAGACCGAGGTAATGTTCTGGGTCCTGGGTTCAATGATGACCATTAAACTGTTATTGATTGTCATATAAATGCTTCTGGTTCACTAATGCCATATAGGGAAGGAAATCTGCCATCCTTATCACAGCAATGTGTTGAATGAATAAAAAAAGTCACCCGTTAGGTTGATGCCTTAAAATTTGCCTAGGGCATCATTTGAAACAAATCTCCTTTCTCAGTAAGTTATCGATGACAGTCAAAGAAGTCTGCAGTGATTTTTATCATTTTAGTGAAACTATTTATGCATGTACACATCAGATACATACATCTACATAAGACAACAATGTAGGCTAATTGTAATGGAATAGGCCAGGGTCTATAATAGGCCAGGAAATAATTATCCTAGGTCACTGCTCCTGGTTGTCTATCCAGTGATTTATTTGAAGTGTGTATGGTGAGGATAGGGGATACACACACACGCGCGCACACGTTATTGGTCATAGTTATAGTTATTTAGGTACAGCAGATTTTTAAACAAAATTATCTAGGGATGATTCAGCATATTGTGGAGAAGTGAAAGATGAGCTGTTTTATTTTGGAGACCAAATAAAATTTCCTGCTGTAACTTAGCAGAAACTTTGGAGAATTGCTATAAATTCTATCCCAGATGGTCGATTCCTTAGTGAAGGGGAAATTGGTAAATGAATCTTACACCAGGTTTATAGCTAGTCTTTTTTAAAAAAAAAAAAAAAAAAATAAAATAATAATCTTGTTTTGCTACTATGGTTCTCATCAAAAGATGAAATTAAATCATGTGACGCGAGACAAAATGCATTTTGGATATTGTAATTTGAGATCTGCACGTGCACTTGTATAACATCATTCGAGGTTCTGCCATACTAGATTCATTTTACATAAATTAATAGAAGCATTTATCACTGCAAGTGAATATAGCTATCCCAAGTACATCTGTGTTGTTTGCTAATCAACATAATGAATTATTGTGCATTATTAATTCTAGATTACTACTTCCCCTTCCCTGTGACACCACAATAAACTTTCCAGTCTGGGTGTGGCATCTGCAGAATGGTCTGTACTGAGTTAGCTAATCTCACCCAGGATGGCAACGAGCACTCTGATCAATCTTGATAACCACTAACCCTCGGATTGGGGAGGGAAAAGAGGAGAAAATTTGATAAGACTATAGAAATTTGTGTGACAATATGGAGATTGGTATAGTGGTTCCTGATAACTGTGGTGGTCCTGGCTGTGGAATCACTGGGAGAATATCTCTTTCTGTGACATTCCTGTGTCTTATTCTGTTTGAACGTATATTAATTGGAGTACTGTGAGTATAAGTAGATTTACTGTAGTTGGCTTGCTTGTAGTTCTTTGTGTGGTGTTTTGTTATTTTGGAGGGTTGTACTCTAATGCTGTGGCACTCTATTATTTTGGAGGCTGGAACACCGTTGATGGCCAGGTTCTGGTGGCCTTGCATCAAAGAGTATTGCCAGCACCAATGATGCATGGTGCTCAGGAAGGGAATCCTTGTAAATCCAACAGGAGCAGAATTTCCAACTTTTGGGATTTTGCTGACCTGTAACATGGCCATATTACAAGCATGGGCCCTAATGCCCAAACTGTCTTTGTTATTGTGCTTCGACACTACACTCACAGTTTGCAGATCTCGGTTGCCATTTTGTAAGTCCAAACAAAATGTTTTTTCTGTTTTGAAACCTGAGACAAATGTTTCATCACCATTGGCCGTTTTTACAGGCGGCAGCACAGAAAAATGCTTTGTTGCTGGTGTCTGTTGGTCAGGATCTGCATTGATAATTTCACACTCTATTTCCTGAGATGAGTTAACTTCAGGCTCGCTCTTGTTGCCTTGGACATGAAGTTCTTGAGTGCCTTTAGTTGTTTGTCTCTCTGAAACTGTGGAGCTGTACAGCTGCAACTTAGTTTGTGAGACAGGAGGTGCTCCCTCAGTAGAGGAGTTGGTATTCCTCTCTGTGAAATTGTACACCATTGTACTGCTGGGTGATTTGGATAAAAGGCTAGACTGATCAATATTTTGGAAGGCTTTCTTTTTTGGGATGGGCACCATTTCTGCACAGAACACACAATGGCTCCCCTTCCTATCATCCTTTCGTGATTTCTTTGACTTCTTAAGAAGGGTGTAGGAGTTATCCCTTCTCCAGCCATGCATCTATAAGAAAAGGAAACCTTTTTAAAATTACACTAGCTAAAGTGATAAATGACTGGCCTACAGAAAAAGAATATTATATTCTGAATATTTGATATTCATAAACAAGTATGTCTAGTTGTGTAACCATTGTTCCAAGCAACTATAATGAAATTGATGTCAAATTTATCAACTTCCTTCTGAAACGAAACAAGAGCAAAAACGAAGTTGCTGGAAAAGCTCCGCATGTCTGGCAGCATCTGTGGAGGAGAAAACAGAGTTAACGTTTCGGGTGACCCTTCCTCAGAACTGATGGTGGCTGGGAAAACGTCAGTTTATATGCAGAAGGTGGGTGGGGTAGGGAGTAAACGATAGGATAGAGCCCAAAGAGAGAAAGACAGTTGGACAGACAAAGGAGTTGCTAACAATCGGGCTGCGAGGGTGAATAGTTGTTAATGGGGACTGTTAGTGACTAACAACAGGGGGTGTGTAATGGCAGGCTATGTGGTAACAAGGCCTGGTGTGTGGGGTGGGGGGCTGGGACATGGGAGAGTTTAGGCCTTAAAATTATTTAACTCAATATTGAGTCCGGAGGGCTGCAGGGTCCACAAGCAGAAAATGAGGTGTTGTTCCTCCAGCTTGCGCTGGGCTTCACTGAAACACTGTAGCAAGCCGGAGACAGAAATGTTGGCCAGGGAGCAAGGTGGAGCATTGAAGTGGCAGGCAACAGGTAGTTCAGGGTCTTTTTTGCGAGCAGAACGTAGATGTTCTGCGAAGCAGTCGCCAAGTCTACGCTTCGTTCCTCCAATGTAGAGGAGACCACATTGTGAGCAGCAAATGCAGTAGACTAGATTCTTGGAAGTGCAGGTGAAGTGTTGCTTCACCTGGAAGGTATGTTTGGGCCCTTGGATACTGGGGAGGGAGGAGGTAAATGCGCAGGTGTTGCACCTTCGCCAGTTACAGGGGAAGGTGCCGTAGGGCTGTGGGGAGGTGTTGGGGGGTGAAGGAAGTATGGACCGGGGTGCCCTGGAGGGAATGGTCCCTGCGGAAGGCAGACGAGGGGAGGGGAGGGGAATGTGTGTCTGGAACCTAATTCTGATTAAACCATAGAACTCAATTCTTTCCATGTTAACATAACCAAGAGTTTAATGCCTTTATCAATTATATAGAGTCGTACAGTATGGAAACAGATCCTTCGGCCTAACCAGTCCATGCCAAACCAGTAATCCCAAACTGAACAAGTTACACCTGCCTGCTCCTGGCCCATATCCCTGCAAGCCTTTCCTACTTGTACTTATCCATGTGGACAATGTTACTTCATTAACACCGAACACATACCAGGGCAAAGACGGCCTTAGCCTGAGCCAACTGGAGTTTATAAATGTGAAAATGCATTGAGTGGGGGGAGAAAAAGCTGATATTTTCAGCTTTGTTCCTTGGTCATAAAATTTGAGCTTTAGTGATAACGTTATATCATACAACATAAACCTGACTCATTTAGCCGACTGCACTTTTGCTCAACCCTTGAAAGAACTACGTAATTGGTACTACTCCTATGTAATCGTTAACATATAATTGTACTCCTATGTAATTGGTTCTTTCCACATCCCCAGTCCCTTTTTTTAATTCAGTTATAGGACCTGAGCGTCACTGGCTGGACACTTTATTGCCTATCTCTAGCTGTCCTTAAACAAATGATGGCTTGCTAGGCCATTTCGGAGGGCAGTTGAGAGTTGACCACATTACTTGGGGTCTGGAGTTGCATATAGGCCAGACCAGGCAAGGGTGAAGGATGTTAGTGAGGCAGATTCTGACAATCTGCAATGGTTTCTTTGTCATCAATAGGCTCTTAATTTGAGATTTACAATTCTAGTCACCCTGAAAGGAAAGATGTTGTTAAACTAGAAAGGGTGCAGAAAAATTTACAAGAATGTTGCTGGGTCTGGAGGGTTGAAGTTACAAGGACAGGCTGGGGCTATGTTCCCTGTCAGAGGCTAAGGGGTGACCTTAGAGAGGTTTATAAAATCATGAAGGGCATAGATAAGGTGAATAGCTAAGGTCTTTTCCTAGGGTAGGGGAGTCCAAAAGTTGAGGGCATAGGTTTAAGTTTATTGGAAAGATTTAAAAGGGACCAAAGAGGCAACTTTTTGACACAGAAGGTGGTAGGTATATGAAATGAACAGTCAGAGGAAGTGGTAGAGGCAGATACAATTACAACATCCAAAAGACCTTTGGGCAGGTACATGGGTAGGAATAGTTTAGAGGATATGGACCAAACACAGGCAAATGGGACCAGTTAATTTTGGGATACCTGGTCAGCATAGATGAGTTGGATTGGTTTGTTTCTGTGCTGTAAGACCATGTGACTCTATGATAAATTCCACCATCTGCTGTGGCAGTATTCGAACCTGGGCCCCCAGAACATTAGCTGAGTTTCTGGATTAATAATCTAGCGATAATACCACCAGACCATTACCTCCCCTTCAGGTAGCTAATTTCAGATCATAATTTATGTGGAAAAAAAATCTCATCTCCCCTCTTGGTTCTTTTGCTGATTACCTTAAATGCAGCAGAATGAAAATGCAAGTTTAATGGCTGAGGTGGATAAAGCTTCAATAAAAAAATCCATTCAAAAAACAGCCCCAAGACATTAAAACATTTACGCTTACTCAGACAGCCATTTATAGCAATCTGTAAAAGTAGGCACTCTTTAAAATTAGTCCTAATTTAGATGTACAAGTTCTTAGCCAATAACTATAGTGAAATGAACAACCCTGTGTAATAATTACTGGAAAATAATGTATTCTCTTATTATATAAACATTCTACACTAACTGTGCCATTGCAGCAAAATATGTACTTGCATTCAGAATTATGTGAATTTTGAAGAGAGACCGCATCTGTTAGGTCTATATTCACTGAAGTTCAGAAAAAATGAGGGGAGGGGCTATCTCCTAGGAGCCTATAAAATTTATAACAGGATGAGACAGGGTAAATGCAGGATGTTCCTGAAGACTGGGGAGTGCAGAACCAGGGGTTACAATCCAAGGATGCAGGGTAGGCTATTTAGGATTGAAATGAGGAAAAATGCCTTCACCCAGAGTGGCAGCCTTTGGAATTCTCTGCCATAAAAATCAGTTGAAGCCAAAACACTGAATGTTTTCAAGAAGGAAATAGTATTTAGGGCGAAAGGAATCAAAGGGTTTGAAGAAAAAAAGATGTTCTGTATGGGAGGCAATGGCATCGTGGTATTATTACTGGACAATTCATCCAGAACTCAGCTATTGTTCTGGGGACTTGGATTCAAATTCCATAAAGAATCTGGAATTAAGGCTCTAATGATGACTATTGTCAATTGTTGGTAAAGTGAATCTGTTTGCAAATGTCCTTTAGGGAAGGAAATTGCCATCCTTACCCCCATTGCTTTTGGTCTAGAGTCACATGTAGGCCAGACCAGGTGAGGATGAAGGATATTAGTTAGCAATTGTTTCACAGTCATCAATAGACTCTTAATTCTAGACTTAAAATTCTGGTCACCCTGCTTTAGGAAAGAGGTTGTTAAACTAGGAAGGGTGCAGAAAAAATTTACAAGGATGTTGCTGGGTCTGGGGGTTTACAAGGACAGGCTAGGACTTTTTACCCTGGAGTGTCAGAGGCTAAGGGGTGACGTTACAGAGGTTTATAAAATCGTGAAGGGCATAGAGAAGGTGAATAGTCAAGGTCTTTTTCCTCTGGTAGGGGAGTCCAAAACTAGGGGATATAGGTTTAAGTAGCCTACGTGTGACTCTCACAGCAATGTGGCTGACTCTTAATTGCCCTCTGGATAATTGGGGATGGGCAATAAATGCTGGCCTAGCCAGAGTTGCCTACATCCTGCGAGTGAACATTTAAAAAAAATGGTGGAGCAGACTTGAATGCCTGAATGGCCTACTCCTCCTTTTTTCCATTTTTAAGTAAAACTGAAATATTTGACATAAGGCTATAAATGCCAATATTTCTTGCTTCCATTATATCAATGGTAACAAACACTTATAATACCAGGGCACAGTAATTTATGGACTAAGTGCAGGTAAATGGTATTAGTCTAGTTTGTTGTTTGGTCAGCACAGACTGGTGGGCCCAAGGGCCTGTTTCTGTACAGTATGACTCTCTGACTATGACAAACTATTTTCTGTAATATTTGTTAAATGTTTAGAATGTTTATAATACAGGATGAATACATAGTGAGAATATCACTGGGCTAGTAATCCAGAGGCCCAGGCTATTGTTCTAGGTATATGGTTTCAAATCTCACCATCTATAAAACTACCACAAACTATCACTGGTATAAAATTCCAACTGGTTTATATGCCCTTATATGTGGCCCCAGATCCATTATAAAGTAACGGATTCTTAACTGCTTTCTGATATGACCAACAAGCTTAGTACAAGGGCAAATAGGGATGAGCAACAAATGCTGGCCCATCCAACATCATCCAAATTCCAGGAAAGAACAAAATTAAAAGTTATGCTCTTAAACCAAACCTCTACAAAACATGCATCGTCAGCATGCCTGTGGTAGACCTATCCATAAGCAACGAAGGAATTCTATTTGCATATGCATTTTAATATCACTAGAGCTATTTTATTTTTATTAAAGCATGAGGTTTCTAATGTTACCACTGCACTTATAAAGATCACAGAGGTCCCAGAACAGATCCCTGTGGAATAGAACGGGGTATGAAAAAGCCTTGGTGGGTAGGATTAAGGAAAACCCCAGGGCGTTCTATACTTGTGAGGAGCAAGAGGATGGCCAGCGTGAGGGTAGGGTCAATCAGGGACAGTGGAGGGAACTTCTATGCAGAGTTGGAGGAGGTCGGGGAGGTCCTTGGTGAATACTTTGCTTCAGTATTCACCAGTGAGAAGGACCTTGACGTTTTGTGAGGACAGCGTGAAACAGGCTGATATGCTCAAACAGTTTGATATTAGGAAGGAGGATGTGCTTTTGAAAAACACAAGGCTGGATAAACCCCCTGGGCCAGACGGGATATACCCAAGGTCGCTATGGGAAGAGATTGCTGCTCCTTTGGTGATGATCTTTGCGTCCTCGCTGTTCACTGGAGTAGTACCAGATGATTGGAGAGTAGCAAATGTTATTCCCTTGTTCAAGAAAAGGAATATGGATAATCCTGGAAATTACAGACCAGTCAGTCTTCTGTGGTGGGAAAAATGTTGGAAAGGATTCTGAGAGATAGGATTTATGATTATTTGGAAAAGCACAGTTTGATTAGAAATAGTCAGCATGGCTTTGTGAGGGACAGGTCATGCCTCAGAAGCCTTACTGAATTCTTTTATGGATGTGACAAAACACATTGAAGGTAGAGCAGTGGATATGGTGTATATGGATTATAGCAAGGCATTTGATAAGTTCCCATGGTAGGCTCATTCAGAAAGTAAGGAGGCATGAGATTCAGGGAAATTTGGCTGTCTGGATACAGAATTGGCTGTCCAATAGAAGACAGAGGGTGGTAGTAGATGGAAAATATTCAGCCTAGAGCTTGGTGACCAGTGATGTTCTACAGGGATCTGTTCTGGGACCTCTGCTCTTTGTGATCTTTATAAGTGACTTGGATGAGGAAGTGGAAGGGTGGGTTAGTAAGTTTGTGGATGACACGAAGATTAGTGGAGTTGTGGATAGTGTGGCGGGCTGTTGTAGGTTGCAACGGGACATTGACAGGATGCAGAGCTGGACAAAGAAGTGGCAGGTGGAATTCAGCCCAGAAAAGTGTGAAGTGATTCATTTTGGAAGGTCGAAACTGAATGCAGAATACAGGGTTAATAGCAGGATTCTTGGCAGTGTGGAGGAACTGAGGGATCTTGGGGTCTACGTCCATAGATCCATCAAAATTGCTACCTAAGTTGATAGGGTTGTTAAGAAGGCGTATGGTGTGTTGGCTTTCATTAGCAGTGGGATTGAGTTTAAGAACTGTGAGGTTATGTTGCAACTCTAAAACACTGGTTGGACCACACTTGGAATATTGTGTTCAATTCTGGTCGCCTCATCGTAGGAAGGATGTGGAAGCTTTAGAGAGTGTACAGAAGAGATTTACCAGGATGCTGCCTGGACTGGAGGGCAGGTCTTATGAAGACAGGTTGAGGGAGCTAGGGCTTTTTTAATTGGAGCAAAGAAGGATGAGAGGTGACTTGATAGAAGTGTATAAGATGATGAGAGGTATAGATAGAGTGGATAGCCAGAGACTTTTTTCCAGGGCGGAAATGACTATTACGAGGGGGCATAGTTCTAAGATGACTGGAGGAAGGTATGGGGAGATGTCAGAGGTAGTTCTTTACACAGAGTGATGGGTGTGTGGAATGCGCTGCTGGCGGTGGTAGTGGAGTCCGAGAAATTAGGGACATTTAAGCGACTCTTGGATAGGCACATGGAGGATACTAAAATGTAGGGTATGCAGGGTAGTTTGATCTTAGAGTAGAATAATAGGTCGGCTCAACATCGTAGGCCGAAGGGCCTGTACTGTTCTATGTTCTATGATTACTGTTTCTGAAGCTGAAACATTGTCTTGTGATGTTGATCACATTGGACACTATTTTAGAAAGCTTGGGAGTCAAAACATTTTTGTAACATCATTTTTACGAGTCAGTTCAAAGCTGATGATGAACTGGCATTGTAGAATCGTACTGCCACCCACTAGACATTACAACAGAAACATTGCCTAAGGCTGACAACACTGGAAATGTAATTAAGTTCCTTATGTCAGGGACGAAACACAGTTTAAGTGCTCTTGCACTGTGCTCTGAACTAATCCCTGTTACTCCATCAAAAGCATGTTGTATATTCATAAGATGAAATAAATTTATTTGAAATCACAATATTATGATTTTGTTCTTATGTTGGATTATATACATAAAATGTTTCACAGAAAAATTCAAAAGTACATTTCTTTGGTCGTGTTTACAGGGCAAGCATAGATAAGGATATGTAGCTGTGATTTCACTGACAAAACAGGCTCAATGGGCTGAAAGGCCTGTGTTCCTATGTTCTGCTTTGCCATGAGTTGAATGATGTTGAGAAATTTGAGAAAAAGAGTCGCCGCAATAAGATTTATGTTCTTCAGGCTGACTTGCTGTGAGCAACACCGAGGGATCTGAGAGTAGTAATACTTAAAATTCTACTCCTGTGTATGTTTGTGTACCGATGTCACACTATTATGAATGCAAAATGAACTTAAAATGCTGTTTTCTCCTAAACCGTACCTTGAAAAAAGTGGCATATTTAATTTTCACAATTCCTTGATCATCTAATCATTAAGTTGAGTGACTCCAGCCTCTGTTTGTTTCAGCTATTGCACTTTGTGACTCCAAAACACTTAAGTCAATAGTTCCATCCCTTTGACAGTCATCACTTTTTTATTCCTCCCATTTTGGTGTGGTTCCCATTTTGGATTTGGTTCATGTTCATAGATCACACTGAAAATTCAGAACCTGAGTATTATTGCAAAAAGTAGACATGCTTTTGAAGCTTTTCATCAGGACAAATGCAAGAATACAAAATTTCAAAGGGAATAATTCTCATGACATGAGAAAAATATGCTGTCAATTGTTGTTCCCTTTGAAATTTGGTATTCTTGCACCTGCCCTGATGAGTACAAGATGAAAAGCTTCAACAACATGTCTCTTTCTCTCAGTAATACATTAAAAGTTGGTGCACCTTTACGATCAGATACATGGAAATTATAACACCATAGTTAGGCTGTTGTGCTTCAGTTGGAACAGTGCCTTGGTTAGACGCCATTGGAGTACTGACCTTAGTATTTCAGACACACCCTTCAGGAATAATATTATGGCCTTGAGGGAGCACAGCAAATCTTTATTGCAGTAACACAAAAACAAAATAATCAGAACTTTGAAATCTAGAGAATGTCAGAAAGCGAATTAGGGTTTCGGGTAGAAAAACATTAATCAATATTAATATTTCAGTTTGATAAACTTTCTTTCTCTACAGAGTGCTATTTTATCAAAAGTTAAACTAAGAGGTCACATTATGAGGACAGGTTGCATAAGTATGGTCTGTATTCCCTAAAAGATTGAGGAGTGATTTAATTGACGTGTTTGAAATGATTGTTTTTAAAAACATTTTAAACAACTCTGGGGTAATCTGAGGGAACATCACAAAATTAGAGCTGAACTGTTCAGGAGTAAAATCAGAAAGCATCTGATGTCCTTTAGGGAAGGAAACTGCCATCCTTACCTGGTCTGGTCTACATGTGACTCCAGACTCACAGCCATGTGGTTGACTCTGAACTGCCCTCTGGGCAATAAATGCTGCCTAGCCAGAGACGCCCTCACCCCATTAATGAATAAAGAAATTTTATGCTCAAGGATAGTGAAAATCTGAACCTCTGTTATCTGTGGAAGGCTGTGGATTGTGCATCAAAATGAATTATCAAGATTGATATCGAATGTGTTTTGTTACTTATAGATAACGGCATACAGAGAAAGGGTGAGTAAACAAAGATATGCAGATCAGACATGATCAGGCCTGAAGGAGATGGCCGCCACCTGTTGGGTCTACAGAACTGGGTCTTTCAATTTCAGAAAACTACCGTTTCTGCAGGTCTGACCAAAGTATTTACAGTCTTTCAAGACTAGACTCTCCCTATGTGTGTAATTATACGATTTAAAAAGTTTAGGGAGAATCCAGAGGCATATGTGTAAGTTAATACATTACCAAGGTAATTTAGATGTCATGAGCTGTGCATTTTGCAAAGGGTCATCAGTCTTTGGAATAATTTAGCAGGTCCATTGCAGGTATTTAAAACGGAGCTGGATGTCTTCTAGGCAATGACTGATATCACTGTGTAAGAAGGCAGGTAAGATGTGGTATCACTGGCAACTTCTTGGTTACCTGTCTGCTAGAAATTGTTCTGATTGCTAGATAGGAATTTCTCAATTTCTGTTAAACCATGAATTGAACTCTGGCTTTTAAATTTTTTTATGCTTTTGTCTGGAGCTAACATAGCTAATTGAGGAGCATTAGCCTCTCATTCTCCAGTTAAAATACAAAGATGTGACAGATCAGATTGTCTTTGTCTTTGTCTTTTTCTTTACCTTTTATATTCGTGTGCATACAGATTAGGCTCAGCTATATATTGAAACCAAGATGTTGTTGGAACACCAGCAGTTGGATAATGAGTGTTTCATGTGGATCATTCACCACTAAGAAGCTAGATAGATCCAGCATGAAATCAGGCCCTTTTCATGTTGCCAGAGCTGCAGCTGTGATAATAGCCTTTCCCCTCAGGATATGGCAGTAACATAACTAACTACACTGGTATTCTAGATTGACTGCAATGTGGTTGTCTCCTAACTACCCTCTGAAATAGTGTATCATGCTACTCTGTCGAAGGGCAAATAGGGATGAACACAAATGCTCGTCTTGCCAGTGACATCCACATCCCATGAAATAGGTTTAAAAACTGGCAAAATAAGTGATGTTGGGCCATCAAAGGATCAAAGCCTGAGCAATTGGGGTACTGAGACAGACTGGGTTACTTGGCAGTCTGTATAGAATTGATGGGTGCCTCCTGTTCTGTAATGACTTTATGATCCTTTTTAGAGATGTAACCATAGTCTGATTTATTACTCTAAATTCAGTGTTTTGTGGGGTGGTGGTGGTGGGTATGTATATGGATGAGAAGCTAAAAAAATTTCCAAGAAATTCCGGCTGAACCAGGCTTGATTCAGAGGGTGCAGCTATGAATAATTGAAGACAATAAGTTATAACAGCAGAAGTACATTATTTGGGACCATCACGTCTGCTCCGCCATTCAATGAAATCATGGCTGATCCGAAAATCCGCAACTCCGCTTTCCTGTCCTTTACCTATAAACCTAGATTCCCCTGCTGATGAAAAATCTATCCTTCTCATCCTTAAATATATTCAATAACCCACCCGCAACAGATGCCTACAGTAAAGAATTCTGCAGATTGATTATCGCCTGAGGGGAAAAATAATTGTCCATCTTTGTTTTAAATGGGCAACCCCTTACTCTGAGATTATGCCTCTGGTCCTAAATTCTTCAACAAAGACCAACAACTTTTGTTTCTGCCCTGTTAAGTCCCCTATGAATGCTGTATGCTTCATTAATGTCACCCCTCATTCTTCTCCACTCTCATGAGCCCAAACCCAACCTATTCAAACTCTACTTACAGGGAACTCGCTCCTTTCCTGGAATCCAACAAGTTTACCTTTCTTGACTGCCTTCAAAACCAGTATATCTTTCCTTGGATAAGGGGAGCAAAAATCTTCACAGTATTCCAAAGTGTGATCTGACTACTGCCTTATATGATTTTGGCAAGACCTGCCTCTCTCTCATGCTCCATTCCTTTTGAAATAAAGATCAATATTTCATTTGTCTTTCCTATTACCCACTGAGCATAGAGTTGTAGAGTCATACAGCATGGAAACAGACCCTTTGGTCCAATTTGTCTGTGATGACCAGACATCCCAATCTGACCTAGTTTCATTTGAGTGCATTTGGCCCATATCCCTCTAAACTCTTCCTATTCATGTACCCACCCATATGACTTTTGAACGTTGTAATTATACCCACCTCCACCTTTTTCTGGCACCTCATTCCATGCATGAATCTCCCATTGCATGAAAAAGTTACCCCTCCGGTCCTTTTTAAATCTTCTTCCCCTCACCTTAAACCTATGTCCTCCAGTTTTGGACTCCCCCACCCTAGGGAAAAGCTATTGGCTGTTCACCCTATCCATGCCTCTCATAATTATATAAACCTTTATAACGTTGTTCCTCAGCCTCTGACACTCCAGGAAAAAATACCGCAGTCCTGGCAACATTCTTAAATCTTTTTTGCACCCTCTCAAGTTAAACAACATCCTTCCTATAGAACGGAGGCCAGAATTGTACATAGTAGTCTAAAAGTGGCCTCAACAATGTCCTGTTCAGCCGCAACATGACGTCCCAACTCCCATACTCAATGTTCTGACCAATGAAGGCAAGCATACCAAATGCCGTCTTCACCACCCTGTCTACCCCTGACTCCACTTTCAAGGAACTATGCACCTGTCCCCTGTCTCTTTATTCTGCAACACTCCCCAGGGTCCTACTGTTAAATGTATAAGTCCTGTCCTAGTTTGCCTTACCAAAATGCAACACCTCACATTTATCTAAATTCAACTCGATCTGCCACTCTTCAGCCATTGACCCACCTGATCAAGGACCCGTTGTACTTTGAGATAATCTTCTTCACCAGCTGCTGCTCCATCTATTTTTGTGTCCTCTGCAAACTTACTAACTATATCTCCTATATTCTCCTTCAAATCATTTATATAAATGACTAAAAGCAGCAGACCGAGCACCGTTCCTTGTGGCACACTGCTGGTCACAGGCCTTCAGTCCAAAAATCAACCCCCTACCACCATCCTTTGTCTCCTACCTTGGACTTGCACGCTAGCTTTTTGTGACTCGTGCGTAAGGACCCTAAATCCCGCTGTGCCGCAGCTTTTTGCAGTCTTTCCCTATTTAAATAATACTAATGTCTTCTATTCCTCTTGCCAAAATGCATAATCTCTCATTTGCCACATTACATTCCATCTGCCAAGTTTTTGCCCATTCATCTAACTTATCATAGAGTCATAGAGCTGTACAGCATGAAAACAGACCCCTTCAGTCCAAATCGTCCATGCTGACCAGATATCCTAAATTAATCTAGTCCCATTTGTCATCTTTTGGCCCATATCCCTCTAAATCTTTCCTATTCATATACCCATCCAGATGTCTTTTAAATGTTGTAATTATACTAACCTTCATCACTTCCTCTGGCAGCTCATTCCATACATGCACCACCCTCTGCATGAAAAAGTTGCCCCTAAGGTCCCCTTTTTAAATCTTCCCCTCTCACATTAAACCTATGACGTCTGGTTTTGGACCCCACCCCCCAGGCCCCGTCATTCACACTATTTGTCTTCCCACCTATATTTGTGTAATCTGCAAACTTAGCAATTTGCGTTCACTTCCGTCATTCAATCACTAATGTATATTCTAAATGATTGCCACCCTGTAACTGATTCCTGTGGCACTTTACTAGTTACAAGTTGGCATTCTGAAAATGCCCCTGACCCCAAACACACTTTTCTGTTAGTTAATCAACATGCTACTATACTACCTCCAATCCATGAGTTCTTATAAATAGCCTTATATGTGGTCCATTAATGAATGCTTTTCGGAAATCCAAATAGGTTACAGCTACTGCTTTTACTGAGTAGCACCGGAATGTAAGGACGTAAGAAACAGGCAAGAGTAAGCCATTCAACCCTTTGAGCCATCTCCATCATTTAATGAGATTGTAGCTGATCGTCTACTTCAAAACCATTTTCCTGCACCTGTAACCCTTTGTTTTTAATACATTGAAATCTATTGATCTCAGACTTGAAAATATGCAACGACTGAGCCTGCACAGCCCTTTGGAGTAGATTTCCACTAATTCACTTTGAGTGACTATATTCCTCAGTGTGTTCCTAAATGTCCTGCCCCTTATTTACCACAAGGATCTGTTCTGGGTCCTCTTCTATTTGTGTTTTTTTGTAAATGATTTGGATGAAGGAGTGGAAGGGTGGATTAGCAAGTTCGCGGACGATACGAAGGTGAGTCACGTTGTGGACAGTGCGGAGGGCTGTTCTAGGTTACAAAGGGACATTGATAGGATGCAGAGCTGGGCTGAGAAGTGGCAGATGGCGTTTAACCCTGAAAAGTGTGAGGTGATTCATTTTGGAAGGACAAACTTGAAAGCAGAATACAGGGTTAACGGAAAGATTCTTGGCAGTGTGGAGGAGCAGAGGGATCTTGGGGTTCATGTTCACAGTTCCCTGAGAGCTGCCACCCAGGTGGATAGAGTTGTTAAGAAGGCGTATGGTGTGTTAGCTTTCATTAACAGAGGGATTGAGTTCAAGAGCCGTGAAGTTATGCTCCAGCTATACAAAAGCCTGGTTCGGCCACATCTGGAGTATTGTGTCCAGTTCTGGTCACCTCATTACAGGAAAGATGTGGAAACGTTAGAAAACGTGCAGAGGAGATTTACCAGGATGTTGCCTGGAATGGAGGGAAGGTCTTACGAGGAAAGGTTGAGAGAGCTCGGGCTTTTCTCTTTAGAACAAAGGATGAGAGGTGACTTGATAGAGGTGTACAAAATGATCAGAGGTATGGATAGAGTGGACAGCCAGAGACTTTTTCCTAGGGTGGAGGTAGCTTTTACGAGGGGACATAGTTTTAAAGTGAAAGGAGGTAGATATCGGGGATACGTCAGAGGTAGGTTCTTTACTCAGAGAGTGGTAGGGGCATGGAATGCATTGCCAGAGAGGGTAGTGGAGTCGGCCTCATTAGGGGCATTTAAGCGGCTATTAGATAGGCATATGGATGATAGTATAAGGTAGCGGCGGAGGTTAGACAGACCTTAGGTTTAGGGTAAAAGTTCGGCACAACATCGTGGGCTGAAGGGCCTGTGGAACAGCAGCCCAAGATCAGATGTTATTTTCTACTTCCTATATTAAGTAATGAGAACTAACAGTAGGTAATGTGGGCCCTTGAGGTTGTATGCTATTCAATACGATCATGGTTGAACTTCCACTTCTCACCCTCTCTCTTCATTACCCAAGAAATGATTGATCCTATCCTTGAATATGCAGATTGACTGAGTATCCACAATCTCCTCTGATAAAGGATCCCAAACATTCACAAGCTTTCCTTGTCTCACTCCTGAATAATTGGCCCCTTATCTTGAGCCAGTGCTTGCTGTGCTAGAAGTTCCAATTGGGTGAAACCATCACTTAGCATCTATCATATCAAAAAGATTAATACTTTTAAATGAAATTACATCTTATTTTTCTGTTACGATTTCAGCTGACGTTATTACTGGACAAGTCAGATCCGACACTGAAATCTGACTTGACAGACCATACATTGTTTGGTTTTAATGAGGTAGTCTTCCACTGAAACACAAGTACACAATGTTGCAGGTTTGGTTTTAACAACAGAACAGAAATTTATTATGCAAAAAAAGACAAAATTGAGTAAACCAAACTATTTACACACAACACAAATTTAAAGATTTCAAAACACACTCTGGAATACAATCCAGTTAATCCTAAAGATCTCCTTTATTGCACTTGCACTAGAGTTCCGAGGAATCTTGGGACTCAAAACGTTAACTCTGTTTCTTTCTCCACAGATGCTGCTAGACCTGCTGTGTTTCTCCAGCCCTTTGTTTTTATTTCAGGAAGAATTTCCTTCTCTTTCAAATCTAAAAGGTGGCTTTAATTCCCTGCCTTTAAAATCTAATAGCCTTTTCCTGGAGCCTTCATACAACTGAATTTAGACTTTCACAGCTTCAAAATACCTCTCAGGGTTTTGAGCAAAAACCTCTGGTCTGTAACATTCAAATGTAACTCTGTATACTAAGTAAAATCTTTAACAGTTCTGAAACTACCTCCCTTTCTCAGAGTGAGTGTGTGACTCACTGATGGTTGAAGCGTAAATGGTTGATGGTTGATGTGTAAAACAAAGACATTTGCAAATTTCTCCAAACTGAAACTAAAAGGCTTTGTTTTAAAATCCAAGCGATGGATGTTTCCCTTATGTCCAAAGAAAATTTCAGAATCTTCGACCTGAAGGTCGAAAGTCTACGAAAGTACAGGGGGAGGCGATGGCCTAGTGCTATCGCTGGACCAGATAACGTTCTGGGGACCGGGGTTTGCATCCTGCCACGGCAGATGGTGGAATTTGATTTCAATAAATAGCTGGAATTAAGAATCTAATGATGACCATGAATCCATTGCCAATTGTTGGAAAGGCCCGAAACGTCAGCCTTCCTGCTCCTCTGATGCTGCTTGGCCTGCTGTGTTCATCCAGCTCTAGACCTTGTTATCTCAGATTCTCCAGCAACTGCAGTTCCTGCTATCTCTGGTTCACTAGAGCCCTTTAGGGAAGGAAACTGCCATCCTTACCTGGTCTGGTCTACATGTGACTCCAGATCCACTGTAATGTGGTTGACTCTGAACTGCCCTCTGGCAATTAGGGATGGGCAATGAATGCTGCCTAGCCAGTGACGCCCTCATCCCGCAAATGAATAAAGAAAAAAAAATTAATATACTACGCTGTTTACTTTATTCACTAGTAAACTCTCCTAATCTAAACAAATTCCCAATAGCCTTCTTGGACAATCTCCCTCAGATTATTGTTTTGAAAAGAAATTAATCATTCAACCCTTTTGGGGACATAGAAAATTCACATGCCATCTGTTCAAAATTCAGAAATACACAATAAGTGATATAAATACATATATAAATTAGTGTACATTTATGTCACCAACCTTGCATCATACTTCTAAACTCTGAAGTACACAGGCCCAATTTACTCAATCTCATATTCATGTAAAACGTCCCATAAAAATTAAGTATGGTATATCAAAGTAAGTCAGGACTAATGTTAACACTTCCTCAATTAAAATATAATCTACCCAGTCAAACTAAACAGAAAATGCTGAAACAAAAGGTTCAACCACTTACCGCATCATCCCATCCATTACTAACAATGATTTGATCCATTTGCTTTCGGTCGTCATCATAAGTCTCCTCACTGAGTCTGATGAGAACATCTATGAGTTTCCTTTCAGACTCCCAGGAATGTATAAAATGGGTAGGACTTCTTGCCATTTTATTGTCTCTATGGGGAGCATCGGAAAATGGTATTTTTTCGCACTCAATCATGTCTTCATCCTGAGACTCCATTTTCTATGTAAGGTTTTTGTTAGATTGTTTATCTGTCAAATGAAGTGAATCATGCAGTTAATCCCTTACTACATTCAAGTTAAAGCAAAATCATTAAATATTAAATAAGACATTGTACTTACTATTTAATGACATTACTTCACATACGATTGATATTGTTTTCTCCGTGTAAAAGAGGTTGCCTTCTCAAAATGGCAAACCTTTTTGTTTGCAATCGTACAGAATGCTATGATGTAAACCACAAAGTTGTCCCACATCCATCAAAGAGGCAAATGGTTTCAAAACCAAATAGATACAAATATACTCTTTATAAGTTCTGCCTGGCTAAATAATACATTATGCATGATATAGTATATTATGCTGTCTAGATATAACAATATATCATTTGACTTAGCATTGATACTGCCACAGGATATCTGCTGATCCATTTGTATAACAATTACTGGATGAAAAAAGAAGCAACATTATTCACTTTGGTAGGAGGAACGTATGCAGAATATTTCTTAAATGTTAAGATGTCGGAAAGTACAGACATAAAGAGGAACCTGGGTGTCCTTGTTGATAAATCATTGAGGCTAAGATGGAGGTACAGCCAGTTCTGAAGTCTAATGGAATTTTAGCCTTTATTGCAACAGGATTTGAGTACAGGAGTAGCGAAGTCTTGCATCAACTGTAAAGGAGCCTGGTTAACCCCTACCTGGAACACTATGTATAGTTTTGGTCTCCTTTTCTTCGGAAAGATGTTGTTGCCATTGAGTGACATCAACAAAGATTCATCAGATTTGTTCCCGAGATGGCAAGACTCCTACGAAGAAAGATTGAACAAACTGGGTCTGTTTTCACTCGAGTTTTGAAGAATGAGAGGTGATCTCATTGAAGTCTACAAAATACTTAAAAGGGTATATGCAGGTAAGATGCTTCCCCTAATTGAGGAACCTAGAACCGGGGACACAATTTAAAATTAAAGAGATACCACTTTGGTCTGAGATGGTAAATGTTTTTACTCAGAGGGTTGTGCACTTCTGGAGTACTCCCCACATAGGGCTGTGAGATTGATAGGTTTCTGATTACCAGTGTTGTATAGGATTTTGAGGATGGGTTAGGTAAACAGCATTGCAATGACGAAACAGCCTTTTGAGGATGTAGTGGGTCAAAGGCATTGCAGTGAGGGAACAGCCATGATCGACAGGCCGAATGGCCGACTCCTGTTCCTATGCTCCTAAAGATCAAGATCTATCTAGTTCTCTCTACATATTAGCATATGGAGGAATGAGGGAGGAAGAAAATAAGAGAACAATTATAAATGACTGTCTATTGTGACCACTGACTTCCAAAAAACCATGAGTTAAGTTGTTCAACCAATCAAATATTACCCTAAGTGGAGGTAAGTCATTGAAGGTACAGTGGACCATGTCGAAGACAACAGACAGATAGAAGAGGGATGCCACACCATAGATACAGATAACATCATCTGTGACATGGATTATGGCCAGTTGGTGGCACAGTACCTGATCACAGAGATCAAATGAGGAGTTTAAAGGAAGATGGATACTGAATTGAGAAGAACTTTAGAGATGAGGAAGAAGCTTGCAAGGGCAGTGTAATTTGAGCAGATCATCTCCCCATGATGTTCAATCGCATTACCATCACTAAATTGCCCCAGGTATCATTCTCGGGGTTACCGCTGTCCAGAAACTGAACTGGACCAACTCTTTAAATACTGTGGCTACAAGAGCAGATCTGAGACTAAGAATTCTGCAGCGAGTAACTCATCTGTCTCCTCAATGCTTGACCACCATTTACAAGGCACGTGTAAGGAATACAATGGAATAAATCCACTCACATCAATGGATGAAGCTCCATCAGTACTCAAGAAGCTTGACAACACCATCCAAGACAAAGTAGTCTACATGTTATGTACGCCATCTTTAACATTCATGCCTTTCACCACCAATGCACAGTGGCAGCAGTACATACCATCTACAAGACGCATGTAACTAAACTGATCTTTATGGACTTCAGTAAGGTATTCAACAAGGTTCCTCATATGGAATACAGGGAGAACTAGCCATTTGGATACAGAACTGGCTCGAAGGTAGAAGTTAGAGAGTGGTGGTGGAGGGTTGGTTTTCAGACCGAAGGCCTGTGACCAGCGGTGTGCCAGAAGGATTGGTGCTGGGTCCACTTCATTTTGTCATTTATATAAATGATTTAGATAGGAGATATGGTTAGTAAGTTTGTAGATGACCCCAAAATTGGACGTGTAGTGGACAGCGAAGAAGGTTACCTCAAAGTACAACAGGACCTTGATCAGATGAGCCAATGGGCCGAGGAGTGGCAGATGGAGTTTAATTTAGATAAATGTGAAGTGCTGCATTTTGGAAAGGCAAATTGGGACAGGACTTATACACTTAATGGTAAGGTCCTGGGAAGTGTTGCTGAACAAAGAGACCCTGGAGTGCAGGTTCATAGTTCCTTGAAAGTGGAGTCCCAGGTTGACAGGATAGTGAAGATGGTATTTGGTACATTTGCCTTTATTGGTCAGTGTATTGAGTACATGAGTTGGGAGGTCATGTTGCAGCTGTGGACATGTGTTAGGCCACTTTTGAAATTCAGCGTGCAATTCTGGTCTCCCTGCTATAGGAAGGATGTTATGAAACCTGAAAAGGTTTACAAGAATGTTGCCAGGGTTGGAGGTTTGAGCTAAAGGGAGACGCTGAATAGGCTGGGGCTATTTTCTCTGGTCCATTGGAGGGGTGACCTTATAGAGATTTATAAAATCATGAGGGGCATGGATAGAGTGAATAGCCAAGGTCTTTTCCTCAGGCTAGCGGACTTCAAAACTAGATGGCATAGGTTTAAGTTAAGAGGGGAAAGATTTAAAAGGAACCTAAGGGGCAACTTTTTCATGCAGAGAGTAGTGCATGTATGGAATGAGCTGCCACAGGAATTGGTGGAGGCTGGTACAATTACAATATTTAAAAGACATCTGGATGAGTATATGAATGGGAAGGATTTAGAGGTATTTGCGCCAAATTCTGGCAAATAGGACTAGATTAATTTAGGATCTGGTAGGCATGGACGAGTTGACTGAAGAATCTGTTTCCATGCTGTACAGCTCTATGACTCTATAACCCAAGCTGTATGAATAACATCTTCCAAACGCGCAATCTCCTCCTCCAAGAAAGACAAGAACAGCAGATCTATGGGGACACCACCACCTGGAAATTCTCCTCCGTGCCACACACCATAGTGATTTGACTATCACTGCTCTTGCTGTCATTGGGTCAAAATCCTGGAAGCCCTTCCCTACTAGCATTGTGGGTGTACTTATACCACATGGACTGCAGCAGTTCAAAAGGGCAGCTCACTGCCATCTTCTACAGGGCAGTTAGGGTTGGGCAATTATTGCTGGCCTAGGTAGCAATAATTGCCCAAAACAAATTTTAAGAAAAACACGGGGTATGCTGGAAATCTGAGATAAAAGTCCTGGCGAAGAGTCCTATCAGACTTGAAACATTAATTCTGTCTCTTTCTCAACAGATGCTGCCAGATCTAGTGAGTTTCTCCAGAACTTTCTGATTTTACCTCTTGTATGCTAGCTAAGGGTCATTAACATCTCACCACTGTCTCCTTATTTTTGCCCACTGTGGCTAAAATATGTCACCTCTACCAACAGTGAAAGTTCTTGGAGGACTTGGAGCTTCACAAGTGTTCATAGTGTACAACACTTGGTATAACTTAAAGCAAGGCTTTAAAAGATCGCATGTCCATTGTGTTTTTGTATTAGATATTAAAAGTATGTGTGTGTGTACGAAGAATTTAACAAAGCACTGCAGATGCTGAAGATCGCAAAAACATAAACTGCTGGAGAAACTCAGCAGGTGTGACAGCAACTTTGGAGAGAAAACTGTTAACGTTTCAAGTCCAGTTTGGCTCTTCATGGCAGCTAGGAAAAAGTGGTATTTATGGTGATGGCAGGATTGGAGTGTGAGGGAGAGGTATGAGTGGATAGATGGAGACAGATCTCGGAGAGAAAAACGTGTAGAGAGACAAATAGATTTTTAATAGGAAGAGTTGACAACTAGTCTCTGATACAGTGATGTCAGTGATATGGGTTAAATTCCCACATTGGCTGAGGTTACCATGAATGCCTCCACTTACCTGGGGTCTAGTGACCCTCAGGTTAAACGACTACTTTTCATCCGGAGGCTTCTGCTCTGAGGGCATGAGTTCACATCCCACACTCCAATTGTTAATTGGGAACAAAAACAAAGTTACTGGAAAAGCTCAGCAGGTCTGGCAGCATCTGTGAAGGAGAGAACAGAGTTAACGTTTCGGGTCCAGTGATCCTTCCTCAGAACCCAGTTGTTAATTGGTGGGATTTGAATTCAATGAACAAACTCTGGAATTGAAGTCATTGTTGTGAGAAAAGCTACCTGATTTATTTTAGGAACCCTTTGGGATTTCAGAACAACAGAAATGTGTTTGATTTTAGGAAGGGTTTTAGTTCAAGGACAATTAGGGATGCAAAAGTACTGGCTGGAATGTTTGCCAGAAAGAATAAAACAGCCATCTCTCTCTTTTGAGAGCAGCTTTGTAGTCTAGTAAGACTATGCCCACATTAGTTTTTACCTTTTTGCTGATGAGGGGAAGGAGAGGTGATAAGACAGGGCTTATGACTAAGTGGAAGTGTTAAAACCTGACAGAACCTTGTGGGCCAAAAACAGAAATTTGCTGGAGAAACTCAGCAGGTCTGGCAGTGCCTGTGGCCAGAAAATACAGTTAACAGTATGACCCTTCTTCAGAACTGTTGGGGTTGCAACCGTCACGGAAGGGAAGGGTAAGGAGACTGCGGCTCGGAGTGAAATCTCTGATATTCCGTGCCCCACAGTGAGCCTTACTTGCCTGTTCAGTTCATGTATTGTTCCACCCACATGCTTCAGTCATGAACGGTCACTGTTTCGGAAACAGAGTGTGGATGGTGGTGCTGAGGCTAGCATCGAGCTCATTGCGTGGTATTCCCTCAGAGACAGAGGTTGGAAAGACCATCAAGGACCTTGGTGGTCGGGGGAGGAGGGCATGAGGGCGGGATGAGAGCGGTTACCATGACAGTTATTGTGCTGCCCGCCGCCGACGCGGGCCGGATGTGACGACCCGCGCGGCTGCGCACTCTTTTGTAAACGACCGGAAGTGACGGCGCGGATCAGCCGGTGGCGCACGATTCGAGAAGGTTCGAGGCGGAGTAGGCCTCAGGCTCGAGAGGCCGCGGAGATCGAGGAGGAGTGACAGCCGTCCCAAAGGAGAGGCGCTGGACGCGGGACGGCAATTTCCCCCTCCCCTCCAAAGAGAAAGAGATGTTCCGGCCGAATTTCCGACCGTCCCGGGCGGGGTTCCGCAGCCCGCCGCCAGGCCCGGGCCCAGGCTCAGGCCCGTTCACCGGGACGGGACAGTCCGGAGGAGGCAGCAGCATGTACTCCTGGGGTAGCTCGGCCACCCCGCCCTACGGAGGCTGGCAACCCCCCCGGGGTGTCTATAATAAATCTCCGCAGCAGCAAGGCCCGGGCTCGGGGTCTTTCCAACACCGTTACCAGAGCCCGTCTCCCGGACAGCAGCAGCAACAGGGTTTCAGCGGCGGCGGAAGCAGCCCCCGGCACCGGGGCCGATACTCCTCTCCCCCCTACCTTCACCATCCGCAGCAGCACACGCTGTCTCCGGGGCCTCAGACACACTCCCCTAGCCCGCACCACCGCAAATACCAGGCTTCGCCCAGGACGTCCACCCCATTCAGCGGCGGGGGCAGGTCCCCGGCGCCGGTGGAACAGTACTACAAACCTTCCATGCTGCAGGACCCTTGGGCTGACCTGGAGCCAGTCCTTGTCTCTGACATTCACCAGCAGTACAGCAACCTGCAGACCCCCAGCACTGGCAGAGGACGGAGATATTTCACTTAGCAGCAAAAAGACTCAACATTAACCATCCTTTTCTCGTGTGTGTATGTGTATGTCTGTCTGTGTATCTACCAAAGGTAGAGTAACTCCCTCAACCGGCCAACATGGATCGAGAGCTATTCTGGTTCCCACTAGCATTGCATTCCACAGACAAATTTTTTTTTTTAAAAAAAGACAGGATTTTGATTACAATTTTTTTGCAGAATCAACTTTTTAAAAATAAGTCCTATTTTTTTACCCAGGCACCTTTTTTTTTCCTTTTTTGGCAACACCAGTGTCTCGTTGGATGTTACCCGGAGAGTATTAACTACTTCAGAATTGGGAAGTGCCTGCTCAGAAGAACTGTTGAAATGTTCTTTAAAATCACCAGCTAGTGAACAATGACTAATTATTTTACAGGTGTCCGCCACTCCTATGCATTAATGAACAGGTTAGATAGCATGTGATCTGATTTTTACTAAACCATTGAATTGGTCATTTTTAAAAATTTTTGTCAACTTTTTTAATTGAAGATTGAAATGTCAATGTTTAATTTTGTATAATCCATGTTTCTAGCATATATGCGTGTGAATGTTAGGATAAACAAAAATGATTCAGGTCTGGTTCAATAATGTTATGGCAATTCTTGGGCTATGTGCAGCAAAGGTGCGAGGTGTGCTGCTGTTCCTTCAGTTTTCAGTATTTTTATTTTCAACTTTTTTTTTCAAGAAAGTCAAAGAACAATTTGAGGAAATGTGAAATCAATTTGCAAACATAAGTTGTGGGCATTGTGGGAGTATAATGGATTGTTCTGTGATTACTGCATATTGTTATATTTGGTAGCACATAAACCTACCAGTATATATAAGAGAATTTTATTGTAGGGTGGATGGAAAGACAGATTTCTCAGTGGCTGATAGCTCGAATTGTTTCTTACCTTGGTATTTATCATAAAAATAAAGTTTTCCTGATTTTTTTTTTAAAATCTTGGGATTATGGAAAAGTGCTGTTTGTTGTTTTCTTAAGCACTCATTTGAGAGTGAAAATGTGTATACTTTTAATTCTGCTTGCAATCAGTCACGATTTTATCAAATACCTTCCTAGATCTTGGAGAGATAGATGTGCTAACTTGTATTGTGCTTCCATTCCGTCAGTGCTGAAAGTTGTATGTACCTGGCCATACTTGTGTAAAACTAAGACGTTGAGTTTTGCTGGGTTGGGTTCCACAGCTAAGATCAGTGGTTCTTTCACCTGGGTTGCGTATATGCATTTTCTGACAGGGTTGGGTGGTGACAATGGCAACATAAACACGATTGACCTCCAGGACCAGAGCATTTGTGCAAATAGCCCCTGCACTGGGCGTGTGGTTAATGATAGAATAAAATTTCAGATTGTGATCTTTTGTGGCTCGTTATAACATTAGGTAGGACATAGACTGACAGAATATATACATTTTCTTTGCCTTTACATATTGTACACTGAAGAACACTTCTGCCCTAAATTTGGGGGATAATGAAGTACGTATATAGAAATAAAAGCTTATTTTGATTATGCAGGCAGTCTTGCCAGTGCCAGAATGTATCAGCACAGTAATGTTTGTGACCTCTTGGGATGTACGCTGTTTTAATGTGGTTCAAATTTCAGCCTTACAGTGCAATTACGTTAATACGTCCAATACTTATATGGTAATATTCCTATCCTGATCAAACAGTACATCCTGTGACTTGCAGGAACTCTGATAATTTGCAAATTATCAATGTGATAGCTGCATGTTTCTTGTCTTATTGTACTCCTGTCACATTCAGATATGTTTATATTTTTAGACCTCCCCTAATCTTGAATATCTACAGCATTTAGTGGATGTTTGCACAGGTTGTAGTTTTTAAAAAATTGACATATATCCACAGAGGCTGAATATTAGTGTTTTAACTGGTATCTTGTTCATAGAATCATAGGATCCCTACAGTGTAGAAACAGGGCCTTCAGCCCAACAATTCCGCACCAAACCTCAGAGTGTCCCACCCAGACCCATCCCCCTATAACTCACGTAATCTACACATCCCTGAGCACTATGGGCAATTTAGCATGGCCAATCCACCTAGCCTGCACATCTTTGGACTGTGAGATGAAACTGGAGCACCCGGAGGAAACCCACGCAGACACAGAGAATGTGCAAACTCCACACAGACAGTTGTCCGAGGGTGAAATCAAGCCCGGGTCCCTGGCGCTGTGAGGCAGCAGTGCTAGCCACTGAGCCACCGTGCTGCCCTAAAAATAGTCACTATGCCGTTCTTACCCATATTTTCATATTGCCTTAATTGTGACTGGGAGGCTGGATGTTTACTCAGATTGACATGTGTTCAAATTCTTTGAAACAATTATTCATGGGATGAAGGTGTTGCTGTTGAGGTCAACGTTTAATGCTGATCCAAATTGTCCAGGGAGTAAATTAAGAAAATCAACCACATTAATGTAACAACAAACAAAGAACTGTGAATGTTGGAAATTTGAAATTGTTGGAGAAACTCAGATCTGGCAGCATCTGTGGAGAGAAAGCAGAGTCAGTGTTTTGGGTCCAGTGACCCGTCTTTGGACCTGAGTTTCTCCAGCAATTTGTTTTTGGATGACATTGGTATGTCTGAAATTACACATTGACCAGACAAGGATGGTAAATTTTATTCCCAAAAGGGTATTAGTGTACCAGATGAGTTTTTACAGCAATCTACAGTAGTCACCATTATGCTAACTTTATTCCAAATTTTTATTGAATCAAGTTTTGTCATATGCACAGACCTTTGGTCCAGCTAGTCCACGCCAACCATGTTCCCAGACTAACTAGTCCTATTTGCCTGGTTATGGCCCATATCCCTCTAAAGCATTCCTATTCATATCTTCATCCAAATGACTTTTAAATATTGCAACTGTACCAGCATCCACCACTTTCTCTGGCAGTTCATTCCACACACAAACCACTGTGTATAGTTGAGGTAGTAACGGACACTCATTTGAATATCCGAACATCCATTATTTGAATATAGACAGATAATATTAAAACGTTAGATGATCAAAAATTTTAAGATTGTGGCAGAGTGCTGAAACTTTGAGCATTTGTCCTGTTTTCATTAAAGGTTTAGTACTAGACAAAAATTAGAATAGGTGAAAGTTAGTTGCCAATTAAAGTGTGCATTTTCATTTTCATCATTTTCTCTTTGATTTCCAGCACTTGTGGTTTGATCTTTACCTTGTGCATTTTCTAGTCTTTGTTTCATGTAATGCAAATAACTGAAGCAGTCAAGTTGAAAATGGCTGTATCTGATGCAGAAGCCACCTCTAGGTGGCATAAAGAGCACACTAATGACCAGACATGATGGAATGATGGAAGGATATGGTGCTGCTGAAATTGTTAATAATGGAGTTCAGGACTTGGGAGACCTGAAGCACTCCAATCTCACATTAAGGATGAGTGATGAGGGAAACTGGTGCAGCAATGACCCTGGGCATGGCCTCTTGGCTGCACAAGGTCTCATGCCCACCTGCACCACTCTCCCGTCGATGTGTGTTTTGGTGGTTGTTGCAAGGAGCAGGCACACCTTCCACCCCACACTAAGCTTTTGTTTGTGCTGGTGTCACTACCAGAATGTAGTGAGCTGTCATGGACTGCATCTGAGCACCTTTCCATGTTGAGGTTCATAGATTTTTATTCGTTAAGAATATTAAGAAATATGAAAGAATAAGGAAAGATTGCATTTATGTAGTGGCCTCCATGACCATGGGACAAATGCTTCACAGTTAAGTTTTTTTGTTTCTTTGCCCTACATTGGGGTATACTTTGAAGTTTCCCTGGTGATGGTATTTTTCTGGAGCTAGACTTGGATGTTTTGAGCACAGTCTCAAAATTCGCTGATGATGTAAACTTCAAAGTTTTGTGCACTGTTGATGACAGTGATAGATTAAGACATAGACAAGCTGGTGAAACAGGCAGATGTAGCAGAAAGGAGTGAATAGTACATTTTGGGAGGAACCATAACAAGGCAATATATAAAATAGAGATAACAATACAAAGAAGGTGTAGGAACAGAGACACCTTGGGATTATATGAGCTCAAGTCATTGAAAGTGGTAGGGCAGGTTGAGAAAATGATTAAAAAGAATAAGGGATCCTGAGCTGTTTAGAGCATTTAAATACAAAAGCACATTGTGTGGCGATTAATGTTTGTAGAACACTGCTTTACCCTTACCAGGAGTATTGTGTCCAATTTTGGGACTGCACTTCAGGGTGGATGACAGTTTGCCTTCAGGATATTTTATCTGATGCTCTAATCCCAATGTAATCAGTCAGGCCTTTAATATAACTGGTTATTGTGTTACAAACATTACTGGTACATCAGTTTTGAGCTAACATTAAGCTAATGGTTTATGCAGAGTAGTGTACTTTAAGTTACTCTGCAGTAAATGGTGTATGAGACCATTATAACCTTGGGTCAAATGCTATGATACAGTGAGATATCATAAGCATGTTTCTGAAAGGTATAATATACTGTGAGATATGACGACACGGAGAAGATTTACGAGAACTGTTCCAGGAATGAGGCCATTGGATGGAATGGAGACGCTGATGTTATTCCCCTTTGTCGAGAAGAGAAAGTTGAGATGATTTAAATCACATTGGGCTGAGACAGTAAACAAAAATAAACTTTGCATTGGCAGAAGGATCGAAAATCTGCGGACACGAAATCAAGGAGATTGGCAAAAGGAGCAACAGTGGGTGGCATGTGGAAATGATCAGGATCTCAAATGTGCTGCTTATGAAAATGGTTAATGCATAATCAATCATTGTTTTGGGAAGGAATTGGAGTAAGTACCTTAAGAACGAATTTGCACAGCTACAGGGAATAACTGGTGGAGAGGTACTAGGATAATTCCTGTTGCAGAGGGTTGGCATGGACTCGGGATGAATAGCCTCTTTCTGTGTTGTGACTTCTGACTTCCTTTTGAGGACATAAGGGGAGAAGTGGTTAATCCATGGTTTGGATCAGTTAGAATTTATGCATGGGTCTGGTGCAACTAGTGAAATATGTGTCACAATGTTTGTATCAACTTTCTGACCAAAGTGCACACTTCCTGCCTAATGGGCATAGTATTTTATCCACAGATTGTGATATCAGGAGCATGTGAAGTGATGTAGTTTGCATAAATCTGGAGGTATACTTGTATTATCTGGGTAGTCATCTTTAAATTATTAATTGCTGGGTTAAAAAGATGACCAGATGTGTGTATAAGGACTGATTGTGCTAATGACTTGGGACACATCAAACTGGAAAGTGGACCACAGGTTGTGTGTTCTCAAGAAACTGGAAACTATCTGGTAAACAATAGTTTTTCCAGCTTTAAATGAGTAAATATCAGGCCAGTGCGTAAAATGCTTGATTACGTATGTTCTTGTGAAACCATAACCCAGGAATAACAAAATTGCAAATTGCAAGATTCAATGTTTGTCTGAATTAATGATTTTTAATGATAATGCATTCATTTCCATTTCACTTTTCTACGACAAATATTCCTAACTTTGCATCATCATGGGCCTTCTGCCAAAAACATTTGAACTGTGTGGCTGAATAAATGGGAATCAGAGTGGCTAAATGACCTTTGAAATCTGTTCACACAGGTGAATGCTGCCACAGACAGAGGATTCCTTCACCTAAGTATTCTGTGTTGTGAACAATTATCAAAAACTGCAGTTTGATAAAGCAAGATTTACTGACATTTTCAGCTTTAAAAAATACCTATTGGCTCATTTCTTGATTCGAAGAAATGTTCGTGAAGTAATTTAAATCAAGCTTATTTTAAAAGATATTAAATGTGGAGGGATCTTGAGGGGTTAAGAAAGTTTCAAACTTATAAGAAACAACTTTGTTCAGATGTATCATTTTGTGTAGAACTGGTGAATGTCAATGGCAATATTCTGGCCAAATGCATTCACAAAGAATAAATAGAAGATCAAGCAAAGTTTTAAAAAGTGGCTAAGTTTCCCATTCATTTTTAATACTGTCCTTAGTGCATAGTTCTTCAATATATCTTGAGTATCTCCAACAGAGGCTTCTTTTCCCTGAGCAGAACTTGCCTCTTCATGGTTTTAATCAAGGTTGTTCTTTCTTGCTGTGCAAGTGATGCTCCTGTTCAAGTTTTGTCCAAAAGCATTTTATTTTGTAGCATGCCAAATTCTAAGCCTGCAAGTTTAGATGGAAGCCATCAGGCTCACAGTACTTGAAGCGTCCACATTTTTTGCTTTTCCGCTGACGGCTTTCTCTGAAGCAAAGGATCAGATGTAATCCTCCACAGTCTTAAGGACTTGAGAACCTTTGCTGTGCATACTGTGGCGCAGTTGGTAGCAGTGTATTGAGTCAATCTGGCTTCAGCTCAAAAATCAAGGTTAATATTCCAGTGCAGTGCTCGATGGAGCACATCACTGCCAAAGAGGCATCTTTGCATGAGAAGTAAAACGAAGGCTCTATCTGCCTGCTTAGGTTAGTGTAATTGTTTTGAAGAACAGCAGGGACATTCTCCTTTGTGTCCTGGCTGATATTTGTATCTCAATATCTAGTTATCATTACGTTGCTTTTTGAGCAACTTTACGGGCAAATTAATGTATTTCCTACATTACAAGGAATTGCATATTAGAAGTACTTCATTTGATGTAAAACATTCCAATACATCCTTTGGCCATGAAAGGCTGTATTTAAATGCAAATCATTTCCTTTCTACGATTAGCACTAGCTATAGAATGCAAGTGTAAGTGAGCAAAAGTTTCTTCTTTTAACATGATGTTCTTGACTTTATTGATCTAACAATGTCATTCAACATTTTGTTTGTCCTAGTCAATTGCTCAAAGAGTAACTAGTAGAATAATAAGGCAGCCAGCGACTGTATATCTGGAGTTTCATAAATTATTTGATATTTTTTCATCTTCATTTGTCTGACTTTGCATAAAGCTGTTTATTCATGAGGAAGCATGTCCTTGCACTTAATTCATTGTGTTAAAATATTGCAGGCTTGACTGGATTTTTTTCTTCCCATCTTCACATTTAAGACTGCTTTAAATAATTGTCAAAAGTCTGCATTGAATGAATTGTACATCCAATTCCAACTGAAAATTCTCTAAAACACTTCTTCCAGAGCCTGAGAGTATAGTTGTTGCCTTACTCATCCCATTTTATTTCATTCTTGCCCCAAGGCTAAATTTATTTTATCCAGTTTCCAAGATTATGGCTTGATTTAATTGTTGACTACATCCTGACTTCATGTAGCTTTTTTGTTTCTACATGTCAAATAATTAATTACCACTGACAGAGGAATCTAATGTGTTTACAACTTAAACATGTAGTTATTTTTACAGAGGTAGTAGGAACTGCGATACTGGAGAATCTGAGATAACAAGGTGTAGAGCTGGATGAACACAGCAGGCCAAGCAGCATCAGAGGAGCAGGAATGTGATTTCTGAAGAAGGGTCTCGACCCGAAACGTCGGCTTTCCTCCTCCTCCTCCTCCTCCTCCTCTGATGTTGCTTGACCTGCTGTGTTCATCCAGCTGTACATCTTGTTATCTAGTTATTTTTACAGTTCTTTTAATATAGTACTGCACGAAGCAGTAAAACTGCTTGGCTGACTCTTGAAAGTATTGATGTGCACTGTCTAGTACACTGCTAAGATCAGGCTTTGTCAGGGGTGCTGTATTTTGGAAGAGATCATGGACTGTGGTCTTATCTGCCCCCTAATAGATGTGGAAATCTATTTTGAAGAACAGGGGTTTATCTCCCATGTCCTGGCCAATGTTTATCCCTTAACACTTAACAAACATCAGGAAAGCATTTGCTCACAGCTAATAGCAATATGATAATTGGCTGCTACATTTCTTAAGTTACAACACTTCTAAAAGTACTTCATTAGCTATAAAGCATTTAGGCATGTCAGTTACTCGTGAGGCAACTATGTGGTTTTTGTAGGAAGACAGGTTACAGGTTGCCTTTGCTATCTCCTATAGTTATTCTAATAAACTCCTGATCGGTCTTTCATACGCTACCCTGTACAAATGTTGGATTATTCAAAACTCTGTATATCTGATTATTAGTCCAGCTTGTCAGTCTCCTCTGTGCTCACTGATTTACATTGACTCCTGAACAAACAATACCTTGATTGAAAAATTATCCTTATTTTCAAATCGTTCAGTTGTCTCGGCCATGCCCACTCCAATCTGTAATTCTCTTTGGTCCTGGAGCACCATAGATCTCTGTTATGCTAAGTCTGTTTTCTTAGGCATAGCCAGTTATAATCATTCTTTTTCTTTGGCTGGGTCTTCAGTTGCCTGGACCCTAAGGTTTGTAAGTCCTCGCTGCATCTCTTCACCTCTACATCCTTCCTTTAAAACCACCCCCTAATTAAGCTTATGGTCATTTGGGTCGTAGAAGAAATTAGACCAGTGGTAACAAAAACAGAAATTGCTGGTGAAACCATGTTATGATTCTATCCTGGGCACGGAAATGCAGTAACAAGGGTGTTTTGATTTCCTTCATTTCAATAAGACAAAGATACTAATGGAGATTCATCTTGTAGTATATAATAATTTGCCACCCCTTGTTTATCTATGTGCTTCTGGAATTTTGTTTGTGGTAAAAGATGGCAGTGCAGGAGGAAAGACTACATCAGTATTAGACATCTAGTGTTGATATACAAGTTATATTAGTGCTTGAATGAACAGAAAATCTCTGGTTACTGTTGCCAACCTCCTAGGTCATACAAACAATGAAATGCAGGAAAAATGACTGATCCATCTAGCTATTCTGTACAACTGTATCACAATATAGTATCCAATCCAATGCAAAAGTCATGTGATTATCCAGGAGAGATGGGAAAACTGGATAAAGAATCAAGCCAATGTTGAAGTGGATGGGATCAAAAATTTGGTTGTCAGAAATACGGAAATCTTCTTGAACCTCGGGAATTCAAAACCTGGAGATCATTAAGGCCCTGATATCTTTTATTAGTTTTCATTTGTGCAAGGCGATTCCTTGTTCCAGTCAGAACTGGGTCCAGTTTCATTCCCTACTTTTGTCAACAGGATTCGTGTGGTTGCAGACTGTGTGGTGGTCATATGCCCACTTATCCTGTAGCTTTGTACGCTGAGGCATTTCAAGTGTTTATCTAAATTTTTCAAAATTTGTGAAATTACAATCTTAACAGAGGAGATTCTTTGATCACTCAGCTCAATTTGAGAAAGTGAAATTTATTGCATATATTTTAACAAACATTCAAATGACAAATCGTATACATGCAAGACATAATATATGAAAGATTTAACATAAGCGGCAAAGTTTCAGTGGGTTTCCCAGCAGCATCCTTTACAGACAATTAATCTAGAAAAATATCACTATCTCAACTCATTCCAGTTCTGTAAGAAATTAGTCACTTAAGCATCTTGGCTTACTGAGGAAGTTTTACAACTTCCTTTCAGTCCTGCTGGCCTGAGTCATCTTTCATTTCTGATTGCTGGAACTTTTCAGTTCTGACCACTTTAAACTTCTATACAAATTCTGTCAACCTAGAGATTTCACAAACCAGTGCATTGAGTATAGTTGAGAGGTCATGTTGCGGCTGAATATGACATTGGTTAGGCCACTTTTGGAATACTGCATTCACTTTTGGTCTCCCTGCTATAGGAAAGATGTTGTAAAACTTGAAAGGGTTCAGAAAAGATTTACAAGGATGTTTCCAGGGTTGGAGGGTTTGAGCTATAGGGAGAGGCTGAATAGGCTGGGGCTATTTTCCCTGGAGTGTCAACGGCTGAGGGGTGACCCTGTGGAAGTTTATAAAACCATGAGGGGCATGGATAAGGTGAATAGTTGAGGTCTTTTCCCCAGCGTAGGGGAGTCCAAAACTAAAGGGCGTAGGTTTAAGGTGAGGGGGGGGGAGATTTAAAAGGGACCTAAGGGGCAACTTCTTCATGCAGAGGCTGGTAGATGTATGGAGTGAACTGCCAGAGCAGGTTGTGGAACCTGGCACAATTATAAGATTTAAAAGGCATCTGGATGGGTATATGAATAGGAAGGATTTTGAGGGATATGGGCCACATGCTGGCAAATGGGACTAGATTAATTTAGGATATCTGGTCGGCATGGACGAGTTGGACTGAAGGGTTTGTTTCTGTACTGTACATCTCTATGACGCAGCAGATACGTTTTTCCAGCAGTAGTCACTGAACATCAATCACAATAGGAAATGTCACTGGTGTCTTTTCTACCCTGACCCTCCTTTTTGACTTGTGCTCCAAGACCAGTTAAAAGTGTCCAGTTATTAACTTTGGTATACTTAAATAAACTCAACATTGATAGGTTATGAAATATTGTTCTCTTAGTCAGTGACACAGCAGTTGAAGAAGTTAACCGCTCGAACACTAGGGTAACCCCACTATGATGTTTGATGTTTATTACAGTAGACTAAATATTTTTAGTCAGAATAATTCAACACAAAAGGGCACACACCTAGGTTGTTACAATACAGGTTCTTTTGTAAAGCTATTCAATCCCAATCCTTTGTTCTTTCCATAAACATCATCATTTATTTTTAATTAATTCTCTAGAAGTTGACAGTTATTGGCAAGGCAACCATTAATGGTGCTGGAGCTGCTTTTCTTGAACCCACTGCATTCCACGTGATGGTGTTTTCTCCTCTTGAAATATTTATCCAGTCTCTCTTGAATGTTACTATTGAATCTGCATTTAACAGGCTTTCAGCCAGTGCATTCCATATCACAACAACCCACTGTGCAGATATTTTTAAATATCCTCATGTCACCTCTGGTTCATTTGCACCTTTAAATTTGTCTCTTTTGTTTACTAATCCTTCTGCCTCCGGAAACACTTTCACATTTATTGAAATTAGCATTTTCTTTGAGTCTGTTGCAAAGTCTTGGCATGTGATTAATTTTCTGTCACATTTTGTGCATCAGTGGTACACTGACTGTTCAGTAATGTGTCTTTTCTCCTTTTAATAAATTTCATTCTACATACTTGATTGAAACAGATGAATAGAATTATTTAAATTTTGTGGTATTAGAATTAAGATTGCTGCACTGTGACTACAACTCTTATGGAAGCCGATATTCTAAAGCCTTAAACACAGAGATCCATCTCTGAGATTAGCAAATGCAGAACACAATTTATTGGCAGATACGCATTCATGTGAGAAAGGATGATTGCCCAGTAGCAACACGGACACAATGTAAACAGAAATGTTTTGGCTTTCTGTCTTGTGCCTTTGGGAGACTCCCAAGCTGTGTAATGATGTGCTCCTCTGTAATTCTCAGAGTGAAAGTGTTGTACAATACAATGTGCTGAGGAAGTGCATTCATTCAATGTTGAAGAGCCAACGCATTTGCTGTATGATAACTGAATACAATTTTAAGAGATGTGATAATTGAGCAAATAAAGGTAAACATTTTCTTAACGTAATAAATCCTATATGTATAACAGTATAATACATCTTAAGAGGTTGTCTTGTTGGATGATGGTAGCATTCCTACATTTGGACCAGAAGCTTCAGCTTCAAGTCCTACCTCAAGACCCAATGGCTATGAAAGGTGTGTCAGGATATGAGCAAACTGATTAATTATCAAAAAAAACTGAAAGAACTGCAGATGCTTTAAATCTGAAACAAAAACAGAAATTGCAGAACTGGAGTTCTGAAGAAGGGTCACTGGACTTGAAACTTTAATTGTGATTTCTTTCCGCAGATCAATTATCAATCTGTAAATCCTTCAAATACACCTTAGGCAGTAAGAGTAGGAGATATTCGTAGAGCCTTTGAGCAGTACAGTTTGGAAAGAGACCCTTTGGTCCATTATGCCTATGTTTGCATCAAGCGCCTATTTATTCTAATCCTATTTCCCAGCATTTGACCCATAACCTTGTATGTTAAAGTGTTTCAAGTGTTGTATAAATAGTTCTTAAATGTAATGCTAGTTGTGTCTTTAGCACACTTTCAGGTAGTATGTTCCTGATACCTCCCTCTGAAACAAAACTTGTTAAATCCCGTCAAAACCTCCTTCTTGCCTTAAATGTATTCCTGCTGGTAATTGACGCCTTGATTAGAAGGGAAAGCTTAGTCCTATCAATCCTATCTGCACCCCTGATGATTTTGTACACCCCTCAATCAGGATCTCCACGCTGAATCTTCTCTGCTACAAGGAAAACTAACAGAAGAGAAACAGAACCTTGTGGTAGCTGGAGTGAAACATCCTCCCTGCATAAGACTCATTCCAAGGGACTAGTCATTTAAAACAAATGTAGTATTCTCTTGTCCACCAATTTCAAGAAATTGGAAGCTGTTCCATTTGAAGAAACACTAACTTTAGGAATTACACCAATTTAAAAGAGCATTTAACTTGCTCTATAGTGAACACACTTGTTCAGCAACAAATTTTTTCACAACATACGTGGATCGGAGAACTTTTGTCATGTCATAGAATTGTAGATATAGGTTCCCAAACCCAACAGGGTTACTGTTGGGATAACAAGGTGTAGAGCTGGATGAACAGAGCAGGCCAAGCAGCATCAGAGGAGCAGGAAGGCTGACGTTTTGGGCCTAGACCCTTCTTCAGAAATGGGGGAGGGGAGGGGAAGGGGGTTCTGAAATAAATAGGGAGGGGGGGGAGCGGATAGAGGAGAAGATAGGTGGAGAGGAGACAGACAGGTCAAAGAGGCAAGGATGGAGCCAGTAAAGGTGAGTGTAGGTGGGGAGTTAGGGAGGACATAGGTCAGTCCAGGGAGGACGGACAGGTCAAGGGGGCGGGATGAGGTTAGTCGGTAGGAGATGGGGGTGCGGCTTGAGGTGGGAGGAGGGGACAGTGGGAGGAAGGACAGGTTAGGGAGGCGGGGATGAGCTGGGCTGGTTTTGGGACGCGGTAGGGGGAGGGGAGATTTTGAAGCTTGTGAAGTCCACATTGATACTATTGGGCTGCACGGTTCCCAAGCGGAATATGAGTTGCTGTTCCTGCAACCTTCGGGTGGCATCGTTGTGGCACTGCAGGAGGCCCAGGATGGACATGTCGTCTGAGGAATGGGAGGGGGAGTTGAAATGGTTTGTGACTGGGAGGTGCAGTTGTTTAGTGGGAACTGAGCGTAGGTGTTCTGCAAAGAGGTCCCCGAGCCTCCGTTTGGTTTCCCCGATGTAGAGGAGGCCACAACGGGAACAGCGGATGCAGTATACCACATTAGCAGATGTGCAGGTGAACATCTGCTTGATGTGGAAAGTCTTCTTGGGGCCTGGGATGGGGGTGAGGGGGAAGTGTAGGGGCAGGTGTAGCACTTCCTGCGGTTGCAGGGAAAAGTGCCGGGTGTGGTGGGGCTGGAGGGGAGTGTGGAGCGGACAAGGGAGTCACAGAGAGAGTGGTCCCTCCGGAAAGCAGATAAGGGTGGGGAAGGAAAAATATCTTTGGTGGTGGGGTGGGATTGCGGATGGCGGAAGTGTCGGAGAATGATGCGTTGAATCCGGAAGTTGGTGGGGTGGTACGTGAGGACGAGGGGGATTCTGTTTTGGTTGTTATTGCGGGGAGAGGGTGTGAGGGATGAGTTGCGGGAGACACGGTCGAGGGCATTCTCTACCACTGAGGGAGGGAAGTTGCGGTCCTTGAAAAACGAGGACATCTGAGATGTACAGGAGTGGAATGCCTCATCCTGGGAGCAGATGCAGCGGAGGCGAAGGAATTGGGAATAGGGGATGGCATTTTTGCAGGAAGGTGGGTGGGAGGAGGTGTATTCTATGTAGCTGTGGGAGTTGGTGGGCTTGAAATGGATACCGGTTTCTAGGTGGTTGCCAGAGATGGAGACAGAGAGGTCCAGGAAGGAGAGAGGTATTAGAGATGGTCCAGGTGAACTTAAGGTTGGCGTGGGACCTATTTTAAAATTGCACATTTTTTTTTAAGGAAACATACACAATAGTTGTGCCTTTCACAATTGTAAGACATGTCAAAGTATTTTACAGCCAGTCAAGTGCTTTTGCAGGGTTGTAAAAAATGTTCTAGCAAATGTGCACACACCTAGCTCTGACATGTACTAAAATAATAATGACTGGATAACCAATTTTGATGAATCTGATTGAAGGATAAATTTTCGCCTGGTCCTCAAGGATAATTCCCCTATTTGTAACAGTGCCAAGGGACCTTTTACATCTACCTGAGAGAGAAATGGGCCTCAACTTAACATTTACACATGAAAGACAACACCTCTCACAATGCAGCACACTCCCAGCTGCCCTGCAGAGTCAGCTGTAAGTTTTGTTCTCAAGTCCTTAAGTGGGACTTGAACCACCAACCTTCTGACTGACCACTAAGGTCACTGACCACTGTCACAGTTGACACCATCCAACTGGAAGCAGTTTCTCATTTCTTGAAATGGGTATACAAAATAATATTACTTTTGTCTTAAATGACAATAATTTCTAACTGGAGATTTAAGATCAAATTACATTGTGTAAACTGCATTCATATTTGGAAACATTGTACTTGGTTAGCTTTCCTGATTGCATCTCAAAACTTCCTGATTAATGTTGAGACTTGGATGAACAAAATACCCTTCATTTAATGTTAATCAGTCAAAACCATGAATCTTCTTCCTTCCTGCACCTCCATGTCAGTACGTTGAGAGTCCATTAACATCTTTCGCTGCCATTCCAGCTTAGGCCAAAGAAATAAAAGCGTAGCAATTTGTTTGATCTTCACTGTTCTCTGTTTGAGACTGAGTTTCTTTTCCACATCCGTTACCTCACCAAAACCACACTGCTCCAACTCTGTTATTTTGCCATTATTGCTCCTGCTTCTGCTTCCGCAGGGTATTTCATTCATAACTTCAAAGTCTGATTTCTCAAGTACCATCATCATCAGCCTTTCTGTTTCCATAGATCACAACTGATTCACAATGATGTGGCTTGATGTCCTTCTCTGCACCAAGGCATGCCTTCCCTTCAGCTCCTGACTTACTGCACCCTAACAGATAAAATCTGTGTGTTCAGATTCCTCCCTGGTCTCTTGATCTCTTCCTCATGCTTACATAACTTTGCATGTATTTTCCAATTCTCGAGCATCAATCTACTCATTTCCTACTCTAGCATTGGTGATTGTTCCTTCAACTACGTTATCTCCACCGTCTGGAATTTCCTCTCAACCTCCTGCAGTCTCTTCCCCTGCTTTAACACCCTTTAATTGCGTTTTCATAACTGAGTTTATTTCTTCCCTAGGTCTTAAATAATTATTTTTAAAACCACAGTGAGATATCAGAAATGGAACAACTTATGCAGAACATTGTCTAACTTTAGACTGCGGTTTTATTTCTCAAATTCTTGCACCAGTCACCACAACAACATTTTATTTTAAAGTCTGTAATCTATTCAGCATTGTTTGCCTCCATGCTAACTGGGTTAATGCAGTCAACAACATATTCCACTTGTTTTAAGTTCTAGTACCCCCACACCCATAACAGCCAAGTCTGACATCTTTTAAATTGTTGTTTTATTAAATCATTAGAAACAGTTTGATTGTTATCAACAAGGTAATATGACCCCCAAGTACTTATTTAAATATTGTCGCTGTACTCTAATTGTAGTGATTGAAACGAGGTAAACTAGGTAGACTTCATGGAATATGAGTTCCCTCATTGGGACTGTTAACTCAATCCAATTAGGGAGCCCTGGCTGACAGATATAAACAGGAGTTTCAGGGGTTCTGCTCACTGTATGAGCTAGCTGGGTCAGTGTCATGTACTACACATGTGTAAATAAAGGGTGACTTGGTGACCGGATTCTGGCCTTCATGGAGTTATTTCAGTAATCACTTAGGATAATTGAGTAGATTAAGCTTCCTTTTAAAGTAACTTTTTAAAAAGTAGACAATTGGTTTGTTCCAAAGGTTCATATATTTTGGGATACATTGCTGAAGAATTCTTAAAGTTGCCATCTCTTCAAGAGCCAAATACTGTGGTGAAGTTTTAAGAACGAACATTGGAGTGAATTGTCGGACACATTTGGGCATCAGCGAGTCCAGTTTCGCAGTAAATGGATGCCAATGCTATAATGCTGATTGGCCAAGAAGGTATCCTGAAGACTTTTTGATCCACAACCTCCAGTTAAGGTTTACAAATTTAGGTTGATGTTATGGGAATTTAGCAGTGCTCTTCCTATTGGTCAAGAGTTGCAAATATATTGTTAGAAGACAGTAGTTTCAATGACACAGGGGCAGGTACTTGAGTTAAATTTTGCAAAGCTGCTTGCCAACAGCGTATAAAAATAGGGGACCATCACTGAGGAGCTTGCATTTGCCAAGGGTTAACATTTGTCACAGGCTGCTTGCTGTGGAGCATTTGTTGGGACTGAGAGTTAGGAGACTGTGTTTAGTAGGCAGTTAACATTTTCCAATCGACAGGTATTTGACACATTTGACAGATACTTGACAGGCGTAGGTGTTGCCATAAGAAGGAAGTATTCGGGATCAGTGAATCCAGTATAGATAGGATCATCAGGGCTAAAGCATGTCCTTGAGAAAGAGAGAAAGAACCTTCAGGCAGATTGAAGTGTGTAGTTTCAGCAATTAAGGTGGACTGGAAATAAGATCCAATAGAGTTCAAGTCTTAAAGCTGCAAAAGAATTTGCATGTGAGTTACAGTTACCAGTTTACAAAGTAGATTCAAGGAACCGAGAACATTCTTGAAGAGTGTGCCACCTACAAGTTGCACTGCAGAAATTCACCAAAGATCGATAGACAACACCTTCCAAACCCATGATAGCTTCCATCTCGAAAGATAAGGATGGCAGATACATGGGAACACCACCAAGTTCCTCTCCAAGCCACTTACCATCCTGACTTGGAAATATATTGCTGTTTTTTCACTGTCACTGTGTCAAAATCCTGGAATTCCCTCCCTAATGGCATTGTAGGTGTCCCTACAGCACATGGACTGCAACGGTTCAAGAAGGCAGCTCCTTACAGCCTTCTCCAGGGCAACTAAGGATCAGGCACGAAATGCTGACCAGCCAGTGACCCCCAAATCCCACAGGTGAAGTTTAAAAATGCCCTCAGATTAATATAAACATTGAACTTGCGTACTGTGTCATGCCTCCACTAGTGAAATCAATCTTTGTCTCTAATAAGCCAAGTTAGTATTCAAGTTAAATTAATGATTGTCCTTTTTGATTATTCCTTAACAAGAATTTGCAAACTTTCCTGTTTAATACAGGGTCCAATTCCCACACGTACAAACAACAGTAGGCCACTCGGCCCTTCGAGCCTTCTTTGCCATTCAAAAAGATCGTGGCTGATCTGATCTTTAGGCACTCTTTCAAAAAAAAACAGGGAAATTACCTACAAGGTCCTGGCTAGCATTTATTCTTCAAGCAATGTCAAACCAAAACACATGGTCATTATCACATTGTGTATTTATTTGCTGTGCGCAGGTTACCTGCTGCGATTTCTATATTAGTTACAATAATGTTTATTTGCTGATAAATAAAATGGTTCGCTCAGGTTGCAAAGGGTTAACTGCTGGAGAGAGAGAAGTCACCTATGCGTGTTTATTTGTCTTCGGCAAATAGAACAGCGGATGAATGAACTGTCAACAGTGTCCTTTCTCACATGTCACATCACTATGGAGATGGTGAAAACCATTGTGCAGAGCTGACTGCATCTTTAATACTGAAAGATCTTTGATCAATTATTGCTGCCATTGTTGTCAGTCCCATGAATCAAGGATGATGTGCCAGGATTTCATGGTTTTTTGCATCCTCGATGACTTACTAGGTTAATCCCGGAGCCATGTGCATTTGGGAAGTGAGGACAAGATTTGCACAAGATCTGCCCTCTCACCTTCTATTGTCATTGCATCTCTGCAGCAGAATCTCTGTCCAGTTTCCTCCGTGCTGTGACTCTTTGATGAGGCACCTCCTTGAAGCATGGTTTGTGGCACGTTTCTCTCATACACGGACATCAATTTGTCATCTTTTCAACAAGGCATTCAGTCGTAAAAAACCTTTCTCCTGTCCTCCTCAAGGTCGGGTGCCACGTTAATTTGCGTATGAGGGCTGTATCCAGAACAGCTGATTTTGTGTGATCACAATTCTGGAGTCAGCGGTTTCAGGGAAGATACTGAGGTTTATTCACTTGACTTCCCATTTGACTTTGAGTATCCTAGAGATAGTGCCGTTGGAAATCCTCCAACACGTGGTAGAAGCTTGGGTGCAGTGGCGAGCTTGGCCAAATGGACAATGGTCCCGATGCAAGAGCGAGGTTCCTCATTTGATGAGCAAATATTCAACATGAAGCTGAAAGAGAACTCAGGCAAGAGCCTTCTTGGGCAGTTAGAACATGGAACAAGAAGGCTGCCAAACATTGAGTGGGTGTAAAAAAAACGTTAGTACAGAGACTGGTAGCATGTACATTTAACCTGCAACAGGTAGGACTACATATTTTGATAGTGATCAGTAACGAGAAAGCCATTGTTAAATTACTCATCTGCATTCCATTCCTTTTTGACATAAAATATATCATTTTGTTGCTCATGACTAGCCTTATTTTAACACTATCACCACCCATGATCTGTCCTGTCCAACTCAGAGGTGGTAGCACAGTGGTATACCATCAGAAAGGAGTTGCCCTGGGACAGCTCAACATTGATTCTGCACCCTATGAAGTCTCATAGCATCAGGTCAAGCACGGGCAAGAAACCCTTCCATTGGTGACCACCTACATGCCACCAACCTCCCCCACACACGTCTGTATACATCAATCTTGGTAGGAAAGACCACTGCACATTTCCTTGTAGAGACAAAGTCTCCATTTCACATCAAATTATGTGGCACTACCATCATGCAGAATGGGATAGATCTAGCAACTTGAGATTGGGTATCCACGAGGCACTGTGGTCAATCAGCAGCAGAGCTTTATTTAACCATAATCTTTAACCTCATGGCCCAGCATATCCCCAAGATGCATCAACCTTGGTTCAATGAAGATCACAGGAGTGGCACTAGGAATACTTAATGTGAGCCATCAACCTAGTGAAGCCATAACACAGGAGTACCACCAAACAGTGTAAGCAGCATGTGACAGACATAGCTAAGTAATCTCACAGTAAAGATCAGATCTAAGATCAGTCACAAATAACAGTAAACAATTAAAACGGGTAATAGGAGCTGGAGACTCCACATCCTCAATGATAGGGGAGCCCAGTACATCAGTGCAACAGACAAGATTGAAGTATTTACATTCATCTTCAGCCAAAAGTACTATTTCGCCTCCTCCAGGGAGCCCCAGCATTACAAATACCTCAGAGCACTGTCCTAGGCCCAACCAAATTCAGCTGCTTCATCAATTACCTTCCCTCCATCATAAGGTGGGGATTTTGCTGATCTTTGCACAATGTTCACCACATTCACAACACCTGATACTGAAGCTAATGTGCAAATACAGCAAGATCTGGAAAATATTCAGGCATGTGCTAATAAATGGCAAATAATATTTGTGCCATACAAGTGTCAGGTAATAACCATCCCCAATAAGGAAGAACCCAACCATCAAGCTTGACATTTACTGTCATTACCAATGCTGAATGCCCTGTTATCAGCATCCTGGAATTATCATGCTTCAGGATGTAGGGAAAAGGAGAGGGTGGATCCTGCCACATTGTTACCTGAGCAGACCTCAAAGTCATTTGGCAGAATGCCTCATCACCAGAACTTTCTAACAAGCATCAAAGCATCGCTTGGCTGGTGGTGAGAAGGGCACTGCCTGTGAGATCCTTTACGTACACCCGGTCGGTCTACACCACTGCACGCTGCCCTCGAAGTGACTGCAGAAGGGTTGAGACTGTCACACATCTCCTGTTGGAATGTGTCTTTGCAAAGGAAGTCTGGAGAAAGATGCAGTGGTTTGTTTCAAGGTTCATCCCCAGCAGCTCCATTACGTAGGACCCTGTGCTCTACGGTATGTTCCCCGGGACACACGCTGAGACAAACATCAGCACATGGAGGACCATCAACTCAGTGAAACACGCTCTTTGATCTGCCCGAAACCTGTTGGTCTTCCAGACCAAGGAGCTGACTCCGACCGAGTATTCTGCGCTGTAACTTCTCTATGGTTCTATGGCAGAGTTTTGAGGTTTGCAGCAACACACAGCAAGGAGCTGACCCTGACCAAGTGTTCTAGACCGGCATACTCCAAGGTCCAGGACTGTGTGCTGAGGGACGCACTAAAGCCTGGGGCAGCTCCTGTCAAGGCACAGTGGGGAAAGACAGAAAGATCTTTCTGCCAAAGGTAACTGGGGGTCTGTTCAGGTATCGGACCATCTTAGTGCCTCAAATATATATAAATATTGGTATTGCATGTATAAGAGATGTCTTTTGTTTGATAGAGTCAAAGTCCAATGATCTGTTTGTTTATTTGATATGCAACTGTACAGAACTGAACTGCATTTGTGATGATGTATATATACAAAGTGAATTTTTATGATTAAAATATATTTTTGAAATTAAAAAAAGCATCAGGAACTAATTTGGACCAATCAGATAAACATTGTGGCTATGAGGTCACTGACCAGGAATTCTACAATCAGTAACTCACCTCCTGACTCCCCAAAGCCTTTCCACCATCCAAAAGGCACATCAAGAGTGTAACGGAACGCTCTCCCTTTGCTTGGATGAGTGCAGTTCCACAACACCTCCACCATCTTCAAGGACAAAGGCAGCAGGTACATAGGAACACCACCATATTCAAGTTCTCCTCCAAACCACTCAGCATCCTGACTTGGAACCATTTCTTCACGGTCATTGGGTTAAAATCCTGCAAATCCCGCTCAATCAGCATTGTCGGTATACAGAGACTGCAGCAGTTCAGGAACAGAACTCACCTATTGTGGACGGGCCAGCCAGTAATGCTGACATTTTGTGAACGGATTTTAACAAAAATTCACAATGCTTTTCAGTCTAACTTTTGAAAAGGCAGGGGTCCACATGCAACAGCAAGTGTGAGATGACCTTGTTTGGCACAGGAAAAAAAACACATAGTGTTATGAGACAACAAGGTGCAGGGCTGGATGAACACAGCAGGCCAAGCAGCATCATAGGAGCAGAAAGGCTGACGTTTCGGGCCTAGACCCTTCTGAA
>NC_063346.1:13826409-13828506 GCF_021869965.1 Rhincodon typus
GAAACGTCAGCCTTTCTGCTCCTATGATGCTGCTTGGCCTGCTGTGTTCATCCAGCCCTGCACCTTGTTGTCTCGGATTCTCCAGCATCTGCAGTTCCTACTATCTCTGATTCAACATAGTGTTATGATCCTGATAGACACGAGTTCCACCTGCACCAGAGACCAGAGATACTACACCCAATCAAATGTCTGGAACAGGCCTGAATTTCATCTGGGTTAAATGTCATTCCTTTAAGATTCAGAATCTGACCGTACTGGCCCTACTGTGTTCACATGTTCTATCACTGGCATTGGCCGTTCCTTTTAGATTTGCACAAATATCTGCATTTTGGCTGTGCAAATGTGTGATGGTGTACAGAAAATGACAAAGAACTTGCACACAGTCTAAATAAGAAATCAACAGACTTTGTGGGAAGTTAAAATCCATCCAGACCATGTCCAGAGACTGAGTGAAATACCAGAATAATTAGCTTTCCAGGATTCAAGCACAAGTAATTTATTCCATTCTTTCTCCTGCTTACAGAAATCCATGGTAATGTCCGATGCTAAAGGCCATCATTCTTTCATCCGGTTTCTTTATGGCCAGTTGATTATTTGGTTGGAAAAGAAGACATAAAACTGTTCCTTTGCCATTAATGCATTGCAGTAACAGATGATTCGAATTATCATAACTTAGTAGTGAATGATACAAGCAGCAGATTTTGCTCCTGATGCCAATATGAACACTTGTAATAAGATCTCTGTTAAGAATATTGTATAAACTAAATGAACTTGGCTGCTGGAATTTACAATCTTAGTTGAAATGCTGCTCAAATTTCTTGTAACCATATCATTATGTGTTCTATACTTATTTTTATATATAGGCCACTAATCTAGAAGACATACTTATATTTAGACAATGCCTTTATTGTAGTAAAAGTAATTTCCTAAGGAGCTTCACAGTAGCATTATGATGCTAAGATTGACACTGAGTCACATTAGACAATATTGAAGTGAAATCCTATGTAGATTTTAAGAAGTATCATATCCTGACACATCACTGTCTAATTTGCATACTAACAATATAAGTATAATATCTGAAAATTTGAATTAAAAATACACAATATAGACATGATGAGAATTATCACTTCTGGGAAAAATAGAGGCTGGTGCAGACCTGATGGGCTGAATAGCCTCTTTCTGTGCTGTAACTTCTCTATGGTTCTATTGGCAGAGTTTTGAGGTTTGCAGCAACACAACCAGTTCATTTATCTTGCCAAGATCTTATAACTAATTTATGTTACATTTTATTTATAAGTAGGTACTGCTACAAGCTGTTCCTCCTCTCAATGTAATTGAAATTAACAAATAACATTGTCTCTTACATTAAGACAACCTTTCTTAAGATGTTAAAAATAGGGAAAACTGATTACTTCTCTGACTCTTCCTTTTCTCCTACATCTAACAGATCACTGAATCTGAGGCATGTTTTCAATAAATCATTCACACCTGATTAATACTGTCTCTGCACCTTCCTCTCTTCCACAATCCACTGCCCCATTACTGTAATATGCTATACTGTATTCCTCAACATTGACTGCCCTTTATTTGCACAATTATTTGATTCATTGCTGATGAACAGATCATAAAGGTATCAAAAACCTGGCAATTTGAAAGATTAGAACAAAATTCTAGAAATTTGCAGTCCATCCACTGCCAAGACAAAACATAGATTGTTTGTCTAACTAATTAGTGAAATAACTTGTGGAGTACAATGTATGGCAAGATATTGGGCAATATAATTGCTGAGGAGAATAGGGCTCCTGTGGTGCTGTAGTACTGTCCCTAGCTCTGAGCTGGAGACCAGGGCTCAAATCCCACCTCTCCAGACATGTGTAAGAACATCTCTGATCAGGTTGATTCGGAAAAATCTAACTGCTGGGCGAAGTAAGGAACTCGAGTACATTTCCTGATGACCTGTCTGCCTCGGCCAGTGAGAGCAAAATGTTATAGGTTCACAAAGACAGTGCATTGAAGATGGCCTAAGCATATCTGGTGGTGTTCAAGTGGAAAATGCCCAGCCAAAGGCGGAGCCCTGTTTGTACTGTCAGATATCAG
>NC_063346.1:13829006-13848027 GCF_021869965.1 Rhincodon typus
TGATGTTGGAGGTAGTATATTGGCATGGATACAGGAGTGGCTAACCAATACTACATAGGCAGTGGTATAAATGGGGTATTTTCAAGATGGCGACTGTAACCAGTGGTGAGCCACAGGGATCAGTGTCGGGGCTACATTATTTACAATATATATTAGTGACTTGGATAATGAAAATGAATATATGAAAGCCAAGTTTGCACATAATGCAAAAAATAGATGGGAAGGCAAGTGGTGATGTTGACACAAAGACTCTGCAGGGTGATATTAAGTGGGATGAAATTTGGCAGCTGGAATATAATGTGGGAAAATATGAGGTTATACACGTTGACTGGAAGAATAGAGAAGCTGAATTTTATTTAAGTGGAGAAAAACAGCAGAGAGCTACAGAACAGAGGGATTTGAGAGTCCTCATCCATGAGTCACAAAAAGCTAGCATCCACGTTCAGCAGATAGTACAGATGTTTGTCTTTATTTCAAAGGAATGGAGGAAAGGAATTGTAAAGTATCTGTGGTATTCTTCACTTGAGAGGGCTGTAGAGGCTGGCTTGTAAAGTATATTCAAGGCTGAAAGAGACAGATTTTCAATCAGTAAGGGAATGATGAATTATAGGGAAAAGGCAGGATAGTGGTATCGAGGGTTTTGAGATCAGCCATGACTCATTGGACTAAATAGCATACTTCTGCTTCTATGTTTTATGGTCTAATGATCTTAAGTCAGGAATGTGATGGAATAGACACTGCTTGCCTGGACAAATGCAGCTCCAACAATCTTCAGGAAGCTTCATACCACTCAGGACAAAATAACCAAATTGATCGGTAACACAGCCAATCACCTTCGACATTCAGCACCTTCACTGGCAACACTTTGTAGCAACAGTATGCACCATCTACAAGTTTCACTGTGCTATTTCACCAAGTCTCCTTTGCCAGCATTTTCAAAGCCCATGACCTTTACTATCTGGGAAGACAATGTTAGCAGATAGATGGGAACAATGCCATCTGCAATTCCCCTCCATTCCACACATATTCCTGATTTGGAAATCTATCACTTTTCCTTCATCATCATTCTTGACTGCACTGTGAGTGTTCCTACATCCCAAGGACTGCAGCAGCGTAAGAAGTCAGCTTACCATCACCTTTTCCGCAGCAATTAGGGGTGAGCAATAAATGCTGGTCCAGCCAGTGATGCCCACCTCTCATGAATGATTAAAATACATTTCCTTTCCTGATCTCTGGAAGTCCTGAAATGCTTCACAATTTTGTGTTACACCCACTGCTATATTATGGCACACACTGCAGCTCGTTTGCATACATCTGTCTTGCAAACAGCAGCCATATCATTTGTTTTTTTTAGATCACGTTGATTGAAGGACTGGACAAACTCTTCATCAAATAGTGCCATAGGAGCTTTTACATTAACCCGAGAGCGCAGATGAGGCCTTGGGTCACATCTCCCCTAAAAGTTGTCACTCCAACAAACTGCTGCCCTTGTCCTTTCAGATAGTAGAGGTCACAAGCTTTGAAAATGCTGTCAAAGGAAACTTGGTGATATAGTGCAGCAAATCTTAAGATGGTGCATGCTCACTCTTGCAGTAAGTGCTGCATCAAACACCTTGGAGTGTCAAGGTTTATTATTTAAACTTCTTTGTAACTTGGAGCAAAGGACTTTCAAATCTAAACATGATGCCCTAATTTTTGCAAGGAAATAAAACACAGCATGTTTTCTACTACAGGAGACTCCCAGCGAGGCAAGGAATGGTTTGTGGGATGTCTTCATCGTGTCCCTGAAGAGATCGAATGTGTTCACTGACTCTTGCAATGCCCTTGGCTTGTGATCAACCTAAATGGAGAAGGTTCATTTGAGAAGGTGTTGAAGACATCGAGAGGGTCTGTGAGGTACACAATGAGGCAAAGCCCAGGCATTGGAGGGTATGCACAAACCTCTAAATGACCCATTCACCCAATCCTTCAAGCACCACCACCTCCACAAGTGGCGGAGTCTGTGGATTACACATGGGACTTGTCAGCCATTGAACTGGATGGAAAACAAATCATCATCAATCCCGAAAGGATGCTTAAGAACATGAAGAACTGTTCAATTGCTAAATACACAAAACGCTTGTGTGGAGAGATAAAGGACGGTATAACATCAGCCATGAGTGATTAGGTTGTAATTTTGGTGGCTAGCTGTATCAATGTAGCTGGAAGGATCTATAAGTTATAGTGTAGAAAGGTAACTTAATAAACCTACAAGGGATTTAAGAACAATTAGGTCACTTGCTTTATAGAATTTAAATAACTATACGTATTTGTCAGTTAGGCTTTGGGATTTAGGAATAAATATATTATAATATATTAGATATATATTTCCTGTGACAGTACCTTTTATGTAAGCAATGAGGGGAAGAAAAAAGAACATAGTTTTCAAATGCTGTTTGGAGGGCTCAAACTTTAAAAGCAGAAACCAAAATCTATCCTCTGTATATAATTAGGCCACTCACCTATGAATAATGCTCCGCATCTCTGTCACCAAGTGTCACCATTGTGAAAGAAAGAGGTTGAATCACATTTTAATTTTAACAGGAATGTCAGCCCATATTATACACTTGAGACTTTGCTGTGGAATCTGAACTCAGAACTTTCTGACTCAGACACAAGAATGCAACTGATGGAACCATCTGCAAACCCAAAGCTTTGCAAGAATATTCTGTGTACATGGCTTCAGTGTGAGATTTTTAATGTTGAGTCAATATCTATATGTGAGCCTCACTTGTGTTTATTTTCATGATGCTTCTCCTTTGATACGTAGGTGGGTGGAAATGCAAGCTGTGAGGCAGAGGCTGGAGAGAAATGTAGACAGGTTAAGTATGTGGACAGCAAGATAGCACATGGAGTGTAATGTGGGGAAGTGGGAGGTTATTCACTTTCATTGTAAGAACAGAAAGTAAAGCATTTTTTTAAAGGCTTGAAATGTGTAAATGTTGATGCCCCAAGGACTTGTACAGAAACAAAGTAAGTTGACATACTGGTACAGTAGGCAATTAGAATAGCAAATTGCACGCTGCCATTTATTCCAAGGGGATTGGAGTACAAGAGTAAGTACGTCTTGGCAAGTATAAATATATCTTGCTGCATTTTCATAGGGTTTTGGTGATAGTACATGTGGAATACTGGGTTCAGTTTTGGTGCCCATATTTAAGGAAGGATATACTTATATTACAGGACTCGGGATGAGAGAGTTGTCCTATTAGAAGATACAAAATGAATTGCATTTATCCCCCCTGGTTTTAGAAGGGTGAGGTGATTGCATTTAAACATTTAACATTGTGGAGGTGCTTGACAAGGTTGATATAGTAAGTCCTCATTTAAATTTGTACTTCTGAAAAATTGTAACTTTTAGTGAAACATTAGATGTGATCTATTAACTGTCATCTGGGGTCATTTCTATATAAACAGATACTGCTGTTAATCCTGATCTGCTCTGCCCTCACAACCTGCAATTGATACAGTGATGGTCTTTTTACTTTCAGCAGGGCATTCATACCTAATGAGGTGATCTTTATGTTAGCTCCCGTAATGTAAAAACTAGATATGAGTCTTGTAGCACTGAAAGATTCAATGGATATTTATTACAGTTCCTGGTATCTACAGACCTTACAGTCACTGGCAGAAACATCAATGTGCATTATTCAGGGGAGGTGTTGGCCTAGTGGTATTATTGCTAGACTATTATGCCAGAGACCCAGATACTGCACTGGTGACCCTGGTTAAAGTCCTTCATCGGCAGATGGTGAAATTTGAATTCAACAAAAATCTGGAATTGAGTGTCTAATGGTGACTGTGAAACTGTTGTCAATTGTCAGGAAAAAGCTGTCTGGTTTGCTAATTTCCTTTAGGGCAGGAAACTGCTATCATTACCCTGTCTGGTCTAATTGCACTCTGGGAAGTTAGAGATGAGCAGTAAATGCTGGCTTAGACAATGTTGCCCACAACGTGTAAATGAATTTTAAAAAAGGCACTTCCCTGTCTGGGCTGGTACTGAGAAATTTAGTTACAAACTATAGGACGCTTCCCTCAGCATTTCATGCTGCGACTGCCCCCAGTAAGATGGAGACTGAGACCTTTATATCATCAGGTCACCTACTTTGACACAGTGACGAAAACGTGAGCATGGCTCTTAAAGGCATATTGCATATTAGCTGTGTGACATAAAACAACAAAGTGAATCATGATCTTCCGTACGAATAAATGTTAAAGATCCGGTTAGATTCCTTCAGACATTTAGAATAGCAATTTATTGTCATATGTATTTTTACGAAAAAATTTAATTGTCACGTGTATTTTTATGAAGAAAAAGTGAAAAGTTTTGAAGTCACCATACCACAGTGCCTAAATTAATGACGGAAGTCATAAGTAAGAAGAAAGAAAGTAAAAGCTCATCACAATTCAATTAAAGATTCTTGGGTTCAGGGTATGCGAGAAAACTGGGCCAAAATCACCCACATAGGGCTGGGCTGAGACCACCCTACCATGCCAAGACGAGACCTCAACGCTGTGCCGTTGAAAGACACAGAAGATGCCTCTGAAGCAAGAACGAGACTTTCATGCCAGGCTGCTGGAATACCCAGAAGCCACCCAAGAAGTCCTTCATGACAGGTTGAGGCCTCTATGCCAGGACAAGAATGCCACACTGAGAGACCACCCTGCCCAGCGCCAGGCCTATACTACCATTCCAGTTTGTTGGAAGACACCTCATCACTGGGCCTGGGCTGGGAGAAGACACCTTCCATCGAAGGTGTTAAAAGAAGGTAAGTTGCCATAATAAATGGAGACGTTAAAAATGCATAGAAAGAAAAAGCAGATGGAGTAGACGAGCTCCAGGTTCCTGGGCTGAGGAGCCTGTACATTGTGATGTTGCGCCATTGCCATCTTGAGAAAAAAAAGGGAAAAAAAATTCCAACCAGACAAACCTAGTCAAAATACTGCACCATATATGTGTAGCATTATGTATTCCTACCTGAAATAATAACATCATAAAACTAGTCACTGAATAAAAAATAAATACCGTGCCCATTCAAGGAAAAACATTGCAGGGCCATGGAGTAGGAGAAGGAAACTGAGACTAGTTGACATGCTATTTCAAAGAGCCAACACAAGCTTGATCGGCCAAATAACTTTCTCTGTACTGTACAATTTGATTTTTCCACAATTCTACAATGAGAAGCAGAGGAGAAGCCCCTATATGTGGCCCGTTTATCCTTCCTCTAAACTCTACAGAAAATGCCTACCATATTTTCCTCTCCTGAGTTTCAGAAATCTTGTCCCTTGCTTGCTTTCTCCTGTAGCTCTTCAACTCTCACAGCTGAATACATTTTCGTTAAAGAACTTCAGTTTAGAAATGGTGCGTCACATTTTTACATCTCAATGCTGCACATTGCATTCAGTTGTCCCAATGATTTTCTTCCTAAACATTCTTCACCCTTCGAAGAAAACATTAAATCCTGTGTTTCAGATGACTACCCAAGCCCTTCAACCACCTTCAGTTGACTTTCTTGTATCTTTTGCCCGAATTCATGACAATAAGATTTCTGCTCACTTACAGGATATTGACATGCATTGATAACATACAACTCCCACTCTACAAATGATATAAAAATGAAAATTGTGAGACAAATTGGGTGACACAGTGGCTCAGTGGTTAATCTGCTGCCTCACAGCACCAGGGACCCAGGTTTGATTCTACCCTTGGGCAACTGTCTGTGTTGAGTTTACACGTTCTCCCCATGTCTGTGTGGGTTTCCTCTGGGTGCTCCAGTTTCTTCCCACAGTCCAAGGATATGCAGGTTAGGTGGATTGGCCATGGGAAAGACAGGGTTATAGGCGTAGGACGGGGCTTAGGTCTGGGTGTTATGTTCTTCAGTTGGTGTGGACTCAGTGAGTCGGATGTTCCACACTGTAGAGATTCTATGATAATTGGAAGAAGAGATCCCAAGTAAAAGGTAAAGAGGGTTATGAGAGAGAGAGATGACTAGTATTGGTTTAATCTGAGGGCCACCACAGGAGAGGGGAGAGCTTGAGAAGGAGAGTCCTTCATGGTAATCTCAGCTGGTGCAGGAATTGTTGTCATCACACACTATTGCAAACCAGCTGCTCAACCAACTGAGCTAACCAACTCCCAAGGAGCTAAATAATAAATGACTGTAAAACAAGATGGCCTTAAGTGGGAAAACGTAAAGTTAGGACCTGATGCACTTGAGATATTGATTTCTCACTGGCTGGGAGATCTAGAACAAGGGGTGACAGTTTAATGATAAGGGATCAATCATTTAGGGCTGAGGTATGGAGAAATTATTTCACTCAGGACATTGCAATTTTTTTGGAACTCTCTGCCCCAAAGGGTTGTGCATGTGACATCATTAAATATAATTGAGATTGAGGTAAACGGTTCTTTGGCCTATCGATGAAATGAGGGATTGTGGGTATGGGCAGTAGATAGATTCTTGAATACCAAGAAGATGAAAGATTATCAGGGGCTTAGGCAGGAATGTAGAGTTAAAATCAGATCAGTCGTGATCTTATTGAACGATAGAGCAGACATCAAGGGTCAAGTGGCCTACTTTTGTTCCTTGTTCATACTAAAGTGTAGTTGAAGCCCAAGATCAGCCATGATCATATTGAAGGGATGTAACAGCCTCGATTGGCCATATGGTCTACTCTTGTTCCTATTTCCTATGTTCTTATGTAATTGTATATAATGAGTAAACAAAGCCTTTGACATTGTCTGCACACTAATCCAGTGATAGCAGGATGAATGCACCACTTGGTTACTGTTTATAGAAATGAACCTCTCAAGAGTGAACAGAGTCTCTCCTCCCAATAGCTAAATCCTGGAAAGGAATGTCTGCAAGCTACATCAGTTAATTCATTGAGTGGGAACATATGGCTGTGGTGTTTTTATTTAGTCGTGCAGTATCCAAGACACTGATGACAGTCTTGAAGGGCATTGATTATGAGGAAAGGTTAAAAAGACTAGGATTGTTTTCACTGGAAAGACGGCAGCTGAGAGGAGATCTGATAGAGGTCTAAAATTATGAGAGGCATAGATAGGGTGGATAGTCAGAGGCTTTTTCCTAGGGTAGAAGTTTCAATTTCAAGGGGGTACAGGTTCAAAGTGAGAGGGGGAAAGTTTAATGGAGATGTGCGAGGGAAGTTTTTCACACAGAGAGTGGTAGGAGCCTGGAATGCACTGCCAGAGGAGGTGGTGGAAGCAGGCACATTGATATCATTTAAGGGGTATCTGGATGGTTACATGAATAGGGGGGGAATAGAATGATATGGACCGAATAAGGGCAGAAGGTTTATTTTTCAGATTTGTTACAGCATGATGATCAGCACAGATTTGAAGGGCTGAAGAGCCTGTTCCTGTGCCCATCTTCTCTTTTGTTCTTTTTGTTCTTTGACATCATACTCTGGCTCATTCCAACCAAGTCTCTGCTATTAACACTGTTCAAACCACAGGTTACTTGTGTTAGCAAATGTAATGTAAAGTGTGTGATATAAGTTTATTTTAGTATCATTTCTTTTTGTTGTCTCTTGGATTTTAAAGTAGTGGCATATGAATTTTCCATTTGTCTAAAGAGGATAATGATGAACTTATAATTCTGCAGCCATGGTGATTTGTTTTAAGATGCAGTTTTAAACAGGTTTTATTTATAATGGGAGAGTTTATGAGTGAACAAAGTAAACAGCAGGCTTTCAAACAGAAGATTCTGGAACTTTTTGGGGAAGGTTTAGGGGACACACTCAATGTCTGGAAAAAAGCTTTTCAGTTTCAATTTGGAGCTGTTTGCAGAATTCTTGCCTGAAGCTGAATGTATAAAACCTTTGCTCCTGAAAAAGAGAAGTACTTTTAGGGCTGTTAAGAAAGAGGTCACCTCAAAGTAAGGAGTTTATTTTAAAAGTTCCAAACCAGAGGTGTTTTGTTAAAATCTTAAAGAGGTTATATTAAAATGAGAAATGATGTGGAGGTGCTGGTATTGGATTGGGGTGGACAAAGTCAGAAGTCACACAGCGCCAGGTTATAGTCCAACAGGTTTATTTGAAATCACAAGCTTTCAGAGCCTTGTTCCTTCGTCAGGTGAGGCTCCAGAAACAGGCTTTTGGACTGTCAAGATGGGCAATTGAAGCCATGGTTAAGATAAGCCTTACAGATGTGAAAAAAAAGGGAATTATCTCTGGTGTGAGTTGTGTAAAGGAGTAATGTTGGGATTAATGGGATTAGTTCACTGTGTGTTTTGAAATCTTTAAATTTGTGTTGTGTAAATAGTTTGGTCTATTCTATTTTATCTTCAATTCTTTTGCATGATTTTTGTTTTATTGTTAAAACTAAATCTGCAGCATTTGCATGTATTTGTTTCAGTGAAGGAGCACCTTGTTAAAACCAAAAATAAAACTATGGTCTATCCAGCCACATTTCAGTCTGGAATCAGACTTATCCAGTAATAACATCAGCTGAGATCATAAGACAAGAAAGAAAGGCTTGCATTTATAAAGCATCCCTCATGATCACCAAATCCATTAACGCAAAGAAGTGATCACCATTGGTACAGCAAGCTTCCTCAAATAGCAATGTGATAATGACCAAATAGTCTGGCTGTTTTTAAAATATGAAATGAAGGATAGCTATTGGTCAGGGCACCAAGAATGATTTCTCCAGACATTTTCAAAATAATGCCAAGGGAGCTGTGATAATCTCAAGCGAGACCATCAACTTTTAAAAAGAAATTCAAACTCACGCTTATTCACTGAAAGAATGGTGCAACAAGATTTCACATATTAAATTGGAACTTTTATTGTATAAGAACTAAATTATGTAAATACAGTTAACCTAACACTACATTTCATGAAGCCTTATTGTTTCAACCTGAAAACCATAATAGGCCATTTCCATCCAAGGTATTCCTTATGCTTTCCAATGTGTTTGGGGTTCTATCACATCACCAGAGACCAAATAATGGCATGCCATAACCCTTAGGAATTCACTTAGATTCTTCTATATTCCTGATTTTCTATGAGATCCATGGGATTTTTCCACTGGCATTCAGCTAGATGACACTCCAAATCTCACAATTATGGATATCCCTGAGTTCCAGCTTGATCTTCGATGCTTTCTTGCTTAGAGACTCCAAAACTAGAAAGCAGTCTTGCAAATGTCTACTGGTCTCATCTATGTCCATCCATCCATCCATATACGGCAGCTTGCTCTCTCTCTCTTTGCCTTTGCCTGTGAGAAAACCATGGTCTTATGAGATGGACAGCTGCCACAGGAATAAGAAACCACACAGACTGAGGTGTCTAAAATTATGGGGGCATAGATAGATGGCAAGGAATCTTTCCACTTGGCGGAGGGATCAATGACCAAAGGGGCACAGATTTAAGGTAAGGAGCAGGAGGTTTAGGGGGATGCGAGGAAAACATTTTTCATCCAGAAGAAGGCAGGAATCTGGAAGTCACTACCTGTGAGAATACTAGAGGCAGAAACCCTCGTAACATTTAAGAAGCATTCAGATGTGCACTTGCGATGCTAATGTGTACAAGGCTATGGCCAACTGCTGAAAAATGGGATTAGAGCAGTTAGGTGGATTCTTTTGACTGGCACAGACTCGAAGGGCAGAAAGGCTTTTTTCTGTGCTGTAGACTTCTATGACACTATGACTAGAAACATAATCCAAAAGGATACCTTCCTGCAACCTATGTCCATGGCCAAGTGGTATATCTACAAGGTTGCAAATTGAGATTCAAACAAATTATCCATAATTCTCAACCTTTGAACAGAAAATACATTAAGAATTTATTTTACTAAGCAGTTGCATTTCAAACATTCTTTAAACTGGAGAATTACATTCAGATCTGTAATGAGGATGGGGCCATTCTCCACAGCTAAATGGGCCCATCTATTGTTTTATGGTTTGCACCTTTAGAACTCTGACTCTGTAAGTACACATTGAATGACCTTTGATGTATAAATACCTTTGGTGATCTGGCAACTTCTAGAGTTTCAATTACCCCACATTTACAAATTTAATTTAACAACATGTCCACTGCATGAACAATCCTCAGTATTTGTGGTCTGAAGCTGTATGCTTTATTACTGACTGTGAGGTAGCTGAGCTGTCACCATCCCTTTTACAGCTGGCATCTACAGGACCAGCTTGGTCTGGTATGATGAAAACAACCCACTTGCTAGTCTAATGAGAAGAGGCCCTTGTTGTGAACAAGATGCAGTGAATGGTAGATCTCACGTACCAACAGATTCAAGAGTAGCTTCTTCCCCGCTGTTATCAGACTTATGAACCAACCTCTCATATATTAGAGATATTCTTTCTCTGCACCTTCTCTGTAGATGTAACACTGTATTCTGCATTCTGGTCTGTTACCCTGATGTACTTACATAAGCTTTGATTTGACTGGTTAGCACGCAAAACACTGCATCTCGGTACATTTGACAATAATAAATGAAATGAAATGAAATGAAATAAAATTCAAGATCCTAAGCCATTCATCAGCCAAGTCCTTATGGCACCATCAATGTGGGCGGTGCTTAGGGTATTTCTCATTATAAACCTTTCAGACCCTTTTACCACTTTTCAATAATATGAATCGTGAAATTACATATTTTCACGACAGATCTCTTACTTCCATCCAAGAGGACAGATAAGACTTCAGCTTTAATAGCTCACCTGTAAAACAACATTAACAGTGCAGCTGTCCCTCAGTAGTGCACTGTAGCATTGGCCCTAATTGTATGTTCAAGTCTCTGTGATGAGAGATCTGTTAACCTGCTGAATTGGAGGTGGGTTCTTAATCACACAGCCACATTGATGCTTGTGTCAACAACAAACGCTGTGTATATATAGCGACTTTAACGTAGCAAAAATGTCTAAAATCACAGAGTATTGTCAAACAAGATTTCACACATAGACACATACGGAAGTGTCAATGACCTGTAAACTTGATCAGAGATGTAATTTGGTGAATTTCTGCAGTAAATCTTGTAGATAGTACACACCACTGCTACTGAGTGTCGGTAGTGGATGTTTGTGGATGTGGTGCCAATCAAGTGGGCTGCTTTGTCCTGGATAGTGTCAAGCTTCTTGAGTGTTGATGGAACTGCCCCCATCCAGGCAAGTGGGGAGTATTCCATCACACTCCTGACTTGTGCCTTGTAGATGGTTTCTCTCTCCACACATGCTGCCAGATCTGTTAACTTACTCCAACAGTTTCTGTTCTTATTTCCAAGTTCCAGCATCTGTGGTATTTTGCTTGCGGTGTCAGAGTCGGCTCCTCGCAACATCAGCGGTGATGAGACTCATGGGGGTTTGGGGGAGAGCAAGCCCAGCTCAGAGGAGGGCAAACCCTGAGGCGACATCAGCGAGGTAGACCCAGTGGTGAAAGATGGCGCCTGAAGATTGAGCGACTTCGTCATTGGGTGGGTCTGACGCTGGTGGCAGCATATCGGTAGCAGGAGGTCACCACGGCAACACCGGCCACTGCAATAGTCTTCGACATCAGTTTGCCTATTTTCAGCGATGGTGAAGGTGAATCAGCCCAGGGGCGAAAGATGGCGCCTGAGGATCAGCGACTTCAATGTTAGTCGGCTCTGGTATGGTCGTGGTGGTTCTGAACTGAGTGAGAACTCATACATAGATGGACTTCTCTTTAAGCTGTATCTTTTCATTTTCTCTTCATCTTAAACTATCAAAATGGTGCCAGACTATGGTAGCAAATGAAAGCTTTTCACTGTATTTTATTACATTTCAATGTAAAACACACATGAGAATAAACCATTCATTTGTTGTATTAAAGTAATATCTGGCTGACTAAATATTGCTTTGAAAGACGGGTTTAAACTCACTCAAAACCCATCAGGCCCACAATCATTGTCTAAAGCCAAATCAAAATAAGTCACAACTCCTCACAAGGGAGAGGTCAAGTGTTGTATGTGCCCGTTCAAAAACCAAAGCAAATGAAACACTTAATTCAGGCCAGTTATTTATAACAAAGAGATAGCACACAGATGATGGGCAAATGGTTATCTCCAAACATGCGCATTCTTCTAGCACATGACATCAAATTGGAATGTAACACATGAAACTTCAAAGCATCTACTTAACAAATTATTACATCATCAACAACACTTGAAGATGGTAAAAGGCAGTAGAATCTGAGAATATCATTCATTTAAGTGCCTTCATCGATGTCACTTTAATTTTTCATTAAAATTCAATCATTCTTCAGGTGCTGCTGTTTGATCTGTTATAGGTTAATTATACAATGATGTGTGTTCCACGTTGTTGGAATAATCACATTCCAAGCTTCAACTACAGAGAATTCTATCATCTTTAACATCAGCAGCTTTAACTTGCTGGGACAGAACTGGTTGCTGATTCAAATGACACCAGGCCAATTGTTGTGTTCTATTACACATTATGTGCTTTACAGGCAGAGCTATGGCATGTTTCCCAAAAAAACCTGTACATATAACACTATAGCTCCTCCCTCTAATATACATTTACACATATAATAACAGCAATATACAATAGGTATTTTCCATTGTATTCTTCTCACACCACATAATCTTTCATTCCTATTGGTCAGCATTTTTCCTTTACCCACTGCTATTTTTGGTCAATTTAACCCAACTGTATTTTTAAATTAGAAAAATGAGAACGGATAATGCCAGACTGCCTATTGTTCATTCAGTGGGAAGATGGGCTTCTGCATACAAATCAAGACCAGTGGGGTGAAATGATAGCTCAGTAGCTAGCACTGCTGCTTCAGAGAACCAGGGACCTAGGTTCAATTCCAGCCTCAGCTGACTGTGTGGAGTTTACACATTCTTCCCATGTCTGTGTGGGTTTGCTCTAGTTTCCTCCCATAGGACAAAGATGTGCAAGTTAGGTTGATTAGCAATGCTTAAATTACCCAGTATCCAGGGTTGTGTAGGTTAGGCATAGGAAATGTCTAGGTGGTGTGGACTTGATGGGCTGAATAGCCAGCTTCCACTTTGTATGCGTTCTAAGATTGGTATTGCAATTCTTTTTTCTTTGCACTTACAATATTACTACAATTGATCAACAGGAGGAATCTTTAACTCTAATGTTTTACAAAGTTATTCAGCCATTTTGCAAATTATTTTCCCAGAAAAAATTGTGTTCTTATCCTCTCCAAAACATGGCTTGTGAGTTACAATTTTCCAGGATTCAACTTACTGGGGTCCTTCACTAAGTCATCACCTCCAGGAATGGAGAAGAGAAAATACATTCTTGAAGAAATGATTTTGTGCATTCTAGGGGAAAAAAGATGTATAACACAGTACTGAGAGGAGACATTAAAATGCAATGGGGATAAAGTCAAAGTGAAAGGTATAAGTATTGCAAATAAAAGGTCTGCTGCAGTACAAAAAGAATCTCAAACATGCTGGTCTACATTTTCATGTCCTTGCATGAACTGTGGCAACAAATGTAGTGAACACACTGCTGAGTTTACTCATGGATACCTAGAGCAGTGAGCAATGGGATCATTGTCTTTGTCTCGATTTGTATGCAGAAGCCAGGCCAAGTTTGTGGAAATGGGTAGAATGCAGAATGGAGCCATTTAACAAAAAGACAGAGAAGAAACCGTCTTGGGTACTATCATCCAATTTTCATCTGAAGTCAAAAGGATTTGCTGTGGGAGTGCTACGTGCATCAAGTTGAACAATACATTAACTCCGCCTAATCTCATCAGTTATAGCCGCTCACAAAAATACTTTATTACCAGATGAATTGAATGATTTAATTTTATTGAAACTGTGTTCATATCCAGGAAGGAGACCACAAATATTTGTAAAGTTGCATTTTTAAATATAAAAGAAAACAGGACAATTTTAAGAAAATAACTGGAAATGCCTCACTATTCCCTCCACAGTGTCAGTGACCATTCGTGATGAGGGCCAGCATCCAATTAAGTAGAGACTGAGTCTTGCATTGTTCTTTCCAAAATGGCCTGTTAGGACATAATATCCATCCCAATCTATTAAGGCCATTCAGGGACTGGGAGTTACCAGCATCAACTGCAGATCACGTGAAGTTTTCCTTTTCCTTTTCCTTTTCCTTTAGGGGATGAGCTGATCATGGGCAAGGCCAGCATTTGTTACCCATTGTTAGTTGCCCTTGAATTGATTAGCTCACTCAGAGGGTAATTAAGAGTCATGCCAATTGCTGTGGGTGTGGAGTCACGTGTAGACCAAAAAGATTCTTTCCTTCAAGAGCATGAGTGAATCAGATAGGCTTTTACCACCATCAATAATGGTTACTTGGTCACTGTTGCACAGACTAGCTTCATTTTCCAGATGAGTTTCAACTCCAACAGCTGCTTGTGTACCCCAGGTCAAGCATGAGCATGGAAACCTCCTGCTGCTTAACACTTACCAGTCTCCCTCAACTGATGAATGAGAGTTCCTCCTTGATGGAAGAACCAACGAAGGGACCAAGTGTACTTAATATACTCTGGTTGGAAGACATCAATGGACATCACCAATGGTGTCTCAGAAACACCATCACTGACCAACTGGTTGGGTTCTAAATGACATATCTGTCAGACTGGGCTCGCAGCTGATAACAAAGGGAAGAAACAACTTGGCCTGGTCTTCACCAATCTATCCACTTCCGCTGTATCTGTCCACAATGACAGTATCAATATGAAGGATAGGGTAAACAAAGAGGAACTCTTCCCATTAGCTAATCATATAAGGACACACGGGATGCAGTGAGGAATGTGAAGCAGAACATTTTTCTTCTTGAAAAACACCGAGAGAGGTAACAACCTTTGACAGCAATAAGAGTGAAGCCATGAATGATTTCAAAAAGAAATGGACGGGGACCAAAGGTCCTTTAAACTGCATGATCAAGTTCGCAGATGCCAATCATATCTTGCCTTCTGCACACAGACCTAGAGGATTCGCCCAATGGGATAGACAATTCAAGGGGCTGTCAGTGGGCTCTTGAGGGTAATAAACATATATGGCTACACGGAGAGTGAAGGAATGGGGTTGAATGGATTTCTTGATGGGCTGAGTGAGATTCCTCAGTTCTGCAATGACTCTGGCATTGGGTAGGCCCAGGCACTAAACTGGTAATGATGACAGAACCATGAAACATTGAAGGAGTTCTAGCTTTTTCATTGAGGACATTCCCAGCCACCTCACCACCATTTCCCTTCAGGGCAATCCAACAGGTTCAGCTGTCACAGAGAGATCCCGAGCACTCTGGAAAACTTTGTCCCCTGACTGCATCACAATGAAAACTAAGCTGGAATTCTCCTCAACAGAAACTCCCAAAAAACCTCCACTACATCCCCAACTAATGTTTTGGTTGGGAAGAGGCAGTGTGAAAATGTTTATAAAGTTAATGCGAAGAAAAAACGTATGGTATTGTAGTATATAGCAAGCCCATACTTAAAAGAACTGATGCCTTTAAGAAGGTTCAGAAAGATAAAGAAAGGGATTAGTCTGCTCTTGAGACTGGCACATCCCAATACGCTGGAGATAAGAGAAGGAAACAATTTTGACCGAAGTGAAAGAGTTTCTGAAGGTCATGCAACTAAATAGAATGAACAGCAGTCTCCTGCCTGAAAAGACAGATGACAGCCTGTCCTTTATTGATAATAGGAGATGAAAGACTGACACCATATAAAGCTTCTGCAGATTGACCCAATTCTGCAGGGGTTAAACAGAGGGCAATTCTAAAGATGTACAACATGTCTAAACTTTTCAATTTTACATTTGATACTTTTTGAAAGTATATTGAGATGCTTTTCCCTTTTAATTCTTTGTAATAAATCTCACATTTGTGCTGATGTACTGTTGTGCCCTAACGAGCCTAGTTTTGGATCTTGGTCAAAGCTATGCTGTCAGTTCTCCAGTCAGTGGAGCAGTGAAGGCACAATAATTGGCATCAATAGCCCTGGGTTTGATAAAGGGGAAAAAGTAAATGAGAAATCCCACCCTGATCTAGTCAACAACCTTAACCAAGTCACATAACATTATTAATTGTAGCAATCAATTGAGTAATTGATTTATGGGGAATGGTATGATTGCTGGACTGTTAATCCAGAGAACCAGTCAATGTTCTGAGGACTCCAAGTTTCAATCCTACCATAGCAGATGGTGGAATTTGAATTCAATAAAATCTGCAATTAAGAGTCTAATGATGACCATTAATCCATTGTCAATGGTCAGGGAAAGCCCATCTGGTTCACTGATGTCCCTCAGGGAAAGAAACTGCCATCCTTACCTGGTCTGGCCTGCACGTGACTCCAGACCCACAGCAATGTAGTTGATTCTTAACCACCCTCTGGGCAATTAGGGATGGGCAAGAAATGCAGGTCCAGCCAGTGATACCATCATCCTGTGAACACATCAAAAAAAATGTTCCTGTTTGCACTGCCATAGCCAGAACTGCTTGCAGTTGAGATGTAAGGTGTGTAATTTATTTATAAAGACTATATCTCTTTACTTTACATTTTTTTGATTGTGGACTAAATTGGGGGAGGGGACTGTTTTACAACAAAGGACTGTGGAATTAATTGCAGTACTTTTAAAAAAGCAAGCAACTAAAATTCATCGTGTGTGGTGTTTACACTGCTGCTTTGCTCAAGCAGTGGGGGAGACAGTTTGTAAAAGGGCTAGCACTGGGGTATGTATAAAAAGAGAGATTTGGTCAGCAACAGGCTGCTGATTGATTTGTGGAATCAGTTGTGGATGCCAAAGGTCATCAGCCTGACAAGAACCACTCTGGTTCCTCAGTGGCTGATCAACTTGTGGGTGTGAGGATACAGTGAGAAGTCCTTGGGCCTCTGGAGGAGAAATGGAGTTGTTCTCTCCAGTAAAAGTACCTGAAGCTGAAGAAATGCATCTTTTTTTCTCCCACCCATTGTTGTAAGCTTTTCTGTTTAACCAAGAAGTCAGAGACTTTAGCATTTGTGAACCAGTTGCTCTGTGCCTCCTGTGAGGCAGCAAAAGACCCAAAGGAAAAACTAAAAGGAAGTGCTCCATCATATCCAGAGGATTGGCACCATTGAACTGTTTGTGCGTGTGCGTGTATAGAGCATAGGTGGATGGAGGTAGAAGGGGATTGGAGTTTTAACAAGTAGAGTTATGTATCAAAAATATCAACAATTCTGACTTAACATTAATTTTTAATATTCTATGATCCCAGCTGATATTATTATTGGTGAGGTCAGATCTCCGGCTGAATGTTTTGTTTTTCAGACCGTTCAGTTGGCTGCTGCTCTACCCCATACTCTTCTTAATTCAGAAGTAGTTTGTATCCATGAGAAGGAAAATCTCCACCTCACAAAACAAAAACAACCATGGACATCTGAGGAGGTAAGGGACAGCATAAAATTAACAGAAAGGGCTTATATGAACACAGAGTTTTAAAGTTAGTGACTGTTTGTTTGCCAAAAGTAATGAACAATTATGGAATTGAGGAGAATAGATACAAACAGGACGTAATTGATAGAACAGCCTTGACGGACTGAAGTTTAGTTAGGCCACATTTGGAATATTGTGCGCAGTTCTGGTCACCGCACTATAGGAAGGACGTAGAGGCTTTAGAGAGGGTACAAAAGAGGTTTCCCAGGATGTTGCCTGGCTTGGAGTGTATTAGCTATAAGAAGAAGTTGGATAAACTTGAATTGTTTTCACTAGAGCATCAGAATCTGAGGGGTGACCTGTTAGAAAAATATAAAATTATGAGACACCTGGATAGGGTGGATAGTCAGAGACATTTCACCTCCCCCCCACCAAAGAGTGGAAATATTAAATACTAGGGAGCATAGGTTTAAAGTGAGAGTGGGGGAAAGTTTAAAGCAAATATGCAAGGCAAGTTTTTTTTAAGAAATACAGAGGGTGGTAGATGCCAGGAACTCTTTGCCAGGGAAGGTGGTCAAAAATGATACAATAGGAACATTTAAGAAACATTTAGACAGCCATGAACAGGCAGGGAATGGAGGTATACAGACCATGTGCAGGCAGATGGGATTATCTTAGAATGGCATCATAGTTGGCCCACCATGTTTGTGCCAAGGGGCCTGTTTCTAAGCTCTGCTGTTCTCTGTTCATTCTTATCATTCATTCTGCGGTGTGCAAATTATTTCACAAGATGGATTTTTCTAAAAAGTCAAACATAATGATAAAACATGAACTTTATTCATTTGGAAATTTCTAAAATTACTATTTTCTTCAAACTCTCAATTCTTCAAACGATCGAGATCAAGTTGCTGAAAATTTATATATCACCCTTCCACTGCAATATGTTCTAAGCCCACCAGGTGTCAGTGTAAGAATGGTCTGTGATTAAGCTGCAGGTCCGAGTGGAACCAGAGTTTTCACTTCTCGTATGGAGTGATGATAACACATTTCACTGCAGCAGAATGAAGATTGCAGAGTTTAAACATCACAGGTCGTGTAACAATCCATTTGTGGAAGATTTAAACACTCAGCCAACCCAATAAATATCAAAAAAAAAAAGAATACATTTGCCAGCAGAGAAATGTAAATGTAGTCAAACAACAAAAATCAGTCCAACTGACACTGGGTTTGTGTAAAAGGTCTCGGCGGCTGTAAGCAGCTTAGAGATCAGTTCACAGCCCAGCAAGGTTGGGCACTCCACCTGACAGGAAGAAAAGTTAATCGGAAGATGAATTCAGTCGGCGTTGTATCCTGGCAGCGTGTTCTCTGCTTCTGGCTCTCTTAGCTTTTACCTGTTAGGATTGCAGGGTTGGGGGGTAAAAACAAGACAGGAATCTTTAGAATTTGGATCTGAACAAAACAGAACTGATCTGAAAGCCAAAAAAAAAAAAAAAACCAATCGGCTCATCCGGAAACAGAAATTATATGGAGCAGAAAGCCTCGGGGCTCACTCCCCAGATGGTCAGAAAACCAAAAACAGGAAAAGACACATAGTAGGAACTGCAG
>NC_063346.1:13848427-13867159 GCF_021869965.1 Rhincodon typus
CTGCACCTTGTTGTCTCGGATTCTCCAGCATCTGCAGTTCCTACTATCTCTAAAACAATAGCGGGGCTGGTGAAGAATTGGGCTGACAAGATGGGAGAGAGCATATCACAGTCTTTATCCGTCTAGCAATCCCCAAGTTCCCAAACCTACAGAAATCAACGAAATGCCCTTGTTCTATCAAACTCTTTCTTTTCTGGCCCTCATACCTCTATCCAACCTTCTGCAGACTGGAGGAAGAAATAACTCCAGTTAAAACAGAAGGTGCTAGCAGCCACAGGGACCTCCGGAGAGCTTACTGAGCACATTGAACATAGTTTAGTTTTGTGAGGAAGATGTAAAGTGGCTTCAGATGGATTTGGACAGGGGTCATCAATGGGCAGGGACGTGGCAGGTCGAATATAAAAGGTGGAAATATTTAAAGTTACCCTCTTTGATGGGAGAAACTATTCTTTAGGTACTGGTGTACAAAAGGACCTGGGTAACCTTGTCAATAAGTCACTGAAGGCTAATATGCCAGTGCAGCGTGCTGTTTTGAAGATTAATTGGATGTTTGCCTTTATCACAACAGGATTCGAGTACAGGAATAAGTGAAGTCTTGCTTCAATTGTACAGGAGCTTGGTTAGACTGCGCCTGGAACAGTTGGGGGTTGGGGGTTGGGGGGCTCTGTTCTGGTCTCTCTTTTTTCAGAAAAGATATTATTGCCTTAGGTGGGTGCAACAAACGTTCACCACATTTGTTCCTTGGGAGGGGAGGGGTGATTGGACAAACTGGATCTGTGGATTCTCCAGTGTTGTGAAGAATGAGACATGATCTCATTGAAATGTGCAAAATACTCAAAAGGGAGAGACAGATAAGACATGGTTGGAGAGTCTAGAACCAGAGGCATAATTTAAAAATAAAAAAAAAGTGCCACTGCCATCTAAGATGACTTTGCCTCCACAGCCCCCTGTGGTAGAGGATTCCACAGGCTCACTACCAAGTGAAGAAATGCTTCCTCATTTTAGTGTAGGTGATGGCATATTTCTAGTACAGACTTAATGGGCCAAAGGGTCTCTTCTGTATTGTGTGACTCTATGATCCGAAGAACAGTAACAATGAAACAGGAGACTACACCTCAGGGTCAGAAGCCTGGAAGGGGACCACTGTGTTTATGTAAACAAGGTGAAACAAAAGAAGGGTCTGTACCAATAACAAGCAAAACAACAATATCTCCAACTTTGAACATCACCTTACCTCTAGCTCTAAGCAGCGCCTCATCTCTCTGTCAATATCATTACATTTTCCCAGAAACTTCAGGAAGCTATGCTGTAGAAGTGAAAGGATAGTTATTAAATTGTAACACAGGTCATGCTAGCTAACAGCGGTGAGTAATTTCACTTTGAGAAGACTCCTGGAACATAGTCATTTGCCCTGTGCATGCCTTGTCACAGAACATTGAGGTCTTCCTACATTACGTTCAGTGTAGAGAGTTAAAAAATAAGACCACAATCACTGAATGAATGTTTTTGAATAAGAGGAGGCGTCACACTTTAACTGATTAAAAATTTCAAATTAATTAAAAGTCATTAGAAGTGTTACTTTTGAACAGATTCTGATAAAGGCATTAACAATTATGCTGATGGCTACACTTACTACGCTGCAATTTTTAAAAGATATTAAGTTGACAGCAGGTGGATATATTTTGGACCAAATATTACAAAATTGAAAAGGTTAGATGATAGATGCACTACACTCAGGTAGGATTCTTGTGCCATGGTAGTGTTCCCACCTCTGAGCCAGGAGGCCCAGTGTCAGATGTTATTACAGGTTGATTAGAAAATGTTCACATGTTGTGTGGGAACATCAGTTGGGAACTAAAAAAAAATAGGAAAAGCATGAGGTGATTGCTAAATGGTATGATGGGTGCAGGACAGAATTTGTCAATGAGTTCAGAAGCTCACGAGCATGGTCTGATGAAGATGTTTCAAAATAAAAACACAGGGAGATGCAGAGAAACAGTTTCTTCTGGTGGGGACATCCAGGACAAGAGATGGCATCTCATTCAAATTGGAACCAGGCCATTTACAAGGCGGAAAGGAAAAAGGTGAGAGAGCGCTTCTTCCAGCCAAAGGATATGTTACATTTACACCTCCTCACTCAAAGGCTGTAGATGCCAGGGTTCAATTAGAATTCACACAACTGATGCTAGTGGATCTGAGGTTGTTGACTTGCTCGCCGAGCTGGCTTGTTTTCGTTCAGAAGTTTCGTCACCATGCTAGGTGATATCATCAGTGAGGCATCCGATGAAGCGATGTTGTTCTACTACACTTGGAATTTATACTGTCCAGCGTGTTATGGCGAGTAGTGTCATTTCCGGTTTTGTTCTGTATGGGTTTGTATATGGGGTCCAATTCTACGTGTTTGTTGATTGCATTATGGTTATAGAACCATTCTTCTAGGAATTTTCCATGCGTGTCTATGTTTGGCTTGGGCTACTATGGTTACGTTGTCCCAGTTAAACTGATGGCCTTCACTGTCAGAGTGTGCTGATATTAAGGAATATAAGGACACTACTCACCGTAACAGGTCAGACAATATAAATTCCAAGTGGAGTAGAATAACATCACTTCATCGGAGGCCTCACTGATAACATTACCTAGCACGGTGACGAAACATCTGAATGAGAACAAGCCAGTTCGGTGAGCAAATCAACAACCTCACCCACAACCCGAGCTACAGATCCTTGCTAAAACCTAGTGGATCCGAGTTTAACAGGACCAGCGTTAGGGTTAGGATTTGATTCTAGCCTTGAGTGACTGTCTTTGTAGAGTTTGCACTTCCTCAGTGTCTGCATGTGTTTCTGCCGGATGCTCCGGTTTCCTCCCACACTCCAAAGATATACAAGTTAGGCGGATTGGCCATGTTAAAATTGCCCCATGGTGTCCAGGCTAGGTGGGTTAGCCATGGGAACTGCAAGGTTACAGGGTCAGGGCGGGGAGGTGGGTTGCTCTTCACAGGGTCAGTGCAGACTCGATGAGCCAAATGGCCTCTATCTGCACTGCAGGGATTCTATGGTGCTTTGAACGTGGAATTCGCTATTGCCAGCAGTATTTGAAAGGATTATCACAGGTATATTGAAGGAGAAGTCAGATAAGTAAGTGAGGGTGACAGGAGGAGAAAGTCAAGCTGATAAGATTAAAAGGATGGAGTGTTCCTGGATGAGCCCCAATTGTTTGCCTTTCATTTAAACGGGCTTTGGTGGCAGTGTTAGTATCCTTATCTTCCTAAGCAAAAGTCCAGGGTTCAAGTCCCGGAGATGTGTCATAAATATCTAAAAGAAGTCTCCAGTGGAGCATCGTCTACACACCAGTGGCTGAACAGCCTGTTTCTGCGCTGTAAACTCCGTGCAAAAGTGACTGGGGAAGAGGCAGTGGAGGTAAAAAGTGATTGATTTAAAAGGAAGGCAGAACATCTGGGGAAAGTGGAAGGTCCCCTTCAAGATATATTTTTGCTGTGACATGAAAAGTTTACAAACTTTCTCTTGAAGAGGGCCTCTTAATGGTGCAATTAAAAGAGTAGGATTAAGGGCTTTTTTCTTTAAATATTTACTCACGGGATGTGGGTGTTCCTGGCTGGGCCAGCATTTATTGCCCATCCCTAGTTGCCCTTGAGAAGGTATTGGTGAGCTGCCTTCTTGAACTGCTACAGTCCACATATTGTAGGTAAAACCATATTCCCAATTGTGATTATGTTGATTAGATATCACATACACAGAAGACTTGTAAGGGAGTGTTAGCCTTTTTTTCAAAGACAACTTTGCAAAAAGTGGGACCTACATCACTCATGCCAGTGACATTCGAATTCAATAAGTGTGTCAAAATAAAACTTTAACATAGTACCTGCTTAAAGGGTAGTTGTTCGGTTAGTTTGATTACTATAGTTTTGAAACAGTTTATAGACAGACTTCTACTTCAGTAGTAATGAGAAGGGAAATGTATGTAATGCTGCACTGTCTAACTAAACCAATCACAGTAACTAGAAAGAGATTGGAGTCTAGTTTTGTACTTCACTGCTCGCAAAAAAAGACCCTGAACTACTTGTTGCTTGCCACTTCAATGCTCCACTTTGCTCCCTGGCCAACATCTCTGTCTCCGGCTTACTGCAGTGTTCCAGTGAAGCCCAGCGCAAGCTGGAGGAACAACACCTCATTTTCTGCTTGGGGACCCTACAGCCCTCCGGACTCAATATTGAGTTCAATAATTTTAGGGCCTAAACTCTCCCATGTCCCAGCCCCCCACCCCACACACCAGGCCTTGTTACCACATAGCCTGCCATTACACACCCCCTATTATTAGTCACTAACAGTCCCCATTAACAACTATTCACCCTCCCAGACTGATCGTTAGCAACTCCTTTGTCTGTCCAACTGTCTTTCTCTCTTTGGTATCTATCCTATCGTTTACTCCCTACCCCACCCACCTCCCTATTTTCTGCATATAAACTGACGGTTTCCCAGCCACCATCAGTTCTGAGGAAGGGTCACCGGACCCGAAACGTTAACTCTGTTTTCGCCTCCACAGATGCTGCCAGACCTGCTGAGCTTTTCCAGCAACTTTGTTTTTGTTGTTGTTTGTTATTCACTGTCTGGCTTGGAATTCAGATCATCCCTGCATCCTCATTAGATTTTATACTCTTCAGCCTATTGCACTGCAGGCCATATATTCTGGTCTCCCAAGGAAGCACAAAGAGAAGGAAGAGTGAAACTGTATAAAGAGCCAAGAGGATAGGGAAAGAGAAAAACATGTCGTTATAAGCATGAAGGAGTGTCAGAGGTAGTAACACTAAACAGGGTACTGTGTTAGTGAAGCAATTAAAATTAGGAAAAAAAAAAATTGTGTTGGAGGTTTGTTTGCAAATTAAATAGAAGCAGCTACTTTTTAATTTTTATAACCAATAATCATGGATGGTTTTTAAAAAAAAAAATACAATTTTGGGTGACTGGCACATTTTCCCACTTTGTCAATGCCAAGAGAGAACAATGGAACATTCCATCCTCTTCCAAACTGGGAGCAATGCAATTTTTAAAAAAGGGCACGAATGCGATGGGTTCTCACTTCAGAGCATGCCTTTGTCAATTAAAAATTTTATAAAAAAGTGCCTGCAAATGGTGCCCAGGATTTCACTGAGAACATTGGAGACAACATTTCAAAAACGTAAAAAAGGTACTGCTTGAACTCGTACTCACTTCTCTATGACACTGTTTCAGACGCTGGATGATAATGTTGCATTCCTCCGTATGCAAGTGCGGGGATAGATCTGGGTGCATCTTCACTCAAGGTTTACTCTTGGTTAACTTGGATCCTTAATATTCACGTCCTGATAAAAAAAAACCAGTATCAAAGTCAGGCTAATGTGTACCATAATCAGCAACTTACACTTTTTTCAAAATTTTAACCTATTTTTCTAAACAACCTGTTCAGACAGGTTATTCTAAGTCACTGGAGCAGGTGGGACATGAACCCGGGACCCCCAGTCCGGGATAGGGGCTCTACTTGTGCATCATGAGACACCTCCTAACTTATTCCTTATTAGCAAAATGATTCAAATTTACACCACCTCATGCAAATAGCACTCATTACTGCAGCGAGACTGGCTGGTTGCAGGTATCAGAATGATAAAAGAAAGCACTTTCCCTCCAAAAAGGACAGTATGGCCAGCTTATACAGTCAGAGATGTACAGCACAGAAACAGACCCTTTGGTCCAACTCATCTGTGCCGACCAGATATCCTAAATTAATCTAGTCCCATTTGCCAGCAATTGGCCCATTTCCTCTAAATCCTTCCCATTCATACACCCATCCAGATCCTTTTAAATGTTGTTATTGTACCAGCTTCCACCACTTCCTCTGGCAGTTCATTCCAAACGTGCACCATCCTCAGCATGAAAAAGTTCCCCCTCAGGTCCCTTTTAAATCTTTCCCCTCTCACTTTAAACCTATGCTCTCTAGTTTTGGAATCTGCTACCTTGGGGAAAAGACCTTTGGCTATTCACCCTATCTATGCTCCTCATGATTTTATAGATTTCTATAAGGTCACCCCTCAGCCTCCAACACTCTAGGGAAAACATCCCCAGTCTACTCAGCTTCTCCCTATAGCTCAAACCCTCCAACCCTAGCATCAGCTTTGTAAATCTTTCAGAACCCTTTCAAGTTTCATAACATCATTCTGATAGCAGGTCAGCCAGAATTGAACACAGTGTTCCAAAAGTGGCCTAACTAATGTCCTGTTGCACTGACCAATAAAGGCAAGCATACCAAACGCCTTCTTCACTATCCTGTGAACCTGCAACTCTACTTTCAAGGAATTATGAACCCTGCACTCCAAGGTCTCTTTGTTCAGCCACACTACCCATGGCCTTACCATTAAGTGTCTAAGTCCTGCTCTGATTTGCCTTTCCAAAATGCAGCACCTTACATTTACCTAAATTAAACTCCTTCTGCCAAACTTTGGTCCACCAGCCCATCTGATCAAGATCCTGCTGTACTCTGAGGTAACCTTCTTGGCTATCCGCTAGAACACCAAAATTGGTGTTAGCAGCCATATTACTAACAATACCTCCCCTGTTCACATCCAAATCATTTATATTAAATGACAAAAAGCAGGAACAGTGCTATTGCGCCTCATGTATTTAACCACAATTTGCCAAGGAACACAGTTTGCATTCTGCCACACCACTCAATCCCTTACAGTCTAGATCGAAATCAAGACTAGGGACTAAACTCAAGGAGGTGAAATGCAAGGTGACTGCCTTCAACATTAAGGCAGGATTTGACCAACTGTGGCACCAGGGAGCCTTTGCAGACTTGAAGTCAATAAGAAGCAATGGGAAAACTAACCACTAGTTAGAGTCATACTTAGCACATAAGAAGATGGTTGTGGTTATAGAGTAATAGTCATACAGCACAGAAACAGACCCTTTGGCTCAAGTCATCCATACCAACCAGGTTTCCTAAACCAAACTAGTTCCATTTGCCGGAGTTTGGCCTATATCCCTCCAAACCTTTCCTATCCTTGTATCTGACCAAAATTCTTTTAAATATTGTAATTGTACCCGCCTTTACTACCTTCTCTGGCAGTTTATTCCACAAAACACACTACCTTCTGTGTGAAAACGTTGCCCCTCAGGTTCTTTTTAAATCTTTCCCTCTCACCTTATACCAATGCCTTCTAGTTTTGGGCTCCCCAACCCTAGGAAAAAGACCTTAGCTATTCACCCTATCTATGCTGCTCATGATTTTATAATGTCATCCCTCAGCTCCTATGCTCCCTGGAAAAACACCCCAGCCTATCCAGCCTCTCCTTGTAACTCAAAAGTTGCAGTCTCAGCAATATCCTTGTCAATTGTTTTTGGAACTCTTTCTAGTTTATTAACATCCTTTCTGTAGCAGAACGACCAGAATAGTACACAGTACTCCAAATGTGGCATTACCAATGTCTTGTACAGCTGTAACACAATGTCCCAACTCTGACCAATGAAGGCAAGTGTGCCAAACGCCTCCTTCAATATCCTGTCTACTTGTAACAACACTTTCAAGGAACACTGTACCTGCAACCCTAGGTCCCTCTGTTCAAAAACAGTCCCCAGGGCTTGACCATTAACTCTGCAAGCCCTGCACTGGCTTGTCTTACCAAAATGCAACACTTCCCATTTATCTAAATTAAACTCCATCTACTATTCCTCAGCCCACTGGCCTAGATGATCAAGATCCCTTTGCACTCATTGATAACCTTCTTCACTGTCCATGGAGGACAATCAAGTCAGCTCCAGAATATCTCTGCAGGAGAACCTCAGGGTAATGTCCTCAACCCAAACGTCATTAGCTGACTGACAGACAGACACACACACACACCCCTTTACTACTATGATACAGGAGGTTTGCAGATTTATGAGAACACCTCTATCTGCAAATTCTCCTCAAAGTTACACACCAATGTTACGTCAGGGGCACTGGATCACATTCTTGGTGACTACGCCCCACCAACGGCACCATGGGTGCCTGTACTTCAGCAATTCAAGAAGATAGCTCAACACGATCATCTCGAGGGCAATTAGAATGAGCTTCAAAAGGTTGGCCTTGTCAGAGATACCTAAATCACAAGGATTTTTTTCTTAAATTACATCTATATTAATAGAACTGAAACATGTAATCACTAAATATATTAAAGAACTGTTACTCTAACACCAACCAGTTGTACTGGTTCATGGAAAATTTTACATTTGTGCTTATGCATATGCGTTTTCGGGCAGACATCTAAAGCACAGGGTTCATTGCATCAAATCAGCATAATTTACACTCAGTTTCCCAGCTCCAATCAATGCAAAACTATACCCTGTACATTAAATATCAAACCAAAACTTGCTGGAAACATACAATCCCTGACCTTCTGATTCAAGAATAGAATAGAATATCCTTTATTGTCACTTGTACTCTAGTACAGAAGTACAGTGAAAAGCTTTTACAATGGCTGTCTTTTAATGGCATCATCTTAGGTATAAGTACCTAGATACAAATCTTAGTGTAAAAAATTATAATGTTGTTATACAAAAGAGGATTAAGCGGTAAGGATTTACATTATAGTCCGACAAGATTACTAAACAACAGTTTTTTTTAATTCATTAACAGGATGAAGATGTCACTGGCTAGGCAGCATTTATTATCCATCCCTAATTGAACAGAGGGCAGTTCAGAGTTAACCACATTGCTGTGGGTCTGGAGTCACATACAGGCCATACCAGGTAAGGATGGCAGTTTCCTTCATTAAAGGACATTAGTGAGCCAGGTGGGTTTTTCCAACAATCAACAATGGATTCATGGTCATCATTAGACTCTTAATTCCAGATATTTTATTGAATTCAAATTCACCATCCGCCATGGCGGGATGCAAACCCAGGTCCCCAGAATGTTAGACAACAAGGTACAAGGCTGGATGAACACAGCAGGCCAAGCAGCATCATAGGAGCATGTTATCTGTGTTTCTGAATTAACAGTCCCATGATAATACCACTAGGCCATTGCTTCCCCATTCAGCACATGGCATCAGGCCCAAGTCCAACATCACACCAGCCTCCAGTCCTCTCCTCACTGGCACTCAGCAGCCACAAGATAAGTCACATTTTACCGGGTTTCGCCTCTTGTGTGCCGCTCAGGAACTTGGGATTCCCCACGCAGTGTTCCAGGGCTCACAGCCCACGCTGTGTACCAGCTCATCCCCTGGGCTGCTCCAGGGCACAGCTTGACACAGTGTTCTGGCTCATTCTCCAGGCTTGCACACCAAGACTCGCTGCTGCCAGCACCTGCCACTATTCAACTATGGTGCTGAGGGGCGACGATGGGAGGGAAGAAAACAAAGCAAGAAAGAAATCAAGAAAGAAAGCAAGAAAGCAAGAAAACAGGCAGAGCAGCAGAGCTCCAGCATGAATGTCCTACTTTGCCGCCATCTTCAACTAACTTGCCCTGATACTCGTAGCCACTTGCTCAGGTATCGTCTTACCAAAATGCAACACCTCCCATTTATCAGAATTAAACTCCATCTACCATTCCTCAGCCCACTGGCCTCGATGATCAAGATCCTTTTGCACTCATTGATAACCTTCTTCACTGTCTGTGGAGGACAATCATCTCAGCTCCAGAATATCTCTGCAAGAGTACCTCAGGTTAGTGTCTTCAACCCAACCATCTTTAGCTGCTTCATTCACAAACAGAACCTTTACCACCATGATACAGGAGGTTTGCAGATTTGAGAGAAATCCTCTGTCTGCAAATTCTCCTCAAAGTCACACACCACCCAGAATTGGAAATATAAACATTGTTCCTTCAGTGTTACTGGGTTTAATTCTTGGAACTATGCCCCACCAATAGCACCATGGGTGTCTGTACTTCAGCAGTTCAAGAAGGTACTTCAACACGATCATCTCGAGGGCAATTAAGAATGAGCTTCAAAAGGCTGGCATTGTCAGAGATACCCACATCGTAAGAACAAATGAATGCTAGCAAACAGCCATAGCGAAATGCTGTTATTACTGTTACATAAGTAAATGGGGGACAACTCTGATGCAAAGCTCAGCCATAGCGATGAGATAAATTAAGAGTTAATTATTATAAAAGGACATTCTAGGACACAAGACAGAACTCAGGGTGGCAAAGGAAGGGAGGATGAGATTCATTTCTGCATTTACGCTAATAGTTACTGGTGCCTTACAGCTTTAATGGCTGGTTTTAGTTATAACTTCTAAACACTTTAAGACCGATTTACTTACAATATTCAATATTCAATATTCAATATTCAATATTCAATATTCTACCTCCCCAACACTCACCTTCTGAATCAAACCGTTCCCAGAACCTTGTGCCACTACATGGCAGGAAGTAACAATTTGTGGGTGATTGACAGAGGAACTGACCAACCACACTGTCACATTCACATGCCTGTCAAACCTTCCAATAAGAAATCGCAGAAGGGGCGGGCCCTTTCAAAAACACGAATCAGCGTCCAGAGGAGGCGGGAGCAGTGTTTTATAACATTTTGTGTAGGTGGAACTGACAGCTGTCAATGAGTTTAAAGGGACAGGCACTCCACTCTGCAATCCCTGTTCTAGGAGTGTTTGAAGGAGATGATGTAGAGGGAACTTTACCCTGTATCAAACCCTGTGCTGTCTCCGGCCAGGAAATGTTTTATTGGGATGATGTAGAAAAAGCTTTACTCTCTATCTAACCACATGCTGTACCTGTCCAGGGAGTAATGGGGATGGTGTAGAGGGACCTTCACTCTCAATGCAGCCCTGTGCTGTCCTTGTCCAGGGAGTGTTTGATTGGGATAATATAGAAGAAGCTTTACTCTGTATCTAACCCTGTGCTATATTTGTCCAGGGAATGTTTGATTGGGATGATGTCAAAGAAGCTTTACTCCGTATCATACCCTGTGCTGTCCCTGTCCTGGGAGTGTTTGAAGGGGATAATTTAGAAAGTGCTTTACTCTAACCCAGGCCTAGAATGTCCAACAGTGTGAATGAGCAGAAACAGTCCTGTCATGGCAACTGATGCTCATGACTGAGGTTATAGCAAGAGGTAAAGGGGCAGGCACATCCAACACACCAGACGGTGTCCATGTTTTTTATTGCTATCCTGTGGCAGAATGAATCAGCTATAATTGTAACTGGCTGACCAGACCTGAGCAGCTATACAGCCTGATTTTTCGCTAGTACCTTCAGTTATTAAATCCCCAATTGGGATAACTACAAAAACAATTGTTAGATGGAAATAGCAAGAACTGCAGATGCTGGAGTCAAAGACAACACAGTGTTGAGCTGGAGGAACACAGCAGGTCAGGCAGCATCAGAAGAACAGGAAAGTTGACATTTCAGGTCAGGACCCTTTTTCAGAACTAACAATTGTTAGACCTTAGCTGGAATATTGTGTACAGTTGTGGGAATCACATTAAGAGAAAGATGTGACTGCATTGGAAAGAGTGCAGAAGAGAATGACAAGAAATTGAAAGAATTGTGAATGCTGAAAATCAGAAAAGTAAACAGAAATTGCTGTAAAAACTCAGCATCTGTGGCAGTATCTGTGGGGAGAAATCAGAGTAAATGTTTTGGGGCCAGTGACCATTCATCAAAACACAGAAATTTACAAGAATGGTTCCAGGAATGAGAAGCTTCAGTTATGAGAATAGATTAAAGAAGTCCTTGGAGAGAAGAAATCTGAGAGGAGATTTGCTAGAGCTTTTTCAAATCATGAGCGGGCTGCACAGAATGGATAGGAGAAGCTGTTCCCACTTGTGAAAGAAAAAAGAACAAGACGGCATAGATTTAAAGTGATGTGCAAATAAAGCATGGGTGATATGAAAAATAAATTTTTCAACGCAACGGGTAGTTCACATCTGGAATGAATTCCCTGTTACTGTGGTGGAGGCAGACTCAACTGAGACATTCAAGGGAGCATGGGGTGGTTATTTGGATAGGAGTGGTGTGCAGGGATATGTGGAAAAGGCAAGAGATTGGCACCAGGTAATAGAACTGGTGCAGCGATGATGGGCTGAATGGTCTCCATCTGTACTTTAACAATTCTGTGAAAAATGCATGCCCTCTTTATAATAGGGTCCAAACAATTCCTTCCACAAAATATAATAAAACCGTATCACATTCCAAATACATTTTCCATGTCAAACACTACTCCAGCAGCTATGGATTCCCTTCAAGATTTTGTCGGACACTGCGGTGCTCCCTTTCCATGGCACCTGGTTGGGGATATAGACAGAGAAGAGAGGCAGGCAGCCAGAACAAGCACTCACATTGTTCACACCCTGTTGGAGTGTTGAATAATTACCTTGTTCTGAGGAAAGGTCACCAGACCCGAAACGTTAACTCTGATTTTTTTCTTCACAGATGCTGCCAGACCGGCTGAGCTTTTCCAGCAACTTCTGTTTTTGTTCCTGATTTATGCAGTTCTTTCGGTTTTTAATGGTTACCTTGGCCAATCCCGGGAACAGATGGACAGGAGCTTTTCCATGCTGCCCTTTCCTTTCTGCGTCATGCGACCAAAGATCAGGAATGTGGGACAGAGATGTGGCCAGAAACTGAGGCATAGCCCCTTCAAATAGTGGAAGAGGAGATGCAGCCTCCTGACCCCAGCCGATGTACTTCCAGGCCTCACTCATTACAGGCAGTCTGTGAATCGACTTAGTAAGATATTTAGATGGCAGTGGAGGATTCCCACAAAGGGATCCATCCACTTTAAACACTTGCCTCTGTCAGACTGGGATTCACAGCCTCATCCTGATGAAAAAAGTTCCATCTAAATGAGGGCCAAATGGGATCTTTTCATGCTCACAAGCCTCCTTAACACACCTAGCAAAATCTTGTTCATGTGCAGGAACTCAGGCATCAATGTTGGGAACAGACAGATGCAACCTGACATTGTGGTCCAGGGACAAATCAATGAGGCCTCAGATGAATCCAAGCTAGCTTTCAGGTGGCAAGACTTCTATTGAGGTCTATTCAGGGCAAAGTTCCAGAGATAGCCAGGGAACCCCTTCAGTTCAGACGGAGAGGACAGTGGAAAATGTAGCCACTTCCCTCATCAGAATATAAAGTGGCATTTAAATGAGGTGAATCAGATCAATTTCCTGTGCCCTGTTACACCCTAAGCCTCATTAGAATTTCAGACCCAATGGTTTTAATAAATTCTAGAACAATAGTTCCTTGACTTTTCACACAGCCTGCAAAATTTCTGCTTTCAATTCTCACAAAGCTATTTTAAATTTAGTAGGTTAGTAACTGATATTACCATTAAACTTCTAAATGTACAACTTGCAGGATATATCTGAGTGGCCATATTGCGCTAATATTTACTTCATTTGTGAAATTAAGTTAGTAAGAGAGGAGAGAGATTTTAAAAAGTCATTGGGGCAAATTTTTTACACAGAGGGTGGTTAGCCTGTGTAATGAACTACCCTCTGTGTAAATGAATGGAGAAGGTTTAGAGGGAAGTGGCCCAGGAGCAGGCAGGTGGGACTAGTTTAGTTTGGGATTATATTTGGCATGGACTGGTTGGATCGAAGCTGTTTCCGTGCTGTATGACTCTGTGACTAGTAACAGAAATATCTGCTTCGGCTCACTCCCTGGATGATTATTTACTGAACCACATATAGCAAAGTGCTGTGATCTTTTTATGACAAACACAGAAAGGGGACAGGCCCCAAAGACTTCCTCAGCCAGAAATGGGATTAAACCCTCTCAATGTTGTTGACAAGAATCTAATCCCAAGAGATTAATGAACATCTGCAAATGATAAAAAATACCAATAGTTTGGGTCTGTCTTACTTGGATTTCTAATGAGTTACACCTTAACACCATTCTTTCAGATGCTGGCTAATATGTTTTTTTCCCTGAAAATGCTATTGTAGCAACAAAATCCCACAGCTAAGACAATAAATACTTTTGCACCAGGCACAAAAAAAAGTTGATGTTGGATCCCTTCAAATAATTAAGTAAATGCTGAATCATATCACCAGAGATTTTTTCTCAAAAATATACCTTATTCATAAAATTTGCATAAAATACTGCCTCGAAAATGACAGAAGGTTCAATAAAATTCAACTTGTCCCCAGACAGAACATTTCACTCTTAGGTGCCTCAGTATAATTGTAATGGTCTTAATATTTGCAATTTGTATTCCATGTCGGCCCACAACCTGAGGGAAAACCATTTCAAATTGAAAATTGAAGTAAATGCAATAGAAATGAACTATTTTTGTGAGGCATCACATTCCACTCTGAGGTACCCAACACAACATCAATACTCTTGATGTTCTCGATGTACAGTTCTTGTCTGGTACACAGTGTGGAACCCGTTGGTCTGTTTCAAACATTTAAAGATGCTCATTAGTCTGGACATCGACAATGGACCCAAGAAGACATTGACATTGTTCATGTACAGGGAGATTGTGACTTGTGTGCCTCCATTAGTAGGGACTAACACCTGTCTTATGCCACTTTTTCTCTTCTGATTGACTTAGCAGTAGGTTCTATACAGTACACAAACAAGACACGGGAGGGACAGCAGCCCTACCTCACTTCAGATGTCATTGGGAAGCATATTAGCTTTCCATCCACTGCTTGGAACTGTCCTAATGATGTTCGTATATAACATTTGTGTGTGGATTCTGTCCCAAGACCTCCTTTTGGAGAGCACTTCCATCATATTGGATTGTGATATTCTGTCAAAGATCTTCACCTGGATCAGGCTGATGAGGTAAGTTATCCATTCCCTCCCTGCACCTCGCAAACAGCCCATATTCCTGAGCAGTACAAGACTTGCAGAGATCAGGATGATCAGCAGAAACTTGGTCAAGGAGCATCATCAACTCCAAAACAGACTTTACCCAACTGGCAATGACCTAGTGCCAAATTGAATAGTCCACATTCAGCAATGAGATAGCCGCCAATTTCTAATTTCTTCTGTCAACATTTACAATTCAAAATGTATTTCAATGTCTGTAAAGTATTTTGAAATGTTGAGAGGTCATGAAGGAGCTACATAAATGCTATTTTTTTCTTCTCAGATAATTACGGTGGTGAAAGATCTGTAACTTTCAGCGTTTCTAGGGGCTGGTAATATATCGGACCCCTCAGGCTATGTGTTTGTCATTGAAGGCTGTGTCTGTTGTGAGCAACAACAATAGGAGCAACAAGTGCAGAGTCAGGAACACAGCGTCATGGCCACTTAACATCACCAGCCTTATACGAGTAGCCATTTTAATGGGCATTTTGGCATCTGCATAAGGAGGTGGATCTGGACAGGGGGATTGGGGCGAGCATGAGGTGGAACAGAAGGTGATGAGGGAGAACGTAGGGAGAACTAGAGGGAACAGGCAATGAGAGGTTGAGGGGGGGGCGTGCCCAGACAGATGCTCGAGAAGTCCTGGGCACCAGGCACAGCCTCCCAGCTCCAGGCAGTGCCCTCTGCAGATAGTGAGTGACTGGGGAGGGCTGGATGGTGACAGTGGGGTGTGCACGGTGAAGATGCAACAGCCAAGGAGTCTTGCTACCCAGACAGTGCTGGGGAATTGTGGGGATAGCTCCACTTTGCCAGCTCGACTCTCCATTTCCTCTTCCCTAGCCCCATCAAATCCAGCATGGAGACCTCAGCGGCACACACATTCTCACAGTCACTTCCTGCATTCTGTTATAGCCAGACCGTGCAGGTCTTCCCTCGCATTACAAATAGTTGCTTGGGTCACAGAATGAATGTAGGGAATGTCACATGTATTGCAACAAGACTGAAACACATAAGAGCTAGGAGTATGCTATTCAGTCCATCATGCATGCAACATTATTTGATACGATCATGACTGATCTCATCTTGGCTTAATCTCTACTTTAGATAAAAAATTGTAGAGCTGGATGAACACAGCAGGCCAAGGAGACGGACAGGTCAAGGAGGTGAGGATGGAGCCAGTAAAGGTGAGTGTAGGTGGGGAGTTAGGATGGGGGTAGGTCAGTCAAGGGAAGATGGACAGGTCAAGGAGGCGGGGAGGCTGGTAGGTAGGAGGTGGGGGTGGGGGTTGAGGTGGGAGGAGCAGATAGGTGGGAGATCGGTGGAACACCTACACTCGATTCACGACAAACGACTGCACCTCATATTTCGCTTGGGAACCCTGCAGCCCAATGGTATTAATGTGGACTTCACAAGCTTCAAAATCTTCCCACCCCCGACCGCGTCCCAAAACCAGCCCAGCTCGTCCCCACCTCCCTAACCTGTCCGTCCTACCTCCCACTTATCCACTCGTCCCACCTAAACCCCCACCCCCACCTCCTACCTACCAGCCTCATCCCCGCCTCCTTGACCTGTCTGTCTTCCCTTGACTAACCTACCCCTATCCTAACTCCCCACCTACACTCATCTTTAGTGGCTCCATCCCCGCCTCCTTGACCTGTCCGTCTCCTCTCCACCTAGCTGCTCCTTTATCCATCTTCCATCCGCCTCCCCCCCCCTCCCTATTTATTTCAGAATCCCCTTCCCCTCCCCCAATTCTGAAGAAGAGTCCAGACTGGAAACGTCAGCTTTCCTGCTCCTCTAATGCTGCTTGGCCTGCTGTGTTCATCCAGCTCTACACCTTGTTATCTCAGATTCTCCAGCATCTGCAGTTCATACTATCTCTTAATCTCTACTTTGCTGCCCACTCCCCATAATCCTTCAATCTATTTTTTTTTATTTAAAAAAATATACTTTATTCGTAGAAAATACAAAAAATAAACACATTTTCACCTACCCGGTCATGCTAGCTGCCCCGCTTTACCCTGGGGGTACGTACACCAACTAAAGGGAAAAACAAAGGAAGAAGAAAAACTCCGGTGGTCATCTCTACCCGTGGTCATAGTTGGCCCCCTGACCAGTTGCAGGAGGCGCCAGCTGGGCCCAGTTTCTGAACAGGGCCCTGATACAGTACGGCCGAGGGGTCTTACACAGTGGTCTTTCCCCACCGCGCCTTGGCAGCGGCTGCCCCAAGCTTTAGTGCGTCCCTCAACACGTAGTCCTGGACCTTGGAGTGCGCCAGTCTGCAACACTCGGTCGGGGTTAGTTCTTTCAACTGGAAGACCAGCAAGTTGCGGGCAGACCAGTCTTTCACCGCATTGATGGTCCTCCAGGCGCAGTTGATGTTGGTCTCGGTGTGCGTCCCGGGAAACAGCCCGTAGAGCACGGAGTCCCGTGTCACGGAGCTGCTCGGGACGAACCTCGACACAAACCACTGCATTCCCCTCCAGACCTCCTGCGCATAGGCGCACTCCAGAAGGAGGTGATAGACTGTCTCGTCACCCCCGCAGCCACCTCGAGGGCAGCGTGCAGTGGCGCAGAGAGCCCGGGCGTGCATGAATGATCTCACTGGCAGAGCCCCTCTCACCACCAGCCAAGCAATGTCCTGGTGCTTGTTAGAAAGTTCTGGCGATGAGGCATTCTGCCAAACGACTTTCGCAGTCTGCGAGGGGAACCACCCGACAGGATCCACCCTCTCCTTTTCCCGAAGGGTCTCAAGGACGCTACGTGCCGACCACTGCCTGACGGCCTTGTGGTCAAAGGTGTTTCCCTTCAAAAATTTCTCCACGAAGGACAGGTGGTACGGGACGGTCCAACTACTTGGAGCGTTCCGCGGCAGCGAGGCCAAGCCCATTCTTCGCAACACTGGGGACAGGTAGAACCTCAGTAAGTAGTGACACCTAGTGTTTGCGTACCGAGGATCTATGCACAGCTTGATGCAGCCGCACACAAAGGTAGCCATCAGGGCGAGGGTGGCGTTTGGCACTTCCTTCCCCCCGTTTTCTAGGTCTTTGTACATGGTGTCCCTGCGGACCCGGTCCATCCTCGACCCCCAAATGAAGTGGAAGATGGCCCGGGTGACCGCAGCGGCGCAGGTCCGGGGGATAGGCCAGGCCTGCGCCATGTACAACAGTACCGAAAGCCCCTCACACCTGACGACCAGGTTTTTACCCGCAATGTAGAGAGACCGGTGCACCCACCAGCCCAGCCTCTGCCGCAGCTTTGAGATGCGCTCCTCCCACGTTTTAGTGCACGCCCCAGCTCCGCCAAACCAGACACCCAGCACCTTCAGGTAGTCTGTCCTGATGGTGATAACCCTTCAATCTATCACTGATCAAAAATTTGTCTTGCGTGCAACGTGCTCAATGGAGGAAATTTGTATTTTATTTCATTTTCTGTTATGTCCTATTTGAAATGTTTTGACAATGTTCTTTTAGACATAACAGAAAATGCTAGAAATGTTCAGCAAGTCAGGCAGCAGCTGTGCAAAAGGGCTGCCGAAACCACAAACAGATGCTACTGACTATGTCCATTATTTTTGTTGTTTTTATTTCTGAGTTGAGGCATTTCGGTCGGCATAACTTGGTGCTGGATTAACTTTCCAGGCGGGCAACTGCATTACCTCCCCGCCAGGCTGGGTGGCGGTGTATATGGAGGGCCTGGACAGCGGGAGGAGGAGGCAAGCCAAAGGTCGGAGATAACAAGCACTGCAGTGACGTTTCGGGTCGGGACCGTTCTTCAGAAAATCCTGCACTGCAGGGACGTGGCCTCATGTGGAGGTGCAGGGGCGGGGAAGTGCAGGCGCGTGACGTAAGGTTGAAGAGGCGGGACGAAGAGGTGAAGGGGCGGGACGGGACGGAGAGGTGAAGGGGCGGGG
>NC_063346.1:13867259-13879006 GCF_021869965.1 Rhincodon typus
CGATGGGGCGGGCGGGGCGAGTCCGGAAGGCGATGGGTTTTCGCGTGCAGTCTGAGCTAGAGAGGCGTGGCCTGATGTGGTGGGGCGGAGTCAGCAGGTTAAGGGGCGGAGCCTGAGTCGGAGGGGCGGGTCAGGCGAAGAGGTGAGGTGAATGGGGGGTGGGTCCAGCGGTCGGTGTCCGCTGATTGGCTGATTTTGAAAAAGGGGTGGTTTTGGCGGGGTGTGCGGGCGGCGGTTGGAGCTGGAGGTTGAGGTAAGGTATGGCGATCGGAGGCTCGGGGGAACCGAGACTTACAATAGCTAGCCTCGGTAACTGAAGCAATGTGGGACCGGAGACAGTCCCCGGGTTTAGAGGAGGGGGCTGGTCGAATGAGTCTGGATCCTCCAACCCACTCACTCTCTACTAACCCCGGCCCTTCAGAGGGTCTAGGCCCGAAACGTCAGCCTTCCTGCTCCTCTAATGCTGCTTGACCTTCTGTGTTCATCCAGCTCTACACCTTGTTATCTCTGGGCTCCCAGTGGTGTATGTTTTTTTAAAAAGTGATCTTTCCCAGGGTGGCTATGTCCTGTTCTGGGCGGAATATGATATTGTCTCTGGTGAAGTGAATGTCCAGATCTTTGCCCAATGTATGGAATATATACAATTGCCTACTCTAATAGGAGGCATTTAATTTTAAAAACGGCTGATTTTAAATGGTGAGAGTGTGCAGAGCTTTGTGGTGCAGACGGATCTAGGTGTCTTAGTGCATGAATCCCAACAAGTCAATGGAGAGGTAAAGCAAGTAATTAGGACAGCTAATAGCTTGTTATCACATCTGTAAGGGGAATTGGATGCAAAGATGTAGGTAGGTTATGCTTCAGTTATGTCTAGCACTGGTGAGACTGCATCTGACTTTCTGTGTACATGATTTGTCACCTTATTAAGGGAAAGATGTAAATGAGTTGGAGGCCATTCAAAGAATGTTTACTAGTTGGTACTTGGAATGGGTAGGTTTTGTGGGAGAGGGTTAGACTGGCTAATCCTATACCTGCTGGAGGTTAGAAGAGTGAGAGGTTGCCTTGACAGAAACATGCAAGATCTTGAGTGATCTTGACAAGGTTTTGAAAATTGTGGGTGTTGCCTGTTTAAGACGCATTCTCAGAGGGTTATTAGGTTTTGGAATTCTTTTCCTCAAAATGTGGTCTTTGAAAATTTTAAGGCAGAAGCAGAAAGCTTTTTGACAAATGAGAGGATGAAAAGTTATCTGGGTAGGCAGAAATGTGGCATACTCAGATCAAGGCTACGGACTCTGCTCCCTATTCTACTCCTCATGCACTCAGGACTGGCCAAATTCAGCCCCAAATCCACATATAAACTTGTTGATGACACTACCATTGTAGTTTGAATCTCCAATAACAATGAGACAGAGTACAGGAAAGAGAATGAGTGCTTACCGGTGTGGTGTAAAGACAACAATCGATCAACAATCAATTCAGCAAAACAAAGGAGCTAGTCATTAACTTCAGAAAGCAGAACGGAGGGCATACCATTGTTTGCATCAATGGTGCTGAGGTGGAGATGGTCAAGAGTGTCAAGTTCCTGGGAGTGATGATCACCGACAATCTGTCCTGGTCCACTCACGTTGATGCGGTAGCCACGAAAGCTCAACAATTAATCTACTTCTTCAGGAGGCGAGGGAAATTCAGGATGTCCACAAAGACTCTTGCCAATTTTTATAGATGCACCATAGAAAGCATCCTATCTGGATGTGTCACAGCATGGTATGGCAACTGCTCTTTCCCAGACTGCAAGATGCTACAGAGAGTCATGAACCCAGCACAGTCTATCAAGCAAACCAGTCTTCCACCCATTCTTCCACTCCATCTATAATTCCTGCAGCATCAGGAAAGCAATTAACATTATCAAAGACCTCTCCCACCCGGGTTATACTTTCTTCTGTCGGGCAGAAGATATAAAAGTTGAATATACAAACAGATTCAAGAACAGTTTCTTCCTTGCTGTTATCAGGCTTTTGAATGGATCTCTCAAATGTTAAATATGATCTCTCTCTCTCTCTGCACCTTCTCTGTGGCTGTACCCATTGTGTTCTGCACTCTGTTCTGCTAACCTGATGCACTTTGTATGGTACAATCTGCCTGTACAGCAAACAAAACACTTTTCACTCTATCTTGGTACATGTGACAACAATAAATTAATCAGTCATGATGTTATTGAATGACAGAGCAGACTCAAGAGCGTGAAAGGCTTACTACTGGTAGTTGTGTATTCAAATGTACATTTGGTTTCTGAGTGCACCCATAATGGAGCTGATGTTGGAAAATTGAAATTTTTTTAAAAATGCAGCAAGTGTTGGAAATGCTCAGCATGTCTGACTGTCAATTCAGCAATGTTAGGTGTGCTATGCTCCCATTTTTGTTTTCTTTTTATTGCATGTTTCAGTTGTTCTCCACCTTTTGCTTTCTGTCAGCAGCATGCTTGCTTTGGGCAAGCCTATTTTGTTTTTTTTGCTCTATCAGCATTCCTTTAAAAGTCTGACTGTCCTGTCTTCCATAACTTAGATCTTGCTCTTCTCTTCATCCTACTCACCCTTGCTCAAAATCTATTGCATCTCTAGCAATTTGTTGAAAGGGTGCAAATCTAAAATGTTTATTTTACTATTGCTGCGATAACCTGCTGAGTGTTTCCAGCATTTTCTGTTCATTGTTAAGGGGAACAGACTGGATGACTTTGTAATATCAAGATTTAGAAGAAATATCGTGTCTTCTGACGACCTGTGCAGTCTTCTGGATTCAAAATTGAGTTCAAAAATGTCAGATTATGAATCTGTTCCCTATCTTTTATTTTATTGCAATGTGACAGTGTAAGACTGTAAGAATTAGGTGTGGGAGTAGACCATTCAGCTCCTCAATTTTGTTCTCCCTTTTGATCAAATCGGACTGTGGCTTTAACTCTTTCTTGATAACCCTTAACTTGATCCAAATCTTGTTTTGTTTTCAGACAGCATAGTTCACACTCGCTAAGAACAACATTGTTTCTTTGCTCAACCATTTCCAGTGTCTTTGCCTATTATGCAACATTGTTATTTCATCTGTATATCCTTTTGTTCTCCATCTCTGTACCCTACATTTTAACATCATAAAACCTATCACATCTCAATCTTTGTTTCCGAAGAAGATCCATATTCAACTGAGAATGTTAACTCTTTCCAAGCCTGCAGATGTTAATGAACATGCTAAATATTTCCACTTTGTTTATTGATTCTGTTTTCTGTTCTGTATCAGGTGTCAGTCATTGTGCCATTCAAGCTAGATTAATTCTTTATGTATAAGAGAACTGCGTTCAAGGATACAATAGATGAGGAGTTTCGTTATATATACTTGAGAAGATGTAATTATAGCAAAGATATCTTGGCTGTGAATTTGAGTATAGTTTAAGGTTAGATTTCCTGCTCTGATGGGATCCCAACCTGTATTTGTTTTGACTGGATTTTGCACCTGCTCCGCTACTGCACAACTGAAGGCCTAATTCTTATTTTCAAGGTGACAAGCACTATCTACTTGGAACCCTCATTCTACCATTCTTGTCCTGTGATAAAGTGATAATAGATTTGTTGATTAATCGTGGCAATTGATCTCTCTCAGTTAATCTACAACAAACCCAAGCATAATATGAGAAAATTGCATAGTGGAATGCATTGGCCCTGATGTTTCGTGCCAGTGTCTCAAATTACTCATTAAACCTGGCATCAGTGGTGGGCACATTGTTGAAGGGAATTCCAAGGGACAGGAGTTGCATGTATTTGGAAAGTTAAGGACTGATTAGGGATAGTCAATGTGGCTTTGTGCGTGGGAAATCATGTCTCACTAACTTAATTGAGATTTTTCAAGAAGTAACAAAAAGGCTTGATGAAGGCAGAGCAGTGGACATGATCTACATGGACTTCAGAAAGGTGTTTGACAAGGTCCTGCATGGTAGACTGATTAGCAAGATTGATCACATGGAACACAGGGGGAACTAGCCATTTGGATATAGAAGTGGCTCAAAGGTAGAACACAGAAGGTGATGGTGGAAGGTTGCTTTTCAGACTGGAGGCCTGTGACCAGCAGTGTGTCACAAGGATTGGTGCTAGGTCCACTGCTTTTTGTCATTTTTATATAAATGAAAGGATGTGAATACAGGAGGTATGGTTAGTAAGTTTGCAGTTTGACACCGAAATTGGTAGAGTAGTGGACAGTCAAGAGGGTAAATGTAGAGTACAACAGGACCTTGATCAGATGGGCAGGTGGGCTGTGGAGTGGTAGATAGAGTTTAATTTAGATAAATGTGACGTGCTGCATTTTGGAAAGGCAAATCAGGGCAGGATTTATACACTTAATGGTAAGCTCCTGGGGAGTATTGCTGAACAAAGGGACCTTGGAATGCAGGTTCATAGTTCCTTGAAAGTAAAGTCACAATTAGAAGGGATAGTGAAGAAGGCATTTGGCATGCTTTCCTTTATTGGTCAGTGCATTGAGAATAGGAGTTGGCATGTCATGTTGCAGCTGTACAGGACATTGGTTAGGCTACTTTTGGAAAATTGCGTTCAGTTCTGGTCTCCCTACTGTAGGAAGGATGTTGTGAAACTTGAAAGGGTTCAGGAAAGATTTACAAGGAAGTTGCCAGGGTTGGAGGATTTGAGCTATGAGGGGAGGCTGAATAGGCCTGGGCTATTTTCCCTGGAGCGTCAGAGGCTGAGGGATGATGTTATAGAAGTTTATAACATCATGAAGGCCGTGGATACGGTGAATAGTCAAAGTCTTTTTCCCAGGGTAGGGGAGTCTGAAACTAGAGGGCATAGTTTTAAGATGAGGGGGAAAGGTTTAAAGGGACCTAAGGGACAACTTTTTCATGTAGAGGGTGGTGCGTGTATGGAATGAGCTGCCCGAGGCAGTGGTGGAGGCTGGTATGATTACAACATTTAAGCATCTGATGATGGAGAAGCCCTCCAAATGTTTGTGATTTCAAATAAACCTGTTGGACTATAACCTGGCATCATATGATTTGTGACCTTGTCCACCCCAGCCCAACACCAGCACCCCCACATCGTACATTTTAATTGTTTTAGATCTATCTGAATCCACTATCATATTGAAACTCCAGCTCCACAGACTTTGTTCCTAATGAGTGAGCAAATTGTGAATGGTATACAATAAAAAAACTCGCTGTCACCCATGTCCCTCTTGCTGTTTTGTGATTTAAATCTTTGAGTTTAATTTTCACTAGACAATAGAATAGCATTTAGCGCACCCAATTTGGTATTATAAACTTATGTCAGTGAAAGTGGAAATTTGGGAAAAAAAGAAATACTTGCATTTTTATGTCAGACCATAAGAGCACCTGGAGTTCAGTGTCTTACAATTTGTATGTTAGTTTCGAATGGTGGTTATTGTAATTTGGGAAAGTGGAGTGAGGGGCCCCTTTTGAAGCAGTTTAATTGCTGACTAACCTCCTCCCATCTAAATTGTAATTGTAATACTTAGAATATAAAAGTGATGAACATTTGACTTTAATAATGTTCCTAATGAAATGGATATTTACTTACAGATAGGAGCAGAAGTTGGTAATTCAGCTTGTCAAGTTTACACTGCTATTCAATTAGATAATAGCTGATCACCCTCAATGTCACTATCCCTTGATTCCATCAGACTCCAGAAATCTCTGCATTGTTCAATGAGTGAGCTTCATATTCCTATGGGATAGAGACTACCAAAGCCCTTTCATCCTCTAGGTGAAGACATTCTTCCTCACCTCAGTCTTGAATGGCCAAGCCCTTATTCTGAGATTTATGAGAGATGTCAGTGAAATGAGTGTCCATCTTTCTTACTGCAGAAATTGTTCATCCTTGTGCTTTCCCCTCCTGGCCACGTGGATGGTCTTTTTGCACTACATTTGCTGCAGCTGCACTCCACTCCTGGCTTGCACCAAACCTCTGTTTGGTGCCTAAGTGATCAGCAAGCACCTACATTTTTGCAGACCCCTGGAACGTCTCTACAGACCCCAGTTTTTAAGGAGTGCTGATGTAGAGAAAATGACAGCTGATTTGTGCACTGTAAACTGTTAGATTAGCGTGATTATCTGCTTTTAATGCTGATTGTTGAGCATTCTCCAGAACACACAGAGAACTGCCCTGCTCCTCCTTGAATAGCACCATTAGACTTCTTGTGGCTACCTGAAAAGTCTGACCAGATCTGTTTAAACTCTCCACTATGATATCTCGGACTGTGCAGCGCTCTTTCAATGTTGTATTGAAATGCTATTCTAGGTTTGAATGCTAAAGCTCCAGTGGGGTTTGGGACATAATCATTTGCCTCGGGAAAGAGTATTACCATTGAGCCAGAGCTGACTTGTTGAATTCTGCACCCAGTTCAATACATTTTCAGTGGATTTTTGTCTGTTATAAGGTACCTGGAAATGGATGCAACAGAATATCTCATTAAAGTGCTCTCAAGGTTTCGAATTGATGATTTCCCCAAGTTACTGAAATCCTGGGATTTCCTGTCTGCAAGTCAACTCCAGGAAGTAAACTTCAAGGAATATACACGAAAAGACCTAATTTTGGAGATAGCTGCACTCTGTGAGGTGATGTGCAATGTATATGTAATAATTTATGGGTGACTGAGTTTCCTTCTTATGGAACCCCTTAATAGTCTCTTAAAGAAACAATACCTTTTGGCAGCTAATCAATTTCAATTCTTGAGCTCCACCACATTTATGAATACTAAAATGTGCCATTTCTTTTCTAAGCAAACACTAATATGTTTTATGGTGACAATGTTGTATGTTGGAGAACAGAAAGAAATCGAATATATTTTTCAGTGGTTTTGAAAGTTTTTATAGCGGTACCAAATATTTTTTTAAAATTTATTCTAGGGCAATGGAGTAACCCTAAATCAAGTGGCAGATTTGGACATTATTTGTAAGTATTAATTTAATTTGCATTACTGTTTAGATCTGTCACATTTGTAACCAATTTACAATAGAACTTTTACTATCAAGTTAAACACTTCCATCCTGACCTTTTTCTTATTAAAACACTGGAATCTGCTATCTGTTTCCAGTTTATACAGCTGCTGCATGCCAATATTTTAATTTGCATTCTGCTTGAAGTGCTATCAAAAGAAATATTTATTATATTAACATTTAAATGCCAGGATGCTTAACTTGTGTTTTATTTTCTGAATTGTATACATGTACAGATAATTGTACATACCCTCAGAAGAAAAGATGGAATTCCTATCAAATGTTTAAGTCAAAAGGTGTGTAAATGATCTTTTAAAATTCCAGGCCAATTTCTTTGCGCACCATTTAGTAGCAGCTTTGCAATCAGCTGAGACATGTTGTTTCATCATTTCATATTTTATTTTACAGGTGGTGAGGAAGCAACTTTATTTGATTTTGGAGACTTCAAAAAAACATTTGAAAGAAACCTCAAAATGCTCATTAGAAATGTAAGTTGCGCTACTTGCCAAATCGCCTTTAGCTCCTATTCACTCAGCCAGGTCACTCATTTTGTTTTGCCTTTCCGAGTGCGGTGATAAGGTGCTGCAGACTGGATTTTCCAGGCAGTGAGCAAACCAGTCATTGTGTTCGTATATTGGTTCCAAGCCCACTCCTTTTGGCATATTCCCTCTCTTTCCATGAGGTGGCCTGCTCATTGTCTGCCTGCACCATCGCTGTACTATGAAGTAGAGAGAGTGGGTTCCCAATGCAGCAGGCCCAATTTGAGGTCCTGTAGTCTAACAACCCCATTGAGAGGGATGGGTGCTGCTGTGGCAGGCAGGCATACGTGTGTATAAATCAGAGGACTAAAGCTGCTGAGGACATCGGGTCCAAAGAGAAACTGCTGCACAGGCCTAACTGACGGGTCTGCAGCCTTTTATTCCTGTGGCCCCATCATGGTACATGGAGCCTTCAGCTTCTGCACATGGTAGGGACCTGCTACATAAATGAAATCCTCATCCAAAGTGGCCCTTAAGCAAGCACTTCATTGGACTATTCGGCTGCCTGTCTCAGCAGAATTGGTTCTTGGCTCACCACTAAATGCATAAATGTATCCCAAAGTGCTCCACCCATAGTTTCCCAGCACCGCATCCCTTTTATTTGTACCCACCGAACACTTTTCCATAGGACTGGAAAAATCCAGCCCTGTCACACTGCAACTTTTGTCTGAATTTGTCAGTTATATGTGAATGGTTAAAACTGTCTCCTGTGAGTCAGAAGGTTGGGGTTCAGGTTCCAGTTGAGGTGACTTAAAAGCACAGGATGATGTTACAAAAGTGTACATTCAGGGGTCTGTTTTTTTTCAATGAGAGATTTTAAGAAACAGAGCAGTGGGGAAATCAAAAGATTGTATTTGGTTATGGACTCCCTTTAAAGTTTGTGTGTTTTTTTGTGCTAGATCTTGTGTACTACAAATTGTGACAACAACACAGAAAGCTTTGAATTTTGATCTGCAGTTCTTGTAGTCTTCCTATATTTCCTTCTAACCAGGTTTGATGAAGAAACTGGGACTACCCTATACATGGGTACTTGAGTCCTGTCTCATGGAAATTTTCATTAGAGTGCTTGGCTGTGGTGATGATTCTTTTCCATTTAATGATGTACATTAAACTATTAAATCAAATTTCTGTATAAAAGATCAGTACTAAATATTGGGGAGCAGTATGTCATATTTTGCAAACAAATTGAGAAAGTGTTGTGCTTAACTGTAAATGCATAAATTCCTGTGAAGCTGATTGAGAATCTCAAAGTCACATGCAGGTTTCGGCTAGTTCACCAATGCAAATACTTAGCCCACTGCTATTTATGATATTTGTAAGGCTGTGAGCCAAAGAGCAGAGGAGTGGAACCAGTTGCATAGTTTTTGAGAGCTGGCATAGGCATACTGAACTAAATAGCTGCCTCCTGCACTTGCAACAGTGACCATGCATCAAAGTGTGATTTATTTTTTTTTACTTCTTCTCTTTTTGAGACACTTTGCATTTGTATTTGAGCTGTTATATAGTCAAATTCAGCATTTGTTATCTACCAGTAATGTTCCCACAAACTGCAAAAAAGCTGAATGAACAAACATTTTAATCAAGTAATCGTGTTAACTGTGTGATTTTGTGTTTTTTGTTTGAAGTTGAATGCCACTGGTTCTATTTCAATTGTGTTATCGAGGATTAAGAAGACATTTACCTGGACATAATTACATGGAAGTTTCTAGATTTTGTTAAATTCTAAACTGGGTTTCAACCACATATTTCGACTGAGATGAGCAGTCTCAACTGAACCAAGCCACTGATTGATAATATGATAACGTTAAAACTGGTGTTCAGTGGTCGAGGTGCAGAAGTATTAGAAATTGTAAAATTATAAAGATAAAACATTGAGGCACAAAGCAGGTTGGTCAGCATATAAAAGAAAACCTGGAGTTCATTAAAGCTTTGTCAGATTCAGTGTCTAATTCCAGCATTTCCTTCTTAAATCTGCTAACTGGATTATCAAACTTCTGTCTACTGTTCTGGATTGTTTGCAGATGACCTGAGTAACCTAAGACGGTGGAACAAGTGGCTGATTTGGGCGAAGTTATAAGAGTTGTTAAACCATCACTTTACTTTTGCCATCTGTCTACTTTCGTGTTGTTTAATTCCAGCAAGTTAATGGTTCATATCCATTTTCAATTAAATCATGCTATCTGACTTTCTGTGGATTGTTGTGTTTTTAAAAGAATTATAGTAATGTTTAGATGGTTTTATGACTGGTTGTAATTTCAGATCCCAATTTAACTTTCTTCCATAGGTCATGGTCAACGTTTTGGAGCATGGGGAAGCAGTTTGGATCCGAATTGCATGGGGCAAACACCACTCCCCACCTAACCAGCAACGGGCTGCTTATGCAGTGTACTACCCACAGACCCCTTATGTTTTCATGGCTAATATTGTTGCGCAGTACAGAGTGTATCTTTCTCAGGTAAAACAGCTCCACTTGGATATTACTGAAAATTTGGATTATGTAGCATTGAAGACCTGTGTTTCCATTTCTCCCTCCTCAAAATAATATTTAAAAACTTCTTGTACTATATTGTGTTTTAGTACATGCCTTCAGATATATCCAGTTGTAAACCAAGCAATCTAATCTTCTAGTTCATTAGCATATCTCTCAAAAATGTACAAAAGCAAAATACTGAAGATGCTGGGTTTTTGAAATTAAATACAAAATGCTGGGCATACTCAGCAGGTTAGGAAACATCTGGGGAGGAAGGAGCACTAATGTTTCCAAGTCTTTCATCAGAAACCCAAAAAACAAGTTGAATTGAAAGTACAGCCTTTCTCAAATTTATGGACTGACTCTGGATATTTGGTCCCCTCGTTAGGTGGAATTAGAATCAGAGAATCCCTACAGTGTGGAAACAGGCCCTTCAGCCCAACAAGTCCACACGGACCCTTGGAGCATCCCTTTATAATCCACCTAATCTACACACCCCTAAACACTATGGGCAATTTAGCATGAGCAATCCACCTAGCCTGCACATCTTTGGACTGTGGGCGGAAACCAGAGCACCCAGAGGAAACCCACGCAGACATGGGGAGAACGTGCAAACTCCACACAGGCAGTCACCCGACGGTTCAATTCCACCCTGGTCCCTGGCGCTGTGAGGTTGCAGTGCTAACCACAGAGCCACCGTGCCGTCGGTATGAGATCGGCGAGCTGTCACTGCTGGGATCGTAGGCTAATATTCTGATGGACATTTGAAAGGAATATGGCGTTGTTAGTGCATAAAACGTTAATTGGCATGTTGTTTTTGTTGCATGCCATGAAAATGTGCACTCGCTGTGGACTTTGAAAGGGCCCAAGGCCTTTTGATTAAAAATCTCTTGGCTATGAATTTTTAGGGGTTTTTATTTTTGCAGTTGAGGCAGCTCTAGCATTTTAGAAATTAAAAAATAAATATAATCTTTTAAAGCTACTGAACTCTGATCATCTTACCACGTAAATTCGGCATGAATTTGGCTGGACTGCATGAACAGTTTGAGTTTGTCACCCCTTGCTTAGAATTAGGTGCATATTACTAGAAGTTTCAAGTACTAATCCTTTCCTAATTTGACTTTTGTTTTTCAGGCACTTGTTGTTGCTACAGACCATAACATGCTCAAAGAATTAGATCTACAAGGACATTGTTTGGACTCCCTCCGAGACATTACTCTTAAAAGATTTAATCCGGTAATAAGAAGCATTCTTTTCTCCCCTAAAATATTTGCTGCAATCTAGATTTGAGTTCTTGACACTGAGCTGGATTGATTTCTTGGAAAACTTTTCCCCCCACCCCGTCCCCAATTCTCAGGTGTGAATCAAGTATTGCCAAGGTACTCATAGATTGTGCCTGTTTTGTTTTGTTTTGTTTTGTTTTGATTTCCTCTTGAGTGATAGTAGTTTCCAAGACTGAAAAGATTTCGGGCATCAGAACTACTGTTTGGCAGACCCATTGTCTACATAAGATACTGCCTGTGTTCTTTACTCTCCGAATGAATAGAGTCTTAATGACATTTTGTTTGTCTTCTCCACTCATCAATAAGTCCTGGGTTATCCAACCCACTTCTTGAGAGATCCATCTCTGGCTTTAAAGAGTTATTTTCAATACATAGCTCATTGGATAAAGCTTTCTTGTCGCCTCTGCCATCAAGGATTTGTTGTTAGTGCTTTTCTTTTTATGGGAACCTTAGGA
>NC_063346.1:13879506-13882083 GCF_021869965.1 Rhincodon typus
AGGTTTGCTTTGTTAGTTGCTATGTAAATAAAGCTGGTGATTACACTTGCGTTGACATTGTACTTTATTTATTTTAATTTCAGGCACTTTCTACGCACCATAGGAAATCTTTCCAACAGATAAACACCAACCAGGAATCTGGTACTGATTCATTATTTCCATGCAGTTGCAATCTTCCCATATTCTGACAGGAGTCAAGTGATTTACAGAACTATAATGATAATATGCTCGGTTGGAGAGATGCCTTGTGCTAAATTATAAAAAGGTGTATTAACTTTTGGACCTTTTTGGGAAAGAAATGTGTGTTATTTCTGTGTTGTAGGTGCACATAACCTCCTTCCTGATTGCAGTTAAGTGCCGTGATTTTATAGTGGAAAACCTTTATTTACGGATGCTGGCAGAGGAAGAGTGCCAGAGAATCTAAGTAATAGTTTTTCTTTACTTGGCATCGATTTTCTTGACAGTGGTGGAAATTATAAACTGTTATCAGCAACAGTATTTAGAATTTAATCATTTTGTTAAGCTTGGACTTTTGGTTTGTTTTGTGTATTGCCTGTCTGTGATATAGTAACATTTGAAAAAAATATTTATAACCAATTTGAACACACGCCATTATGGCATACCTCTGGGCTAGGTGGGACTTGAACCCAAACTTCTGAACCAGAGGTGAAGACTGCCACACGCCAGTAGAATGCTACATATTCGTCTACACCAATAATAGATTGAGTGTAGTGATTTTCTGTATTCAATTTTGCAGTAACCTATATATTGGAGTGAAGCTGTCCTGCAGGGGGCTCTCATGTTGACTTTTGATATAGATATCTTTGGCAAGATTAAACTGAAGCCTTTAAGTAATCTGCTTGTTTTTCTGATTCAAACAGAATAGATGTTATCCTGCTGAGTAACAGAAATTATTTAATTGATCTTTCACCCAGACAGGTAGCATTGATGACACTTTCTACTCCTTTTTTTTCTCCTTCTGCCCTCTAAGTACAAGATCAAAGAATCACCATAGAAAATCTCAGAGAGAAAGAAGATGCCAAAAGATTAACATGTGCGACTTTTGGGGAAGGGTCGCTTCCAAAACTGGAGGAGGTTCATTACAGGGTTTGTACTGAATGCTGTTTCTCTGATCTGATACAACATATTGAAGGTCATAGCGTATGTTGTTAGGCCATTTCTTTTCCTCCCAGGAAAGCCATATAATCCACTCTGTATGTATACTGGAACTTCCAGACATTTATCATTTTGTCTTAGTTTGTAGTTCCAGTTCATTATTAGCCCATTTGGTCCAAACATTTTTTGTCAAGCTCCATTCTGCAGTCTTGAATAAATAACTTAACTGACAGTTAATGCAGGGCATTTGTTGAGGATCAGCTGAATTGATCATTATCTTTTTCAAATGAGACATACGTACTGAAGTTCTGTCCACCTAAATAAAAGCAAAATACTGCAGTTGCTTAAAATCTAAAATAAAGATGGAAAATTTTGGAAAAATTCAGCAGGTCTGGCAGCATCTCTGAATATAGAAGCTAAGCTAACTGGCCTATAGTTACCTTATTTTTGTCTCCGTTGATTTTTTTGAATAAACATGTTACATTTGCAATTTCCTAAACCCCCGGGACTTTTCTAGAATCTGAGGATTCTTGGAAAATTACGACCATTGCATTTACCATCTCTGCAGCTACTCCCCCTAGTAGGATGTATCCCATCAGATCCAGGGAACCTCTGTATTTCTCATCAGTTTCCCTAGCATTTTTTCTCTACTAATAGTTTGTGTTTATTTCCTCCGTTTTCTTTAGCCCCTTTAATTATTTGGTATTTCTGGAGACGTTATGGTGTCTTGTATCATGAAGACTGATGTAAAGTATTTATTCAACTCCTCTACCATTTTCTAAATCATCATTATTATTTCACCAATCTCATTCTCTAAAGGGCCTATGTTCACTTTGCCTTCTCTGTTCCTTTTTTGCAAGTTTAAGCAAACTCTTGCTACCTGTCTTAATGTTACTTGCAAGTTATCCTTAGTTTAATTAAAACATATTCCACGACAGTAAATGATCACAGCTAACTGTGTGTATTTGCATTTTCACTTAAGGTTGATAATGAGTGACAAGGAGTAGCAATTCTGCATGACATTTCCCTGAATGAAGTCTGATGAAAAATTTTTATGAAAATAAATGTTGTCTTTATATTTCAGTCTGAAAAATGAGTTTCTAATAAGCTGTTCTACTGCTATTTTAAATTGGCAATTGTTGTATCCCTAATTCTAATAACAAATATATTCTGTCAGTTACAAACTGTTTTTAAGGATGAACACAACATGGGGATCCTATCAGACAGAAGAAAACCGTTCCGATGTATGGCAAAATTTTCCAGTCCAAACATCCTTGAGTCATTGAGAGCACTTCCAGCACTTGGTATGTATGTGATGCATTCATTTATGTTATTTGTGTCTCCTTATTTCTTTCTCCTGCCACCCCACTTTTTTGTGTTAAAATTATCACAGTGCGGGAAGCAAATCAGCCCACGTGCACTGGCTGTCTGCGCACTGAGTTAGTGCTGTTCTTCTGCCTC